>NC_135265.1:62597639-63231567 GCF_051311805.1 Agelaius phoeniceus | reverse complement strand
GGGAAGGGAAGGGAAGGGAAGGGAAGGGGAAGGGAAGGGAAGGGAAGGAAGGGAAGGGAAGGGAAGGGAAGGGAAGGGAAGGAAGGAAGAATAATAAGCACCAACAAAGCCTGGGTACAAAAACAGAACACATTAAAAGAGATCCCAATCCCTAATCCTAACCCTTTGTCAAAGAACTATTTTCTCCTTTTCTTCAGATTTTAGTCCCCCTTTGTGTAACCATCTCTGCCCTTTTTCTCAGGCTCTTTTCAGTTGGGTTAGAATATTGCAGATTAGAACTAAGCAGTCCCACTAAATAATTCTTACAGGGCAGAAATGAAAACTCCTGGAAAGAAGAGAGGCAGATTGCTGAAAATACCCAGATGATAGACCTGATTCTATTGAAAGGCACTTGCACATACATGTACAGAGACACACACAGGTAAATAGCTCATAATTTCTCAAAGCATTTCTTGTGTAACTCCACAGTCTGGAAATACCTCTAATCATTTTATGGACACTTGTATCCTTTTAGCTAGACACCTGTGTATATTTTTATTTAATAAACCAGCTATAATTAATGATTGCTTTTGGGTATGCAATGACAGTTGTAGTGCTTCGATTTCTGTAGCCATGTGAGGCAGAGCTTCTTGCCTAGAGCTTACAGGACAAAACCATGGACAGAACGCACTGCAGAAATCACTCTAAGAACCAGGAAAGGAGAGAAACCCAGGGCCCCAAAGCATGCAACCAGGAAAGAGGAGGGTATGTCAGCTCTTTGGAGCTGTGCTTTCTTTACCTTAGAAAAGCTTTGTTGAGGAGGTCTCCAGTGGTATAAAGAGGACTGAGAGCTGCCTCAAACCGGCAGCAGAAGGTTTGGTCTTTTTTCCTGTGATGAGGATTGGCATAGTTTTGGGAGAAATGGGTTTATACCATCTGCTTCCCCCTCTTATTCAGAGGAGAGGCAAAGGACAAGAGTGCCATGCACCACTCTTGGCAGTGTGACCTACAGGAGACCAATTTAAACTTCTGCCAGTAAAGTGTTCATCCTGCTGGATCATCATGTCTTCTGTCATCGTGTACACAGCTATGTCTGTAACCACCCCAACAGAGCAGGGTAAAGGTTTGTATCTGGGGGTTCACCTCTTGTGTTCCAGGCCTTTTCAGGTTTTTTGGGAGTTGAGGAACACCATTTTATTATTATTTTGGGGTTGGTTGGGGTGTGTTCATTGATTCTCTTGTTAGCTCTCTTTAAATGCTGAACATTTTCTCAGTTGCACTAACTCCTTTGCCAAATGTCACAAGTTAGTCGCCAATAATCTCAACATTTTCAACAGGTTCTTCATTAAAGTTAGCTTCAAAGTTGGTTTTCTCTTTGAAATCCAAGAAGAGAAGTCTGGGTTTTTTAACTCTGTTTTCATATGTGCAGCTCTCCATCCTAGGGAAAGCAGTGTGATATCTCTAACTTAAATTCACTCAATCATGAGTTCGCGTCCTCCAAGTCCAAAACTCAATGGGATGAAAGGAAGCAAAAAAACACTGCAAGCTGGACTTGTTACATGAAGAACAGGAAACCAGCTCTACATTTTGCAATCAGAGTACATCTTGCCCATACAGGCTTGTGTGAAAACTTCCACAGCAGTACCCACCAGCAGGACAAAGGCAGGAGGCATTTCCTGCACTGAGGGGATTGGCATCTGCACAAAACTGAGGACTGAAGCTGAGAAATGACACCTACCTGACAAAGTCACTTTGGATGCTACCTGAATCACCCTCTTTAGCAAAGCAGAATTGGAGAGGCACTGCAGAAGGGAATGCTGTTGTTTGAAAATCCAGAAGTTCCACTGTGTGCCAAGGCACTGTCAGGAGAGCACAAAGCAGGTTGGGGCAGGAGGCTTTCCTGGGGGGCAGAGGACACTGCTTGAGATGCAGGTAGCCTGGTACAGCTAGGCTTGCCAAAGCCGTACTCCTGCACCAAAACCCTGACTGCCACCCCCGAGCCAGAGCAAGAATGGACTTCCCCCCCTGGAAATATTATGGCTTTGGCAGGAGAGGACCTTGTCTGGAGATTGGTATGAGTCAATCGTGAGGGTCTTTTGTGTGTGTGCACGTCCATGTGTGTGTGCATTTACCAAGCATGCTGTCAGGGACTGATTTTCAATGATGCAAGTCTCCTCGAACTGATAACACTCTAAATAACAGGTGAGTGACTCCTGGCAAGAAGGAGATTGTCTGACCTCATTGTTTGCCTTTTTTCCCCTCTCTTTGTTCTTCACAAATAAAGGTTTTTTAATAAACTGAAAGGTCCTCCGCTCCTGCCTGATGATAAAATGAAAGGAACCAGTGAGGTATGGTACAACGTGGCAGCAAAAAAAGAGAAGCTCATCAGAAAATAACAAAGGTGCAAGTTAAAGATAAGGCAGCTGTCAGAGATTAATCCTGCTGGCCTGATTGTTTTCTTTAATACCAAGGCCTGCAATAGCAAGCGATAAGTTTGCTGAGTAATTTGGTTTTTGGTGAGGAAATAAAATTCAGGTAGGCCTCATAATTGATTTCCTTTTCTTTAGTTTTCTAAACATTAAACAAAACAAAACAAAAAAAAAAAAAAAAACCCCAACCTCTGCTTTGACTACACTTTCCTTTTTTCAAATTTGCTCCAAGACTGTGAGCTTTCCCCCAACCCAGGTCGGCAGGAAGGCAAATGCAGGGAGGGCAAAGCACCCTTTCCTTCTCCAGCAACCTCCTGGGAATACTTTTTTTTCATCCTAAGGACTAACTGTATCTCTTGGTCATAACAAAGTCTACCCATTTTTGACTTCATTTTACTGTCTGAAAGAGGGCAAAATGTGAGGTGGTGGGAAAAGGAAATTTCTAAAGAAAGTAGGTGCTGCCTGTCACCAGTGGGTTACCTGGTACCTGGACATGGCACTGGCCACCATCTGCAGAGGGAGGAAGGACAGTGTGGTACTCCTGGGGCTGGGGAAGAATCATTGCTGTCCAGCTGTGGAGGTCATCCAAGGGGGTCACACTCTGGGGGTCACCACAGCAGCACATGGGACCTCCTGTCATGTGCCTGGCCCTGGATGTGGAAGGAGGAAGAGCAGCCAGCAGGAGGGGTTATGTACCAAGCTGTGCTGGTGAAAATCCACTCCTCACCCAAACCTTCCTCCCTTACCCTTAGTGGGGCACACAGCCAGCTGTGGGGGCCAGGCACCCCGCATGCAGCACCTCTGGGACGAAGCAAGAGAGAAGAGAAATTGAAGGAGGGAAATCTCTCCAAATCAGGTTTGTCACAATGAGGCAGAGCCACTCTCAAGTGAAAAATGACACTGAGGGAGAGACAGTGGGAGTGTGAGTGTGCATATGTGTGTGTGTGTGTGCCTTGGTGCACATGTGTGTGAACAGGAGACAGCAGAGCCTTAGTTATTGTGACAAAATAAACAGCCCCCGGGATGCTCATCCAGAAGCTAATTTCTCATCTTATCTATTATGTGAATGAGATGGGAAAACAGTTTCCTATTTTTCACAGATATCACTAACATGAAAGATACAGAATAAATTCCCTTGAAGGCCATGCAGCCAGATCCAGCCACAGACTCATTTGTTCCAATGGAATGAATAAATGCAGTTAGGGACTGCCCATTGATGGGGAAAAAAAAGTCTGTGAAGCTTTCTATAGAAGCAAACGTGCTGCCACCAACTCCAAAACAAATGAAGAGCTTGGCACACACTTTCTCCTCGTCCATTGACAGCACACATGCAGGATCAAGGCTTTTGCAACACACAAGCACACACAGTTAAACCTTGCCATTTCTCTTGTTGATAACATTTCTAGTGTTATAATACAACACCGATGCTATTGGAAAAGGGAACCCACAATGAAGGACTTCTCTGCCCCTAGGGAGCTTTTAAGGGTGTAAGAGCAGGAAGTGATGAGTGTGCTGAGCCACCAGCCCTCAGCACACCAAGTGTAGGGTGAGGATTTGGAGAGTCTCATGCTACGGTCAAACATAGGGACCAGACCAGCTGTAGTAAAGCCAGTCTGTCATGAAAGGAGGCCATACATTTCTTTTAAAGCATAGACTCATGGAAAAACCCATGGGAACAACAAACAAATTTCTGTGTGTGTCCACTGACAGTCAATGGCTGCAACTACAGCTACAGAGGCCTCTGACAGAATGGAAAGTGTCATGTTAGCACTTTCCAGGCCAATTCTGCCCATTTTGTGTTGATTTTCATCTCTTTACTTTTCCCAGCAGAGGAAACACCGGACCAAAGTGCTGAGAGGCAGCAACCCATGGAAGGCCACCTCAAAAGTTTCCTTTGTCTTGCTTTTCCTCCGTCAAAGGCACAAATGGGAGTAGGGGGCAATGGGAGGAGCACCCAGCCTCCTTGCAAAATGGGCAGCTTCTCAAAGATCAGTCCCATCCCAGCCCCTGGCTGGAGGGAGAGCAGGACTGGGCAGGAAGAATGGCTTTTGACCAGACCAGAGTAAGATAGGCACAGCTGCATTGCACCATGCACAGCTGCATTGCACCATGCACACCCCTCTGTGCAATGGGCCCTGATCTCCACTCCCCATGTCCCACCTGCTTCCCTCCTTCTTAAATTTTAACTCTTGTCTCTCCTGCTCTTTTATTCCTGTCCTAGAGGCAGCAGGAGCTTTCTGCCTTCTGTCAGCCTCTAACCTTAAGCACATCTTCTGATCCACTGCAGCTGGAAAAGGGATATGTACCTGCCCCCTGCAGTGAGATTGGGTTTGACCCACAGCCCAGGGGAGTACCAAGTGTGTCAGGCATCCCTGCCTGCTGCCTTCCCATTGCTAGCAAGGATGAATCCAGATGATGAATCCAGATGATGAATCCAGATGATGCCCAGCATCAGAGGCTGGATGAGCAAAGAGGTGGGTAAATAGCTCACAGAGAGAGGAAAGTGGGAGAAAGAGAAGTGGGAAGTGGCAGAAGTGAGACCTGAAGAAGGTTAAAAGAAATGAGAAGAGACAAGTCTGGTACTTTAGTACAGTAAAAAGAGATGCTCCAGTTAAACTGCAGCAAGGCATTAGAGTAGGAGAAATGAAAATAAATTCAGCCTACAGTCCTAATGAAGTAAATTTCAGAGTGGGCTGAGACCTTAACTGATACAAATGAGGATCATTATCTTCACTCTGCTATCCTGCTCAGCACAGGGCAAGAAGTGCAGAGACAGGAGGGGACAAGCAAGGATGAGATGCAGTACAGTCCTGCCACCCTGCTGCTGTCCTGTGATGAGGAGCCTCATGCAGGGGGCTAGCAGCAGCACTCTCTGTGAACTGTGCAGGCCATCTGCAAGCCTCAGTCCTCTTGTGGCTTAACCCCAGCTCTTGGTCCAGTCAGGAGAAGGGCTTCTGGATGCCAGGCCATCAGGCTGGCAGGAGGAATGCTGGGTCTCTGGAGGGATGGGCTGTGAGCAGCTTTTGTGTTGTTCCCATGTGTGTCCTGACAGGACATTGGCAATATCAGCCACCTGTGGGAGTGGCTTCTTTGGTTTCAGCTGTCTTCCTCTGCCTGGCAATGCCCACTCAGCTGTTGGGGTCAGTCCTGGCGCCCTGGGACTGGGTTGAGCACCGTGAGATAAGAAACAGCAGGTACAAAACAAAGTGCTTTTCACCTGCCCATGATTACTGTTTGTCCCCAGGGTGAGTGAAGTGGGCACAGTTTTGATGCTTCCTGCTGTTACACAAAAAAAAACCAAAAAAAACCCAAACAAACAAACAAACAAACAAAAAACAACAAACAAAAAGAAAAAACCCCACCAAAAACAAAAACAAACCGAAAAATGCCAAAAAAAAGAACAAAAAAAAAAAAAGAAAGAAAAAAAGCACACATTGGTGCAAAGCAGAGCAGCAGCACATCTGCTCAGCAAAGCAGGGAACAAACCTTCCCCCCCATCCTGTTAGTGGGATGCAGACTCCTGGTGCAGCCAGAGAGGTTTCAGCACCTGCTGTGGCTGCGTGTGCCCCGCCAGGCTCACCTGGGAGCCCACCTCTCTCTCCCACCAGCCATCCATCTCCTCCTGACAGCAGCACATGGCCACTCTCCCACAGACCCGTGATTTATGTGGTGTGGAACTCACCACCATCAGAAATTAAAATGACCCCAAGATTTGCCACATCCAATATTAAACCTAGAGCCTTGCTGCCCTATCTCCTAACCTCGTCTTCTTCTGATCCCTCCTTCAGCTCTTTCCTCTCAGAAGGGGTGATGAAAGCTACACAGAAATACAGCAGAAGCTTTCTCTTGGTACTCTCCATCACTGTATTTACATGTTAATATTTCATCTCATATTTAATACTGACATCATAAATCCCTCTTGGCTTGGCTCGGTCAGGTATGACATGTAAGTAGGCAGTGACTTAGTTTCTGAGTATTTACCTCTAATGAAAAGAGCTGGAGTCCAGATAGGTCTGAGAAAAGAAAGATACATTAAGATAAATTCACTGTGGCATTAAATCAAACTCTTAATGGGATGTTTCATTTAACATTTCTCTAAGAGCCAGGCAAAAGCCTCTCATCCAGACTCAATGGAAACATTTACCTTGTATAAATGTCTCTGCTGTAGGTGCAGGGTAGTGGCAACAGAATTTAAGAGTGAAATTCCAATGCAAAACTGAAGCCCTTACCCAATTTAGTCTCTTTAGCAATGATCTCGATAAAAATCTCATTAAAAAGACACTGGAATGAAATCAAAATGAGTTAGGTGCTTTCAATCCAGAACACGTTGGCATTTTGAGGTCAGATTTTTGTTTTGAAATGATATTTGAGAATCTAATGTCAAAATGTTTTTAGGTAGTTTATTTTGAGGGTTGTATTATTTGTATTTCTTATCAGGATAGCTCTGATAACTGACATCAATGAACACCATAAAATTGCAATAATTAGCTTCCAAATTAAATAAATGACCAAGCGATCTACTTCTGAAATGCTACAAGGCAAATTTCCAAAAGTGAAATTTCAGAGAAAATATTTAAACAAACATATTTCTGGTTCAAACAGGGTAGAAATAACAGACCCAGTGAACTGAAAACTCAGTCTCAGCCATCTGTGGTGGAGGCTTGCATCTGAGCACTGCTCCCAAGCAGGCAGGCACTGTGCTTGCTTCTCTCTTAGGGTGCAGGCTAGGATGCATTGGGGTGGGAGGTCCTCTGCCTGACTTCTCCCAGCTTGGCCTCTGGGGCTGTAGGAGAGGAAAGGGGGTGCAGGAAGATGGATAAGAGCTCTAGCAGTCCACTTGTTAAAACAATCCCACGTCAGTGTTCAGGACAGCAGCATGCACAGTGTGGTTTTTGCATGCTAGAAGACCAGTCCAGACTCTCATTTTCACCACCATGTCACAGCAAATGAGTCATCTTCAATCTAAGCCAGACTTGGAGACAGAGGTTGGACCAGAATTCACATGAGATTTTGTTTATCTTCATTTTTCTGAGGCTGGACCATGGAGGGTTGCAGTTGGGTGGCAGGTTTGGGTTTTTTACACCACCACATTTGTGTAGGTGCAATGTGGTTTCCTCAACTGCTTCACAGTTGGGTTAGTGACATTTAGACAAGCACAGTGAAATGTAAACTCCAGCTACAACATCAGACAAACTCATTTTGCCCTGAAAAACCTCTTTTATTTTTCTTTGTTCTGGGGGAAGAAGGCATTCACAATATTGTGGTGGAGGTGTATGATCCACAGGGTTATGATAAAGGTGCCAAACCCTTCACAAGCCAAGTACACCTTGCATCAGGCCCACAAGTGTCATGGGTGAGGTGGTATCCGTTCCCTTTCCAAAGCAGCGGCAGCTAATTTCCCTTTCAGTACACACACCTGCTCAGCACACGCTCCAGGGTAGGTTGTATCCAAATCATCCAAAACTACAGCTTTGAGAAGACCCCATAAGAGCTACATCTTTGCCTCATCTAGGGGGAAGTTGCGTTATCCACCTCTCCCATCACACACTGGTTTCACCCAGTCTGGCTGCTGTGCCAGGAGCAGGCAAGAGGACAGCTGTGGCTTCCCTGGAGCTCTTTCCTAAGGAACTGATTCCGCCCCACAAGCCATCCCAAAATGAGTCTTGTCTGGCAGGTGCCCCTGGAGCAGCTTCAAAGGTGCCATGCCCTCAATTCCCCTCTCCTTCAGGGAAGCAGCTGGATCTATCCTGTCTGAAGGTCTCATTCTTGATATTGAATTTCACTGCTGAGGAATTTTTGGTGAACCAGGTGCCCAAACCACAAAGGTCACAGGAACAAAGATACAGACATCCCAAATATGGTCCTCCTCTCCTTGGATGCGATTTTGTTCATTTGAATACAATTTTCTTTTGTTTTAAAATCTGGAACAAAGATGATTTCAATACAAGGATACCTATTTATATAGATATACTTAACCAGCACCAAAAAGAGAAGGAAAGATTGGCTTTGGGAATGACTGGCTAAAACCAGAAGGACCCAGCATTTCTATTTTATTTATTACAATCTGCATGATTCTAGGGGGGACATGGCAATTAACAAACATAAGAAGACCAGAACTCTGCCCTGAGGAGCTGGTTTAGCTTAAATTAGGCAGACCAAGCACAAACAAGTCTGGATAACAAGAACATCTAGAATTTAAATAGTAAATATTAAGATAAAAATCAACTACTGCTTGAGGCCATAAGTCACCCTTTAATTGACAGCAGTTCAAAGGAAAGTTTCCCAGGGGTGAGCCATTCCATAACCACCTGCTGTGGGATTTTCCTCCATCCCCTCAAAGCACATGGCTCCAGCAACTCCTGGCCATAGGCTCAGAGCTCAGGGCTCAGCTGAGCCATCTCTGCTGACATCTGACCTCTCCTATCAGGTCTGACCATGCAGGCTGTGGCTCTCCAAAAGATGCTGCCAAATGGAAGAGAAGGCTGATGGAAAAGTGCACCCAACTGCAAAATACTGAAGAAGGGGTCAGGGTGGAAAAGCCTGAGCCACTCATGACTCAGGACCTGGACAAGGACACTGGAAATCTGGATTTCATCCCAGCCTTGACCTTGGTCAAGTTCCTCTGTCTCCATTTGCCTGCTCCCACTCCCAAATGTCATCTGCCTTCATCACACTGTTTATAAAACTCTTTGGGGCAGCAACTGGCTCTTGCTACACTCTTGTACAACACTGCTCACAACAGGGTCCTAGTCCTCCCTCAAGGCTGCTGGCATGGATTTAATGAAAAAAAAAATAAAAGTGAGAGGAAAAAAAGGTTTAAAAACTTCAAAATCTGTTAAAATATTTAAAGATAGGCAACTAAAGGGAGTTCAAATGAACCTCAGCTAAAGATCTGATTTCCAGTGTTGCTACTAATTATTACAAATAAAAAAAACCCCAAATCTGGCTTTGAATGATCAATGAATAATGGCTAGGACACATTTTTCACCCAGGAACAATGGAGAATTTCACATTGAATACATTTTAGATGAAAAAAAAAAGACATTTTTTTGGGATTTTCCCTCCTTTTGGCAAAAATTTGCCATCATTTTAACAAAATTAGCACTGAAGTTACTGCTGAGTGGTTTTGCTCTCTGAAAAAGAAAGACTGCTTGCAGTAAATGAAATATCGCAAGAGTTATCCTGCTAACAAATTTCACTAAAGGCTACTATGGCCTATTTCACAAGAAATTTTTAAAAAGTCTGTTCTGGTCCCTGCACAATGAAAATAACTTAAGAAGTTCAAAATTTGACAAAGCTGTTTTCCTGAATTGAGGCCTGCTCTATTTTTCACGCAGTGTTGACAAGAGCAAGATGAGAAAGAAATGCAGTTTCCATCATCTATTCAATCTCTGGCCCCTCTAACTATTAGCAAAAGCGCCTTTTTCACTGGTGTTTTCTTGTTAAATAGAAACTCTTCCCATAGAAACACAACTCAAAACCATCAAATCATTTCACAACTGACAGATGGTAACAGCCATCCATGCAGCCCTCAGCTGGTTTTAGCCAGAGAAGTGGAGGCAAGAACTGCTGTATCATGATCAAACCCTGCACACCTCATCCATCTTTTAGGATTTCCTCTCTGAAATAAAGGCACAAAAAAGCTGCAGTCATACAACTCACTGGTAAAGCCATCTTACACCCATTGCTTTGCTCCTCCTTGAAATTAATTTTTTAAATAAGAATTAATATTTTTTTAAATAAGGATGTAGGATTCTCTCTTTCTGCTTCCCCCAACTGAATTACCCAGCACACAGAAAAAGGTGAGCAGCAAGATGAGAACATTCAAAGGTTCCATATGGTCTTGAAATCCAGATAAAGCTGTTCCCCACCACAGGAAAAATTTATCAGCATTGTCCTGTTGTTTTGTAAAACAATTTCTTCCAGAGCAGGCAAGCCAGGAAAATGCCAAGGGGCATAGGGATGAACAAGGCTATGTGGGAACCTGCCATTCATTGTCTGTGTGCAATTACAGTTTCAGCCTGGCAAGCTACTTACTGTCAGTAATGGTCACTCACCAGCCTCTTTGGAAGCAATTTGTGGCCTTGGTCTCTTGTCTGAGACAGGTAACTTCAGGTAACACCAGCTCTGCCAGGCTCAAAGCTGTGTCCAAGCATCCCAAGAGATGGACCAAATGAAAATCCTGCATGAAAGGTGTGAGGTTCTTCCAGAAGGGAGCAGTGCATGTGAGGGAAGCTGCCCCTGCTGCTGTGGTGGCTTTGTGTACAGAGGGTTTTCCTTTCCTTCCTGGAACTCCCCACCCCGCTGCTGCCACACTCACTGAATTCACAGGAGATGGAAAAGCAATGCCTACAGAGAGGTTAGCTGGCCATGAGCCCTCAGCCTCGTCCCTCACAGATGTTTGGCCTCCTCAGGAAAATGGCTAGAATGGACTTTGGGTGCCACTTTCAAAGGACCTGAAAGAAAAACAAACATTTGCAAATGTTTCTTGCTAGCATTTTCAGGTCAGAAACACAGGCAGCCTGGAACACACATAACATTGCAGAGCACCCTTCACACCATGCCACCATCCAGCCCCTTCTGTACCTCACTTGCACTTCCAGAACAGCCTTCATGTATGCATGCAGTGCTAAAGAAGTTTGAATTGAGGAAACTCCCATGTAAACCACCCTAAAGAAAATTCCTTCCATACACTGATGATTCCTAGCTTCTACTACAGCGACTCTCATGGAGCTGTGACATTCAAGGAGGATTTGTTTGTAGCACTCAGATATATCATTATCTGGACAATTTTTCTTGTGAGGTTTATTTTTTTTCCCTGCATTATTGAAATGCCTGCACTGTACTCCTGCCCTTACCTTAATATTTGTGGCACGAAGACAAAGTAAGCAAGGAAGAGTCCATCACAATGTGGAAATAAAGGGCAAGGAGTGGTAGGAAAAGGGAGAACAGTTTTAAATTAAATGGGGAGAGAATTAGGTTAGTTGTCAGGAAAAAATTATTTGCTCAGAGCATGGTGAGGTACAGGAACAAGTGGATGCCCCATCCCTGGAAGTGCTCAAGGCCAGATTGGATGGAGCTCCAAGCAACCTGGTCTGGTGGAAGGTGTCCCTGTCGACAGCAGGGGGGCTGGAACGAGATGATCTTTAAGGTTCCTTCCAACCCCAAAAATTCTGTGATTCTTTGAAATAAAATATGAAAAAGAACACATGCAAAAGGAAGGAAAAACCAAACAAAACACAACCCGAGGTTTTACAAAAGCCTGTATAAATTGTCTTTGGGGCTGAAGGAGAAAGAAATGCATTTGCCTCAGGTGAAGGAAAGCTAAATCCATTTATGCGCAAGCTGCAGGATTTTAGCCATTTCACTGATACAAAACACATCAGCATTAGTGGCTGGCAGTACTGAGAATACCTTCTCATCCCTGACCTGCTAGTGAGCTGAGGGTCTGACCGTTTTTAGGCACAGAAAGGAAACATTCAGGATTTATTTTAAACGCAGTGGAGAGCTGAACAATTCTATGTTTCCCTTTGGGGAAAAACAAAAAAGGAAAAGAAAAGAAAAAAAGGAAAGAAAAAGTAAAGAAAAAGAAAAAAAAAAGGAAAAGAGGAGAAAAAGAAAAAAAGAAAAAAGGAAAAAAGGGAAAAAAAAGAAAGGAAAAAGGAAAAAAAGAAAAAAGGGGGAAAAAGAAAAAACAGGAAAAAGGGAAAAAGGAAAAAAGGGGGAATAAAGAAAAAAAAGAAAAAAGAAAAAAGGAAAAAAGGAAAAAAGGGGGAAAAAGAAAAATAAAAAATAAAAAAGGAAAAACTAAAAAAAAAAAAAAGAGAAAAAAAAAAAAAAAAAAGCAGTAGGAAAGAAAGGGGAAAGGAACCCAGGCCCTCGTTTTCCTTTGGCTTCGCAGCCGCCCCTGTGCAGACGCCGCTGGGCTTGCAGCGCCAGCTCCGAATTCTTGGGGGAGCACTGCCCCCTGCCGGGCACTGCCGGGCACTGCGGGCCCGCCCCGCCCGCGCCCCGGCCTGGCCTGGGGCCTTGCCCGGGATGGGCGCCCACAGCCTCTCTGGGCAGCCTGTGCCCATGCATCGCCTCTCTCGCAGGCAAGAATGTCTGCCTAACAACTCATCTAGACCTACTTTGCTTCTAGAAAGCCATTGCCCCATGTCCTATCACTGCGTGCTTTTGTAAAAAGTCCCTTTCCAGCCTTCAAAGTCTCTCTCCAGTTTTCAAAATGGAGTCCAGGAAGGGCCAACTTTCCATCGCATCAGTCCTATTCCCTTCTCCACAATATCACGCCTGAACACTTAGAAGCATTTGGGTTTACTAACTTAATTTAATTATGGTCAGCTCCCTCAGAATGACTGACGGATGGACACGTGGTCATTTCCCCCACTTGTGCTGCACTGCTGAGCCATTTTTTAGCCTAAATAGGTACAGACAGCTTTGGTGCATCTGCCTGATGGCAGCGGGCTGGGAGCAGTGGTACCCCTGGAAGCACAGCCCCCTGCTCGGGGCAGGCTGTGGGTGATGTCCTCCAGCACTGCCTGACAAGGTGGGCAAAATCCTGCTGCCACCAGCTGTGACAGCCCAGTCAGGCACAGGAGGGCTGGACTAGGAGCACTAAAGCAAGAGCTCTGAAAAAACCCGTTTTCCTCTGAGTGTTTGTGTGTGTGTGTGTGTGTGTGTGTGTGCAATTTCCATAATAATTGTGTCTGTTGTCTGCAGACATGAATTCATTACAGCAGGAGGTAAGAGAACAGCCAGCCTCAATATACATTTCAAATTCCTTACTACAGCCTTGATTTATAAGGCACAACCTGAAACACTGACTAGCTCGTTGCCTCTCAGTGAACTGAATTTAGCGTGATAGCTGAGAGGACTGAAAAACAAATGAAAAAATTTTGTTCTTGAAACACTCCATCTCCGTATTTTTCATTTTTGAGAGTTGCTAGCTGTGTCCTGGGTATCCCCCTGCTTCCCCCACTCCTTCCCCCTCCTTCCTCCTGTGCATGCTCCATCGGCACTTGCATTAATCCGGGCCCGAAAGTACTAAATTGATTCACAGTAACGCAGGCACCCAGGGGCAGAATATTCCGGGAACAAATGAATTAATCATCTCAGAGCCTCTGTGCTAACCCACATAAAAGCCCACTGCCCAGAGTGGTGGTGATGAGGGGCTCAGCCTGGCCCCTCAGCCGACCACACAGCATCCACAGCAAGCATCCCATCTGCTGGACATGCACATGCAGGCTGCCAGGCACGAGCCCATGTGAGACAGTGCTCTTTGAAGAACTCCAGCATGGAGGAATTGGTCTAACAGGGAATCCTACAGAAAGAGAGAGGTCTGCAGTCATTATGAATGGACCTTCACGGCAACAACAACAGGAAACAGAAAATAATGTTTTGCAATTAGGACCCGCAGCTGCCGCAGCACCAGCGCGCCGGCTATACACAGGTGCAGCTATTACAGCAATGAATAGCACACACTAAAGGTGCCATCCACACAGGCAATAACACCAGGGCTGAAAAGGTATTTCCATTTGCAGCCTGATGTCGGGAAGGAAAAAAGCACAATAAGTAGGCTGTCTCTCAGCCACCCAGGCCTCAGCCTTATCTGGAGCACCAGCTGCGCAGGTGAGCACTGGCAGAGAGCTCCTTTCACCATCTGACTGGGGAAACCAGGTAATGTCTGAGTCGAGACCATGAGGCTTCAGCCAGTTGAAAAACTGGCAATTTTTTTGCTTTCTTTGTTGTGAATAGAAAGGTTTTAGAAGTTTCTTCCCTTCCTGTTATTTAAAACACTCAAAAGGTTTTTGAGAGTAGGGGAAAGCCACGATTCTCTCTTCTGGTCCCTTTCACACAACACTCTGGCAGTGCCATTCCGCTGACTTCAGTGGCAGGGTCTCTTACTGGTGGGAACAAGAGACAACCAGACACAGAAAGAATGCTGGGGGACCCATTCATCAATATTTTGCCCTTTCACCCCACCCCTGTCCCTGTGTCAGCCCCATGCAGCAGCAAGTGAGCCTGGAAAAACCTGACTCCAGCCTCAGTTATGCTGCTTCTGTGACCTCCTGCTGGTGCAAAGTGGCTTAATCTTGTTAGGCTCCATCGTGATCTATTGCAGCTCTCAACCACTCTCCAGTGGCATAGATCTGTGATCCCAGGGGCACAGGATGGTTATTTCTCTACACTCTGCTTTGACCCCCTAAATCTTAGAGATGAGTCTTAGAAAGGGAGAGGGAATCACAGACTTATCAACCCCTTGCAAAAAAAAGAAACATTTTCCAGACTGTTTTACCACACACACATATCCTTTCTTTCATCAGAAAGGGGCTCTGTTTCAAAAACACTTTGCAAAGAGCTAAGAGAAGAGCAGAATAGGGGTTAGCCAGTGCAATCAGGCATCCTGCCCCTGGGTGAGCTCTTATTTTTCTGATCTGTAGGCCACTAAATATTTTTTTCACTGGTGGTGAAGATGTCTAAATCACAAATGTAAGGCTAGCATCAGGTTTGCCTTTTTCTCATGGAGGTCTTGGTCGCTGTCCACAGACCCACAAGCATCCACAAGTCACAGACCCCTGTGCAACTCATGCAGCTGTCAGAGGTACAAGGGTGTCCTCATCCCCCTCACCTCTGCCAACTCTGAGCCCATGCCAAGCTCTGTGTTGCCACAGAGCCACACAGTTTAAAGCTAATGTGGGTAAACAAGTCCACCATAAACTGCACCCTTTTGACTTGCACGGACACAAACCTAAGCTTTTATTAATTTTAATTTTTTTTAATTTTGTGTAGGAAAATCAAATCACTTGTCACCTCGGCCTCACTGCTACCCACCAGCTTCAGCTGGGCTTTTTTGGAATGAGCCAGTTGAGCATGGAGACACGGGTGTGAGGCTCAGGACTGCCCTGCTGGGGTTGCCTGACCCAGCACAGCGTGGGACAGGGCTGTGACATCCCAGATATAGCTCTGTCCTCTGACCCAGGATGGAAGCTGAGGAAGGGTCCGGATGTTTTCGGACTGATAGTGCCAGGAACCCACTGGATGCAGGCAGGGGAAACAGCTACCCCCAGCACCAAGGCAAAAGCATCCTCCAGATTCCTGAACAGGTCCCAGTTCACCAAGGTAAGCAGAACCAAGTTCTTTTTATAGGCCTTAAAATTGAGGAAGGCAGTAAAATTAATTTGAAAACTTTGCAGGAAGCTGGCATAATGAAAACAAAAGTGGATTGATGCACTGGCTGGCATACCCTCACTCTGGGAAAGCGCTCAGGCAGCCACTTCCAGAAAAGCTGGAGCCTGCTGGAAGAGAGCACAAAACAGGAAACACTGCTCAAAGGAAGCTCACAGACAAAGTGGCAATGTGGAAGAAATTATAATCATTAATACAGCGCCTGAAGTGTGCAGGGGAGCCACAAAAGATTGAGAAAAAAGACCCAGAGATTTGATTTTTCCACTGCCCTTCATCAGCAGCAGTCATTTTATACCAGCACAAAGCGGGAGTGCAATCTTCACAGCACAGAACAAGTGCACTTTCTGTTGCCTTTCTCTTTATTTTCCTGCTGCAAAACTCCCAGGGAAAGGGGCAATCAACACCATTTGTCCCTGACCACTGGGGCTTGGAGCCTAAGCTAGGACAGAGACCATAAACAACAGACAAACGGAGAGGAAAATCACTGAGAAGAGCTACCACATTTATCTCTGGCTAGGATGGTAGAGACAATAAGAATAAACTGGGGACAGCATCCACTGACAAGCTGCAGAAAAATCAGAGTTATAGAAAAGAAAAACTTGTTCCTTCTCTTAATTTGATTGTGCTCCAGAGTTTTGCCATAATCAGTCTCTTCTAATATCAAAAGCAAACCAAATTAGAGCCTTAGATAATAACATTTTAAGCTGTAGTTCAGATTCAGTCACTTCTGTATATCCATCATAGCAAGTCAGCAGCAATAAATGAATAAGGATTGAAAGACAGGCATACAAAACAGGTATGTAATGTCACCAAGGCCAACCAGCAGCTTTTGGCTGTAGCACCAGCTTTCAGCAGTCCAACAGTGCACTCTCAGGGCGTTTGAGGTTTGTCCTGTGAGGTGCCCCCACACTTCAGGTGCTGTGGTTTCTCCAGAGTGAAGAGGGTTAAGATTTCAGTTCTTGGTTCCTGCTCTCTGAAAAGCTGTGGCTTGAATTAAGAGGTGTCTTGCTCAGGTTTACTGTGGATGGGAATATGTTTCTGCCAGGTCTGTCTTCAGGTCCTCGGTGCAGATGAGCAGCAAATCAAACTGCTTGTGAGATTTTCACTACTAGTACATTGAGAAATTTAAACATACCTAGGTGGCATGTAGGTTTACAACAATGAGCAAAGGGGCATGTCAGGTATAACTTCCCCTGAGTAAATTAAAAACACATATATTCAGCAATTATTTATTTGCTACATCAAGTCCAGAGCAGATGACTTTTGCATGATTTGTATCTCTGTGACAGAGGAAGTATGTTTGGTCTCTCTACACTCTGGCTTTATAAGGCTTCATAGAGACATTCAGATGTATATTAGTTGTATCCTAATTTGTATATATGTTCTGTGATAATGTTTGGACTAAGCTTCTAACAGAAGGGAAAAAAAAAAGGGGGTAATGTTCAAAGTAATAGGTCACTTTCCCCTAAACCAAAAGCAAGCAAACAAAACCAGAACAAACTTTGTGGCTAGATCCTTTATTTTGTAGTTTTTAAAACAGAGAAGGAATATTTTTTTTATCTGGATATCTAGAATATTCTTCCAGCTCAGAAATATTTGTCTCCTCACTTGCACTTTCTTGCAGCAGTCTCTGAATTCCTTTGAGCCATTAAAGGATTTTGTCCTCAAGTCATTCCCATTAGGGGAATATTCAATTTAGAAACTTGCCTCCTGCTCAAGGTTTGCATGTGAAATTCACAGTTAACATCCCTCCTCACTGTGTTTCAGGTCAGTGCCCTAGCCACTGAAGAGAGAGAGATATTTAACAATTAAATAGTCCTCTAGGCTACATCCGTATGAGGCAGTCCAGGAGTGCCTCCCAGCCCAGGGCTCTACGTGCCCTGACTGTTTTCACTCCATGCTGGAATGGTTATCACCCTGCCTCTCCTCACACTCCCCATGCTATAGGAAGGAAAATTCTCTCAAAGGGTCAGGAAGGACACAGAGTGCCCTCCAATCCTCAGAGCAGGCGGCTGGGGTCTTTGGCCACAGAGCCAGCCCCACAGCTGAGCACTGCTGAAGAGCTGGGCACGAGCCCCACAGTTATCTCCTGGTGTCTGAATACCTTGTGTAAATCTGTCCATTGCTTCAGGCACCCAAGAAGTGGAGCAACCTGAAAGGCAGGAGGATGTAAGGATGTATTTTTGCCTGCTCAAAGACGACACAGTTCTGCTTGTAGAAAGCGAGATATTTTTCTATTCTCAGGCTTTTGATATTAAGAATTAGCTATCCACTTTCCAGAAAACAGGGAATTAGTCTTTCCAGACTACGTGTTTAACAGAGAAGAAATGAATCTTCATGAGCTCAAGACATATTCCCTCTTCTTCTCTTAGCCCCTCACCCCCTGCCTCATATCTCTTCTATGCAGTTTTTCAAATAGTTTAATAATATTCACAGGGACATTAGATTAATTGGATTTTAATTCCAAATGACTGTGAAAGCAGAGAAGTGAGTCACCAGTCCATGCTAATGAGAAGATCTATTAAGGACCCTTCTCTGATAGACACATAGAGTAGGGTTATAAATATTTCATATTCAATTAATTGAATTTTGCCCCCTGTTATATGATGCTGCCCTGGAATGTTAATCAACTGGGACCAGAGAGAGAGGGAGAGATGAAGAAAGAAGGGGAGAAAAAAAAAATCTAAAAGACAGTCTTTAAACAACATCAGAGCCGTTCCCATCCTCAAATCCTCCCAGTTCACACAGTGCCCTGCACATCAGAGCAGAGGCTTTCATACAGACTGCATCTGGTAACACACAGTGGATAAATTAATGTTAATTAATCAGACAGTCATTTTATGGAGAACTGTGCGCAAAAGGTTATTCGAGCCCTGCTGCAAATAGATTTATAGGTATAATTGCCATGTTGAATGACCCTCTGTACATGGGCTCATTAAACTGGCCATCAGTCAAGAAGTCTAATTGAGGAAGGCCCATATCGTGCCGCTGGGACCACGCGCTGGCTGCAAACAAACCCGCTCCGCAGAAGCCAGCTCTCTGAAAGCTGCCAGTAATGCCACTTCCCATCCTCTGGGCACTTCTGCCACTGCTTCTCCTGCCAGCTGAAACTCCGGGCAGAAAGGAGAGAGGAGAGCTCCCGTGCACATCATTGTGGCTTTACACCATTTGCAGAACACACGGGGGGACTGGGTGCAGCGTGGAAATGGTCTTATTGACAGCTGCGCTTTCCAAATGCCTCTCTGGCCTTGGCAGCTGGGAACAGCTTGGATGCACAGGCTTCAAAGGCGCCAAGATCAGAAGGCAAATATAAAGACACTAAAGATTCTTGATGACATTTTATGTTTCAAGAGCATGTTTTGATTTGGAGTGGGAGGAACATGGGAGAGTCTAGGCCAGGAGCCGAAATGTCCAGGCACAGTCACATAGTGTCTGGGGCAGCTCATGGGGCTGCAGCTCATGGGGCTGCAGTTCTTCCCTCAGTGCCACCCAGGTCCTACAGCTATGCTGTGGCAGACAGTCATTCCCATGGGGGCTGTGTCCAGCCCTGTGGGTCCTGGGTCCAACATGGAGCCCTCCAAAACAGCAGACAAACCTTGCCACCATTCCTAGCAGCAGACACAGGAAGCCATACAGGAAGACACAGGCACTTTGAAAATTTGCCTTTTCTTCTTCTTGTGGAATGAGCTGCGGCTCACAGTCAATTGTCACAGTCTCTATGCCTCCAGTCCCCACCTATGCAATTGTTTGTTTGAGGATTGCCCCTTATTTCACACGCCCGAGGACCCCGCACCCTGATTTACACGCTGAGGGCTGCAGTTGCAATTCTCTCTCACACATGCTGTGGATCACACATGTGTTCCCAGAGTGGAGACAAGGAGGGAGTACATGGGACTCCCCACTACCCCAAAGTGTCCTGGGCAGCCACTCACTAGGCCAGCCAGGGGACCTCTCGGTGTCAGAAATGGACATTTTTTGTCTAAGCTGGTTCCTAAGACATCTCCAAGGGAAAACGCACTATCTGCTCCACTCTGGAAGGTGTCATTTAAGGGTACTTGGAGGGAAAAAAACCCCAAAACACATCAGAGTAACAGACAGGTAAATCAATTGGAATGTGTTCACATTATCTCTTTCAATACTCATGTTACCCACTTCTTTTAAGGTTGTGCTTACCAGTGTATCAGCCTGATCAGACCTAAAATGGCCACAAAATCATCTTTCTCAAGCACAAATTATAAATTAAAGCAGAAAAACTAAAGTGCACTAATACAGAAGACATCAAGGCAAGAATAAGTATGAACAGGAAATCAATTTGTCTCAGAGCAGTGGCAATGTCACTGTCTGAAGATGTTTCTGATGAAGAAGGGTTTCCATCCCTGGACAAGACAAGGGTTGCATAGCATGTCTGGGCTGTGGCAGCATTTCTCTTCATCCTGTTCCACCATGATTGGCTTGGCCTCGATGTGTTCAACACTTTTCTAAGCATTGGTAGGCACAGTATTTACCTGTACAGCATCTGACAGAAGGATCAGGAAAACTGACTGTGAGCATGGCATGCTCCTGGATCAGCTGCCTGCCATTGGTGCCAGGGCTTCAGAGGCCAGCTGCACAGCCCCTCATCTGGGTGCACAGGGAGTCATGCTGCAGCAGAATAGCCTCCAGGCAAGCCTTTCAGAGCTGTTCTATGGATGGACAACAAATTGGGTCCCAAGGGCACTGTCAGGGCACCTTTTAGAACTGATATTCCCTCATCCTGTGCGCCCCTTCTGAAGACTGTGTTTGAGTTAGGAGAATGAAAGCTTGCCACAAGTTCTTAAGGCATACAAACATCATTTCTTCTATGAGCAAAGCAGCATTTCCTCCTGTAATCCCAGTTTATCTAAGGTCTTCCATTTCTCCCACTCTCCTGCACGGCACACCTGTGTTACCACAGACCTGAAACCCACCAGCTGCCTGGCATTTTGGGCGTCTTGGCTGCTGCCAAACCTTTTGCCTGCGCAGTGTCCCCCGCTCGGCACAGGAGGAGAATCTTCTCTCGAGTGCTCGCCCACAGAGGGCACCACTCGTAAATGTATGTGAGTAAACGCGCTGCCACTTCACGTATGGGCAGCACAAACGCAAACCCTTGGTGCATATCATTACTGTCATCGGCGGGAAGAAAGGGAGCAGCAGGCTGATGGCGCACAAAAGGAGGCGATTTTACAGCGCACACTGAGCATTCGCGCTCATGCTGAGAAGTCAGGCAAGGCTTCCCCTTCTGTATCGCTGCGCAACGCCTCCAGCCCCTGAGAGCTGAACTGCATCGGCTCAGTGACATCAGGAAAGAGAACGGTACCTCAAAGGACAGCTGATATTTCCATATGCAGCCATGCATGGCACTTCTTGGGCAAGGATGAGGAGACACACATGCTCTCCCTATGTCCACAGCAGGTGGACTATGGGGATTCTACCCTTATACATTAAAGACAAGTTTTTATTTATTCTGCGGCCAGTAGATAATTTTTCTGAAGTCCTCAGTTCAGGGATAAGGAGACAAAGGGTTTAAACATGAGTCACTAACCTCACTGATAGGAATTTTGCCCCTAAACTTCCTTGGATGTTGGGATTTCAACTTGTATTTCTGCAAAATCCAGATCAAGATTGCTGGGCCTGCTTTTACATGTGTAGAGAGGTAAGTTTGCAGCTTTATGCAAACACCTACCAACAGAGTAAAAATCTACAGCTTTCTCACCCACCTACTTCATTTTAAGTGATACAAAAATCCCAGCTATGTGCAATGTATGCATACAAAACAGAACTGCCAAACAGGGAGAAAAAAAATATCTGCCCACCTTGTATCCCACTTCTGTGCTGCCTCCATTGCTTGGCAAGCTCCAAGTGGACATGCAGTAATGTACTTAGGACGGGGGACAGCTTACAGGACAGTAAAAATGTACATTGTGCATTCAGTTCATTGAAGAAATTGCTGAACACTTGCTTCTTTAAATACCAGACTCGTAATTAAGTTGAAATGAAGTTTTACTCTTTATTCAGTTTTCTCTTCCAAGTGCATCTCAACTTCTAGTTTAGAAAAATCAAAATATGCTGAAAAACAACAGCTAGAATATGCCTTCAATACAAGGGGGTAATGGTGGTGGTGTCTTTTTGGTATTGTCATATTTAAAGTCAACCTTTGTCCATCCAGTACAATCTACCTTTCTCATTTCTGTGTGATAGTCCTGTATTTCTTTCTTACAAGCCATCAAGATTGTTGCTCTCTTCAGAATTTCTCTAGATGCTCTTGAGTTTTTTGCAGCACTAAGAACCCAGAGAGGGATTAGAAACTAATAACATGTTGGTAATCACCACCATGTATTTTGATCACTGAAATGCACTCCCAAATGACACTAGAATTAGAATTACCAGTATTCAAGTTCCTGATATCATCTTTTTCTAACCTAAATCTCTACTTTGGCTCTTTGAATTACATACTCCTGTGCAAAGTAGGTGCACATTACTAGCACAAGTCTCCTCTAAAGAGTAGCATCTGTTTGCAGTCTTTCTATAAAACAAAATATCATCCCCCTGAGAAGAAGAAAAGGAGAGGAAGGCTCAACACACCAGATTGATCAAGGTAACCTCAAAGCTAACAGCCTTTTTTTTCAAAGGAATTTTTTACAGCCATTTATATCCACTCTGTGTTAGCTTTGCAGGACTGCCACATTTGGCTAGGTTTGCTGCCTAGTCCATAGTAACATAGTACAGCAAAGATTTTAGGTAATTTTCTTCTTTTCCATCCAGCTTTAAGACTAATTCAACCACCAAGTTTCCCTGCAAATGCCATGTTTCAAAAAGCCAGTTTCAATTTTGGCTCATGTAACATATGACATTAAATCTGTATGACTGGTTCTCTTTGATTCCCAGGGCACCTGTTTTCAGGGAGAGGTTCAGACTGAGAATACAACATGACAGGAGAGTAGCAGTTTTCTCACTAGCCCAGACTAATTCATCACATTATAGGAGCTGAAACTACAACATCAGTCAATGGCATTACATATAAGCAAGTTTCACCTGGGGAAACACTAGAAGAGAAACCCCTCTGGTCATACCTGGCTTCTCTTGAATGTGCACAGCTCAGGAAGAACTGCAGAACAGGGCACGAGCTGTGCAGGCAGATCTCAGGCACAGAGCAGCAGGTACAGACCCCCAAACCCCTCTGAGAGCACTCTTTTTCCAAAGCAGGTGCTAAGGCCAACCTGCTGGGAACATTTGCCTTCCTCACTTTTGCCAAAGCCCAGCATTGATGTGAATTTTGCTGGCTCTGGCAAAGCTCACACTGCTTCTTTTGTTTCTGAGAGGCAATTGCAGACTGGCTTCAGCCCACAGGATTCCAGGGCCAGCAGCACCCAACTCCCCATCTCTTTCTGGGGATGTGTCCTGGTTCCCTCCCACAGGATATAGGAATGGCACAATCAGACCTCAAGGGAAGCATTAAATGCCCAAAATGCAACTGAGGCTAGTGCCACAAGGAGAACACACACACCATGACAAAAAAAGACCAGCCAAGTTAAGGGCAAAGCTGCCACGAAAACAGACAGGGGTCACCTTGTCTCTGTTTGAGCAGGAGCAGGATGGAAAGCTCAGCTGCTGTAAAATCCAGCAGACCTGAACATCTTCCCTCAGAAGTGTGATTTCACCCACCCACTCACCCATTTTTCACATTAGACGTTAGTGATCAATAATGCCAGGCAGTGACACAAAGCAAATTGTTTATTCAGATCAATCTTTTAATCCCATCTTGCCCTTTAAAATAAATTAGCAAATAAACTCTTCCATGAACTATGCTGTAAATCATAATGTGGTCACGGGACAAAAAATTCCCATCAATGAAAAAAAAATCACTTTTTTTGGAACTGGGTTGGTTTCATTGATTTGTTTCTCTCAAAACATGAGGATTCTGCAAAACTTTAATCTGACACAAAAATCAGAATGCAGGAAACAGCAGGTTCTTTCCTCAATCACACATTATTTAAATGTCGATAAAGTAATACCAATACATTAACAAGGGAACTGCTTCTACAAAATCCTGATAAAAACATTCCTGGAAAACATTTTAAAAAATGCTTCAGTTGGTTTTGATGTGTGGTACCAGTCTATTTTACTGGGTTAAGTGGATTTAAGAAAAAAAATTATAAAAAACCCTGACACAGCATTTTGCAGCAGGTTATCTCAATGCACAACGAGCGCTTAGGAATCAAGCCTCAAAACATCCGTGTAAGTCAAGAACTTTACAAGCAGGGAAACTTGCATCAACAGTTAAGTCAGATGTGAAGATCACACAAGGACTCAGTCTCGACTCTTGTGGTGATCACAATATTTTGTAGAGAATGATTTATTATGACAGTGATAATTACTGTTCAGGTTTCCTATTAGTGTTATCTGCTGGAATGTAACCCCTCCTTAAGATGGGATGTTTTTGAGTAGAACAGTCTGATCCACTAGAAAGCTTTTTCAGATTTAACCCATAACTGCAGGTTTTAAAACACTAACCCTATATGGATCCTCATGCATTTTGATACCAAAAAGGAAGTGCTGCATCACTAAGACTACAAAGTAAGGCTGATGTAGCAATGAGCACCAGCTGTGTCATTAGAGAAGCACAACTCTACAGACCACAGGCTGTATGTCCCTTCTTTTACTTTTGTTTTTCTTTTACTTGGCTTTAAATTTTGGCTTAGCCAGTTATCACTGCTCCCAGACATCGAATCCCAAGGGACTTGTCTTGCCCTCATCACCAGCAGGTGTCACATTGAAGGATGTGAAGTACCTTTGCTGCCCAGCTCAGGCTGCAGTCCCTGCTCCGCGGTTTTCCGGGGAAAGCCCCGCTCCCCCTTCCCCCTGCTGGGGCACGAGTTAGTGCCAGCACCTTGAGCAACCCCATGCCTGTAGTCTTCTAATTGCACCATCTCTCTCCACAACCAAGAGATGAAAAGTTTCCCCTGACAGCTGCCCACAGCACCAGGCTACCAGGCAGCTGGTCTAACATTTACTAGCTGCTTTCTGTCCCTCTCTCTAATCACAAGATTATTTGTTGATTAATAGTTGTGTGTTTCTGTAAAAGAGAAAAAATGTCTCTCTGTGAAAAAGTTTAAATATATAAAAACACTTCATAAAAATATTTATTATAAAAATTGAATGCCCCATGAGCCTGTAAACGTTGCCTGTAAAATCTTCATTAACTGGAATAATTTGAATTACAGTCATTCAGGCTCTTCTCTGCCCTCTCCAGTAAGATTTTAAGATAGCCAAGAGAAATGCCACTTGTCTTGTACTTTGATCCTCCTGCAACCCGTTTTTCTTCCTTTTTTTTGTTTACAATACAACAGATTGATTTCCCAATGCTGGCAGTTTTCTTTGGAGGCATCATTTGTCTTTGTTTTTAATAGAGTTCAGCGTGGCCTGATTCTGAGCCCTTCTTACAGAGTGGGTTTGAGGTCTGACTGGTAACAGGAGCAACACCAGGATGCTTAGAATGTGCATGTGAAAATACACAGACCTGGGAACAAAAGCAGAAAGAATATTATATTTTTGTTGGGGAAAACAGTAATTCTGCAGCCCCAATATGCAGAATTTAGTGCTAAGGAATGAATGCAGGATGTATGAACCTGACCGAGAAAGCACAAAAATATACCCTTGAATTTCACACAGTCTTGGAATATGATGTCTGCTGGCATGGATGAAAATGCTGCTGTGGATGATAATGGGGCAAGGCAACCATCAGCAAACCCTAGAATCCAAAGTCTGACAGCTCAGATAAACCCATCTAATTCAACCCCAGACTTATTCAGCCCATCTCTCTTCTAATATTAGAATTTACAAGGCCAAGTTGTGAAGAAATATCACTCATGGTTCAAAAAGAATTTTAAAAAGTGACAGAAAGAAATAAATTCAACCAAAATGCTGAGACCTGAAATAAATCAAAACACTCAGCTTTTAACCGGAGAAGGTCAGGTAATGACGTTTACAGAAGGCTTGCATTTCTGAAGGTAACTGCTCAGAGATATCTGTATTTGGTATGTTTCTAAACATCAAATATTTTTATTTCAAATAATTCAGTATACACAAGTTCAAAGAGAAATAAAAAAATACTTAAACCAAATAGATGAGGTTCTGGCAGCTAGGGGAAGATGATGATTGGGACCAGTACGGTCCAGCTGTTAAACATAGCAATGTACATTTCTGTGGTCTCATCTATGCTTCTTACCATAGTTTTTAATATCCTTGTAAGGTGCTTAAGACCACTGCTTGTGGTGTGAAGTGCTCCAAAAATTCATGCCCTAGTCCAAAAGCATAACATTCCCTTGCTTACAAGTCTCTAAGTTCAAATGTTAACTATGTTCAAAGTTAACCAGGGCAAAAGTCACCGGGGCAAAATTATTAAGAAATGAAGCTAAGAAAGATCTGGAGAAATTTTTACTCCATCATAAGTTTTCTGTGTTGAAATCAAATGTTTCAAGAAACAGGAATAGAAAATGTTGAAATTCAGCCTCCTGCAAACAGACAGCAGCTATCTTGACTACCAGCTTTGTGTATTTTATGTTGGAGGAGGGAATTGACTTGCTTCTTAACCAAAAGCTGTTACTCTATATTGACAGTAAAATGAAAGAAGAGTAAAGCCATGTAGTCCTGTTTCCCTTTCCTACTTATTTTCTCAATTTTTCTGTTTCAGCTTTGTTTTATTAGAGCACATTCAGTGTACTCTGCAACACCAGTGTTTTCCTTTTTTTAAGGAATCTTATTTTTAAGGAATCTGGGGAAGTACTCCCTTTGTAATAAGAGAAGCACACTTTCATAATGAAAAGCACACTGATTTCAAGGAGCACTGCTCTGCCAGGAGCCCTCTATATCTCCTGCTGATCCATCACACCTCCCCTTATACGCATTGAGCAGCTGGAAGCCTGGTCTTTGCTCAGCACCTCCTTCCTACTGCCAACTCACATTATTCTTAACCTCTTCAGCCTTGGCTACTGCTAATGGTTGAGGCCCAGCTGTTTTGGAAATGGAAACCCAGTATATGAAATGTCGTGCAAGGACACAGAATGAGAAGAACAACCAAAGTGCTCTGCCTTGGCATTGTTATAATCTCATTACATTACAGGAGTGCAAAAGTCACCTCGTGTACTTTAGCAAGCATCCTGTCTGGGCTACTTTCAAATTTGATGAAATGCTAACTGCCTTTCAGCGTGGTTTGGGTTATTTAACACAAGTCTGTGGCACCCTGGAGAGTAAAGTCAAGGGCAGAGGACTTACTTGTAGAACTTTATGGTGGGCTCCACAGCCAGCATGACGAATGGTGCAACAGTGTAGCACACAGCCAGCTGAGTGACCGCCCAGGTAACCACGTCGTAGGCTATCTTCAGAGGCACTGACGAGAGGAAGTAATGTCTGCAGTTGTTCCTTATCTGCAGGTCAGGAAAAAGTAAGCAGAAAATTATATAAACATTTCTTAGGCAAAGCCACACAGACACACAGCAGTGCATGACTCTGTTTACCATCAGCATTAGTATCACAGGAAGGTTTATTCAGCAGTTACAAAGCACTGGGAGAGGAATACAGACGTGTATGGACTGGCATTTTCAAGATCTCACAGTCATCCAGTGGCAAACAGGGAAGTGGCCCCCAGCTTGTTCTGTCATAACTACAGGTGCAGACTCTCTGATTCTGGATGTCTGGTACAATATTCTTTGGGAGGGAAGCTGTTCCTCCCTCATGACTTTCATTTCTTACTGGTTATTAACAGTAAATCAAAGTTACTTTAAATGAACAAGTAAGTGCTTATACCTACAGGTGTGTGCCATTCCCTAGAGATTTTAAGTTAGTTCCACATCTTTGAAATCCTCATAATTGAGAGGCAAAGCAACCTGCTCTAGTGATACTGGTTAATACTGGTCACTAGTTAAAATCTCCTTTCAGATTAACCTGGTTATTTATCCACAGTCATCTCCAAAAGACAACAGT
Organism: Agelaius phoeniceus; assembly: GCF_051311805.1. Lineage (NCBI taxonomy): Eukaryota > Metazoa > Chordata > Aves > Passeriformes > Icteridae > Agelaius > Agelaius phoeniceus. The sequence continues at coordinate 63,203,977 of NC_135265.1, read as the reverse complement.
GGTGCTTCCCAGCCCTGCACAAGTGGCTGGTTCAGCCTGAAAGATCAGCAGTGATAAATTTAACAACAGTGAGACATGAACCCTATTCTGTCTTTGGTTAAAATAAGGCCCATAAACACAGATCTCATTTTACTGCATCAGTTGGATCCACACAAATTGTTCGAGTTTGGGCTAATGCAGCTCCTTGTGCAAGACTGGGCCCAGAGTTAATTACAAGCCAGCATACAGGCAACATGACCCAGCAGAAGTCTGGAATCCCACATGACCTTGAATCCCAAGCTAATTTGACTGCATAGACATAGCTGGTGGCACCCCTAACTATACATCCTGAAGCAACATTTCCTCTTGAAGCAACATTTCCTCTGACAGCCAGGGACAGCAGTGCATCATGTCCAGAATTGGTGCTGGTTATAACTGCTGGGTACTTAGCAATTAACATCTATACAGAACTGAGTTTCAGGGAGCATCAAGCCTGCAAAGGCATGAAAGAGGGCTCACAGCAGGGACAAGCTGCTTGACCATGTGAGGGTGCAGCTGACAGCTGGATAGTGTCTAGCCTTAGAAGAGAACAATGAAAGGTACATACTGCTCTGGCTGCGAGTGTGATAAGGATTCCAGTGAGAAACGTAAAATAATATCCAGGATAGATACCATGCCACAGGGCCGAGAGGATAAATGTTAAAGCTGTAGGGTACCAGGGAGCTCTGTCATAGCAGACACTGCAAAAATGAAAACAAAACAGAAGAGGTTGAACAGTGGCCATTGTGCTTGAAATCCTTCTGTTTCTAAGGTCTTACTCTGTGTTTTCTTAGCTGTCTTATCTTGGTTTAGTCACAGGCTAAGGCATGAGACACTCACCCTTCGTTTAAATGGAGGTTTAGATGGAATGAGGAAGCATGCTTATATGCAAATGAGTTTACAAAGAGTGCCTGAACAAATATTTCTGGTGCTCAAAGCATTTAAATCAATAATGGAATAAAGGGCAGGCAAGACTTTGTTCACCTTTACATCTTTATCTGGAATCATACATTACCCTTCCAAACTCTGATGACAGATCAAGAGCAAGTTGAAAGACAAATAGATGTGACCCCACCCTTCACTCTAGTGACAGAGGTATTTTTAGGCACAGTTATCTGGCAGATGCTGGGAACAACAGGGAGTGCCGTAAACTATTGCAAAACAGGGGATTCCAGCTAACTTTAGCAGCAAAAATCTTACTCCCAAGATGCAAGGATAACAGTTCAAGAAAACAACACCCAGTCTATTTGGCTATCTGAAGTTTAAATCAAATGCTGTGCTCCACAGAAACAAGTCAAGATAATACATTTCTTACCAGGAACCATTTAAATAATAAAAAATAGTAGATATTGACTTTTAAGATGTATAGATTTACTTACAATAATTACAATAAATCTGTGCCTGCATTTCAGACACTATGTCGACAGTATGCTGAGCTTTAATCACACCAAAAAGTGAAATGAGTAATGAGACACAGTCCAATCTACAAAATTTGGACTTATGCTAGTATTTATAATACATGCCTTAACAGCCACAGGTTAAAACCAGATCCTCTCAGTGCTATAAGTATCTTCCCCATATCCTAAACAAGAACTGCCTGGCAAGCATCTTAGGGTAACTCCAAACAAGACTACACTGGGGCTCTGAAGATTTTGACCTTATTTCTCATTGAATTTCTGGATCCCAGTGACACAGCAAGGCTCACCTCAGTGTGGGGAACATAACATAGCAAAGTAAAACAGTACAGGAAAGTTAATGGAGGGAAAGAACAAAATGCTATTGCTTTCTATTATGGAAGTTTTGAACAGTTTGTTTATGACTTTGCTGCTCATAAATAAAATACGAGCATTTTACACTTGCAGCAATAAAACTTTACAGCACCAAATACCCTTGTATTGCACCAACTATTATAAACAAAGGAAGAACAAGAGGCTCTATATTTATGAGAGCTACCAAGCAGCATTTTTCCAGGCCACAGAGAGCTTTTGGATCTCACAAGCATGTAACTGTTTCATTACTCTTACCGTTTCAGCCAGGCAGCTGTCTGAATGTTCCAGTTTTCAATGTACATTTTAAAACTTGTTGCAGTCTAAGAAAGAAATTCACATGAAATGTTAGCAATGAAGCCTGTAAAATACTACTTGCAATTTAAATTAGTGAGGAGGTACATGTAAAATATTAATTCTAGCAGCTAACTTTTATGATGACTGTGCCACAATCCATCATTATACTAATATGACTTGGGAGGGACATTAACTAGGCTGATGGCTCACTGCTAACACTTGGCACTTGCTCTAAAATCTCACTTTGTCTCATATAATTAAATACAGTGTTTGGTTACTTTTCAAATAATGGGCAATCTGAGAAGCTTTCTTGTTTTATATGCTTGGCCTTCCTTTCAGTTCATAAACAGCTTTATTTCTGGAAGAGATATCTTGCCACCCATTATGCAATCTGGACTTCCCTGTGGTGGTACTAAAACAAAGTGTTATTTAAAAAAACCCCAAACATTTATTATTATTTTTATTATTATTATTACTATTTAGAGAAGGAAGGGGGAAGACTGAAAAACATGGGCAAAAAAATTAGGACTAAATTTAGAAGTCAATTCTCAGCCCACCGCTAAGCTTGAGAAACCAGAGTGGACTCCAGTATCCTGGGAGAACTACCCATACCTCCTCCTCTGAGCTCCCCCAGCTTTAGGGACTGCTGGACTCTGTTGTTCAGCATCAGTTCCCCTACTGCTGATCAACTTCCCCTCCCAACTCCACCTTGGTCCCTCACCTGCTGGCAGAAACCTCCAAGGACACCCTGGCCAAGTGGGAACATGATTCAGTGACACCACAATATTATGCCATATCAGCTGAAGGCAAGGAATGGAAAAAATGACTGAAAAATGGATTAAGGGCAAGGGCTTCCAAGGGGAATGTGCAAATATCTTTCCACTTCCACACAGAATCCTTAAAGCTAGCATTTCATCCTCTGTATTTAAAGAGTTAAAATGATTAACAATTCCTGCTGCAGCACTGCCACATTTTAATTGCATTACTGCACCACGAGAAGCCAAGAAAAACATAGTTTCTCTTCCAACTAATATTGTCACTCTCTTTTGGCCTCCTTTAAGTTCCCCTGTTACATTACCAAGAGAGGAAGTAGTTGCTGGCTGTCAAAACAAGCACGCTGCCAAGGCTTTCAAGTCCCCCACGTGGGCTTAGCCCCTGTCATGTTTTAAGGCCCACACAACCCCTTCCATGTGCTTATCTTCTCTACAGATCAGATAGTCACATTTAGCAGTCAAGTTCCCAGCTCTGAGGTAATTTTACACATGCAAGTGGCTATACCTGCTGAATATATAGACTGCATCTGTATACACTGTACAATAACACTTCAGCTGCCAGCATTGCTGTTGGCACAAAAAGTGATGGTTCAAGGCTTAGCCAAAGCCATGGTCTCTGTAGCCTCTCTTTTTCTCATTGCAAACATGAAAAAAATCAGACAACACCCTATTTTATGCTCTTGGAAACAATTTCTGATCTCTTGCCCATGTGACCCATAAAAGAAGTTTTGAGAGGCCATCAGTTCAGTGGGTAGAGAGGAGCAAAGGCTCCTTCATTTGGCTTGACTGAAGAGTACTGGCTGCATTTTACTTTCCTCTTTCAAACAGAAGCTGCCTCAGCCCATCAAAGAATCATCTCCTGCCCCAAAACTGAATCAGATACAGATTCAAGATCTCAGAGTGGTATCTAGGGTGTTGGTGTCATCAAGAAGTGTCGAGCATTTCTGGGCTGTGTATCCTGTACTCATCAAGGACTACACTGAGGACTAATCATGGTTAAAAAAGAAAAAGAGAAAGAATGTTGAAAAACAGGCAATGTATAATGAGACTTCCAATTTTGCCATCTTCAAGGAAGAATTACAGGGGTTATTTCATTTTTGAGAAGAGCTATTACAGTACATTCACTTAGTCACAGATTGTTCAGCAATAAAGCAATCAACTTATTTTTATCTGTGATTACTTTTAAAATCACAACTAGAGAATTACAGAGGGAGGCTTCTCCTATTTCTAAAAAAGAAGCCTTTAGAAAGCAGTTGCAGACACACAAATATTTCCACATCTCACTGGCACTCACAAAATATTCTTCAGGGCAAACAAATTATATGGGTCATCTTTTGCATTAGAGACACAAACATGAATAGTTTTCAAAAGGCTAATGGATCTTAAAAGTATGCAGCAGTCACAAGGAAGGAGTAAGAGATGTTTTGAGCAACAGTGTGGCTCCCAGCATGGTGTTCTAAGGCCAGCACCCACCTAAGCTTTGTGTGCCCCTGTCAGCTCCCACTCAGGTTGCTTGGCTTGTACCTGTTATGTCTCCTACCCTTGCTTTTCTCCATGTACCAGAGGCAGTTCCGCCCTTGCACGTGTCTGTGCCACTTGTGGCAGCCTCTTTCACTACCACCACTCATCTCAACTGGGCTACAAAAGTGAAAGATTGTTAGAAGTAAATAAACAGAACACACCACAGATGGTGAAGAATCATAGCTGCGAACAATTTACTGACCCACTGAGCTCAGCCTCAATCTACAGTAATTGACTGTTCATTTATTAAATATCTGATATCATTATTTTTAGCCCTCACAAAACTATTTAGAAGTACAACCTGAATACAGAGCATGAGGTAGCCTGTGAGACAGATCCATTTTATCTGTCCAACAGATAAAATACAAAACCTCTTCGTGCTAAAGAGGAGCAGCCTGGTAGCATAGATTTCCTTTCAGTAAAGCCTTTACCCATTACCATGCTCATTTCTGTATAATTATGCCAATGCAGCCACTCCTTTATCTCACCTCAATGTTCCAGATATTCAAATTGGACAACAGGTCCCAGCGGAAAGTGCCTTTCTCATCAACTCCACTGAATCCATAACCAGCTGCATTGTTGACTGCATCTGCTGCAATGTCAAAGCAAAACAGGTCAAAATCAGACTGCTGGAAGAGACATGTTTTCTTACAAGTCAGTATGGCACTAAACAAACATTCAAGCCAGCTTTGTAGGATTTAGCAACCTCTCTTCCTAGGAGAAGCTTCTTCTTTGCAAAAGGGCATTACTATAAGACTACACAATAGTAATTTCCTCAAGAGGAAAGACTAGCTACTCCTTGTGCAGAAGAAATAAAATAATAAAAAACCAACTAATATAAATCACTTTTCCTATTATTTGGCCTTTATTATCATCCAAGACAGATATTACTATAAAATGAATGAGCAATTTTCTCAAAAGGGCATCTGGATGTCACAGCATTTTCCAGAATTCAAAAAAAAAACTTAATATCTCAAAGACATGCTTATTATTTCCATTAAGAGTTCCAACGTGGCTATGTTAATTAAGACTGTCATTCAGAATTCTACAGACAAAGCCTTTTCCTAATCCTCTTGCCGAATGCCTCATAAAGTGCCTCAACATCTCTGTGAACCAAATATTGAGTAACTTCTGTTACACATGTAGCTACCTTAAAGCAAGTAAAATCTTGGATAAGAGTAGGCATTACACGCTGATGCACTCTTGTCAACCACCTCCTCTCTCAGAGTGTCTGGGAATCACCTCATCACTGGGTCTCAAGATTCTGATTTCAATGTGCCCCTGCTAGAAATACCTACTCGGAGTACTAAGAAAACAGAAGGGAGAATTCATTATTGTCTCCGGATCACTAGTGTTGCAGCCAACACTGAGGATCATAGCAAAAAAAAAAGGGAAGCGCAAATACAGGTTAGGCTTTTCCTTCCAGGTCATTTACAAAATACAAGCCTGGTTATTCTTTAAAAAGGTCAGCATTTCTTCCCCAAGATTTTACTTTGTAAATGCTGTGAGTACAGGCACAAGCTCATGGAGAAGCCCTAGTGCACAAAACTAGGGAGGAAACCTAACTACAAGCAACAAGAGTAACAATAAATAAATAAACAAGCAACCTTCTCTAACCTGAAACTTTCTGTTTTGTTTTCCGCTTTCCTAAATGAGAGAGATTTTATCGATGAAAAGAAAGCTCTCCATGTTTTTAATTTTCTCCCTGTTTAAAAAACACTCAAACAATGAACAACAACCCTGCCTGAAGCTGGCCCAGAGGATTCTGCCCAGTCTCAGAGACTGGAGCTGCACATAACCATCCTCCCAAAGCAGTGCACTCCTGGATTTGCTCCTCCTTGCTCCAAGGGTAGCAGGGACAAAATAATTAGTGTTTCTCGGCCAAAACCAAGAAAGCAGGAATCATGGGATGAGCAATAACTATATAGCATCCCCCTTGGCCATTTGCTTCCCAGGCTGCTGTCTGCAGAGCACGGTGTGAAGCACAGGAAAGTCGCAACTGTGTGCGCTCAAGCTGCTCACGAACAGGAATCCTCTCAAGCTCCGCCGAGCTTCGCTTCCCTGCAGCCTGCAACAGCTCGGGCTGTGCATGGCTTTCACAGCTCCTTGCTTGGAGGCACTCGGACCCAAAGTGGTTTCAGTGACAGCTGGGAGTTCGGTTTGCAGCCGTGTTCCCAGAACTATCCCAGCGAGAAGCCGAATTTTCTTTCCATGGATCTGGGTGGTGCAGCTCCCACACAATAGCGCTCCTGTCCTATCCTGAGGACAGGAAGCATTTCTCGGCCCGTTTCAGCAGGGCTTTTGTAATGCCCTGGGCCATGCCACCGGGAGCAAAACTGGGAAAGGATAAAAAAAGGATAAAGTGCCTGCTGTTCTGCTGCCTGGATTTGGGATGTGAATAGATGAGGCCTCACCCTCCACTATGCAATGCATACTTTTCTGCTAACTGCCTCATTTGTAAGGCGTTTCTAGAGCCTCTGCAGCCTGCTCTTGTCACAAATGCAAGTTCAGTTTATCTCTTTAATAATGGCCTTCCAGTTAACTATAATGCCAGAAAAAATGGAGGCAACAATTTAACATTGGATCCCACAAAAGTAAGTTTGTGAGCAAGCCATTCTTTATCTCAAAGCCTTTCCCATCCCACACAAGCCAGTCCTGGCTGCCTTCCCTGAATCTGACAGTTTTATTCCCAGCAGTTTAATCACAGCCTTGCAATGAATCTCCCTGGCTATTTCCAGCTCAGTGACACCCTGCTCAGCCTCAAGGTATGCGCATTCCTTGCTGGACTTCCAGGATCTCCCCTACACACAATGTCTTGTAATACCAGCAAAAAAATCCAGGAGATTTTCAGCTTGGCCTGAAGGATTTGACTCCTCACACATAGATGGTGAAACATGACTTGTAAAAGATGAAGGTAAAATGCAAAAATATTATTTTGACCACCAGTCTGACTGGCTCTTAAAAAAATTTGCTTCCCTCTTCAGTTACTTTTTCTCTCCCTTTTCCTTGCAGACATTTTGGTCCTTCCCAACACTTCCTTTGCTCCCCACAGTTCTCCAATTTTTTCTCTGGACTGCTCAAAGCCAAGGTGTATACAGGACCCCACTGTGCTTTAGAGGCAAGGCCTAGCATCAGCCTCCCAACAAGCACAGGATCCACTGCCTAAAGGAACACATCTCCCACATGAGCTACAGGTCTAGGGACAATTTTATTTCTCCCCCCCCCATCCCAGCTTTCAGACCTCCTCCCCCCATTTAGGAACTTATTTGCTACACACAAAAGTACATAATGTAGCCAGACTTACCCAATGTCCATGCAAAATAATACTTTGGTTTTGCTGCCTGTGTTACAACATACAGGTAACCAAGTCTTGACAAGAAGGGAGTTTTATCAAGAAATTCGTTATCAATAATATATGCCATAGGAAAGTTCTTGGTAAGTGTCAAGAATAAAATGAGAGATACTAGTGTGATACACAGCTTGTACATCACTGCTCCCTAAAAAGCACAAACAATGAAACATGCATTAGAAACATTTGTTTAAGGGGAAGAACAAGGCACTGCTCATGACATACAAAAACAATGGGCTTCAAGAACCATTAAAGTTACCAGTGACAAAGTTGATACTAATTAATTTAGAAGAGGTGACCAAGAGAAGGTGAGAGTCACAGCTCTAGTTTAATTTGGTTTACTGAACTACCTGTAGATAGGTAGGACAATCACAAGTCAAAGTCAGTGAGGAACTTCATGACAGACTCTACATCAGTGTGCGGAGATTCTAAAATGGTAAAGGAAGCAAATCAAGCCCTACAGTGGAAAGCAGAAATCTTCTCTAAATGTACTGTCCCCTCCTGGAACTAAAGACTGGATTCCTCCTGGAAGCAAAAATCACTGATATTCTGTGCAACAGTAGGTCTTACTACCCAGCTACCACCCAGAAGACTTGCTAAAAAACCACTTGTCCAAAAAGCATTGTGTTGTTACAGCACACTTGTACCCACAATACAGGGTATGTGCTCTGCCACACGTTTTCTATTCCAGCTCCCTAGCTTCCTACACACCATTATTGACAATCATTGCAGTACTTCAAAGCTTGTTTGCAAATACACACCATGGGTAAACCCTTCTTGATACAGCTGTAATTAAAAAGTAATCTGGCACTTGGATACCATGTGAAAATTGACTCATGTTCTCAAAAGGCTAATAAAAATGAAATATACTATTAAAACAACCATGTATTTTGTTTATCCTTTTGACTTTTGATCTATTTTTATATATTCTCCATATTCGGGAATAAAGTAATGTGAAAATTTTTTTTAATGCAGATTTCAATACTCTCTCCTGACTTGCATCCTCCACAATATAGACCTTATTCTGACCTCAGTCAGACTAATGTAAATCAGAACTAACACCACTAGGGTCAGTAGAACGACAGCTGTGTGCAACAGGAATCATTATACAAAAGCACATGCTCAGCTTCAGAGGAGACATTCTGCACACACACAAAGTTACACTTTCAGTGTCACCTTAAGAGAGAAAATCTGGACCTCATGCTATGCTATCCTGCTTTACAAAAAGGCTATTTTCTAAGAATATTTTAAGTAATGTTAAAAAAATATATAAAACAAGATCAGTGTTAAAACTAGCTGAAAAAATTACCTCGAGTCCTCTTAAAGTGTATTCTTGCAAAGCACCTGGACAGGTTACAGTTTCTGATTATCAGTGATTCATGTACTTCTAACATCTCCCGCACTGTGGGGGAGATTTGACTTTTTTTTGTTTTTCTGACATTTCCTCTTCTGTCTGGAGCTGAACTGCAACTTGTCATTGTCAGAACCTGCAGCCCATTCCCATTGTTGCACAAAGAACACCCATTAACAACTGACCCTTTTTTGCATGCCAAATCCATTTGGCAAATTCGCCAGCCCCTTCACCCCTGACCTTGTGATAAAAGCAGCAGCCACTGGCAGAAAAAAACTCACTGTAACCTTTACTGGCAAGATAACCCAAAACTGGTTTTTCTTCTTAGCTTTTAATTATGAGAATCATGTACAAAGCTGTAATTTCCTGCCCCCTGCAATCAATCTTTGTCATTTTAAAACTTACAGTTGGAGAAGGATCAGGAAGTCTGTCATAACCCTTCTGCTTCCAGTTCACTTCTAACAGTTTCATGTGCACATGCCTCCCTTCAATGAAGGCAATATAGTCCTTGTAATTGCTGCAAGGCCCTGCTATGATGCTCATAAAATTGAGGAGATAACTTAAATACTCCAGTAAAGAAGGTCTTGACCTGTGAAAAATCAGCCACACACAACAGAACAAATTAAAAAAAAAAAACCCAAAACAGGGTAAAACATATCAAAAGCTTTCACCAACGTTTTTTGTCACACTGTCTGCCTCAGTCCTAACCTCACTCCTACCCGTTTCCCCCCAGCTGAAAGCTCTCTAGGTCTGTTCTGGGGAAGATAAAACACAGCCTGTCATATTCTGGTGATGTCTGGTAGATGGCAGTCAGAGCAAAGGTAATGTCAAAGTGCTTAAACTACAGGTGAACTAATGCTAGTGATTTTAAAAGTTGTAATCTTAGAAACTTTTTAGCTAAAACAGTAATAAATTTGTCCATTTTGGACAGGTCAACAGTACCAGGAGTGAGAAGCTGGTTATTGGTTTTGGACATCTGTCCAGGATATCAGGGACCATACTGCCTTGTTATAGAAACCACAAGGCAGGGAGTCTCTAAAACCAGGGCTCGCAGTCCTGGGAGGAGCTTTTACCCTCCCTTCAGTTCAGCCTTTCAAAAAATGGGAAGTGTCACGTGAGACATACAGGAAGAGAAGCACTCTCTCCTACTGTTCAAATAAAGGAAGTAATTGCCTGTATTGCATCATGAACAGGAAAAGGAACTAAGGCGGGGGGGGGGGGGGGGGACGACCATATTAATTGAAAGATGGCTGAAGATGAAAGTCATATTAATTTTTTTCCATTTTGCAAGTGCATACCCCACAAGTTCCTTCTGGTGCTGTACATTTGATGTAAAATTAAGAAGATCCACTACCTTTGCTACAGATCATTAAAATGCAAAGGCCTCTCAGCAATAGTGTAATTCATAAATTGTTAGGCTCAAGGTTTTTATGTGGCAGAAAATGCCAACATCTAAACTGTGCACTGTGTTCTGCACTGCATTAGAGTGAGTGCTCTCCACAAATGTCCTAATTGTTACCATTCAAGTAAACATGGAGGCCTCAGATGAGAACACAAACTTGGGCACAGTGCTTGAGGGCTCTCCTGCCCAAGACACAGATGGACACGCATGACCAAAACACACTTAAAATTCTTTAAGACTAAAACAAATCTCTAGCAGAAAAATTAAGCAACAGTTAAACATTTTCTGTTGCCTACTTCTATTCTGAAGTGGAATTAGTTTGAATAAACAGTTAGATTAGCAAGGATTTTCTGCATTCACCCTAATGGTAATTGTAGATGTTAGTGCCTGAATGGTATGTTCTCTGGTGAAAGCATTTCACAGAAAGATGGAGCAAACAATTGGGGTAAGAGTCATCTTTCTGTCCTGCAAAAACAGGTCCATGGTGTGGGCTTCCTAGCTCTACAGTAAGATTAAAAATAAAGTCAGTTTCAACTTGGGTTCTGCACATGGTTGGGTGGGGAGACATGAGCAATGCACAAAGGAATGTACAGAGGATGAGTGAGAAACAAAAACAGACCAAGAACAGGAGGGAAGACAAAAGGCTGTATTACCAAAGGGGATTTAAAACTCTTCAGTTATGACTTGTCTGCCACTGACACTTTAACTATTGGCATCTTCTTTTCTATTATGAACTCATCTACTGTACAAGAAAAAAAACCAAGCGTGTTTAGTGAGAATTTGACTAGAATTAAGGGCCAAGAGCAGTTAGAAATTATGCTGTGAGCTTTAAAAATAGACACTATGGGGTCACAGCTACCTACAAGAGTTTTGCTTTTCAAGAAATGACTCCCTTACTTTCTGAAGTACATAGGCAGATTTTCTGATGGCTGAATCTTCTGCCTTGGAAATTAAGGAAATAATTTCCTTGGCCATAACAAACATATCATGGTGAAAAATAGTTATGGTTCTAAGAGTAATTCTGTAACATTAATTCTTCATTGAAAACAAAAACAAACAAACAAAAAAAACCCAAAAAAAACCCCAAAAAAACCCAACAACAACAAAACACTTACAAATTCAAGTCCATGTTGCATTTTTATTGAGAGACAAACTAGGAAAAAAAGGGTGCTCGAAGAAGTGCTCTCTCCATGTGAAAAATTAGAAGTTACATAATGCGGAGACCTAGGAGTATTAACATTATGGAGGGAGACCAAAAAAAATAAAATCCAGCATTCAGAAATTATGGCAAAGGAAAGTGGCACTTGAACTGTCAGACTCAAACCAAAAGGGATTTTTACTATGCAATGGATTGTTGACAGGGGAGGAGTAATTACTTGGAAAAATAGCGCATCACAGATCAGATGAAGATAACAGCCAACAAGTCTGTATAGCATAGTCTTTGCCTGAATTTAAAAGAGTTAATACAGCAAATACTTGTTCTGTTGCACGTGGAGTATATATTTAAGTATAATTATGAGACATTGCCAAGTACTTCAGTGCTTTACTGACCAGCACATGTGATAAAGGCAGAGGTCCTGAACTGAAGAAAAAAAAAGGAATATGAGAGAGAAGGTATGTTTGTTTTAAGGAGGGTAATGAAAGCAGCCTTACAAAGAAAAAACTTCGCAAGCAAATAGAAAAAGCATGTAGGATTTTGGTGTCTCATGGACTGGAAAGTAGCAGGAAACATTTCTATGGCTGGACCATTATGTTGTCCCTGACACTGTAATGAAAAAAAAAAAGAAACCCAAACAAAATAACAAATAATGAACAACCTAAACAGTCAATTTCTTTGGCAGAAATTAGACACAAATCACTCAGATAATTAGATCCTTACTTTACAGCAAGCCGATTTTGCTCAGCAGTGAGTTCCTCAGCTTGTCGCCCTATTCCTGGAAAGAAAAGACACATTACACTTTTCCTAAAGACAAACAGTAAAAGCTATTCCCAAAGGCTTATGCTTGCACCCCACAAATAAATTTCTAAGGCCATAATTTCAAATTTTTTTTTGTCGCAGGTGGTTTTAATACATCTCAATCCCTAACTTCTATGCCAAGTTCTACTGTACCTCTTTACCCAGTTCCTTACCTCATTCCCCCTTTCTCACCCTGGCTACACTGTCAGGAAGAGCAGCCATAGCATTCCCACACACACACAATGGAAGTGGCAATGCCACCAACTGGCTGCAACCCCCAACAGCCTCTACAAACTGTCCTGGGCTAGAAAAACCTCTGTTGCCAGAAGCTGCTGGCTCATTTAAGCACAAGCCTCCCGCTGGCTCCTTGGTGAGAAATGGAGCATTTCACAGCAGGAGGAGTGGGCAGGGGAAGGCAAACAGGCACTCAGGGAACAGAAGCTCCACTGGTGTGAACGAGCAGCCGAGCTTCCTGCTGCTGGAGCAAGCCTAAACATCCACATCAGCAATAATCTGGAATTGTACAAGGTCCAGACTGGAAGGGTGACCTGCTGTTGAGTGCACAAGACCTTTGGGGCCAGAGGTAACGCACAGATTCAATGTCCCAAGAAAATGATGGAAAAATCTTGTATCATGGCCAGTGGTAAACAAATACTGTTTATAGCACATACCTCAAACCCTTCAGTCTAGAGCTTTAGCTGCACATACTGCAGGGAATCCCACTGGCTTCAGCAGAACTACACGGGATGAGTCTCAGCACTTGGTGTGGAGCATGTGCACAGCTCCATGTGCACAGGCCCAGAAGATCAGGGGCTTGGCACCAATTGACACTCCTGTTCTAAACATACTGGCCATAATTACCAATACAGACACAGGACCCACATCCTAAAACGGCTGCTGATAAGCTGCTCATTTCCATTCTTTCTCTACTGTTTCAGTTTGTAAATACTGGGAGGGCCTGAATTTCAGAGAAACAATTAGCACTTAATTACTTAAAGGACTGGGTATTTTGTTTGTCTGTTTCCATTTACAGACAGCTGTGTTAAATTTTTACAAATACAAATTTGCCACTGATGCTTGAACTGAAAGCTGCCTTCATTTGATCAACTGCTCCATATATGGATGTTTGCAATGTAATGAGCCTTTTCCACCATTATTAATCTCTAGGAATTCTAGTCTGTTTAGAATGCTTCTGCCTCTGCTGTTGTCTTTTTCCTTTCTGTCTGGTCGTTTACCTTCAGCATCCTAGCTCTGTACCTTGGCTGCACATTGCTGTGGAATTACAGCAATACCAGAGCTGACTCAACTTACAGAAGCAGATAAGCCTCAGTAACATGAATGCCAACAACATGGTCAATTAGCCAAGCTTCCAGCTGTATCTATTATACCCAGATAAAAGCATTAGATTCACTTGTCCAAACCTGGCTTGCAAACAATGTCAGACCCTCGTGTGCCATCACCTAAATCCTTGCTCACAACAACTCTATAGCAAGGCACTTATTCAGTCACCCACAACTTGTAAGGCAGTGGGCCTCAGACCATCAGAAATTCGCACTGCAACATCAGTAGGCACGAGCAATAATGCTACTGATGACAAGTGACATTTTTAGCCTTTCCACTGTAGTAGACACAGGCGTTTTACTGGGAAATAATAGTGCTCTTTGTCACAGCACAGCACAAGACTGAAGACAATGTTATTTTGCTTGCAACTGTGCTTCTCTCTGCACTGGGGAAAAGCTACTGAATTCTATCTCTCACAACTCATGGAGTATATTACCACTGCATATATCAGTGCTAGCGTATTTTTTGCTAAATTAACATTAATGACTGAGTGTATGTATCATCAGCTCTTGACTTCTGAGAATCTGTAACAGCTTCAGAGAACTTAATGGAGATGCACTGTAGCATCTAAACAGGAGATATTGGCACTAGCTAAAATCCAAATTGGGCCCCAAGGAAGTAGAATACCCAAAGGGGAAAACAGTTGTCTCTGATATTGCAAAGAAAGTTTGATCCTAAAAACTGATCAAAACTTTAAGTTTCTCATTTTTCCCCCATAAAGCATTTTTCTTCTTCACTTAGAACAACTCACTGCACTACATTCATTCACTCCATAAATCAACCATAGAATTTACTGGTACATAAAGGCTGTCTTCAGGACAGAGATTCCTTTTCTTACCATCATGTAGCTGGCATGCAAGTGTTGTGATCTTCTGTGTTATTATCATCAGCGGACTATAACAAAGACAGAAACAACAGTTACGTGTCTTGCAATACAAATTATTCCCAATTTTCTCACTGAATATGCCTTTAAAAGGCATAACTGTATTAGCAACAAGTGGAAAACATCCAATTAAAGCTGAAGGAGGCACTCAGGCATAAGACAATTGCCTGGGTTCAAAACAACCCCACAGTAACTTGCACTGGAATTTTTAATTGCTAAGTGCACACAAAGCCTTATTTTATATCTCCCTATCGTGCAGCAGTGCAAATTGTAGTTCAGAAGAAATCACACCACCAGGAAACACCAGCTTCTGCAGCCCACTGAGCTTCTTTTCAGGCAAAGACGAAATCGAAGCACCATACAATGCAACACTAGAATACAGCAGTGCTGCTATAACCCAACTCTGGCTCTTCTTACTGTTTGTTACTCTCCTATTGTCTGTCTCCTCAGTGCCCTAAAAAATGTTGACTCTGCAGATACAGATGCTTATTTCCCCACATGAATAGCTCTATCAATTAGGACTGTGTGCAAATACCAGAATAGCTGTCAGCACAGCAGTTTCCCACTTGGTTATTGACCATGCATCTGTGTTGTGAACAGCCTGTAGAAGATACACCATCCAACTGGGAGTGTATGGGCATGTGGGATCTGGAGCCCCTGGAAAAAGGAGCTGGTTGTACCTGAGCCAGCCTTCCAGCCACCCAGCAGCTCTGGTGCCAACTGAACATGCCATATAGAAATAGCCACTACTCCCAGTAGGGCCACTCATACTTCCCATATCCAGCTTTACAGAGCTTCTTGGCACTGAAGGCAGATGTGAGCTGCTGCAGCTAAGGAACGGGGGAAAAGACTAAACTCAGCTTGGTGGCATCAGGAGCTGGTTCCCACAAGGAAAAGGACACAGCCAAGTGTATTTAGAGGAAGGTAAGAGGAAAGATGGGAGGAAAGCCATGGGGACAGCTGACCAGTTCCTCCATTGTCTGTGGCACCCTAAACATGAAACCTGGCACTGAACATCTGCAATCTGGAAGGACCCATGGCAGGCAAAACAAGGGATGAGCACCCCCTCACACTGCTTCTCCCCATCTCTCTGCCACGGGAGACAGCAGCACAGGGTGCCCAGATCTCTCACAACCACAATAGCCACAAGATGGGAATGAGTGATGAGGATACACCACTATTTTAAAAGCCTTAGTTGTGATGAATGTATGTAAAACCAGTCCCACAAAAGAGATCTGTCTTCACTGAGGATTAATACAATGGGTTGTTTCTCCATTTGAGAATAAATTAACAACATTAACCAGATGGAGGCTTCTGTTTGAACACAAATGATATCTTCAACCTGGAAATGAAAACTTGAGTTTGTACACATTTATTTAACTATTTACACAGTTTGACCGGTATATGGAACTTTTTTAAGAGACATAGATGATTGTGCCAAACATTACAGCTGTTCATTTTAACTACTGTATATATTTTCTGGAACACAATTAAAGAAAAATGTTGAGGATGGTTGGTTTTCTTTTTTTTTTTGTTCCAGCACTGTGTTTGTCTCACAGATTTCTCAAGGTAAAGGAAAGAAAAGTGGAACTTACATTCAGTGATGTCTCTGTCTAAAGTCAAATACTTATGTCCTACAGAGATTTTCAAGAGATTCGGGATCATCCTTAACTAAATGAACCTACTGGTTACAATCAAATGTTAACCCAATGGCTAAGATAAACTGTTTACAACCTGATTATCCCACTAATATAAATCAAACTCAAGATTCTCAAGATAATTCATAGGCTGAGCATGGTAAACACACAAATACTGGAAAAAGACATTCTTTCATTTTAAGTGGTCTTTTTTTTAACACTTAATATGGTTGATTTTTTCCAAAAGTCCACAAGCAATTCTGTATTTTCTACCCAAGACCAGAACATGCAATATCAGCCAATTACTTAATCAGAAACTGCTTTTATCATTTCAGAAGTACCTACTTGAACTGCCAATGAAAAAAAGTTTGCACAAAAAATTCAGAATGGGCTTAAATATACACAAAACTTGAATACAATTGTAACAGAGGGGTTTGTACAGCAGCTTTTCTTGGGTCACCTAGACCACTGATAGTAGTCAATGAATGGATGAATTCAACAATGACTTTTCACCTTCCAGCAATATTGTCATACAGTCATTCTAAATTTTATTCCAATTAAGCTTTCAAGAAAAGTGATTTATAAGCTGTTTTTACCATTATCTTCAACATCCTGTTTCTCAAAGTAGATTTTCCCAGACAAAATTTAGCTTTGCTTTCAAAGATACATAAATCCTAATCCTTTAAGCATATGAAAAGGCAGATTTTTTAATCCTTAAGAGAGAGAGAGGCTGTCACTGAATC
Organism: Agelaius phoeniceus; assembly: GCF_051311805.1. Lineage (NCBI taxonomy): Eukaryota > Metazoa > Chordata > Aves > Passeriformes > Icteridae > Agelaius > Agelaius phoeniceus. Next base: position 63,186,939 of record NC_135265.1, on the reverse strand, counting down.
AAGCAGTTTTACTGCAATAAACAAAAATTTTTATTTCTAAAGTGTTTGACCATTTTAGCTTTATGGGGGAACATTATGACTTGTTTCAAATTGCTTCAATTTGTTGCATATGTTTCTTATGGCAAGGACTTCACACCATTATTGAAGAGGGTAACTTTAAACCTCAGGCTCTGAGCCAAAACCGTATGACTTCAAGTGTCTAAATTTAGACACTTGTCTTAGACAAGGCCCCCATGGTAAACCAGAGAGAACCAAAATGCAAACAATCCGAGGGCAGCAGGAGTAAAGCCTGCACTGAAGTCATACTACATATAAACACAGAGGAGAGAGGCTCTCCTCATCTATATTAGGAAGTCATTGCCTCATTGATGGCACATTGTAAGCCAAGAGAACAAGTCAGCCTTTCCTGCACTTTCATCAAAAAAAGATGGACAGTCTTTCTCCCTCAAATCTCCCAGCTCCAGAGGAGACAAGAAATGACAAAAGTGACATGTCTGTCAGGGTGAGTGGGAAGGAGGTATCATTAGATACCTCCTGTTCTCCCTCCTGACATCATCATGTTACATGTCATATGTATTTTCCAGAGCGGCTGGAAAGTGGCCCAGCAGAAAAGAACCCAGGGGATGCTGGTCAACAGCCAGCTGAACAAGAGCCAGTGTGTGCCCAGGTGGCCAAGAAGGCCAATGGCATCCTGGTCTGTATCAGGAATAGCATGGTCAGCAGGACCAGAGCAGTGATTGTCCCTCTGTACTCAGCTCCAGTGAGGCCACACCTCCAATCCTGTGCTCAGTTCAATTCAGAGGACATTGAGGGGCTGCAGAATGTCCAGAGAAGGCCAATGGAGCTGTGGAAGGGTCTGAAGCATAAGTCCAAAGATGAGTGACTGAGGGAGCTGGGATTGTTAAGTTTGATAAAATGAGCCTTGAGGGGACCTTATCACTCTCTACAACTGCCTGAGGGTGTAGCCAGGTGGGAGTTGGTCTCTTCTTTTGAGCTGCACCAGAGGAGGTTTAGGTTAGACATCCAAGGAAATATTTTACAGAAAGAGTGATTTAGACATTGGAATGGACTTCCCAGGGAGGTGTTGGAGTCACTGTCCCTGGAGGTACTTAAGGAAGGACTGGATGCGGCACTCAGTGCCATGGTCTAGTTGACATGGTAGTGATTGGTCATAAATTGGATTTGACAATCTCAGAGGTCTTTTTCCAATCTAAATGTTTCTGTAATCTCTTTTCTACCCTACTCAGGAAGGTGGAAAACTACAGTAGAGTGGCAATGGGATGACACACACTAAATCTTTCATGAGATCAGTGTCAGGTATCAGCCAACATCTCACACAAAGGATAAGCAATGTTTCAGGTGAACAAGGAGCATCTTCCTCCCTCCTCTCCTCCTGCCCACTATTCCCCTCTGACTTGATCTCAGGGGGACCATATCTGTGCTGCAGCAAAAGTCACAGCACAACAAAATAATGGCATTACTGGAACTCTCTCTTAAGGGCAGGGAGGAGGGAGGGAAGAATCATAAACTCCTAAACATATGAGTTTTGATTATTAAAACTTTTAAATACCAGAGTATGAAATTGCCATTTCTATTCAGCCTCTCAGGCAAGCTGTAACTTAAAACAGCAATAAAACATTGAGTAAGTTAATACATTAAATACAGCAGCATATCACATATAGTCAACTGCTTCCAACATGGTACTATTTTAACCTTTAGACACTACTGGAAAAAGTGAAGAGTGCTAAAAATAAGAAGGGAAGTTAACAAAACTATAAAACTCCCAATCTCTTTTCTTACTCCCAAATTTTGCGATGCACAGGTTTTTGGAGGGGAGCAATTAGGTTGAATTCAAAAAGAAAATCTACACTTGCACTTACAACACAAAGACTTATTCTTAGGAAGGAAGCATTTGAAATAAAACACATTTAGAAGCCTAAGCAACTTGCAATCCATCACATTTGAACACCTACTGATTGCTTTGTAGCCACGTGCTGAGTGGTGATTCCACACCCTCTCCACCTGTCCTATTAAGCAGTACAGGTACAAACTACCACAGAAACACAGAATCTGATTTATGTGTGGTGTGATTTCCCCTCCCTTCCCATGTTTTATGTATTGGTTATGAGTTTAATCTTAGGTTGTATCTGTGCAGTACCTCCTACACACAAACCATAGTGGTCAACTTTTAATTAAAAAAAGAAAAAAAGAAATCAAGAAATTGACCCAGGGAAAATTTTATTTTTCAAGGCATCTAACATAAAGTAAAGATAGCTTTGGGTTTTTGTTTACCTCACATTAGATGCCTTGAAAAATAACACAAGACTAAGATGGAACTGTTTACAGAGAATGCTCAATAGAAGGGTTTACTCCTCTAATAAACCTTCCAAATGGAAACCTATCAGTTAATATAATTTTTAAATCCAGCTTGCCCCAAGGCAATAAATTTGCCAGAAGTGACAAAATGGAAGGCCAGTGGAAGTACAGATGTTTTGTTTGTAGGCCACTGTGGGGGTCCTCACTGCATCACAGGCTGGCTCCTGCACAGAGCAACTTTCACTGCTTACAAGAGAAAAGACATTTTCCAAGCACAGTCTGCTTGACCTTAGGTAATCCCGTGGAGAAGTCTGGCACACGCTCGCTAGAAATAGTTTCCACTGACCTGATTTCACTAAGAGAGGAGGTGGAGTCAAAAGGCTCATAGCAGACAAGACTCCAGAGCAGCAAACATGTATTTCAGGGTTACCTCTGCAGCACTGAAGCCATGACAAGAAGTTCACACAGTCACACCCTACTGTGACAGTAACCATTGCTGACAAGGGGATGGCCAAGCTGGCAGTGAGCTCATACTTTTGCTTTCAACAGTAAAAGGAAGAGGTACTGAAGTACATCAGAGGAAAAACACTTCACTAAACACACTTGCCACATCCTAAGCAAGTTAGAATTTCCTTCATGTGATGTGTTGCCTTTGTGTGTGTCTGTGTGTGAGAGCTCCCAAGCAGTATTTCTTAAGCCTTCATGGTAGAAGCATTTCACTTAAAAGAGTGTTTACTTCTGGAGAAGTGTCCAGGGATGTACTAGATGCATGAAGCTCTCTAGTAGTGATTGCCTGCTTGAATTCTGCCTAGTTCCCACACAGCAGTTCTTGCAGGGCTCCTGTGACTCCAATGGTAAGTGATCTCAGGGCTGTTTCCAGTGGGCAAGCACCCAGCCAGGCAGTAAAGCAGCAAGCAGGCATGGAAAACAGACTGACCCCCCCTTACTCACCCTGCACCTGCACTGCTGCGCTGCCTCTGGGGACCAGCTGCACACCAAGGTTCCCCAGCGCTGCAGGAACAGACACTGCAGCAATGTACTGCATGTCATACATTTAGAAGATAAGAAAATAAAAATAACCAGCTGAAATTGCAGGACCAGACAACATTTCTGCTCTGTGTTTTCACATGGTAACATCTATCTTTGCTTTCATCAGCAAATGTATTTCCTTTGCAAAAAACAGCTGCTGTACTTTTATTCCTTCCTTTTGTGGTTGAAACAAGAAGCCACTGAGAGAGGAAAATCCAGCAACAAAGCACTAACCACCCAGCAAAACTTCACTGCCTGAAGTGACACTTGTTAGTGAAGCATCTGCTTATATATATGGCTTTTTGAGAGGGCTCTCTCAACGATCATTCCTTTCTAGGGGGTTAGCTGAGAATGCTGCTGCTGCTGCTCTGCATTTGGGATAGGGTGAACACAAAGGTGGTGTCTGGGCAGTGATGTCCACCAAAGCACTTGTGTAAGAGCTACAGATTTGACACATGTGGAGAGGAAAACTGCTCAGGCCTCCCACATACTTCAGCTATGGTCTCTCTAAGACCAACAGAAGATTGAAAACTGTGCCAGTGTGTGTGGTGATCTTCACAAACCGAGTTTCTCTTCTGTAAGGGATGGCAGTAAGAATCATAGAATCATTAAGACTAGAAAAGACCTTTAGGACCACTGAGTCCAACAGTTAACCCAGCACTGCCATCTTCACCACTTAACCATGTCCCCAGGTGCCATAACTGCATCATTTTTGAGCACTTCTAGGGATGGTGACTCCACCACTTCCCTGAGCAGCTTGTTCCAATGCTTGGAAACACTTTCTGTGAAGAAACTCTTCCTAAAATCCAATCTAAACCTCTCCTGGCATAACCTGAGGCCATTTCCTCTTGTCCTGTCACTTGCTATATGGGAGAAGTGACTTACCCCAGCCTTGCTACAGCCTTCTTTCAAGTAGTTGTAAAGAGTGATAAGGTCCCTCCTGTTCTCCAGGCTAAACAACCCCAGATCTCTCAGCCACTACTCATATATGAAAGAAACTCCCATATGCACAATCATTCTCTGACATTTCACTGAATAACCTGCAATATTAGGGAATTTTGCTCAGACACTGCAAGAATTCAAAGAGGAAACTAAAAAGCTCTACAGCCCTAATCAAGCAAAGGATTGAAACAGACACAAGTTCCATACCTTCTGAATTTTATCTGGATGATCATGTGCATCTGGCATCTGGTCATGAAGCTTGCTAGGCTGAAACCCTATCTATTCCTACTTTCCAAAAATTAGAATGAAGATTCCTTATTTTAAACTAATTTTCCTTAAAGCTATCATATTGCTATACTCAAGCTGAGCCTGTGATACAAAGGGAAAAAACACAAATTCTATGATATTATTATGGTTTTTATGAAGTTGTATAGGCAGGCAACTTACCAGCATAATCCTCTTAGCATAAAGAAGAAGAAATAAGAGAGAGAAAGAGTTAGGATTTAGTTTTTCCAGGTACAATGTACAAATGTCATGGCAAACCAAGCAAAATAAAACATGCATGTTTCTCTCAAAGATTGATTTAAATTAAGGAGGAAGCACAGGATTCAGTTATTGTATAATTAGCATTCAAAACAAATAGGATTTTTGAGGAAGTGCTAAAGGGACAATTCCTAAATTACATCATCACTTATTTGAGAAATAATAGAACTGAAAGAAATTTGATAAAATATATACACTTTTAAAAAATTAATTAAAATTGAAGTGCAGTAAGCTGGAAATTGTTTTCCTTAAAACCTGGCAGTAGTTTAAAAAAAAAAAAAAACCCACAAGTTTTTCCTTAAGTATTATGCAATACATGAAAAACTCCTAAATCAAGAAATAGCTGCAAGCAGCTTGAGTACAGTGGGACTCAGTGACCTTCCCTTTTCAGGAGTAAGAATTAACTAATCACCAGCAGGTAAGGAGTCCCTTATTTCTTATTCTGTAACCTGGAAGTGATATGCCACAGCTTGATCTTTCATTTTCCAGTTTGCTTAAGGTATGACTCAAAAGTTACTTTGTTCTCTCCATCTCTACCTGGATTTTATAAGCTCTGTTCTCAAAATGGAAGGGCTCCAAACAAATAGCATAACCAACTATTAGTAAAAATGCCCCAAAAATGTATTTGCAAGCACACTTAAAAAGGGTTATGCGTGCAAGTTGTTAAGTGCACCAGGCAGGCCAAGGGAGAAAATGAGGAATGCTGGCTTTCAGCACTACCACTGGGAAACACTCAATGATCATCTGGCTTGTCACTTCAGGGACACTTCAGGGAACTGACATTGGAAAGCTGATGGCAATAGAACTGGTTATGTGCCTATTTGATGTGGATTATAACTTCCTCCTTGCAACCAGATATCACCAGACTCATGGGGTACTGAAACCTCAAAATGCAAGCCAGCAGCTGATGGGTTTTTGTTGCATCTTAAAGATTCCCCCAAGTCCAGTGTCTTGCCTTCTCAATATATATCCCCAGCCACATTCACCCAAAACTGTGGGAGGCCAGAGGGAGATGGGCACAGCTCCATGGTTCTGTCTCACTCACTTCTGAAACCCTGAGGGAGAACTTCAATGCCATCCTCCCAGCCACACCTTGTCCTAATGATTCCCTATTGCCACATGCAACAGATGAGGAACCATCAAATATGGGAGAACAAGCAAGAGGAGGTTCAGTTGCTGCTCATACATGGTAAAACTGTGTCCAGGGAGTATATTTTGCCTCTCTGGATCATCATATCTGTTCAGGTATGTGCAAAAAGCTTCAATGGGCACATATTTACAGCTGAAGAAAATAGGTTTTAAGACAGATTTATGAGGGTGATCTGGGTTTCAACACTTTGGATTGCAAGTTTTTATTGATACCACCACAGTATTTGTATTCATTCTTAGCTTTTAAAATATACCATGAAGGTGCAATTCATATCCATAGTACATTTTACTCTTGTTTACTACTTGGTAGGTTTCACTTCTGACTGAAGTTTAGGAATTGGTGTGTATCTTGAAGCAGCAAGTCGAAATCAAATAAAAGAGTAAGTTCAAGCATTTATTTTTTTCAGTACCATTATTATCCTCAAGCTCATCATTAAATAAGAGTAGTTACTTTTCCATTAAGGGAGCAGAGAACACTACCTAATCCATAACAAACAACCATCATTCCTCTTCTTTCACCCCCAGTCTCAGCTGGATTTTTATTAAATGTATTCAGAGAGAGAGAGCTAATATGCCTGACAGTGCATTTCTGAACACAGCATTCAGAAAAGCATGATCTCTCACATTTCTCTCTCTGTCTCTGTCTCTTACACACACTGAACTATAGCATTTCAATCCCATTTATAGCCTTCTTGGTATGTCTGCTCTTTGAGGACATGCTTTTGTGCATTAAGAGAACTGCAGAAAAAATTACAGAACTAAATTTCTTTAAACATGTAAGTTCCCATTACTGCAGCCTCCTTAATAAAAAAACCTCAGGAGTTTGAGAGAAACTTCCCCTCCACCACCTGAAGTTTAATTAAATACTGAAACCCATCACCTCAAAGAGAGAGACACATGCACAAAGACAGCAAAAACCTTCATTCTCCTACTCTGTACCTGTAAGATGAAAGAGACTTGGAAGAGTCATGTAAAACTTACTGTGCACGTTTACAGAAATTTTTCCTGTTATAATATTACTGATTACAGTGCCTTCAGACATTCAACTAAACAAGTGGAATACAGATTAGCACTCTGGTTTCAAATCACACAAAAGCACACCTTCCTCCCACAAACAAAGCTCATAGGGTTGGTTAGCTGTCTCTATCTTTGCCAAGCATCCTCCACTGCTCCTCTGAGTGAAATCAGAGGCCACAGTGTGTATGAAAACCATTTCACACATATCACAGCATACAAAAAGTTGTGCTATTTAAGCAGCAGCCACAAGCTAGCCCCATGAGAGAACCAGTGCTGACAACCTGAGCTGATCTCTTGTCTCTCTGCCTGGGTTACTCACTCAGCTCCACCAGCATCTCACACCTGCCCAAGTCCTGCCCTCACATCCTGGAGAGCCTGGGCTGGGAAACACCTTCCCAGCTGGGGCTTCAAGGTAAATCAGAATGGGGGAGAGGAGACACAGAGCTGACAGCTGTGCCTAGGATGCTGGAAGGAGAGCAGCCCACCCAACCCCTCAGGGCAGACCACCATCAGCCACATAAGTCACTCCTACAGCTCCAGGGAGAGACTGCCCAACTTGTCCTCCCAGGCTGCTCTGCAGGGAAACCTAGCTAGCTAACTAAGCTCTACCTTCCCAACTGCACAGCTTCCAGCAAGAGAACAGTAGAAACAATGAATCAGTGCAAAAATCATACAGTGCTCATTCCTTTTTTAAAAAACAAAACCAAAACCCAAAGAAACAAACAAAAAACCCAATCCAAAACAAAACAAACCCCAACAAAACCCCAAAGATCACAACAAAAGCCTCGGAAAAAGCTTAAGGGAAACAAAATTGCAGGTGCGCCACAGATAAGATAAAAATTATTCTTACTACTTATTGAAATCAACTAATACTGATTGACAAGGGAACCAGTTTGCAGACTCACTCACCCGGAAAAGTCTGTAGTGAGAATGCCATAATGAAATATGTATATTCGACTTATGTGGCACAGTGTGAGGTATCCCATGGCTACGACAAAGGAGTACCTAAAAACATAACACACAGAACACACAGTTACCAACACAAGTACCAACAAGAACTAGAATCACTCAAATTGGCTTGGGCTTGTTTCAATTTTTTCAAATCAGATTGTTAAAAAGTCTGGAGCTTTGCTACAAGACCTGGAAGAAATTCTCAAAGGGGCCTGATGGTTTTGTGTCCCCAGCTGAAACCTTACAGAAGTGTCTCCTCATTCTGGGGGTAGAGAAAAAATGGAAGAAGAAATAGGATCAGTTCAAGTTTCAAAATTGAATTTTCAAAGCTCCCATCTCCACATATTATTTTGGAATTTCTGTCCAACTTAAGTATTTGAAAGCAGATGATACTGTATGTCATTCACTGAAGTTATCCACTGCATTTTGGTCTGTAAACATTCTTTATTTACAACTCTTCCTCAGATCTAGCAAAGATAGCAAATACTAAACTGTTTCAAGCTTAAGGTAATCTCTCTCTCATGATTTTATATAATGGTAGACTGAAGCACACCATCTTCCAGAAAAATCATAGAATCAGATAGATTGGAAAGGACCTAGAAAATCAGAAGCATTCCTTAGGTAGGATGTGACAAATTCATTTTGTGTTTCAAGATGGTAGCACACTTCTGTTGGGCAGGGCAGTAGCATGGTTCTACCTTAACAGCTGAATAGTCTGAAGACTGAAAATATTGCAGTGTCTGCATGGGCAGATGCAGCATTTCATACAAGTTCTCCCTGTATTTACATGAGCAAGGAAGAAGATTCTGGGGAGGAAGGAACTGGATGGATGTTTGGAGAAAGACTGACACATTAAGCAAATTACACCATGCAATGGAGAGCTGGGACACCAGAATGAAAGGCTGGCACCACAGGGACAGGCCAGGACCAGGTCTGCTGGTGTCCTCCATAGGTGAGGTTATTATTCTGTGGTATCCATGCAGGGCAGAAGAGGAAAAGAGCAACAGACTACAGGAGGAGATGGCACATCCTGCATGCCTGGTAGTGCTGAGCCTCGGGGGCTGGTCAGCACACATTGCCAAGAAGGGTCCTTCATGGACCCATGAGAGCACCCACCACAGGGGAGAACTAAAGGTGAAATCAGACAAGAGGATCAGGCAGCAGACAACTGAAAAAGAGCCAGGCCTTTGTCAAATTATGGCTGGTTTTAAAAGAAATGAGTTTTTCCTCCCTGGGGGCTAATAAGCTGCAGTGTGAGTGACAGTGATGGATCACAAGGCAACCTGCAGGTCATGTGGCCCACAGCAAACAGCTGGATGAAAGGCAGACTGAAGGGATATGACAGATTCTTCAGGAGATTCAGAGTAGAATTTATCGAATTTTATCTGGGTCAAGCATCCAGTCCTGCCTCAGCAAGGTCCTTGGGTTCCCCTCTCATCAAGGGAGAATGGCAAGTATCCATCCAAAGGCGAGTCAGACATGTAACAGCAAGAGATAGGATGAAGGATCTAAAATAAGCCCCCATGCTGAGGTGTAAAGCACTTAGACTGAAACAGGGGGCAAGCAGGGAGAGATACACTGAGCTGCTGCTGCAGCTGGGAGCATTTCTGATGCTGGATTAATTCGTCCATTTATAGGCCTTGAAGGCTAGCAGCTTCACCAGAGAGCAAACTAGCAAAAAATAACCAGGGAAAAGAGAATGAAGGTTAAATTAGGCAGTTTATTTAATTTGTTCTCTTCCACTGCGTTTTTCTGGGGAAATAAAGAGGCAAGTCTTGAAGCCCCACTCTGAGGGATCTGCTCCTCTGTATGAACAGGTCGAGACCTTAAAGTGGCCTCGTTCAAGCTTACTCTCATCTGGTTTGAAAACATTGTTACTTTGCCAAAATTAACAATGTGGATGCACTTTGAGTCACACTGCTATGGCTAGTAGAACACAATAGAAAAGCCCTAACCCAATTCTCCCTCAGAACTCCTGAGGTTTTTCAGCAGGTTGGATGGACATTTCACATTGACTCAAATCAACACTTGACTGTCTTGCAGCAGTGGGTGACATTATATGAACTGGCTTGATCTGTGTTTCAGTATAAAGCTGTTTTGTTATTAGCCACTGTGGCTAATTAGCTAAAGAGGAAGAGTGAGGGGGTTTCCCTCTGAAGCCGTGTCCTTTTCCTTATCACCACCCCACCTTGTCTGGGAAGATGTAAATAACTAGTGGATGATTCCTTTGTAGACTTGGTTCTTCTGATCTACAGCCACTAACTCCTGCATTTCCCTCAATGACAGGCAGGGACAATGACCAGGAAACCATAATACAAATTTGTAAGACCTTTTTAGGTTGGTCTCTGGATGGCATTTCTTTAACAAACACTGTCCAATTACCTTTCTTTTTTATGACATTATTAATTATCTCTAGACTTCTGGGCTTTGCACTCTGTGAGAGGGGAAAAAAAAATACCTCGTTAATACCCTATCTTGCTGGTGCAAAATGCTGTAGACAGGATTGCTTTTTACAGTTCACATTTCTGAATAATATTAGAAAAATCATAAGTAGGGTTCCCATTTAGATATTAGAAAGGGGCCTCCTCAGGAAAAAAAGGAAGGTGACAGGTTTATCAGACCATCAGATTCTCAGACAGCCCTGGCCTTGAAGGCAAGTGAAGAAAGGGTTTCCATTCCCCAGCCCAGATTTATGTGGATTCTGAGCCTTCAGCAGCAGCTACAGAGACAGCTAGACAGTGCAGAGACAGAAAACACCTGTCACACACCCAAACCATAAGCTTCTGCTTGAAGCAATAACAATTCTGGTATTTTCTACTTTTTCACAAAGCCCAGTACCAAAAGCAAGACCTCATTTTGTGGATCACTAAGCTAAGCTGCATCAGTGACCTTATTTGAACAACTTAACTCAAGAATAAGTGGAAAATACCTAAAGGCCAAACAGCAATGGGGAAAACACATTAAAAAGGATTATAAAATGCAATCTGGAAGAATACAAGACCAAGGAGAACATGACTTCATTATGTTTAAAAAATCAAAGGTTTGTCCATAAATTATTATGCTTGCAAAAGTCAATTTTTGAGGCCAGTGATTTCATAGGAAAATGCAATACATCAACCCAAAAAAACCACAAATTGAGATTACAGCTGCTTCTGTAACTCCATGAACAAAGCTCCTGCAAGTATCTGGGAAAGAAAAGAAGGGAAGGAAAGAAGAAAAGGTGGTTCTAAAAACTCCTCATGATTCTCCCTGAAAGCAGAGAAGTTATCAGAGGGGCAGCTGTAGACTTGCAGCCACATCAGCTCACCTGTGAATGTTGGGAATACTCGCCATATTCATAATGCCATAGTTCATCATCACCAGGACAAAAAGATGAATGGAATACCTTGAAGACAACAAAGTGAGTATTTAGATAATTGCTATTTTATCTGGAAGTGCTGGCAGTTCAGAGCAAGAGAATATTTTTCCACGCAAATGACATCAATGTGATGTCATATCAGGCTACCAGTAAACATGGATTACCACAGGACATCTGACTATCCAACATGACTGATACTTATTAAAAAGATATTATCCATGTGTTTAACTGAAAGAGAAGCCTGGCTCAAAGTGCACATTCAAGTTGGATACATCTTTTCCAGAAGAGGTATCTTCACAGCAGACTGGTGTGGCCTTAAATGCCAGAACAAACATCACAAATTAAATTAAATACTTCACTTAAAAATACTTTTATGAGTCACTTTACTTTGAGGGTTTGGAATGGTTATGTTGGTTAGGATATTTTTTTAAGGTAGCATTAAGAGCCTTCAGATTAAAAAGATGTAATCCAAAAAAGCTGATGTGAAGTTTAAAATTATTTTTACCCAAGTCTTGTCTAAATGGTGACTAAATACTCACCACCCAAAGCAGAAGACAGCAAAGTATATTCCAAAGAGGGTGGCAAATGCGTGGCGAACAGCAGAGCTGGCATGACTGGGACTCAAGTAAATACGAAACCAAAATGCAGCCAAAAGTGCAAACAGCTGACAGGCTACAAAATTGATCTGTAAAAGACAAGCAAAACAAAAAACTGTTTTGATTCTTGGAGGAGGAGGAGGAGGGGGACGATTCCCTCGGTTCTCAGAAAAATTAAGAGCAGAGGTAAGGAAAGGGGAGGAAATCATGAGCTAGGAATCTTTCCCTTCTCAACATTCTCCCTTGTGAACTCATGTGGTAACTTTTCTTGGCCAGTGACAGAAGGGATTAAACAGGCACACAGCCTGAAGCAGAAGCAGATGAGGAAGGTCAGGTCCAGCTGCCCCAGGGTACAGCTGGGCTCTGGTGGTTCTCACTCTCCTCAGAGGAAGGCTCTGCTCTGCTGCCAGCCTGGCCCAGGTGCAGGGCACATCACTCCCCTTCTCAGAGCTCTTGGCAAGGGGCAGGGGCCAGGAAGCAGTCTGGGACTGAAATATTACCCCAGTACCTGACTGTCCCCCACCCCAACACAAGGGCAAAATCAACAATCCTGATGAGACACTGTTCACTAGCAGTGAGAACAGGGCAGCCACCCTAGCTGAATTCCTCCATTCCACAGCATCTTCCACACAGACCTTCCAATTCTCCATTGTTTTGTGGTTTGAGTGTGAAGCAAACAACTTTGCACTACCATCAAGCAGACACCTAAAGGAATATTCTTCTCAAATGTTCTTTGGTACTGCATGTGAAAATCAGTCTGGCCTCGCTGCAAGGAGGTACAGATGGCAGTGGGAGCACAAGACATGCAGAGGGGAAATAGGACAGGAGTAGAGGCTGCTCTTGTCAGACACAAGGACAAGCAAAAGCTTCAGTGTCCTCCAGAGCAAAACTGACATCACGTTGCCTTCTTCAAGTCACCTTCTCTTTGACAGCCTCAGCAAAAATCCCAGAAGTCAGAGGAAAAACAGATCAAAGTCACAGTCAAAACAGAGCCAGGAGCTGTCTCTAACAGAGCAAATACACCACTGGGATACAACATCCTTAAGTCCAGCCTGGACCCTGGACAGCTGGAGGTAAATTCATTTATTCAGTCACAGTGTCTCAGTCCTGATTTTTGCTTTTTCTCTTTTTAATCTTTTGGGTTTTTTTTTTAATTCACCCTGAGCTCTCCAGCAGCAAGTCATCCCAGACCAAGCAAAACTAAGCAGGCTGCAACATTTAAGCAATCACATGGATTAGAGGATTATCTGAAGCTATCAGTCCAGGACAGGATAATACATCTCACTCAGAAATGCTCTGACATGCTGGCTGTCCAGGGCTGGTTGGATTCTGCCAGGCTTCTTGTCAAAAACATTTACAATGTGTTTAACAAGATACTATAGCCCCAAAGTGCTTTTATTCTGGTGGACTACGTCCAACATGGTGTTGGCTGTTCATGAAAATGCTTCCATTAAAGGTTTGTTGGCTTCATTGGTGCAGTTGCTCTATTTCAGTGATGCAGGCAGTCATGCAATAAAATAATGCAATAATTTAAATATTTAGGTATGTTGAATTCTAGTTATTTGGAGCAGAGACAATATCAATTTATTTCTTACTCATGCAAGCAAGCAGCATTTATAATAAATAGTATCACAGAATTATAACCAAAGCAAGTAATTTTCATTTTTAGTGCAAGATCTGTAGAACAAAAAGAACAAAAGAACAAAATTGCACTGGTCTCACAAAACCCAGATGCTGTAGTAGAAGTCCTGAACTTGTCTGTTACCATAGAGTTACATTCAAAATGCTAACACCTTGCTCCCACCCTTCCACAGACAGAGGTGCAGCAGAAACCGCTGAAGCTCCTACAGGGCTGCTCTGATCGCATCCTTTCCAAGCAAGTGGAAGGGCCTTCAGATTAAAAAGATGTAATCCAAAAGAGCTGATGTGAAGTTTAAAATTATTTTTACCCAAGTCTTGTCTAAATGGTGACTAAATACTCACCACCCAAAGCAGAAGACAGCAATATATATTCCAAAGAGGGTAGAGACTCTCATGATTCTCCTTCAAAGGGAGAAGACTGATGGATGCCAACTCATCAGTGACAATTCAGTGACCCTTAATCCCCCCAATCCTGCTCCAGCTTGGGGTCACACTGGCACATCCAGTGCAGCTCAACTCTGTGGCATGCAGAGCTTCTCTGATCTGGTGTAAAGGATAGTGCAAAGACTCACAGAAACTGATGGAAAGAAAGTGCAAAGACTCACAGAAACTGATGTGGTTGATTGTTTGAAAGACAATACTCCCCTCTGTGCAGTGCCACTCATGGAAACTTTATACCAGGAAAAACCATCATGATAAGCAGGCATTTGTTTTTTACTTTCATCTGGCTCTTGTAAGCCCAGTGTGAGATGTTAACGATGCTGGGATCTCAGAGGTTCACACACACAGCATAAGGAAAGTGCAAGAACCCAGAGCAGACACACTTTAACATTATTTAAACAGCTAAGGCAGGGAATGACAGTGGCAGCAGCAGCAAAAAAGTGGCAGAGACTTCATCACAAGCATCTCAGCAGCCTCACATACACATGCTCTTGCTTGCCTTGGCCTTTGAGTATGTGTTACCTGTGCTACCAACCATGCCACTGTCACACCTTCATTTTGTTGTGCAAATTAACCAAGACAATTAACCAAGACTCCGAGCTCTTTTTGCAAGGGTCAGTGCAAAGCCTTGTACCAGGCCAAAACATCACCCTTATGTTTCAATGAGTTTTTGGTTTCTAAGGGTTGTTCCTGCACAGCAGCCAAACATCACAGACCCAATGCACTCAGCAAGCAATAATCTGGCAATAGACCAGACTTGCTCTGCTCTACATTGTGGAGATTCTCAGTTCAGTCGAAGAGAATTCTCCCAAGCTTCAGGCCTGGGAAACATAGAGAGGAAGAATGAAAACAATTATTATCTCTCTTTCTGTTCAGGTTACTTATAGATATGTACCTTCAGAGTGTGCAATTCATAGTTCACCAATACCACACAAGGGAATAGAGGGATGCAACAGCTTTTCATATAACCTCCTCTATTTAGTAATTTCTACGTACCATTTCAAACACATGCAGTGTTCACATGCATGCACACAAAGGCTGACAGTTCATCTGACAGTGACTTTACTGCATTCCATTTGACATTAGTTTTATTCTTCATTCTACATACTTAAGGCATCCAAGTAAACAGATCCCTAAGAATTTAACAAATGTGCTGCATCACAAATGAACTAAGTCACACTTTCCTTCCTTTCCCTTTCCAAAGAGAAAAGGATTCATACTTTTGGTTATTTCCACTGTTGCTAGAAACACTTTATAAACAGAAAACTCAGAGCTTCTGAAAACTGATGAATGGTGTCCAGGCAAAAACAACACGGAAATAAAAATTATATGCCAATTAACCTTTTACAGCATTGCAAGTCATTTGACACGTGTTTTTAGCTAGCCACATCTCTTTGGTGTTGCCACCAAAATTTTGCACATCTGGTTTCAACTTTGCTAGCAGAAAGGGAACACCTTTGCTTTTTACACTCCCTTTCTTCCATGCTCTAGAGAGTAAGATGTAATAAAATTAGGAACCAGTGCACATGATATGCTGCCAAAAGAAGACAGTATCTTCCTTTCATTTTCCATGATTAAACACTGGAAGACAGAAAGGCAGTCTCATCACAGTATTCTGCATCGACATCTGGAAGACTTGTGTCTGAGTCACAGCCAGCTGGAGACAGCCTTGCAATGCAGAAACAAGATATCCACACTTTCGGAGAGAGAGAAAATCTGGAACAGCTCCAGCACAACCGAGTCGATCGTTATTGTTGTCTGCTTAATTAAGCCTTTAATTCTTTATTAGTCTCAACTTTAAAAGGCTTGATGGATCCAGAGCAGGTATGAACAACAAAAGAAAAAAAGAAACTGTAGTTCCTCCCTGTATTCTTTCTGTAGTAGCAATAACTCAGCAGTGATGTTTAGATAGTAAATCTGAGTTTTACACAAAGTTAGCAATCAGGTCAAACCAACCCACCAAGCACCCACGATGTTGATGCAAGAATAGCCAAACACAGTGGTTTCAAGATCCCCCTATTGGATTATGCTGTAATCCAATCCCTCAAAGTACATAAAAGGTCAGTTCCATCTGTCTTGAGTAGTTGTATCTTCTCCCATTTTTAACAGGATGAAACTTGGCAAAGTTTGGAGTGGTATGTGTGAAGGGGAAACACTAACTCCTAGGGATTGGAATCACCTTTTCAGTCATCTCCATCAACAGGCAGGGCCTTTCACATAGCAAAGTCATCTCCTCAACTTCCTAACCACTCTAAGAGGAAATCCATATGATTTTTTGCCCAGTATTTTATTTGATCCAATTAACCATTTGCAAGTGGGCACTTCTAAGTGCAAATGCCAGTTGGCAAATCATAAAATAAAGGTTCCAAATACCTGGAGTTAAATAGGTGCATCTAAAAATTTCACCCTTTGCAGGACATGAGCCTGATGTCGATAACACTGAATAGAAGCAATTATCACTTTTTGTGCTGGGAGCAAACTGGCTCCGTGGTGAAGGCTGAGGATGAAAAATCAAACTCAAACAAAAGTAGTAACTGGTCAAATCCCTATAACAGGAAAGCCATGGAGCCGTAGAGGATTTCCAAAGAGAGAGGTAAAGTGTTGCTTGGTACACTGAAAAATTACTGAGAAAAAATCCCACAAAAATATGAAAAGGAAAAAAGAGAAAGTGCATTTCCTAGCTAGAAATTCTTGAGAGGGAAACAGAAAATATGAGAGGAGACAAAATCTGACTATACACCTTTAAACCAAATCATTACCAAGACTTTTGGTCACTGCTTCTTGTAGTTGAAGGTAGGCTACTGATAACGCACTTCAGGAAGTTTCAGTTCTGCTCACCCCCATAAGCCTTGCATCTGCAAATCTCCCTGTTTAAAAAAGTGGCAATACACAGTTGAGAGTTACTAGATCACACTGTAGGAAGAGATAGTTAAGGTCAAACACATAGCCTCTTATTTTAGGGCTTTTAACCATTTCCTTACAGTTAAGCACCAGAAGGAAATATCCTGCATTCTGTTTTGACCACAAAAACACTTTCTTTTCCCTCTACTACATTTTTCCTCCCTTAGGCTTGCAGAAAATTTGATCTCACTTTCCAAAAATCTAGGAGGATATAACAAATTGACCACACAGTTCTCTCCAAACTCCAAATGCCTATTAAGTCCATTACCCAAACCAGACCATCCTCAGTAAGCAAAACTCCTGTTAATGCTGTTACTCTGACAATCACTAACAGGAGTCACACTGCTAACTTGCCCCTTGTTGATGACAGGGTGCTGGTGTGTCCTCAAGAGCACACAGTCTGTGGATAAAAACCAGGCATGTTGCACATTCAGACACATTCCCAGAGAGAGATACAAGTGTGTTTGAGCACAGCCAGGCTGTCAGAATATTCCCAGCCAGCATCAGGTCCACGTCCACTTCCACATGTAGCAGATGATGCAGTCAGGTTATAGATATGGCAGAAGATGCCTCTAATTTATTCTAGGTCTTGGATTCAGCAGAAAACTGAGAGAATAAAGGTTTAAATCTGCATTTCATTTACTGCACAGAAGTACAAGAACAGAGGCTTCTCATAGTGGTTCAGTAGGAAGATGAAGTTACATCTCATGGTGAAGATACTCTGTTGCCATTACTAATGAACTTCTAAGAGCTACTTTAGGACATTGCTACATGGTTTTTATCTGGTAAATTAGACTTTCTCCTCTATTCACAGACTTACCACAGACAACCAGACAGCTCTTTTCAGTATTTGGAAAAGCATAAAGAACCTTGCTAACAGAAACTACTTCCAGCAACAGCAATTCAAGTCAAATCACTGTCTGCGGAGTACAACAGTGCTTGGGTAGTATTTTGGAAAGGGAATGCCATAATAAAGCATTCCACTCTGCCAGAGATCAGCCCCATCTTCCAGGGTGATGCCTTTCTTCCAAAGAATAAAGCAAGAGCTACAGAAATGCAGTAATTTGTTTTCCATGTGTAAAAGATTATTTTGCACATATAACCAAAGACACCTGGCAAACAACATGTTTAAATTCACTTTGCAGGAGACATTTCTACTTTGATGTTGTAAAACAGACCTGCTGTTATTAGAGCATTTCATAACATCAAAAGTGTGATATTTAGAAAGGGCATGTTAAGAATGAGAGATGGAATAGTCTTTAATCAGATCTCAAAGATATCCGATACTTGCTGAAATTTCTCAAAATATTTTGATCTTCCAGACTATTTTTATGAACTATAAGGACAAATATCCTCCGCAGAGATCATTTAGCTCTACACAGGGAGAGGACAAGCATCTCCAAAAAGGAGGGCAATACCACAGAGACCATGTCATGTTCCCACTGCTAGAGTTCTGACCTAGGCTTCCATGAAGGAAAAGGATTTGTGTAACATGGCCCATGCAGTTCCCCTTATTGCCCACAGTGGTATTGCTTTGCACAGAACTCAGTGCACTGAGCCAGCACAAAGAGGCTTTTATTTGTAAAGGAAGCAGAACTGACTGTCACTTGCAGGATGCTGTATTTTCTGTTCATAGCCAGGCACTGCAGACTGCAATCAGCATGGATCAGAGAGGAGAAAAATCAACTTACATTGGGGAAATACTGATTCCACTGCTGACAGGTCACATCTCCAGAGCTATACAGAAACAATTTATTTCTCTGGCTTTGTGTTGTAGGAGTCCTATGGAAGATTTTGGGGGGGCAGAAGCAAAGGCTTGAAAACAGAATTTCTGTCATGGGAGAGACAGAGAGAGAAAAGCGTGTATGCATGACTAATTAAAGATTATTGTCCTCTTCAGAGGCAGCACTAAGTTGTCACAGCCTTGGCATTTTTTGTGCAGTTGCATGCAGAGAATTGAGTTGGTGAAGTAGAATATACAAAACTGACAGTATTTTGGCTTGTTGTGCTGTTTTCCTGGGTAAATTCTGTTTCCCTACTTACAGGGTCAAATATCCTTCCATGATTTAGACTGTAAACTTGAAACAGATGTTCTTTCTGGATTACCTCTATGAAACCACTAGCAGAATAATCACTAGCAGGACACAAAATATAGTTATAGATTAAACCTTGAGTCATCAAAAATTTTAAAGGAAAAACATTTAAGTCAAAAGTAAGCTTGAGAAGTCAAATCTACATCATAGTGCTAAGTCACACTCCCATACACTTACCTTTGATAAATTTAATATGTGGATCTGATCCAAAAACAACTTTAGCTCATTGTCAACAGCTCTCACATTGAGCCGTAATGACTCTGTATGTTGAACAGATGTTTAAGCAATGATCATTTCTGTGCAGCAATGTTCTGCCACTACCTGTACCTCATTAATTACTGCTCTCTCAGCAAGTGATGCCAAATGATGAAATTCCCTTGTATCTAAGATAGGCAGCACTAATTCCTACCTGTAATAGGAACAGCAGGAAAATCAAACAATCTGGAGCCTTAAGTCATCCTGGTGGTTCTTTTAAAACAGAATGCCTCTAGGTTATTAGAAGATCTGTCTTGCTCCTTCAGACTGCTCAGCAGTGAGGCAGCACACTAATTACAGTACCTTTAAGTCCAAAAATACTTTAAAAGAATAATTTTACATACTTCTGTGCAGGTGGAGTATTTCACAGTACTACGTGTCAGACAGGTCTAAAAGCAGAACTACAACTAGGAAGTCAGAGTATAGAGGGTATTTTAATAAGAAAAAGAAAAGAGGACTGAAGTGTTGTTATCCAAACAAGAAGTTTGGCACACCAAAAAAAAAAAATCCCAACAAAATTAGCAAGCAAAAAAACCCAATACCAGAACTACCAGCCTTGCTTCTTCACAAAAGAGTCCCTTGGATCAAGTACTTCTGATAGGAAAGATGGCATCTTGCGCCATCTACTCTCTATCACTACATCACTCCAACACTCTAGCTCTTCTGTCAGGTATGCTCAGAAGGCCCCATTTAAACATATGTAAAGTTAGGAGAGAGATGCTTAAGTGGAAATTAACAGAAACAAGGAAGACACCTACTCCAGGAGAGTAAGATACAACAAAGCAGACACCTGAGTCCCTGCAAGGCCTCTGAAAGTCCCTAGAACTCTAAGAAGTTCCCAGGGTGGGAGCACCACAGCACTGCTTCCCCCTCTCTTTCTAAGCCACCTGCAGGGCTCAGCACCTATCTGGAGCTTGGATCCTTGGCATCCATAATCATTAAATACACCACTTCCCCACCTTTTTCTCACAAAGGAATTCTTGGTAACAGATACTGACTCCAGCTAGTCTTTTCAGATGTGATGAGTGCCCCAAATCCCAAACAGGTATTTCCACACCACCTTCCAAGAGCACTGCTGAGCTCCCAATCCACAACACTGTGTCCCTTCATCCATCACAAACAATGGATGGACACCACAGCACCAAAAAGGAAGCAGGACCAAGAGAGGTCTCATTAGACATGATTCAGGTCACCAGCCTCAAGCACTGATCCTGAGATTTCAGCCCAGTTTTTACATCTGCATTATTGAGTAAATAACTTCAAAGAAGCAGCACTAAGAACAGCATCAACACAGACCTGATTTTTCTCCCACCACATTTAAAGGTTTAGTTTTTAAAAACTTAGAGCAAAACACAATAAGCCAAGCACCTTTTCATTTTGCCTGTGTAACTGATAAGTACACAGCTGATTTATGCAAAACACAAAGAAGGAATACATACAAATGTTTGTCTACCCAACCACCCTTCTGTGACCTCAATGTAAATTATCTTCCCCAAATAACAATGGGGCTTGCCTGAATGCAAAGATGGCAGGATTCTTTTAGCAGTGTTTGTAAAGTCCCAATTCAGAAACACACTTAACTTTCAGGCCAGATGAAAGCCTTGAGCCTGCACATATTCATCAATTTAAAAATAAAACAGTAGGCTTAAAGTGCAATCCGTCAGTAGAATGGGAACTGACACATCTAAAATAACTTGCCCCATTCTTGCTGCTGCAATGTCTGTGCAATTCTATTTTCAGTTCCTATTCTATAGAAAAATGTCAGTGGTCTTTAAAAAAACAAACCAATACAAACAGAGCAGTTTTGTTCTCATTAGCCCAGTGATGTCCCAGTAAGTGCACACAACAGAAAGAAACAAATATCAGTAAGGGGAAAAAAGTTGCAACTTGACAGGTTATTTTATGCCAAAAGAAATTTGGTTTTTTCCCCACTGTAGAAACTGTCAGCACTGTGCTAAATTTAAGCACATTATCCTTGGAATTAGTGGTTTGATCAAAGACTAAACTTTTCAGACATTGCAATGGTATTATGTAACCCTTTATTAGGCCCTTAAACACAGAAAATCTGGAACATCCTGTATTTAAATACCAAGTCATGTTCATAGTAACTTAAAACAAGGGCACAGTAAAATTAGCCTATTAGGATGTGCTTAAAAACTTTATGCATGGCCTTTGCTAGAAAAAAGGATGGATTTTATCTGTCCTTACACTCATCTCGATAGCAGAGCTTGTCTATCTAATTTTCTTTTCATTTCAGTGAGGAAAAAAGGCAATTCTAGGTTGGAATTCATGAAATTCCAAAGCATAACTAAAACAGGTACTTCTATTGTAAAAGTACTCTAGATGAGTAAGGTTAGGTGCAGAAATGTACAGTGCATACTTATAAACAGTATTTATACTACACACACTAACTTTACCAGAAGCAAAAAGAAATTCCTGGATTGTGAAACTGGACTTCATTTAGTTGTAAGAAACGAAGTTTTCAAAAGTGACCCATAGTTTCTCATGTTTCAAATTTTGGTTTAACACTTAAAGCCACCATAAAAAGGTTTCACGTTCCAGAAGCTGGTATTCTACACTAATTTCAAGTGCCTGAAACAGAGCTGGGATAAAATAAAACAAAACCAAACACAAACCCAAAACCAAATAAAAAAAAAAACAAAACAAAACCAAACCATGCCAGTCAGGAGAAAAGCAAGGTAGCATATCTACTGCTAGATATGTGTAGAAGAGTTTTAGGGTGACAATGCTCCCACACAATGGGTGTAGTCAAACACATTTGGTTTCCTGCTTCCCCAAGCAGGTGGTACAAACCTCACTTCTTCCTGTCCTCTTCCTTGACTAAGCAGTTTTCTGTCTCAGAAATACACAGGATCAGCATTTGCAGAGGGAGTGAAGAACAAAGCAAATGCTTCACACAAGCACAGAAACATAATATTGGGGTACATCAACAAGGAAAGATGAAGATCTATGTTGCTGTCTTATGCTCCAACCTAGCAAAATAAAGCAAATCTTTATTTCTTAATAAAGATTTGCTTTATTTTCTAAATAAAGAAAATCTCCTTTAATGTAGCCAACAGAATTTGGTGAAAGAGGTACAGCAAGTATTCCCAGCTACCTTTCACGGGCAGAAGAGGACACACAAAACTTTTGGGAAGCCAGCAGTAAGGGCCAGGGAAAATCTGCAGCGAATCTGCAGAGAATTTTTTTTCTTTAGAATTAATTTTCAGTCAGCTCAACCAGAGGCACATTAGAGAGGTTTCACATGGGGAAAAAAAGAAGCATCGCACAAGGGCAGGAAATATACGCACAGCCACATTTTTTGGCAGTAAACCTTAGTCAGAACCATTTAATTGGGAAACTCAGTTTATATTAGACAATTATATTTGCAAACATAAGAGATAGAAAAACTCACTCTTTTTGTTTCCAAAAACAATGAAAACTTTATATTTTCCAGCAACTTGCCGAGTCACACATTTCCCCCAAGGCACTTGATTCTCCTGGCCAGCAGATTTTCTAGATAGCTATTCTCTTCATTTTTAGCCTATTTCCAAAGAACTTTGTATGTGCTGCTTTTTTTCTTTTTTACTAATTCAAACACAATTATCTTCATTTAATTCCTTTGTTATTACAGTGACCATGTAGAATCTGCAAACCTCTGTTAACTGCCAGCTCTAGATATTCACTTTTACAACCACAAAATACTGGCCCTTCCTATTGTTGTACAGTTTAAAAGTAAAATTATTGCCCTGTGTTCTTCAATATATGACATGTTTATCTAACCTTCATTTATGTGGGCTGCAGACTTATTTTTAATCCCTTTAGAACCGTGGCAGGAAGAGAAGACACCAACAAAATGTGCACAGTGACAATATCCTGTTGTGGCTTTTTTTCTCCTTCCTTATTTCTGCTCAGAATTTGCAGCATATTTGCTCCATGGTCATTTATTTTGGATGGTGAACCATGCAAAAAGACAAGAACATAACCCCAGCTGTTTAGTTGTGCCTGTTACAAGCACCTTACATCTACAGCAAATATCTCTGAAAGCTGAACTTAGGAGCATGTCTAATTTTAGGCACTCAGCTTCAGACACTACTGAAAACAAGTAACTTGGAGATGACAAGTGCTCAGGACTTGGCACAAGTCAAACATCTCAACCACCACTAAACTAACATATTTGGAAATCATCAGTACCTTTCAAAAAAGTCATGCTCTGAAGGAATTTGAGGGGTTGCCCCTTCAAATTAAACAAACAAATAATGAAAACCAAAAAAGCCCACATTTCCTAGTTTTCAAACTTAGCAACCAAATCAAAACAAAAACTAACAGGAAAACACACAGCATGATCAAGTGTCAGTTGGTGAATAAAGAAATGCAAACAAACAAACAAAAAAAGAGATATTTGGCTTTTGCTATAAATTAGTTTTATTTGCATTATACTATATTTGAGAAAAAAATATTTAATTTCCTGGCCTCATTAAAGCCTTCTTCACATTCCCCCCACTGGAGCTCCGTAGTTCTATTTGCATGCAGTGCAGCAGAGCTTTGGTTTATAACATTGATATTTTCCAAAGATAACTGCAATATGAGGAGGAAAAAACTCACTCACCTTTACTTAATCATGGTATTTTTGTATTCTTGCCATGCTTATGAGTCAGCAATAGCAGAAACTTAACTTGCTTTTCCTAGGCAAGGGGAATAAGTCTCACTTTTTCCTCTTGAACAGTTAGGAAAAAAAGAGAAGAATGTCCTTACATTTTAAAATTATTGCAGTGATGCTCCTACTGTGCAGTGACAGGCAACTTATTATCCAAGAAACAAAGTACAACAACAAAATTCCAAAAACTCCAAGTGAACTCTTCTCAAAATACCATAAGAATTTGAACATAGCCAGGGAAAAGAAATTCAACAATCCTTTAAGTAGCATAAACAATTATAATTTCCTTTTCAAGCAAGTGATTTACACATAAAGCCTAAAAAAACATACTGTGAAAGAACTAGGACATTGCATGATCTGCCCAGCTGGCTTACAAAATGTATTTCCACCTCCCTATCACAAGGTTTTATACCACTAACATCTGGGTATCTCAGAGGCACTTTGAGAAAGCATTTCAGGTCTGATTTTTAGCAAACTTTGCTATCTCAAAATGCACATGGTGATCTTCCCACTGTTGCTGTAGCACTAAGGTGCAGATTCAGATGTGGGGAGGGTTTCAGTTTCTCTGATGCTGGAAGGCACCCAAGCAATGAGCAGCACAGAGTTTATATGGGATGAGGGAGAGGAGATCCAGGAGCTGGAGGTGACCAGCAACCCCTTTGGGTCCCCAAAGACCACCTGAAGCTTTTCCAGGCCACAAGCCACTAGTTCCACCTGTCAACAAATAAATGAGGCCACCATCTCATAGACAGAAATTCTCCAAGCCATTGCAAGAACACGATCCTAGACACAGCAAACAGGCACACTTGCCATTTAGGGTCTTCTAAAACTGGGCAGGTATCTCATCCTTGTTAGTGAGTGACTATGCTCAAAAACTGAAGTGCCAAAGGAAAAGGAAATAGAGAAGGCAGATACAGAATCTATTTTCTCCTGATAATCATTTAAACACTAACTTAACTCTATCTAGACAAAAAAAAAAAAAACCAAAAACAACAAAAAACAAGAAGACTGAGACCCCTAGACAACTGAGTTCATGGTGCACATAAAAATGTATGACTGATAAATAGGTAGATAACAGACTACAGATCAGGATGTCAGAACCCTATCAAAGGATGAAGGCAGACTTCAACAGACACCTGCTGGCATAATCTATTAAAAGAATATATGCAGACCACGAAACTATCAAATACAGCATTAAAGATATGCAGCATGAACTCAACAGAGGGGAGGTGCTCAGCATATGGACAAAAATCCCCCAGCAGTTAAAAATCAGAACAGAAAAGTAAGAGGATAACCCAACAGGGGAATACATTTCAAAACATATAAGGAGCCAGTTACTTTTTATATAAACCAATAAACAGAAGGACAGCTGCAGCTGGGGCTGCCTGAAAGTGGGATGTGAGAGAAGTGACCTCTCCTGGGTGTTGGCTAATCTTCCCTGCAGAGATCTGGTGCTTCCTGCTATATTATCACCATGTGAAGAAACTCAAGGAATAAATCCAGCATGAGTCAAGGTCTGGGAGGGGATGATGACTCTAGCAGAGCCACCTACCCATAATGGAAGTAGTCATGTTTTGGGCTGTCAGCAGTGATTTGGGATCCCAAAGGCATCAGCAACACCAGAGGCAAGGCTGACAGAAACCAGTGCCTGGAGTGGGAACAAACCCTGAAAGGAGCCAGCAAAAGAACAGGTTCCTCCAAAAGGTTTTTCTTTTAAGCTGTGCTTACCCTAGAAACTCATGTTCCATGTAAACATCCAAGCCCACTCTGGCTCTGGCCAAGTTCTTGGCCTTCGCAGCCTCCTGTTGAAAGGGTTTCACAGCCAGGTCTGGACCACATGAAAAACACCCTAATTTTAGTCACTGTTGAATCTGCAGCCTATCACATGTCTCTCTGAACATGAAGAAACACTGGGAGACACAAGGGAATAAGTCCTTTCTTTGCTTGACCAGAAAAGTTGTGAACTCCTCCTCCCTGGAGGTCTCCAAGGCCACCTGGGGCTCTGAGTAACATGGCCTAGTGGAAGTTCCCTGGCATAAGGATTGAAGCCAAATGAACTTCCAACATATTCTATTACTCTAAGGTCTAAATCCATTGCTTTCATGCTGCTCACATACACTTTCACCATGATCCCTCTTAAAAGTCACATTTCTAAAGCAAACCTCTTTGTTCCTTCACTTTGCTTTAGCAGGTTTAAGAAAATAAGCTTACCCTGTATTTTTTTCTCTTTTATCTAGTTCCAGTTTTCATCCTGGTTCATGGCAAAAAACATCTACAGTCATCTTTTCATTGACAAAACTGACCACAATGAAACAGAAATATAATTATGTCACTCTGCCCTGAGCATTCTTTGTTCTAATCCTCATCTTATTTACTGATTAGCATCAGCAGAACACCTCTGAAACTTTCTTTTTCCAAACTGCTGAGCCCATTTTCCTCTCTGCAATGTTAGGTTTGCAAATTGGGAAATAACACCCTATCAGAGAAGTGGCAACAAAGGTAACACAAAATTAAGATTATATTATCTGAACAAAAAACAAACAAGTGTTTTCTCTCTCAAGAGTCTATCATATTTCACAGTGTCTCACAGCAATATGCCTACACTTTCAACATTCTTGTACAAAGTAGGGAAAACCCACCCATACTCTGAGTGCAGTGTTATTGTTGCTGTGGCAACTACAGACCACAATTTTTTGCCTCTAGAGAATTAGCATGAACACAAACATACACATTGAGGCAAAGACAATTGTGGGTCCTAACAGTGCCTACAACTCACTGTAGATGCCTAATGCTGCCATCAAAAACTGAATTTAATTTTTAAAAAATGAACTTTACCTTCTCAGTCACTGTCTCCATTTGTCTATACTTTGTTTCCAATTTCAACACAGCATAGTTGGCAAAATATCCTGAGAAACCCTGACACATGAGAAGTGTAAATGTCAGACTACTTAAACTCCACTTGTGACTGAACAGAGTAATTATAAAACTCTCTCTAAAACAGATAAATTAGTGATCCATCAGCTGGAATTTGCTGGTATAAATACTTAGTGGAAACCCTAGGAGTCAGGGATTTGAACCTGCCTTCTGTGTGTGTGCAGGTGAGATGAGCAGTCACTGCTGTACTCTCTTTAACATTACCTCACACTGGTAACAGGGAAACAAAACTTACTTTCACCAGTTTATAATATCATTTGAGCCAGATGTAAGAGTTAAAAATTAAAACTTTTCTACTCAGTGGTCCTTTAACATAAGAGGTTTTACTTAGAACCAATACATGAGCATGAAAATAAGCACAGGATTTATTTAAGAAATATTGAAAGCAGGGGGTCCTCAACTGTTTTAGGTTTTGCCTTGTCATTTTGCCTTCCCCATTCCTGCCCTATCTGCATACCAGGGCCAAATTGCACTTGAACAAGAAACCACAAATGAAGAAATTGCTGAAGTCCAGTTAGAGCTTTGTCACAAGACCAGGGCCTATGGAAGCAGCAAACACTCACCCAGTTCATGACAGTCAGTCAGCATTTGAAGTCTGTTTCTTGGCCTGAAATGGTTATTTAGTTTTTCTAGTATTCTGCATGTAATCCAAATAAATTATTTAAAAGAGTATTTTCTTGCCTCCCTTTTCCATCCTAGATGTCCCCAACCTGACACACCCACTGAACTTGAAGACCGCAGAATATAATCTCTCACTGATCAAAAATTTAAAACTTGCTATTCCATAGGGTTGCCAGGTCTTTGTCTGGGATTTAGCAGCCAGATACACTCAGGTCTATTTGCTTTTTGCTGAAGTCATCTAGGCAGGCAGCTCACATGCTTTGAGACAGCTTTTCACCCACTACACTGCAGTGTGTGACATGAGGGCACAGGCAAAACTCCCATTATCCAGCCAGTCTGTCACCAGGTAATCACCAAATCTTACAAGGACAAAGCAACCAGAAAGTGGGAAATGAAGAATTGGTCTTAAGTTTAGTATTTGTTTTGCTTCAGACCAGATAGCATGGCAACACTCATGCTACAGACTGATTGATTAACTTTATAAAAAAATTTCAGGACAATGAGTACCATTTCCTGTGGAAGAAAAAAATAAAAATTATTCCTGGCAGGAAAACTGTCTAGTTAATACTTTGGATTTGGGTTTTAAAAATTGTCTTCTATTTGGGTATTTTACTAACATTTAGAGGAATGATTGAGAACAAATTCTTTGGAAATTTGTAAAAGATTCAACATATTTTATTCAAAAATATGTTTACAAGGGTTTTTCTCCTCACACTACTAAGATTGGTTTTGTAAAGCCTGGAATTTTCTTATCATGAGGGAAGCCAAAAACACAAGAGGAAAAATATTTCCACCCAACTCCATTAAGGGTGCAACATACTGTAAGTAGACCCCATCCAAAAAACTTCAAATAAAACCATTTATGTCAGAATGTGTGCTTTTGGCTGTGCATCTGTGATCACCTGTGATTGTGCAAAAGCTGTTTAAAATGCTTTAAGCCAGGGGGAAAAAAAGGACTGGTGAAGATAAACATTCCCAATCAAGGTCATTAGAAGGGAGACTGATGCAATCTTGGAAAAGGACCACCCAAAGGCTTTCCCTTGGCTGTTTCTCCCCAGGGGCCATTCTCTCTGTTGGCAGAGGCTGCCCTGGCCGAGCCCTGCGCAGGACAGGCTGGGTTCCACCTATTCAGCAGTGACCAAACAAGCCTGACCAGTGCTCCTCACTGAAGGAACCACCAGATGAAGGTCAGAGAATTCCACCCTGTCCATCTCTGCACGTGCCGAGGTGGAGCAAAAATGGCTCTGAAGAGCAAGGCAGCTGAGGACAAGGTGCCTCATCCATGTGATTCATTGTCTGCAGGGTCTGAGGTCAGAGGACCTGGACTCAAGGGCTGTGTGCCCCTCAGCAGCTGAGCCATGGCAGGTCCCTGGGCAGCATCCTCTGGCTTCACATTCCCAGAAAGGAATCCTGTGTAGGTGCTCCAGGGACACTTTGTGTCCAAAGTGTGCCCAGTGGGGACAGTCAAGGGATTCCTTCCCAAAGCACACTCCTGGTCCAAACTATATATTAACATAAACACTCTCACCACCATTAGTGAACTAACTGTAGAAACTTTTGCAGCAGGCTGTACTTTTGAGAGCAGGCCTGAGTTTCTGGAAGATCTCCTTAATGACCCTCACTAGACTATCCAAGCATGCAGATGAGGTTTGGTACCCTCAAGGTTATCTGTAACTACTCAGTAACATAGAGAGGGATTTTTTTTTTAACTCCAAAGAAAAATATGGCCCATTGACACGTTTTAAAAATCATGTTACCTGTTCCTTGATTTTGGACAAGTACAAAAGGTTGGATTCCTGCAGCAATGCCAAGGCCAGTGCTGCAGCCTGCCCTGCCCAGGGACTAGCAGCAGCACTTTGCAGTTTGGCAAGCCTGCCTCTAGTGCTGCCCGTCCTTGGGAACTGTAACAGGAGCCAAGGAGCAGCCAGAGGATTAAACACTGTGCCAGGCTGGCAAATGCACAGCAAATCCGTAAGCATCAGGGGCTCCCCCGAAAACACAGAGCTAGCTCTGTGCTCAGTGCCTAGACCCCTAGGCTGGAGCCCAAGAGTTTTCATCACTACTTGAGATTTTCTCAAAATAGCTGCAGAGCACCGCTAAATCAGCGCTGGCGTGATTGATGCGAAGGGAAGGTTTCAGGGAGCTTCATGCAGCCCTTCAACATTTATTTTTCCAGATCTTGTTTAACACAGATGAGAAGGAAAGTGCTTAAAAGGGGGAAAATTGTAAGCAGCTGATTCCAGTTGCACTTTTGTCCCTTGCCAAATTAAAAAACTTAATAGGACAGGCTTTGTTTTCAAGGCATGAGGGATGTGGAAATATTTACACTCGTAGTATCAAGACATCAGCCATAAGGTTCAAGACTACAGTGCCAAACACAGTGAGAACATGTTGGAAAAGGCAGCACACGTTTCCAAAGCAGAGGAAAATGTGTATTTATTGCAATTGTTAGTGATAGCTGACCTGAAAAGGAAAAGAAATGCTTTGGAGATGGCATTAAACTTTGGAAGAAAGTATCACACCTCTGTCCTAGGACTGTCCCAGGAGGATACAGACTCCTGGACCTTGCACAAGTGGTGAAACAAGAGACTGGATTTACTGCAAATGCACTATGAACTGCCCTGCTCACAAGCACCTGTTTAACTGGGGACCCAAATGAGAATCAGCAAGATTCTTCCTCTGTTTTTTACATCATGCCTTCTCCTTCATGGCATTATAGTAAGAAGCTAAAGGCTTCTTTCAAGGAAAACAGTTTTATAAAACTTAAGTATTCAAAAGTCAGAAAGGCTCAAAATTAAAGTTGGTTTTGGCAATGCAAGTAATATTTGTCTATAAATGTGTTGAATTCAAATTTCATTTTTTCTTTTTGCTTCCCAAATAACTAAGATTTACATGGGTTTTTTTTTTGTTGTTTTTTTTTTTTTTTGCAGTTGAGTGTGTTAGGCAGGGAGGAATTTAATGTAACAAATACTGCTGCAATTCAAAATGGAAATGTAGAATTTTCAATTGTAAAATGATGACATTAGGAAATTGAAATACAGCATAGTTATACCAACCATGACAGGTTTTTCCAGAGTTTCAGAGCAGCTTTTTTCAGTTAAAAACCTGATGCTATCTCCACTTAAATCTTTAATGAACTTCCATCTTCAGTTATCTCACTTTGGTCTGTGACAAATTACCTTTCTTTCCTCAGCATTACGTTTTCTAATGTCTCTATTGACAACCATTAAAGGATCCTCAAAGTTCACAGACTAAAGTCTGTTAAGTTCCTGAAAGTTAGTTTTTTATTTGACTTTATACTGCCCAAAAACTGGATAAAAAAAGTCATGCCAAGAGGCTTGGGACTAACAGATCTTCTGACTAGTTAAATCAGAAAGCAAAGAAGTAAAACTAAAGTCAGACAGAGGAAAAAAAAGAAAAATGTTAAGGAAAAAAGTTAACAAAACCATCCCTGACATTGGGATCAGAATATATGTTGATTTTGTAAAAGTTCAAAAAGATATATATACTTTTTTCTTCTTTCTTCTTTTAAAACCAGTTCACCAGCATGCTTTGTGCAGTTTTTCAAACTTAAGGAATGGTGAAAAAACATTTTTCATACTCCAACTATCCCAAGATTCAGAGACATGTCCCAGAACCCCTCCACAGTTAGTTTTTTTATTTAAACTGCTGCCAAAATATAAATATGCAAATAACCTACAATGAAAGAATTAAAATGAAAAATTTTTCATTCCCACCAGCAGACAAAGCCAAAACTAAGTTCAAGTGGACTTTTTTTTTCCTCTTTGGGGAAACATGGCTGGCCTCATCAATGAAAACACCAAAATTAAAAGCCCTCTGATATAAACAGGAGAAGATGCTCATAGAGTTTTCTGGGGGAATTTCCTCTGAACTTACTTCCCTCAAAGTTAACAGCCTGACAATAGGTCAGGGTAACAAGGCCTGTTAAAATGTTATTGTTATACAGCAGTTGACCAGTTGCACTAGGGTTGCTACTTCTAAAGCAATTGGTAACCCAGCATATGAAGGATACTACAAAATAACCTTGGGAAGTGAAACTTTTTAATCATGTGTCTTAACCCTCAGAGCCTGAATAGGTCTAAAGATGCCTAGAGCTTAGGAAAGTATGGTAAAACTACATATGAATAAACAATGCCATTAAATTTACTTTAAATATGGCTTGAAATAGTATATTTATTTCTTCACAGTATTTTTACAAGCATGAGCTTTGTTTACATAAATTACAGTATTAAAAGTTTAATGTCTAACTTCCCATATCTCACTGATTTATGGTAGAGGACTATATCCCAAAATTGGTGATTTTGGGCATGTATAACAAAAAAGTGTATACTTTTCCAAAAGTCATTGTATAAGCAAATGAGAGGGAGGATATTCCGGCATCAATGATTTGGGGAATACATGATATGGAAAAAAAACCACCCCAAAATTCTTTTGCAATTGCTGCTGAAGGTATATCATTGACCTAGACAGGTATTTTTAGAACACAAGTCAGCGAAACTTCAAAGTCTGCTTTCCTGAGATATGAGAATTAATTGAATACAGAGAGTCTTTTCATCCTCTCTGAAGATCATTAATCTTGTTACCACATATAGCACTTCTTAAAAAATAATATTTCAGTGCTAAATTCAAAGATCAATCATCCATTGAAGAGACGTGCAAATACATGCTGACACATCAGGATTGTTTCAGCATCTAAAGCAGAAAACACCTTTATGTCCTTGTGCAGTGCACTGTCTCCTAAACAAAATGTGAGCAGTCTGCCAGGTACACAGTGCAGAGAGGAGCTCCACCCTCTGTAATTCTGGGCTGCTTTTAAAACCAAGTCACAATTTTTTGCTTAAGAAAACCACCAATGTGGAAAACGACATTTTCATAGTCATCCATGCTTCCCATATTGAGTGACACAACAGCTGCTTCTGAGATGACAAAACATTTTCCAAGTACCATTACCACAGCTTTTCTGCCCCAGCCATGAAAGGATAATGATTACAACCTTCATTTCTCAGACCTTCAGCTCAACTTTTTTTCTGGTCTTTTATACAGAGCGAAATCTTTCTCATAGCACAGTTCCCATGGAAAATCATCTCTATGAAAGAAGGGACAAGTCCTCTGTCCATTTAACACAGACATACATGGTTTTCACATATCACAGTGACCTGGAGGGTCTAAATTTCACCTCTACCTCTTGCTCTCCAAGCACGTTCTGGCATTTTTGAAGGTTCAGGGCCAGCCATGGGGAACTGCCAGCTGCATGGAGCAGAGGGAGATTGGGGCTGTCACCCTCCAACAGGCTAAGCATAATGATGTGGCAAGAGTGGCACAGCAGAGATACCTCCCCTGCTGCAGCCTGGGCACTGAGCAGAAGGCACAGAGAGCCTGTCAGCACTGCACTAAGGGGCTCCTGTAAAACCAGCCCCTGCTCCACATGGGATTCAGATCTGGCAAAGTTGTCTTTCATATACAGAGCTCCACTCTGTGCAGAGGAGCAAGTGACTGAACTTCTCCCTGCCTCAGCAATACACTCTCTCATTCTTATGAGGAAGGGAAGCAATCCACCTGGCAGAAGAGTCATGTAAAAAAGATTTTATTTTGCTTCTGAGGGCCTTAGCACTGCAGGTCAGAGTTGAGACTCATGTAATTTGAGGGAACAGTGGTGGCACAGTGCTTCCACACATACCCACAATGTGGGTATATCCTGTCCCAGGACAGCAGAAGTCCCTGATGCTTGGCATGGAGCAGCATACTGCAGCAGGGCAGGAGAAGTGGGGGAAATTTTTAAAAAGTATCGATTGCATAATCTCACAGGGACAATTAAATAGGGGGATTTTCAGGCGAGGGAAGTTCTATTTCATTGCAGCTATGCTACAGTTCCTTGATGAACCCCAGAAAAGGGGGGGTTCCTCCTGGCCCACCACTGCCCCGTGCCACCTGAGCCAGCAGGGTCATGGCAGGGACAGCAGCCACACCTGCACACACACTGACACACCCAGGCACTCTCACACAGCCCAGGCACACTGACACAGCCCAGGCACTCTCACACAGCCCAGCCACTCTCACACAGCCCAGGCACACTCACACACCCAGGCACTCTCACACAGCCCAGGCACACACACTCACACAGCCCAGGCACACTGACACAGCCCAGGCACACACACTCACACACCCAGGCACACTCACACAACCCAGGCACTCTCACACAGCCCAGGCACTCTCACACAGCCCAGGCACACTGACACAGCCCAGGCACTCTCACACAGCCCAGGCACACTGACATAGCCCAGGCACACTCACACAACCCAGGCACTCTCACACAGCCCAGGCACTCTCACACAGCCCAGGCACACTGACACAGCCCAGGCACACTGACACAGCCCAGGCACTCTCACACACCCAGGCACTCTCACACAGCCCAGGCACACACACTCACACACCCAGGCACTCTCACACAGCCCAGGCACTCTCACACAGCCCAGGCACTCTCACACTACCCAGGCACACACACTCACACACCCAGGCACACTGACACAGCCCAGGCACACTGCTGAGCCCAGAGCACATGGCCCTGCTTTCTGCTGTGGGCTTGAGACACAAACCAGCAAACACAGAAACGCCCAGCACCAGCACCCATGAGACCAGAGCCCAGGGACAAACACAACACATAACCAGACACTGTGAAGCATCCTTAGGCCCAGAAGAGCATGAGAAGAATCTTCTCCACAGACAACACCATATTTGTATCACCTCAGCTGAATGGAAGGGCAAGATTTTGAAAGCTTAGAAAGAAAAACTGCAGTCTGTCAAGACCTCATTGTTTGGGAACTGAGTCAGCCTAACTCTGTACGTACACTGTGGCACCACAAACAAGCTGGAACAGCAAATGTTTGCTACTCCTGGCTTCTTTGCTGCTCCTGTATTCATCAATCATGGCATGGAATACCTCAAAAAAGAAGCTATCACTATTCATGTGCCTTCTCCTAATCTAATGGCTCACAGATAATTATAGGCCTTTATTGTTTGACTGTTCTAGTGTTGAGCAACATATCTCTCTTCTTGCATCAAAACCTGTTTTCTGTCAAAAAAAGGGAAAACTGGCATGATTAGATGAAGGAGTTTAATCTACAAAATGACATATTCCTTACTCAGCTTTAAAAACAAACAGTAGTAAAAAATGATACATAGCACCACTCACTCTGCAAACAGAAGAAAGCAAATAAATCTCAACCTTTTGTTGATATTTTACCAAGCACACCTCTGCTGCCCTGGTTTCTTAGAGCACATGTCAGCTTCCTAGTAGCTTGATGGAGTCTTTTTCTGGTCAGCACAAACTTCCAGACTGAACTTCCTTGTCGCTGAAAGAATGCAGGAAGGCAGCAGGTGCATGCAGGCACAGGGACAATAAAAGGCAGGGGGTAGGGGAGAGGAACGTTTTTCTGCCTGTTAGGGATAAAGTTAACTAGGAGACTATAAACAATTAGAAAACACCACCACAGCCAAAAATTTATGATGCTGTGAAGGATTTAATGCAAACTTGCCCTCCCAGAAGACCACTTGTGTGTCTGTGTGCTCTGCCTATCTCCATATATGCACTTTGTGATTCCATCAGGCACTTGGACTAGGCTGGAAGCGGCTTCTGAGCTTCCCTTCTACAGTCCTGTAGCCACGAAAGCAGAGCCTGAACGCAAGGATTCCCTACAGGGCACCCTGCATCTCCCCACGCGGTTGCCAGGGCTGGACCAGCACCCGAGATCCCGAAGCATTCCAAACTCTGCCCCAGCCAGCCCAGCACCGTGACTGACAGCATCCAGCAGCATCCAGCAGCGTCCAGCGGCGACTTCTTGCGAGAGCAGGAGAAGCGCCAGGCATTGCCGGGAAAAACGAAACGCTTCCCCGGTGACAGCAGCCCGACCCCCGCCCAAAGCCGCTCCTACCCTGCTGCCGAGGCCCTCGGGCAGACACGGCGTGACAGCCACGGACCCGCCGTCCCTCCCTCCGCCCCTGCCGGCCGGGTATCCGCGCTGGGGATGCCGCCGGGGCCCGCGGCGTTCCCGCCTTCTCACCTGGTCCAGCGGGATGCCCAGCAGCGCGCTCAGCGGGTGCAGCAGGGTGGAGCCGGTGGTGCGGTGCGGGGCTCCGGGCGGCTCGGCCATGCCGCATCCCCCCTCGGGCCGCCGCACGGCCCCGCCGCCACCTGCGCGCACCTCCCGCTCCCGCCGCCGCCGCCGCTCCGCGCCCGCCCGGGGCCCTCCGCGGGGCGGGGCTGCCGCCGACGGCCGGGGCGGGGCGGGGCGGGCTCCGGGGCGGGGAGCGGGGAGCCCTCGCCGTGCCCGGGGCCGCATCTGCCGCCTGCCGCCGCCCGCGGGCGGGCGCGGTGCCCCGGTGCAGTGTCCTGGCCCCAGGCTCCTGCCAAAAGCACACGCTTGTCCGGCGCCGGCAGAGCTCGTGGCTGCCCCCAAGCAGGGGAGAGCTGGGGTGTCACAGCCAAAACAGTCCCGAAAATAAATATTTATTTACTTATTTGTTCATTTATTTATACAGAGACCCTTCACAGGGGGAAAAATGGAAAAATGAGTAGTAAGCTTTAAGTGATGTGTTTATGTTGCAAGTGAAATATGGCCATTAAAAAATATAGGGAGAGGATTATTGCTTGGGTATTTTTATTGATTATCCCAAATGTACATTAAAACAACAGTTAGAGAATAAATGTAAATACCGAATGAAGTATCTCCATGAAAGGTGTGTTTACTAAGTAGTTGCAATCAAAATGATTGAATGGGACACACTCAAGGATGTTTTGTTCTGGATGGCTGACAGCCTTCAATCCAAGTTTTGATTAAAAGAAGTGCTGTGGACATGGCAAGAGACAGTGGAGCCACCTGCTCTCTGTAGATTATTCTGTGTGTGCACCTTTGTATCCATCAATTTACAGATGTGTGTGAGTGCTGAAACTGCAGGCATTTGCTGCGTGCTCACACACACTGCACACATAACTCATGTGCATATATAATAATTTAATCTTCTTATAACGTTAGTGATGGGAAAATATTATTGGTTGTAGTTGAAATTTGCTATAATTTCACAAGAAAATATACCTAAATCTAGTGATAACCTCATGAGAAGGGTGCTCTATCTTCTTATGCTATGTGAACACTGGTGCTTTGCTGAACCAAGCTCAGAATTCTTGAAGCCTTGTAGTAAAATGGAAAAAGTGGCCTAAAATCAACTGGGAACTATGCAGGTCATAAGGAAGTGGAGAGAATTTGGAAAATTCAAGAAAGCTCGTCTTATCTGCAGGAGGAGTGTTCTTACGCCTGCCCCGGACAATGCGGTGTTGTGTTGCAAGGAGAGCTCGGCCAGCGCTGCAGCTCTCTGCTCAGCTCACAGCTGCTGGCACGCTGGCAACCTGGAATATCCCAAAGGGTCCTTGCCGGCTTGGTTACACACTCTTCAATAGGCCGGTCGTTTTCTTTTCTTCAACTAATTGCCAACTGCGGTAGCTGAAACTGTAACAGTGGCTTAAAATGGTATTGTGCCATTTTAAAATGGTATTGTGCCGTGCTGAAATGCCCTGCTTATGCTGTGCAAGGGAAAACCCAGGCAAAGGCTGTTCAGTGGGGAAGGAGATTTACAGAAACAACATTCTCTTAGTATCATTTTAGTGGTGCCACTTTGTTTGAATGCATGTGAAAATATACACATGCACACACATACTTTAAGTGGAAAAAGTAAGAGGTTTGGAAGAACTGGATAACCATGCATTGGAGTTCTTAACGTTTTCCATTATAAGTTGCTCTTTCCAGTTTAAAATTTGCTAGCCTGAAACTCTCTGGATGGAACTTTCCATGGGCTGTGTCTTCCACAAGCAGTCTGCTTGTTGAGCCTTGGCTAAAAACATTGATCTGCTTTTGGGAACAGAATAAAAGTGATTTATGACACACACAGTACAGATAATATCAAAGCTTTTTTTTTCACTGTGGAAATCTAGTAGCTCTGGGAGGGTGACTTCAAGTTTAGACATGGTAGTTTTTTTTTGAATCAAGGAAATGCCTTTCACTGTGTTTGTGAAACTGCCCAAGAGCCATCAACTGCCAGAGTTCTGGGAGGAAAGCCACACACAATCCATGTGGATACTCAGGACTCAGCACATAATATTTCTGAAGACCATAAGCATTCTTCTCCCCTTACCATTTCCTCTGTGTCACTGGACTCCACCTATTTCTGCCATTAGAGGAGCAGGATGGGATATCACCCAGCTCCAGGCACAGGAACTGCATGTCTCTCTGTGCTCAGGGCTCAGCCATCTGGCTTTGTGTGGTGGTGGAAACAGCTGATCCGGAAAACAGCTGGAAGGAGGGAAAGACAGATGGAGAAAGTCAGGCACAAGAGCACAAGAAGGAAGGAGATGGCAACTCTGAAGTGGGTTAGCACAAGAAGCTTGGTGAAGGGAACTGAGCAAAGCTGGCTACAGATACAAAGGAACAGAGCAATCCTTTTACCTTCTACTGTAGCCATCAGGACTTGAAAATGGAAATTTCATCTGGAATATCATGTTTAATAGCCACTCATAGGCCTATCTTACATTTCTAATATATTTTGAATTAACTTATCTTTTTGACCTCCACAGGATCCCATGGGTTCTGCTGTTTAATTATGTGCTGCATGAAAAAGTACTTCCCTTGGTTTGCTTTAAAGCAGCTGCCTTGTAATTTCATTGAGGGCTGTCTTGTTCTTGTGCTCTGAGAAATAAACAAGTAATCATTGCTTAACCACCTCCCCCATGCTTTTCAGAACTTCATATACCCTGAGCTGCCTCTTGTCCTCACTGAGGACTCCAGTTAATCTCTTATTACATGGAAGTTATTGGTATCTTTGTCCTTCCTTTTCACCCTATTCTGTTTTCTTTGAAAGGAAGAGACTGAAGTTTTGTGGCAATGAACTATATTGTTCTACATTCCTTTACCAAGAACCTCTAATATCATCCCCAGAGACTTCAAAGTCTATTTTCTCAGAGGTAGTAGGTAATTTACAGCCTAATGTGTATGTATAATCAAGATTTGCTTTTTCCTGCTTACATTTACCAATATTAAATGTTAACACTATTTAAATTGCACCACATACAACATTGTTAAATCTGTCTCAGCTCAATAACAAAGCTCTGAATATGCTGAATTACTTCATATCCTTGCTAACTTGGTCGTCTTATCTCCCTTTCCAAAACCTTAGAGTGTTCAACAGGACAGGTTTATTTGTATTATCTTCCAATTCAACATTTATTCTCATCCTTTATTTATTTTCTTTTGAACAGCTAGTAAACCCAGGGGAAGTATTTCCTGTGATTCTGTGATTATTTAAAATTGTGGGTGTGAAACCTTACCCCTTCTTGTATCTGGAAATGCAAATATACTTTCTTGACAGGATCACTCTTGGTGTTTAGAGAATACTAATAGATTTGTGATGTATAACTTCTGTACAATGACTATAGTTTTCCCATTATACCATAGGTTTCTGTGTGTCTTCTGTGCTTAAAAGACTCACAGCCATCAATAAGAGTACTTTAAAAGCTTACACTAAATTCTAGTACAGTCCAATATTATCATTTCCTTTCATGGGAATATTAACTCCCTGTGAGTGTTACTTAACTTTTAAAATGTTTTCCCCTCTGTTCTCTTGTAAGAAAGACAAGGATATATTTCTTCAGAAAAGCAAATCAGACTGTTTGGAAATAGAGATATAACTATTTTATCATTTACCTTACAACACTGACAACATTAATTTTATACCAGGTTCCTTTTTTTAGGGAAACCAACTGTTAATGAGTAACAAATAATTCTGAATTAAAATAAGAAATTAGGCAAGAAACATCCAGGTGGTCATGCTAATAGTTTTCCTGTCTGAATTTGTGCTCATTGATGGCTTAACTGAGTTTTACTTCATAAACACATTATTTTGTTAAGCTTGTCTAATGTTATTGTTATTAACTTATATGCAGCTGTGAGCTTCTTAAGACTTTTTTTGTTTGTTTTATTTTTTAAATAATTTGCTATTAAAGAGAACTAGCATACAGATATGTGTACTCTTTCGTATCAAGACCTGTTTGGTAGTAAATCTATTTTTGGGTGACTAATTCAACAAACCTGGCAATTTTGCAGCTCATAGAATTCTCCCTTAACTAAAACTTGGAAAAATCCCAAAAAGATTTGCTAGTTTTCCTATTGCAACTGTGAAAGAAAATATGTTGACAATGTAGCTGATACATAGTTATAAATGTAAGACTATTGGTGCAGCTACACTTGCTCAGGGAGTTTTTCAATGTCACAGTTCAGGTTAGGCCTGGGTTATTGGGATGTGTGCACTGTTCAGGCAATACTCAGCAAATGACAAGAGTTTATCTGTTCACTGGCAGCTCCTGGCAAGATTACCAAATTTCTATGTGTCTCCCTGCAGAGATTCCTAATTTCAGCAAAGCATTAAAGCATAGGCTTAAATCCTATAGGACTGCAGTTTTCATTGAATTTTAACTAATGCTCTGCTGCCTTGACACGTCAGAGCCAAAATGTTTGTGTAAAAAATGGGTGAAAATAAGGAAAATATAATCCCCTCTCAGTCTCATATAAAGTACAGTGAAACAAACCTGTGTGAAGAATAGAACAGTATGAGTATTCTGATTATTTGAAAATACAGGGAAAGGATTGTTGCTGGGCTATTTTAATTGATTACCCCAAAAGTACATTAAAACAACAGTTAGAAAATAAATGTAAATACCGAATGAAGTATCTCCACGAAAGGTGTGTTTACTAAGTAGTTGCAATCAAAATGATTGAATGGGATACACTCAAGGATGTTTTGTTCTGGATGGCTGACAGCCTTCAATCCAAGTTATGATTAAAAGAAGTGCTGTGAACATGGCAAGAGACAGTGGAGCCACCTGCTCTCTGTAGATTATTCTGTGTGTGCACCTTTGTATCCATCAATTTACAGATGTGTGTGAGTGCTGAAACTGCAGGCATTTGCTGCGTGCTCACACACACTGCACACATAACTCATGTGCATATATAATAATTTAATCTTCTTATAACGTTAGTGATGGGAAAATATTATTGGTTGTAGTTGAAATTTGCTATAATTTCACAAGAAAATATACCTAAATCTAGTAATAACCTCATGAGAAAGGTGCTCTATCTTCTTAGGCTATGTGAACACTGGTGCTTTGCTGAACCAAGCTCAGAATTCTTGAAGCCTTGTAGTAAAATGGAAAAAGTGGCCTAAAATCAACTGGGAACTATGCAGGTCATAAGGAAGTGGAGAGAATTTGGAAAATTCAAGAAAGTACAAGTCTTTGCTGCCACATGTGATACCAAAACATTGAAAGGTCTTTAGTATTAACTACAGTGCAGGGAGCATCTGACTTAAACAAAGGGGTTTTTTGAAGCAGTTGGCAGACTTTCAACAACCTCTGTGTTTACCAAGAGTGCCTTTAAATGTTCATTTTTTTCTTGCTGTCACCTACACCTGTGATGACACTTAGCACTAATTTTTGCAATTTATAAATGAATCCCTGTTTTTCCCTTGTCCTCAGTGGGAACAAAATTGAATTAAAAATTAATGTTTTATTAGCTGAGAGCTTCCACTCTTTAATTTTAAAAAGGTTTCAAAAATCTCTTATTTGGAATAAACTAGAAGAAACTAATTCTCTGTAAAACAATTCACAGTTCTGTATATCAAGAACATATAATTTCATGATTATGCTTAATAGATTTTCAAAGGCACAAGTTTTATGCATACTGTTTATACTGTGAACTGTCTGATTAGTGCCAATGAATTTCAATGTATAAACCACTGCCTTACAAAAGTCTTTAAGAGTAGTTTGACTGGACATTCACTTTTACAACCTGGACCCCAGCTTTTGCACCAGCACTGATGTGCAGCAGTTGAAGAAAAGTTCCTAATCCAAGTTCCTTCCATAGAAGAATTTTTCAAGGCATTTACTTTCTCCATACTCCAAAAGAAGTTATGAAAAAGCTTGTCTGAGGCTAAATTCCTCTCCTGAACTCCCAAGTCACAGCCTCAACACTAGTGGTTTCCAGTAAAGAGGTGCTTCTACCTTCCAGGCTTCCAGGTGTGTGAAAAAAGCACCAGCCGGGTCTTTAAAGCACTTGTGGTACAGCCACCAGCGCTATGCTCTGGAAAATGGACAATCCCTCTCTGATTCATAACTTCCCACCTACCACCAAAATCATGGTGAGGATTTCCTCCCTCTCAGCATCTCGCTGCCAGCTCTTCCCTAGGGAATGCCTTTTCTCTGTCACTGTGGGACAGGGTGGATGTGTTATCGTTATGTATCTCTCTAGAAACAAAAGCTAAAAACTCAAATATATGTTTCTTTCTAAATGTGCTGGGAGGAAATGAAGATGAGCCAGGCTCTTCTCCAGAGTGCCCACTAAGAGGACCAGAGGCAACAGGCACAAATTATAAAACAAAAAGAAAGTAAAACAGAGAGAGAGAGAAAAGCCCCTTTTATTTTGGTGAACATCAGGTGCAGGAGCCTGGGGGTCCCAGATGATGCACCCAGGGACAGGAGATCAGTACCTGCAACAACAGAGCCAGAAGGCACTGATAAACCTCCAGAGGCAGGAACAGGCATGCCTTGGTTCCCCTTTCTCTGGGAAACATGCTTGACAAGGAATCTTTTACAGCCCAGAAGAGAGAGCTAGTGCTGACATTGGTTACAGGCTGTCTCCGGCGCCTCATCCCCTTGGGAAATAATGTCCTTAGGAATCCATGCACGTGCAGAGATGCACAGTGCCCCAGTGCCAAGGCACAGGACTCAACGGAGCCCCTGGGGAGCTGCCATGGAGTTCTTCCCAAACCCAGTGCAGCACCATCCAGGGATGCTGTAGTCCTGCTGTCCCTTGCCAGCAAGCTGAACTGACTCAGAGCAGGGCTGAGAACTGGGAAAAATGGGCAGCAGAGCCTGGTATTCAACTGGGCCCCTTCCTCTTCTGAAACTTTGTGCTTAGTTTCAGTCTCCTCCTTCTCTTTTTCCTTGCTGGATGCCATTCCCTCTCATCTGCCCAGGGCTCACTTCTCCTCCTTTTTCTTGGCTTTTTGCTTTCTTGTGAGGAGCGTACAAAACTTTCTACCCCACAGTGGGATGAGATAGGGACAGGTAGGATCAACTGCAGTCAGCTCTTGATTTAACCAAAGCTGCCTCCCTTTACCTTCTTTCCTCTGACAGGCTCCCTAGGTCTCCTGCACATACCAGACAGCCCAACCCGGTCTCTGGGCTGGTTGGAGACAAAGGAATGGGTGCCTAAAGCAGAAGTGTTGGAGTCTGCAGGCGACAAGGGACAGCCTGAAGCAGGAAGAGACTCTGTCCCACTTTTGTCTCTGCTCTGCAGAGGAGATCCCTTGGGCTGGTTTACATCAGACCTTTCTTCAAGGCCCTGCCTTGGGAACACAGTGTTCACTCACTGGGAGGGTGACCCTTGGCTCATTGGGGAGCTGCATGGGTTGGGGAGCCTGCAATCACTCTCCAGCCAAGGAAAGGTTTGCCTGCTTTATTCCACTGGGATTTCCTTTGCTCTTGTGAAACAGAGAGCCCTTCAGTGCCATACGACCTTCTGTGGTGGAAGACTCTGCTTTGGGAAGCTGTCTCTGGAGGGATTTTGCAGGTGTTGAGGCCAGTGTGCTGAAAGAAGTCCAGCAGCTGCCTCAGGAAGAGGTTGGTTGCTGGTGGTTTCTCAGCCATGCCGAGCAAGGTTTGCCAGCAGCACAAGGTTCACCAAGCTGATCCCAGAGCTGGCCTGGGGCAGGAGGCAGCCAGCAGCTGTGCTGCACAGCTGTGCAGGTGCTCTCAGCCAGCTATCAGGGCTCCTGTGGTTGAGCAGGGAAGGAAGCCCAGCATTGCTTCCCAGAATTGATTCCAGCCAAGCCCAAGCTACAGAAGGCTGTCTATCCACGCATTTTCCCCCAATACACAAGTGCACCCCAGCAAGGTGAGCTACCAGAAACACCAGCTTTTGAAGGAGGCAGTCCTTTGGCAGGCAAGTGCAGATCCCCTCCCAGTGCCTGCTCATCTGGCAGGCTGCAATCCCTGCTTATGCTTTCAGTTCCTCCAGCTGTGCCTGCTTGCTGCTCCTCTGCCTGGCTGCCATGCACTCCTTGCAGAGCTCTGTCATGAGAAGCTCTGCCAAGAATGCTCTGCAGGAAGTCCTTCAAGGGCTCCCAGTGAGCCTTTGGAGACTCCAGGCCAGAAAGGAGCTCTTCCAGCGTCAGGTCAGAAGGGATCACCTTGAGGTCAGCCAGCAGCAGCACAGCTTGTCTTTGCCAGCATCCAGGATCTCCATCAGCTCATGACGGGCATTCTGCTGGCACTCTGTGGAAGATCCCCTCTTGCACAGGTCCCTCTTGCTTGCAGATGCCCAGGAGTTGGATGGGCCACAGTAGCATGCCATTCTCCTCACAGGGGAGTGCTAGGGGCTGTCCAAAGAGTGCCCTGCTGCAGCTGGAGCACATCTGGCCTGGGCCCTGGGCAGCAGCCACTGGGCTCCACCACATAGGGCCAGCACAGCCCCTTCCTGCTGCTGCTGCTGCTGCTGCTGCTGCTGCTGCTGTTGCTGCTGATCCTTCCTGCTGCAAAGGAGCACTCACCCTTATCCAAAAGGAATGTTACCTGCTGAAGGAGTCTTCAAAGATCATGGGATAATGATTTTTAATATTTGCAAATAATAGTGACTTAGAATTGGAATCTGTTGATGCGAAATGAAAGACAACAAAAGACAATGAATGGAGGCTTACACACACCCTTAGCTTGTGATTCATCCTACCAACATGAGGCCTTCCACGTCCAGGCTTGAGATGATTTTGCAGCCTAGTTTCTTTTCCTGCTGCTCAGAGGGACATCTTGACTTTACTAAAACCAGTGGTCATAAAGCAGGCACATGTATGTATGGAAGGATTCTCTTTTCTTCATTTCCTAGTGAATTGAAAGGAAGGTGGTTTGCATGGGATCTTTTTGTGAGCTCTACTGCTCTTCACTCCAGAACATTTTGAGATGTAGAAGCCTGTGTAGTAC
This sequence comes from Agelaius phoeniceus, assembly GCF_051311805.1. Taxonomy (NCBI): domain Eukaryota; kingdom Metazoa; phylum Chordata; class Aves; order Passeriformes; family Icteridae; genus Agelaius; species Agelaius phoeniceus. The sequence continues at coordinate 63,142,403 of NC_135265.1, read as the reverse complement.
AGCTTGAAACTAAAAACCTGGAAGGGTATTTTTTGATGTACAAAATGAAAAATTGTAAATATTGAAGTTTAATATGAATTCCTCATAGTTAATATGAAAAAAAGTTTGCATGAACCTTTGTTCATGCAAATACTTCAGGATCCAGTAACTATTGGACATGGCAGAAGATTTCAGTTCAAGTACATTAAGGAAATCAAGAGAAGGTTTTATAAAGAAAACAGAAGAGCTATAGGACTATTAGAATAACGATATTTGTATTTTTAAGGAAGGGTTTGCATAACAGTTGTGTAAAGGCAAATCATACAGCATTAAGGTTTTTGTTAATAAAATTCCTTTAAAAGTCCAGTATACTAGGAACCATTGGTTTTTTCAGTATAACTCTTCTTACCTATGTCAAAAGAAAACTGAACGTGAAAATAATTTACTATACAGCGACTTTTCAGCTTCTTTAAATCATAATTCACTGGCAGCAGGTTTTTATTTAATATCATCCCAGTCTTCACAGTGCAGGTCCCTTAGATTTTGTTCTCTGCTACCATCTAGAGGAGAAACTGTACAGCACAGAGAAAAATAAATTTAACTTTTCCAGAAAGTTAGATGAATAATTTAAATTTTTTCTTCTTCAGAAATCCTTTTTGCAGTAATTATAATAGGTGAGTAAAAATAGATGTTGAGACCAGTCAAGACTTAGAGTTAGCAGAAAGGTATTTCAGAGTTTTTAAAGCTGTAGGTGTAACACTACAGTTTTATAGAAGGAGAAAAGAAACTGGTATATTCAAACAAGCCCTTTCAACTGTTGTTAAAAGTCTTATGGCAAAGATTCAATTACATTGCAGGAATCATTCAGTACTGGTGCATAGATTCAGACAGCCAAGATCTACAAAGTTTTTTGTCCACTATTGCTCAGATAACAGTGCTCAGCAACATGTATAGCCTGAATAAGATATATTAGAATAATATTAGTGCTAACTGAACACTTTGTCCCTCAGTACATGGTTAAAGAGGTTTAATTGTGTGCATTACTTTTCTAGTTGTGGACAGTCATTACTTTTCCAAAAACATCCAAAGGAAAAAAAAGAAATTAGAGATGAGCATGGTTGGAAGCTGATTAGTGTTATTTAGGATTACCAATATATTAATTACGTAATTACAATAAATTCTGGGTTGTTAAGATTTTCTAACTGTTTTGCCTTTTTCTTCTTTAAATTGGTACTTCATTACCCTGCTTCAGTGAATACTTGTGGAGATCTGGTTAACACCTTCTCAGCTAAAATCTCATGCACCCTCTCACTGTCTCTTCTTGTGACAACTGAAACTTTTTCCTCCAGGACTGGCAAATCAGACATTGTCCTATCAGAAAGCTACTGCAAAGTGTACTTTCCAAATTCACTTCTTAGAACACGTCACTCTTATTTTTGCATATTCTGTTTCGCTCCTTCTAATGCCATTCTTCCTTTTCTGGGTTCCCATTGTCTATTCATCCACCCTAAGACAAGCGTTAGCCCTTATGTTAGATTTTCAAATGAGCACTCTTGGCTTTTCTTCTAAACTTGCCGTTTTACAATTAGGAGTTGACCCCAATAACCACGCAAGATTAAAAAACTATCTTCTTTTTAATTACTTCTTAAAACTTTTCTTTTTCTTATTGTTTCAAGGGGGAGGGGGAAATGCTTTTCTACTGAAAGCTTGTCAACAGAGACTTGTTATGCTGAGATCACAGCATATTCACTGATTAGTGCTGTCTTATTGTTTCCTTGGCCTTCTATGCCAGCTGGTCTATATCCAGCTTTGAGTCCTGCCTCCTACTTAGATCATTAGCCCCTTCAGCCAGAGCTGCCTGCTTTATTCTGAGCTTGTGTAACATCCAGCAAAACAGGGTCTTCCTCCATGAATGCAGCTGCTTGGCACAGTGATAACAACATAATAAACATATTACTGCTGGAATTATCATTATGTGTGTAATATTTATATGTGTGGGGAAAAGGTCTGGATTGAACACACAGTAAACTCCTACCAGGAAGAACATGACCCAGTTAACAATGAGATCTTTAGGTGTATTTTCATCACTGGCAAAAGCAGGACCCCTGCTGATTGATCTGTAAAACATTGATGATGCTTGTTTTAAAGGCAGCCACTTACTAGACCCTCCTGGATGGATCAGTCTTTTTTGCTGCCTCAAGCCAGGATAATCAAAGAAAAACTGTGGATACTTTTAAGAAAGAGAAACTTGATGCTCACATTCAAAGTCTCATGTCAATCACATCTGTGAGCAGATATCTTATAAAGTTATCATGGATGTTGGCACACCTTTTGGTTGTCTCATAAATGTGAGGCTACTTCTATTTAGAAAAGGAGGTGTAGTTAAGGAGAACATTTTGGATTAATTTGGCCGCTGTCTGCTGTAGCAGTTGCTCAGAGAGAGCACCATGCCTACAGGATTAAGTGAACAAATTCCAGGTTTCTTAGTAGTGCAATAAAATAAAAAGTAATCATCTGTCCTACTACAAAGCTGGGCATCCAAATTACAGTTTAGCTTTATTAATGGTCCAGCTAGACCAATCTCATGGCACAGCATGCATTTCCCACAAGGTTAAGATGGTGCATAGAAAACTGGGCCTCCAAGTGCCATCAGAATGGTGCAACAGGAAAGTACACAAAGATCCTTCAAATGAGGGGCTAGATGTTATATGTATAACAAGACTGCATTTATTGGAAAGATGTTTGAGTATTTCCCTCTCTACCTCACTCCTACTATTTAGCTTCTCTTTCAGAAGTCACTCCCTTACCACTAGCAAAAGGCCTTTTACTTAAACTGGCAGAAATGAGCTTGTCTTTGCTGAATGTTTTTCACTGCATATTTTACAGCTCATCTAAAACTGGGTTGATTGGCAGTGGTGCACTCTTCTAGGTTAAGTCAAACATTACTGATTTTCAGTAACTGCTGTCTTGTTCAAATGATGACTCTCTTAAGTACTTTGGGGGATTTAAAATGTATGAAATAAGTGATGGAAATGGTTAATGTAGCTGAAAGCTTCACTCCTCACATACTGCTGGTAGAGATTCACTGGCTATAAGGCCAGAAGTGACCCTGATGGTCATGAAGTCTAAACAAGCTTCATTTTAACTTGATTAAGCTTTCCTTTTGTCATCCTTCTGTAGTTTTCTTTACACTAAATCAGCTTTAGACTTCATATGGAAAATATGTACTATATGTAGATATTAAGCACCAAAAATAGCCCTAAGTTGCTTCCCTTACATTTGAAGAGAAGTTTTGGTAAGTTTTTCAGGTTTTTTGCATGTTTTCCCTACATCTGCATTAGTGAGAAACTGTTGAGTTTCACTACAAAAAGCTTGTACTGTGGAAGTGGCCAAGGCATCATGCACACCTGAACTCTCAGAAACTCATTCTGCATACATGGTAATGAAGCTTGTCTCAGAAAATTAAAAGGTTTAGGGGTTAAAGATTGGATTGGGTGGGGGGGAACCAACTCATGTGGTAAAATCAGCTTTTTGTAACAGGTATTTCTTGTTCAGACCAGAGCCTAACTTTAGACAGGCAGATTCTCTAGCTTTTAAAATTGCTAGGGACAGAAAAAAGTTATAGTCCTATTGAAGTTGTTTTAATGGATAATTAGCCTGAGAGACAGACAGAGAGGTGAAAAATGAATACTCAGTGTAGAGGAAGGACTGATTCTCCTGTCATGTACAGGTAAAATAGAAGCTATAACTTTGTAATATTTGTAACCACAATCCCGATTATCTTTAAATCAGAAACCAACTCTGTTATTAAATCTTATTAAATAGGAAATTCCAAAACAAGAATGCCAACCTACAAATTAAAAATATCTTCCAGTTCCTTCCCAGTACCATTTTTTCACAGGGACAGCATCAGGTGTTAATGGAAGGGTGCTGAAGTTGGTGATCTGTGGCACTGGACAAGAAGACAGCTAGTCCTGGCACCCTTCTCTTTGGCAGGGTGCAGTCCCCTTGGTAATGATAACTCTAAGAACCTTTTTCTGTGCTTTCCTTCAGCATAATTTCTGAGGAGCAGTTAGACCTGCTCCAGAACCTCAGCTGAACATGCCTAACAGGGCTCTGCTGTTTCCAGCTGGTTCCATAGGAATACTTTCTTTCCTCTATCCCATTGTTAGAATCCTTGGTCCAATGCAGGCTTTCTTTATAGGAGGTCATTGCTGCTGTCACTACACGGGCAAAACAGCTTCTTCTGAAGGGGATGACCCAATTACTGAGGTAACAGATGGGCCAATGTACAATGCACTTGCCAGCTGACTGCTTGCAAACGTGCTCTTAAGCAGATATCATCGTCATTCGCTACGCAGGAGCTGACAAATTGCATCCTATGTGACAGGGTATGATATGGATGGATCTGCGGTGGTGCCAGCCTCCTATACAGTTAATGAAAGGTCTCCTTTCCCATCCCATGCATAGGCAAGGCTGACAACGAGGGGGATCATCATTACATAGTTATTGTACTCCTGTAGTTTCCATTGATGCTTGCAGCTTGCCTGAGTTATCCCTATAAGGAAGCATTTAGGCTTCTGATCTAACCTGAATATATCTTCTCCAGCTAGACTGCAGATAGTGTCTTATAGATTGCTGCACAGTGACACTATGGGCAACATATTCCAGCTATGTGGGTCTTTCAAATGTCATGACTGATTTTAGGGGATTAGAGAGAGCTTCCTGACCTCTTGAAACCAAGCAATGTAATGATTTTGGCAGAGGATTGCAGTTTTCATCTGCCATGTACACAGAGGGATGCAGCTATTTGTTTGTCTTAAAGAGGACAAAGAATGGTTTCAGCTCTGCTGTTCTACTGTGCCTACCAGTGGGAAGCATCTTCTCCACACCCATGCTCTGGGAAAGGAAGAGGCAGTGGGACAGTATCTGAAGCACAGGACATCCATCTTGAGCTCCCATATCTGCATGCAAAACCCTCTCCTCAGCCACCTTGGAGGAGCTCCCTCAGTGACTGTGCTGTCATGGCCTGACTCTCCCCAAAGGCACTATGACTCCTGAGATGGCCAGGAGAAAACAACAGGGTGTAACAGAAAACTAACACTGCTGAAGGTATATTGACTCTGAGCAGTCCCTGATTCCTCTTCCTATTGGGTTTGCCAACTTTTCCATGTATCCCTACACTGTAGTTTTGACTCTAGGGGAGGGAAGAAAAAGCAGAGTTGTTTGTCCTCTTTGCAAATCTTCCTCCTGCAAGATTTTTCTGGTCACAGGAGTGGCAGGACAGGTTGGTTGTTAAAAACATCCCAGAGTTTTACATTAGACTTCTGGAAGGTTAAAACTAGCCTTTGCTAGTGTTTACAGTATGGTAAATTATGACCTAATGTTGCAACTCCCATTCTAATTTGCCTCTGCCTAATTCAGCTCAGGTTGGGTGTGCAGATAATTAAGTGCTGACTGCTTGCTCAAACTGTTTCTTTGGTTTCTCACACATGATGGTACCATGAAATAGAAAAAAATAACACATTACAAAGTCCAAATTTTGTTGTTTCAAGATCCCTGCAGATGTAGCATTCATCTTCACTTTTGGATGTGGCAAAAAGTGCAAAACACACATGTAATTCTAATATTCCCAAGGGACATAACAGAAAGAAAATAAAATTAAAACACTAAGTTATTAAAATGTTTTTGTAATGTCAAGATATTATGTCTTGCTAAGAAATATGAAACAAGCTATGGATCCAAAAACCACACTGTTCTGAAAAGTGTGGTCCTTTCAGTAGGTGCTAACTCTGTTGTATAACTTCTGCAAATTGCAGTAGTTTTTCTGGCAGGGATGTTCCCTGTAGATAAACAAACCATCCTGTGTCTCTGCAACACGTGTCTGAGGCTGTCCCATGCCTCACTGAATAACTTTCTAGTTTCTGGCATCATCTTTGGGGTTCTTCAGGCTGAGAAGCCCAAGCACAACAAAAACCCAGCTACTGCTTCATAGCTATAAGGAAAGACCAGAAATTATTTCCTAAGTCTGTGACTGTACTTGAAGATTGTTTTGCTTGCAGCTTATCCAGTGTGAATTTCTGCAACTTAGGAGATAGCCCCAGTTACTTAGGGCTGAGAAGAAAAACTGAACACCTTCTAGCACTTGAAGTTCATGTTGGAATTCGAGACTGTGAACAGGAAAGCTAGAAAATATAGTCTGCAAAGTACTTATTACTCCAAGCAAATATTTCAAGGGCCCATTTAACAGCTAAAGTGTAAAGTCTCTTGTAAATAGTTAGTGATGAATGTTGTATATCATCCATAGTCAGGGGCATAATAGTGGGAACTTCTGGATGGTTAGCAGGCTTCTCAGCAAATTATTGACCTGCTGGGCTAATAACACATGGAAACACATTAGCCATTTTTAAAAAGTTGTGCTAATTGTTTATTTCGACTCTATAAACTATGTATATGTCTTTGGCCTAGGGAAATTTGAGAACCTTGAACTTCGTGGAGGGCTCTGCTCTGTGTTTGTTATATCAGAACATGCGAGGAAAGAATTTTTAACCTCTGCTTTACTCTAGATGTACAACCAGTCACAATCATCAACTGTTCCTTAGATTAAATCATGAGAGTTTTGCTTTCTAATACATTGCTTTTTAGAATTAGATATACTTTATAAAAGGCAAAAATTTCTCCACAATACTGCCTGAAATTTAAAATATTATTTTCATTGCCCGATAGCTCCATTTTGACATTTTCCCCTTATAGTTTGCAGTGAAACTGGATCAGAACTTCCCCTTACTAAGGCTTTTTTATTCTTAAGAAACCATCCATACCTACAGAAATCTGCCCCAAAAAATATAATGCTGAAGCTTGAATGCCATCACTAAAAATCTGATTTGTAGTAGCTCTTAAAACATATGCAGAATGAAGGTTGGACTTGATGATCTTGGAGGCCTTTTACAAATTAATGATTCTATGATTTTGTTAATAGTGCTTTTTAAAGAAAAAACTCATATTAATAAAAAAATGGACAATATTCAAATAAATGTTTAATAAATGGAAAAGGGATGAAGATATAGCAACCCAATGTAGACTGAAAATTAAATAATTTTTTTAAAATGGAAATAAAGATCAATTAATTGCTGTGGCAGAAAGATTTTATTTTTCAGGGCCCTGTTAGTCTGACATTTTTGTTGTATTTGTGGGTTCTATTAAATGAGGAAATAAAAATTATTTCAAGGCTGTAAAATGGTTTCAAGGCCACTTCCCATTTGATCTGTGGACAGCAAAGCTTTGCCTGGTCACAGTTACTTGAAGGGACAGGCACTCATAGAGAGTGGTCTGAGTCATTCTGGGATGTTTTCAAACAAGGTGCAGCAAAGGTACAGTTTCACAGGGAGCAGAGGCTCTGCCTGCAGCATGGGAGGCTGCAGCCTGGGCAGTGGTGACTCCAGGAGGGGCTGCAGGAAACAGCAGCTGGACAAAGCCTCCAGTGAGTGCAAGGCTGAGGTTTGGCATGGCTTGGAAAATACTGCAGGGAGAAATGGTGGGAAGGAGAGAGAGTGGAGAAAAGAGCACCAGAAATCTGCACAACTGCAGACCTTATGGCAGCCCTCCAGTACCATGGAGGGGCCTGCAAGAGGGAAGGGGCTTTTTACAAGGATTAGGGCAGATATTAGACAGAAATGCTTTACTGTGAGGGGGGTGAGGCACTGGCTCAGGTTGCCCAGAGAAGCTGTGGGTGCCACATCCCTGGAAGTGTTCAAGGCCAGGTTGGATGGGGCTCTCAGCAACCTGAGCTAGTGGAAGATGTCCCTGCCCATGGCAGGGGTTGAATCCAGATGAGCTTTAAAATCTCTCCCAACCCAAACCATTCTATGAAAACCTCATTAGCCATCATTATTTAAAAGGATGTTAAAAATGGGTATTGATATGGAAGAGAGCAGCAGTATTTATTACAGAGCTATAGGAACTGCCTTATGGACAAAGACCTGAAAACACAATCTGTTATAAAAATCATATTTGATTACAGTGTATAAGTATATACTGAAGAAAGAAGTACTGAAAAGAAAATCAAAATGACAATCAATGACTGGAAATTGGAGCCATGTACTTAGAAACAGACTGTAAGCCCAAATGATTTAGAGTAATAAATTGTCCAAAAAGTGGGAAATGTTTAATCTATTTTGATATTAAAATATAATTTAAATTTCTTTCCAGAACCTGAAGTATTCTAATGAAATATGACTCATTGAATGAAATAGTGGGAGATATCAGTCAAAAGTAAGAATCCATAATATCCTCCAAAAAAGAATGGCCACATCAAGTGGTTAACTAGGAATGGTCCCAGGCCTGCAACAATTCCTGAACTATGCACAGAACTGATCTGGGATCATGGTTAGTCAGGACCATAATCATGCCAGCAATATTCTATATAATTTTAAAGTTTAAAAAAAAAATCAAGGTCCAGAAGAGTTCCCTGATGCTTTTTAATTTCTTAGTAACACATAGTAACAACACTGTCTCTGAACAGACAACCTCACTTAAGATTTTTGCATCAATTCTTAGTTTATTTCTCCCTTTCTTGCAGAAAAAGGCACAAATTAGGCAATTTTATTAATTCAGGCCTAAGATGCAACATCACATGATTCAGTAGCACACAAAAATTAAGCTCTTCCTCAGCAAAATTGTAAATTAGACAAAACCCAGGGGAAAAATTACACAACAGAACAGTTTATGAGTACAGAACATTGAATTGACACACCCACTCATCTCATCCTACCTTCCTCAGGCCCATCTCCAGCCAGCTGGGGAAGGGGAAGAAGGAAAAACACTTCCTTTCCCAACACCCTCCAACCCTTGTTTTCTAAATGAACCTGCCCAGACAGTTAACATTGCACACTTGGTGCCAAAAGATCTCAAGATATGCATCATCTGCATGTAAATGGGTCCTGTTGAAACAAAAGATGAGGAAATATCAACATTCAGAAACAGCTGATTTTGGTTCCTTAGCCTGCACCCCATTCCATATCTCTTAGCAGCAGGGTTACTTCTGCTCTTCCTCTCATTTACATCCCAATTGAAGCCACTAATGCTTGTGTGTCAGTTTGATGTCACCAGTTAACTCCATAGGAAGGGTCACTTCATTTTAACATTGTCTTCAGAGCCTAGGAGTGAGCAGGTGCAGTAACAGTTTTAACTTGTTATAATGTCAATGAGCCCAAGAAGATGCACTCAAACAGCCCTGGTTTAGACAAAGAGCCTCAACAGCAGGCAGGAGCAGGCTGTATTGCTCAGCATTCATGTTATTAACATACTCTGCTGTCATTCCTGTGAAATCAGTATTCACACAATTATTCACTGACCTCGTGCTTGTACTAGCACAGCCGATTTTGTTTAAGTCACAGTCAGCCTAAATAGGCCCCACCAAGGAAACCCAGTCCCTAAAAAAGCTAAGTTAGCACTTAGTTGTTAAGTTTCTAAGTACTTTCTCAGTAGCAATCCTTGCTTCCTCAAGTACACAACAATTTAAAATTATATTCAACTGGCAGTAGGTGGAAAGGGATTCTGAGAAACAGCTGAGAAAACTTGGATATGTATATTTTTCTTTGTTTGTTGTTATTTTACATGGAGGTGTTTTGGTCAGGGAGTAGAGCTTTATAAATTGGAAGGGAACAGACAGCTGTAAGTGAACTGAGGAAGTGTGTGTGGGTAAAGTTCTGACCAGTTCCTGTGAAAGAAAAGAAAAGTCTACAATTAGTTTTTGGGGACTTAATAATCAGGGTATTGTTCCTTCTGTCTCTCATAATGCTTCCATTTCAAGGTCACATCCGACTTGACCCAGCTGGGCAATATTTCAGCTCCAGGGAGGAGGCTGACCTGCACAACCACCACATGTTCTGGCAGCCTTCTCTGCTTCCACAGCCCTCTGCTAAATTAATGCCAGCACCTTCTACCACCAGCATGTGAACTTGTGAAGCACCTCTACACAATTCTTGGCTCATTGTGCAGCAGCATGGCACCCCTTCAGAGGCTTCTGGCAGTCCTGGGATCAGGGAAGCAATATTAAGACAGCACATTTTGTAAAGTTCCTCAGGCTTTTTGTGTGCTTCAGTAGTGCTGCCCCATTGGGTGAATCAGGAGTATGTAATTATCCTCCTGTTGTTTTTGCTGCCCTTTACCTCAAAAATTGGATTTCTTGTATCTCTGAGAGATTGCATATTTACCCATGGTGATTCCTGGTATGCAGAGACCTTAACATTTGATAAAACATTGATGAAGTGGTTGACTAGTTCATGAGGATCTCACTAATCTCAGTGCAACAGTCTCCAAAGTTTCCAGGCTCCCAAGGTTTCCCATCTGTCTCACAAGCTTAGAAATGGCATTCTGCAAAATCAGAAGAATGTGAGATCTGAAGAAATCTGTTCCTTTCCCAACTGATTTGCTGCCATCTCTTTCCCAGAAAGACAAGATCTTCCCAGATGAGTCAGACATGAAAGTGAATTAAGGACCAAAACAAGAATGCATTTATACCCCAGCACAGCTAACTTAACCTCCTGCATCATACAATTTTCTGAAATTGAAATGATAAATTATGAAAAACAGAGCATAAGCCTCTATTTTCTATTCTGCTAAGTTCAGAGTTTAAATTAGAGACACAAATTATCTTTGTTCTCATTTGAAAGAAAAAGGATACTTTAAAAAAACCCTAAAAGAATAAAAGAGATAGAATCAGAGAAACATTTCCCATTTGTAAACATTTATAAATAATAATATGCTTTGCAACTATATGCTTCTTCCAATAGCTACTCTTTCTAGTCTCAGAATATTGATGTCTGGCTAATGAGATTCTTATGGACTTGAATCTCTTTGGGTTTTTTAAAGATGCATAGCAGGATTGATCATTTTGAGAATTGAATCCTAAAATCTTTATGCATGACCAGATTGTGCTGAAACATGGGGACACAAAGGGAGCAGAAAACCTGACAAGAGGTTTTCCTTGTGGGGAAGGAATGCATCCCAAGAGACACTGTTTCCTTCTAGAAGTAACGAACAATTTGCATTAGTGTCTTCTCTCACAACTGTCCATTCTACAAGCTTCATCTTTTTATAAGACTTTGACAGCCACACCATTGCATGTCCACTTATGCATATGGAGTTCTCCAAAGAAAGGGAGTAAGATTTGTCCACCTCTGTGATATTACTCAAGAGTCTTTCCCAGCTCACCATTATCAGTCACAACCTCAACAGCCAACTATAATATATTTATGATCCTTGTTCTTACAATGGTAACCATGGAGTGCAATGATAGTTGGTTATAAAAAGATTATTTTTATTTTAAAAAGCCAAAGACTGGTGAGATCAAAGCAAAGTCAAGTGCAATGAACTGGTGGCAGGACATGGCCTGGTTTCGTGGGAGGAGGTTCTGAGAAAAGCCAACCTAAGTAAATAATAAGAAAAGTAGGCAGACAGGGCCTTGCCAGGGATAGGTGTGTATTAAAACTGAGAGTAAGAGACCGACCAACAGCTGCTCCTGGAGCTGGTTCTTCCAGCTGCATCTGCAGCTGGATCTTCCCTCGAGTTTGAGGGCAGATGGTATCACCCCTACATGCATTTTATGCAGAAGAGTCCTGGAGAGTGGGACAATGCAAGCTGCTCTCTATTATGTCAGTTTTTACTGCCAGGTCTGAGGAAACTTATTTTGCAGCTGCACTCAAGCAAACCCAACACAGCCCAGGGCCACAAACCGGAATGCATCAGCTCTGTTAAGATCCCTTCTAGAGAGAGCCGAGGCTGCTGTAGGGCAGTGCTGAGCAGCTCGTCCAGCTGCGGCTCAGCCAGGAGGAAACCTGTGTGGGGCTGCTGTGCAGGTGAGCAGGAGCTGTCTGCTGAACCCTGCGGTGGCAGTGAGGTCTCCTTGGCTGCAGTTTTCTCTCTGGCCACCAGACTCCACTCTCCTGCCTGGGATACAGGCAGCTGGGACACGCACAGCTCCACTGAACTTGGGGGCTCCCAAAGTCCCACCTTGGAAAGCAGGAATGGTAGGCTAGCTAAGGCCAGAGGAATGGAAGTTGTGTGAGTTACCTGTTGTACAGAAATGGGTGAGGAACGTGGCAAGGCAGCAAAAATTCAACTCATTGGCCTCATTAACTGAACTCCTGTGAGGCGCAGTTGATAAAAAGTATGGAGTTTCATTAACTCTTTTAGCTGCTGTCATCTCCTCTCCCTTTTTTCCAGGCACCTGGATCATCCCTGTCTGCATGTTGTTTCTGTTCTTGTGTTGGCATGAGAAAAATTCTCTTCAGCTCTACAGTGAAACAGATCAGGAACTGATACAAGAGTAACCCAGCCCAAGTCAAAGTTGGCTCTAACTCAGATCAGTTCCCCAGCCACAAGCAAAAGGGAGGGGTAGCACAGGAACAGGAACAATTGATAAGTGAAAGGCAGGACTGCTTCTGCTGTTGGCAGTGACAGCTTCTGCCTGGTCAAGTTGTGCATGTAACCACAGCCCCAGAGGAGAGGCTCTTGGGCTCAGTGCTCAAGCCTGAATTGTTGGAGCAATGTTGGATTGCTCTGCCTGTACCCCCTGCTCATATATCCCCAAAAGGTACCTAATTTGAACAGCTCTAGACAAAGCAAGATGCTAGAAGTCAGAAAACAGGAATTCCCAAATGTCTTCATAAGCACCATGGCACGTTGATAGCAGGGAAGACAGAAGAGAGTCCCATAGGAGTCGTGCTGACCACATTTGGAAACCCTGGGGTCTTGCTAACTTGGTTCCCACTGTAGGCTAAATAGAATGAGCTTCTGAAGCCCTTATGTGCTGAAATAATATTGAAGCATTGTTTGAAAGTTTATTACTATTTATTGTAAATACTTCTGATGCCTCCAAAGCACATTTCTTGCAGCTACACTCCTGTGATGATGGAGTCTGAGATTTTGGACAAGCTGCAGGTGTTGGAGAAGTGAGGCCATATTCCTGCAAAAGCCATACTGGCAAATCAGTTCAAACCTAAGAAAAATACTAACTGATACTGTATACAGGCATATGAAAGAGGAAGATAATGACAAGCATAACTTTACTTACAGAAACCCACTGTGATGTGAACAGTGGATTTATTTCAAGAAGAAAATTAATAACACAGTAAAGAAATGCCTTTTCACAAGGCACAGAAAAATCTGTGATCTCAAAGCAAACCTTACAAATATTCTGATGCAAGAGTTCCTGAAGTGTTAGAGAAGTTTGAAAGCAAAACAGAAGGAAGGACAGGATTTCCTTCTCCAAAAGTGGCAATTTCTACATCTATCAAACCGCAGATAATATGAATTTTGAAAAAATCCAGGACAAAACTTGTAAGTTTGATAGCATAGTATGCCTCATGCAACTCTGCACCTCTCTAAGAGAAATGGTTGTTGGTTTTCTGGTTAATAAATAATAAATCTAGCCATTTTGCCAAAGCCTGTAAATAAAGAGTTCATTCCAAAAGTCGGCACATTATGAGAAACAGCCTCAGTGCCTGAACATTTTAGGCAACTACTCAAAAAAGTAAATACAGCATGCAATTTATCTGATCTGGACGAATGTGGAAAAGAGACTTAACAAACCTGGATTGAATTAAGGCATTCCACTAGTATTACTTTCCTACAATAAGCTCACTTATAAGTTAAAGAAGGATAAAGGAGACCTTGTGTACATAGAGATGAAAGTCTTCTAGTTACAGAAGAGACAGCGCCCTAGTAAAGTAGTTCTGCTCATGTATCCTCTAATTGGAGGTAACTTTGAGCAGGATTGATGGAGGGGATATAAATTGAGTATTGTGGTGCCTGTCTTGTAGGCCCTGACTGTGGCAAGGAAACAGTCTCCCAGCCACTTGGCCATTGGTACTCTGCCTCATCCTCTGCCTGCAGCCTAGGCTCATGCCCAGCCCAGGCTCCCATCATGCAGCCATGTGCTTGGCCAACATTCCTGGCCTCCTAGTGAAGCCTATGGGTCTGAAACAAGCACTCAAGCTCTTCCTATCCACTGAGTGGAGAGAAACAGGCACTGTAAGTTAACAACTGGCCTTACACGCTCAAAAAAAAAAAAAAAAAGAACCCAACAAAATGAGCAGGAAGCTTCAGAGAGGCTCTTACTCCAGTTCTTCACAGCAAGTTACTGAGCAGAAATTGCAGGTTTTTCTGATTGTTTCCCCACAGCAAAAGGTATTAGAGGCCTGGGTCCAAATTTGTGTTCTGCTTATTTTGGAACGTGGGTTTGAGCATGTGTCTCTGCCCTAGGAAAGTGCACGGGCTGTGGGCACCCTCCAAGGGAGCTGTTCCCCTGCCAGCCAGACCACTGTCAGAGCAAATCCTCAACAAATGATTCCAAGTAACTGAACCAAAAACCTGGATTGAAGCCCTTGGTCTAGTGTGGAAAACTGAAGAAAACTCCAGAAGTTTGAAACAGATGCCTAATCAGAATGCCCTGAAACTGTATTTCCCCCAAAACTTGTTCTTTAATAAAAACATTTAATACAAAAATACACAAAAATTAATGAATCATATATTGTCAATATTATATACCTGATTATATGATTATATACCTCAACAACTTTTGAAAACTAGTTGTTCCATGAAGTTTAGAGCATGAGAGGTTCAGTGCCTGCATGAACAGCTGTCCCACAGACACCTACATACTCTGGAGGCCAAGGAGCTGAGGTGAAGCAATCCCCTCTGGGTGCAGAGTCTCTTTACAAACAATTGCTTAGCCTTGATTATTGCAAGGAGATTGTTTGTTCTGTTGGGAGGCAAACGGTTTTCAGTTAGACAAAGGCTGAAACAAATAAAAGATTGAAGGTCTGAGGAGTAGACTTAAGAGGTTAGATGGCTTGAGAGCAGCTTTACATTAAATTGCTTTGTGTTTTAAGTAACACTTGATCAAGAGGAACAAGGTTTCAATTGATTACTGTGTCAGTACATGGTGCAGGAGGCTACTGTGGACATTAACTCTTTATGCAGAGTTGGACTGAATTGACAAAAGGGATTGGAACTGCACAGAGAGGAACAGACCTGACATCTCTTCTCATTCCCAGTGAAACCCCCTGCACAGTTCTCAGAGGGCAAGAACTGAGAGATGTGCAGTAATCTTGCAAAGGGAAAGGCAGAAAGTTGCAACAGAAGGACCAGCAGTCTAGAAAGCAGCCAATCCCCTAATCCTGCAACACACAGACACTTAAAGTCACCTTGTGATAACTAGCCTGCATAAGGTCAAGTGTATGTTCTGTCTCTCCATGATAGGGGCACAGCACCCTTCCCTTTCATCAAGCAGATGGTCAGGCTTGACATTCCTGACTAAAACCCTCCCCAAAGCAGAACTGTGCTGACATACAGAATTTATAATGCATGCATGATTTTTGTTTTATTTTCATAAGTAGCATTTGCTGCAAATCAAAACTATATGTTTGCCAATGTATGTAGGTAATGAAGTATAGAAAAGGAAGACATTGATAAGTTTATAGATGTATACAGGATTTTTTAAAACATAAATACATGGCTACATGCAAATAATTGAAATTCTTTTGGAATATCAACAGATTGTGATAACCTTGCCTAGGGTTAAAAAAAAAAAAATCATTAACCCTGAAAAGGAAACTCATCTGAACCAGGCAATCATTTCTCACCATACAGTTCTTTTGATATTTAGGTTTAAGGGATGCTACACAGGAATAATGAGGAGATGCTACCAAATGATGCTCTGTAACTGTACATCCTTGCTCCAGTTAGGTGGTCACCTGCTTTCTCTGAAACCACTGAAATAGGAGAGATGTCTCATTAATTAAAAAAAATTGTGTTCATGTACAAATAATTTTATGGCAAAGTGACATTTCAAGGTTGATGCCTTTTGCAAATTAAGGGAAAATAACCCTTTAATTTTTTCCAGAAACTATTAGGTAAATACATGCAGTAACTAGATCACATGATTCTCATAACAGTCATTTCACTTCTAAATTCTCAGATCACATTCTTAGAAGAATTTACAGACTAAGGAAGTCAATTTAGTTTTAGTTTCATTTCTCTGGTATTTTGGGGTTTTTTTTTTGGTCTATATAATATAAAATATAATAATCCTGTAAATTTTAGAAGTGTAGATGTGATTCATGAAATTGCTCAGATTTTTATTTGTGATTATTCTCAAAAGGCTTCCTAGAAGGGATGCCTGTATATTACTCTCTGTGAGGGTAGGCATGCCTATACTTAAGGTTATCCAGCATTTCTTATTCTGGGACACAGCTTTTCAACCTTCTGTCACCTTCTAAAAGCTAAATAATTTGGTCCGAAATTTCACACAGAAATCACTTGAGAATCAAGGCAAAGGAAAACAAGCTGTCTTTAAAAAAATCTGACAGGTTTTTCTTTGAAAAAAAAAAGCCTTGAAATCTGGTCAAGAATAAATCTAATACAATTTTTCTGAATTTTTCTTTTTCTAGAAGTAAAACATATTGAACATCTCAGCTCACAATTGTTTAGCAGAGATTCAGAAGATGTTGTCCTAGGATGGCAATCATCAGTGGAGGGAGCAAAAAATAGCATCACAATTCAGACAGAAAGAGAACAGACTTCGGCTTTTCCAGTTATCTGACTGCAAGAGTCCCATGGGAGATTGTCCTGGAGAGGAGACCAGAAGATCAGTTGCGTTTCATGGATGACCTCCTCCACATTTAAGATGGTCCCACCCTAATGAGCCCGAAATCAAGGAAAGGCAACAAGAGGCTGGTATAGATGAACAAGGAGCACCTGACAAAACTCAAAGGAAAAATGTGGTGGAAGCAGTGACAAGTGGCCCAACAATAATATGGAGATGCTGTTCAGGCATTAATGGGGGGGCTTAGGAAAGTGAAAGCCCTTGTGAAATTGAATCTGGAGAGGAATGTGGAAGGCAAGAAGAAGAGCTTTTCTATGTACATCAACAGCAAAGGGAAGATGGGGGAAAATATGGGCCCACTGCTCAAAGGAGCAAGGAACTTGGTGGCAAAGGACAAGGAGAAATCTGAGGTACAGAATGCCTTCCTTGCCTCAGTCTTTACTGGCAAGATTTGCCTTCAGGAATCTCAGCCTTTTGAGAGACCAGTGGGAAGGTCTAGAGAAAAGAGGATTTACTCCAGGCAGAGCAGGACCAAGTTGGGGAACATCTAAACAAACCAAATATATACAGGTTCATGGGATCTGACAGGATATACCAACTAGTGCAGAGGGAGCTGGCCAATGTCACTGTGAGGCCACTGTTGATAATCTGTGAAAGGTCACAGAGACTGGGAGAGGTTCCTGACAATGAGAAAAAAGTAATTATCAATTCTGTCTTTCATAAGGGCAAGGAGGATTGGGGAACTAAGGTCTGTCAGCCTCACCTCAGTCCCTAAAAAGAAGGTAATGGAATAAATTATCCCAGAAACCATTTCCAAACACAGAAAGATGATTTGGAGTAGTCAGTTTGGAGTAGTCAGTAGTCAGTTTATGAAGACAAGGATAGGCTTGACCAACATGATAGCCTTCTGCAGTAACACTAGTTCAGTGGATGAGGATGAAGCACTGGATGATATTTATCCTGGCATCATTAAAGCCTTTGACAGTCTCCAGTAACACTTTCATGAAAAAATGGATGAAGCATTGGGTAAGTTAAGTGGGCAGTGAAGTGGAATGAAAACTGACTGAACTCTGAGGCCCAGAGGGTTCTCATCCAGAGCACAATGTCCAGCTGGAGGCCAGTCATTAGTGGTGTCTGGTACGGGTAATGCTGGGGTTGACAGTGTTTAACATCTTCTTTAATGACCTAGATTATGGGATGTCACACTTTCAGTGACAGCAGGAAACACACATCCCATCAGTCTCAGTATTCCCTCCAGATGTCCCTTTGCTGTCACACAGGTTGTGTTCCAGATGTGTGGTACTGAGCACAATCTCATCCTTCCCTTCTCAACTCTTCCTTGCATGCTTATGAAATCAAGCTCCAAAATGTAGGAAATTAATTATTTAAAGGGTAATAATTAGCAAGCTGGGGGGGTTTGTACAATGTCAGTTCTACCCCTCACATGTATGCATAATGACGTGGTCTTTTATTATGTGGACATTTTTCCTGCACAGTTCTTCATTCAGTATGAAGGATGGGCAAGTCTCATGGAGTAAGTAGCTATTGAGTATTTACTGTCCTCATAATTATTCCATATGCAGGGCTATCCATTGATTTTTGCTATCTATTTTTATTACAAACTTTCTTAGAGAAAGTTTTCGCTTAGGAATGTTTTGCAGTCTCCATTGTAACGTTGTCCAGAAACTTCTTCATGGGAGAAGTCTTATTGGAATCCAGGTCTTCAAGTCAGATTTAACCATTTTAACATCTAAGCAAAGATTTTTTTTTATTGCTTCCACTACCTGTAACAAGTAAGAATCCCAAAGAAAGCAATTCTCATTACACATTATTTTCAGGACAAATGCAGCCTTTTCCCTAAATGACTGTAAATTGCTTATCATCACACAGATAAAGACCATATCTTGGCAAGGATAGCAGGACAGTACCATAGAACCATACTCACAAGGAAAGATAAATCACAGCTGCACACCAGCCTTAATTATAGTATCTCCTAGGCCTTTGTGTTCTGCAGGGTACTTTCTCTGCAACAGATACCTGGATGATGACATCCCTTTAGGCAGTAATTTGTTTTTTACAGACCAACAGAAGTCCTTGGGCCTGCAATTAGCTTCCTTTATGTAGCTCTCTGTACACTTCTTATGTATATTTAATTTCCACTTTCTTTATGTTCCTTCCACTAGCTCCAGCAAGTGAAATGCACATTTAACAGGTCCCACTGCAAACTGAAATATCTGCCACAGAACTGTGTTTCAAGAAAAGAACAATACATCTCTTCTCCTGCAGTATTTTCTGCAGATTTCAGTTTATGGACAGCAAAGTTGCTGTTCAGATGAACCCCATGCTTTTTATTTAAAGATCTTCCACCAGGCACCCCACAGTCACAGCACAACTCCAATTCCAGAAGACAGGAACATAGGACCCTCCCATTCAGATGATATGGGCCCTGTCTCCTGGCCATCCCATTTGGCTGTTGTGCAACTCTGGGACTAGCTTTTAACACGATATGTCTGGTTACAGACATAAATCAGTGGTAAGGATTTCTTTTCCATTCTTTTGTAAAAATAGCTGTTGTTTTTCTGGGTTTATTGCAGTTCAGTTAAAGTGTCCTTCAGAGAGTAACACTGCTTTCCTTGCTTCTTGTAAACTTCTAACCTTTCTTACGCATTAAGCCAGACCCTTTCTTTCAAAAAGTAAAACAACACAGAAAGAAGCAAGATAGGATGCAACTGTTAATAGTTTAGCTTTACTTTATTTCAACTACTTGAGTTACACCCTTGACAGAGTAATGAACTCACAGAAACTTAGAGGATGAAAGAACCAATACATGAAAGTGAATTCTGAAGTGTACCATGCATTAGCCCATGCACTGTCTGTTTTACTCCCTCAATTTAACTGTGCTTTGTTTCTGCTCCTGGGATCCTGGTGAGTCTACTACATCTACATGGCTCTTTTTATACTCTCATTTTTGCCGTTCTTTCTCTTTAAAGGACTGCTCTAAGGCTCTCTAATTTTGCCATCCTCATTCTGCTGTGTTTTTTTATTTATTGCTTTCTTTCCTTATGCTGAAATATCAAGGCCCACATTTCTTCTCTCCGTCTTGCAGGATCCTTGATACCAATGTAGTGCTACCATTTCCATACATATAAAAAAATTAAATCTTTACTTTGAACTATGAGCACATTGCCTGCCTGCCTGCACTTTTCTTTCTGTCTGGACTTTCCCTTCACCTCTTGCCTGCTGTTCCTGTTTCTCAGCCTCTTCCCTGTTTTGGTCCTTGGATGTGCCTCAGTTCTGCACGAGGCAGTGACTCCTGCCGTGGGACACTCTTTGAAGGATAGGTAGTTAACTAAAGATGGCAGGGACCATGGCAGAGGGAAACCATAAAATATGGTTCAGAAGGAGACTGGAGATGAACTCTGCAGCAGGGAAAGGTTTGTGTTTCTCCCTGCTTCTCCTGGAGGAGCCTCACCCAGCCAGCAAGGTGCTGCTACACGTGCTGTGGTCTGGGCATGTTAAACACAACTTTTACCTGCTTCACCGTGTGCATGGGCACAGAGTTGGACATTGCTGGCTGACTCCTTAAGAGCAGTCCACAGCAGCAGAACTGATCATTTGGGTGAAACTTTAAAGACTGCTAAAGTTCTGCAGAAGAACATGAAATTTTCCAGGCAGCCCCTGCTCCTGCCTGGGCTGGAAGGACCATAATGAAGACTTTGGAAGGCTTTTAGGTCTTGGATGCTGAGCACAAATGCAGACTTGCTAAAAGAAGTTGAAAAGACTTGCTAAAATAAGTCTTTCTCATCTATTAAAAAGACTCCGTGGTAAGCTACTGTAGGATTTCCTTACCACAAAATTCATTGATCCCCAATTGTCTAGATTAAATTTAATATTTCCTAAAAAGTTTGTTATCCTCTCCACAGAGGAAGAGCCATCTTCTGTCACCTTTTGTGTATCAGGTCACCACTAGCATCTCCTCTTCCCCTACTTTTCTCTGTGACAAAACAAAAGCCAGAAGCAAAGGTTTCTTCTTTTACAAAGAAGGACACATTTTTCTGACCGGGTTTTCTTGCCCATTTTTCTATGGATTCTCTCCATGTGGTATCTTTCCTAAGGTGCAGTGCCCAAAATGCATCCAGTAGGTTAATCAAGGCTTTTTCAGTGCCAAACAGAGCAGAATTTATTCCTTTGATGGAAGACATGCCCACAATGGAAGATGCCCTTATTTAATATGCAACAGTATTGCACCTTAGCCATCTACTCTGACTGACCTGGGGTCAGACCAGGAGAACTTTTAGGAAGGGCTGAGGATTTGATAGAGCAACTCACTTGGTCATGTACCTGCTAGAGACGGAAACACGGAAGGTTCCCAAGGAAAAGGATCCTTATCTGCCTGACTCAGCAGCGGCAGCCTGGACACGCTGTCTGCTGGGAGCACTGGTTGAGGGAAAGGTGTGTCTGGAAATAAAACATGAGAAAATGGGGCATGGCTGGTGGGTGCTGTGCAGGGTGGGGCATTAAATAAATTAAGGGGGCACGCTGGCAACGCAGTTTAAATTCAGGGGGTAGGGCGGTGTTTGGCCGAATGTTGGACCAAATTATCTTGGATATCTTTTCCATTCCTTAACGATTCTATGATCCAAAGGAGGCATTTAGTAAGTGAAGGGAACTGGGAAGAGCTAGTGAGCATACTTCCACTGTTTCACCTCTTGGAGGTAATACAGACCATAATGGAAGGGGGTATTTTGCTAATCGCTTATTTTTTGGGGAGAAAAGTAAGTAAAGTGCTTCGGGTGAGCTGATTTGAAAATCTGTGGATGCAGGGGCACGAAGAAAGCGGAAAAGCCGTTCCCCAGCTACCGGAGGTGACATCCCGCGCCGGGACGCTTTTAAAAGGGTCCCTAGGAATTCCCCGCTGGCGCAGGCCGGTGCCTCTCCAAGCAAACCGGGGCGAGAACTCAGGTGACCCCTCCCGAGCCGCAGAGCTACCGCGCGGGAACCGGCACCTCCCGGCAGCTCCGCAGCGGGGGCAGCGGCAGCGATCGCGCCCACCGGGCGGGCCAGAGCCTTCCGAGGGCTGAGGAACGGCGCTCGGCACATGCTCGCCGCGCCAAGGGGAGTCCGGCGGTGTCGGTGCCGGATAGGTGTGGGCGCCGGATCGGTATGGGTGTAGGGTCGGTGTGGGTGTGGGTTACGGTGCCGGGGCGGGCCCGGGGCGGGGCCCGGGGCGGGCCGGGCGCTCCGTGCGGGAGCAGCTGTCACTGTCAGCGAGCCGGCGAACCGGGATCCCGGCCGCGCGCAGGGGGAATCCCCCAGCCTCGCCCCCGCAGCCAATCGCCGCGCCGGATGCAAATCGCGGCCTCTCCCGGGCCAATGGGAAAGCGGAGGGGCGGGGAGGCGGCCCCCCCGTTGGACGGCGCGGAGGTCGGCGGGGGCCAATGAGGCGGTGAGGCGGGCGGGGCGCGCCCCGGGGGCGGGGACATGCAAATTTGGTTTGAAAAGAGGGCGGGAAATCCGAGTTTCGCGGGAGGCCCTTGGCGCGTAACCCGTCTCCTTTCCCTTCATTCATTGTCAGCAGCCGCCGCTTCCTGGAGCCATTTTCCAGCCGGCCCCACACAGCGGGAGCGGCCCCGCTCCATCCGCCGCATCTGCCCGCCCCGCCGCCTCCGTCCCCCCCCGGCGCCCCGCATCCTGCAGCCGGGGCCCCCCCGGCACCCGCAGCCCCCAGTATTTTGCGCGGGGCCTCGGCATCGAGGAGGAAAGGAGCTGGGAAAGCCGGGGGGGGAGGAGGGACGGGGGGGAGGAGGAGACGCGGCTGCGGGGACAGACCCAGAGGGAAGGATGAGAAGGGGACTCCAGCCTTCGGCCCCGGCAGCAGCGCCGCCGCCCGCGCCGTCCACGGACTCCAGAGCAGCCCCCGCCGGCTTCCCGGCCCGCTTTGCCGCCGGCACCTTCATCCAGATCCGCAGCACCGGCGCCGTGGCGGGGGCGCCCTGTGTTGTCTCCTCCTCCTCCGCCGCCGCCGCTTCCCAGGCTCCCGGTGCCTTTGCCCCGGCGGCGGATGGGGGCCAGCCCGCTGGCAGCTCGCTGTACTGCACCCCCCACGGACCCGCCGGCAGGACGGCGCTGCTGCAGCCCGCTCTCGCCGCAGGCGGAGGCCGCCCCCCGGTAATTTTGTGTTTTCCCCCCGTCCCCGAGGGGAGGGTGAAGGGGACGGGGGGGGATCCCGCCGCCGGCCGGACCCGGGGGCCGGGCGGGGTGCGGGGGGAGGGCAGGAAAGGCGGAGGCAGCGCTTTGTTGCAATAAACTTTCCTGCCTCCTTCCCAACCCCCGCTGCCGGGTCTTATTGAAAAGGAGAGGGGGAAAAAAAAAAAAAAGGGAGGGGGGGGGCAAATAATAATCTCCCGCCACGTCCCACCGCACGGGTGCAAAGAGCGAGCAGCCGGCGGCGGGGAAGGGCCCCGGGGCGGGGGGCCGGGCCGGGCCGTGCCCCGCCGGTGTCTCCGCTTCACCCCCGGAGCCGCCGGTGACGTCTGGCACACGTGCGCGGAGGCCGCGGCTGTGACTGGGAGCCGGGGCGGGCGGGGAGGGGGACGCCGCTTCCTCCTCCTCCTCCTCCTCCTCCCTCTGGCCTGGGACAGCCCGACCGCCGGCCGGCTGCCCCCGGCCCCCGCCGCTCTCCGAAATGCCCCTGCAGCAGGTCAGTGACTCGTGGGGCGGCGGCGAGCACCAAGCCTCCTCTCCCCCCGCTTTACAATTTATACCCCCTCCTTAAAATTTACGCCCCCCCCACCTTAAAAAAAAAAAAAAACCCGCCTCCCCCACTCGTGGGGTTTTCTTTGTCCTCGCCGATTTCGGGTGCGCGCTTGGCCCTCGTGGGCTCCGCCGAGTTGGAGAGCGGGGGAGGGCGCGGGGCATCCCCGCCGCCGGGGGTCGTGGGCGTCGGGAGGGGCTCACCTGCCCCCCCGGGCTCCGCGACCCCCGCCCACCCCGCGGCGTGGGATTGCTCCACTCCTTCCCACCTCCCGCCCCGCTGCGCCCCTGCCAGGGCAAAAGGGGATTTAGCACCCCTTCCCCCCGCCCCCTTTTCCCTGCATCTGGTCGGTGATGGTCCAGGTATGGGATGGTGCTGTAATTCTGAAATACTTCTGGAAGAGCTTTGGGGGCAGCTGGGAGGCCCGTGAGGATGGCATGAGCTGCTTCGTGTGTGGGTTTCTGCAGGTGTTGGTTGCTGATCTAGTGGTGGAAGTTTCAAGGCTTGTCAAATCCCATCCAAAGCTCTTTTAAAAATTATTATTATGATTTTTTTACATTTAAAAATAAGCATCTTTGCTGTAAAAGAGAATAGATTTTTTTTTATGCTCTTGGTCTTTAGCATATCCTAATAGCACTCAGTGTCAAGCAGGCTACTTCAGGCCACTTTGTAAATATTTGGCTGTCCTATGTGAAGGTTGATTCCTAGAAGGTGATGGTAAGTGAATATAAAGAGGAGCATATGTTACATGATGATTCTGGGAAAAAAATTAGACAGGCTTTTTTAGCTTTGTGGGAGGGATGTTGATGTCATAGGAACTCCTAAAATTTCTCATTAATGGGTCCTATAAGACCTTCATGTATGATTTGAGTGCTTTTTTTTTTTTTTTTTGTGTGTGTGCTGCTCACCTCTGGGAGGAACTCCTGGCCTTACAAACCTGGGAAGGCTTGTTTCCACCTTAAAGGTTTGGAATTGGGGAAAGTGATTTTGGCCTCTGCCTGCAAAGAAGTCCCCACACAAGTGACGAGTTTGTTGTACACCCTCAGCCCCCATATTAACTTTGGGAAGAGATGTGGGATGGAGGAGGAAGAGAGTGGTCAGGCCAGCAGTGTCTGCAGCTGCTGGCTGGCACCCTCCCAGGGCGATAAGCCATGCATGGCACACACCAGGAAAGGGGCTGTGCATCCTGCTCTGCCCTGTGAGCCATGCTCATGCAAGTGCCCTTCTTGGAGCTGTGCTGGTTTGCCACACACCCATCTTTTGGGAAGTCAGGCTGAAGCGCCCTAGTGCTCTGCCTGGACTTTCTGCACCCCAAACTTCTTGGCAGGGACACTATCCTGCCCTTTCTGGTCTGTGGCTTCCAAGTAGCTTTCCTTGAAAGTCATGGAGGATTTTCTGGGATTGGGAGGTGAGGATGTTCTGCCCTTTGTTCCTAGCAGAGTATTTTTGACAAACCTAGCATTAGGTGGACTGGTGAAAGGAATGAGAAAACGCTGGGTAGCTGAGGCAGTGAGCTTAAGCAAGTAGCACCAATATAAATTTAGCTCTTGATTATTGAGTTGCAAGTGGTGGATGGAATCTGAGACCCCCAGCTGAAAACAGGCCCTGCTATGCAAAAGACTGTAGAGGTAAGTCTAAAATTTAGCCAGCACACCTGCACTGGTTAGGATTATGAAAATATTCTTGCCTTGCAGATGTAACTGCACTGGCAACCCACCCATCACTTCCAAATATAAACTATGGTAACACTGAAAAAGAGTCAGTACAGCAGTATAGTTTAGGCTGTGCAGGGAGGTGTTCAACTACACGAGCAAATGGAAAATGTTCTTTGGCCCAAATAAGCTGTTTCCCCTTGGGAATTTGGTAGTTCTTTTATCTGTGCTTGTGTATGTGTAACACTACTGAAAAAGCCTTGAGAAGTGGCCTAGTCCATAACAACAGGCCTCTCCAACCCTACACTGAGGAGAATTTGCACACTTTTCCATGTCCCCAGCAAGCGTCTCCATAGTGTCCAAAGCCAGTTCCTTGCTCTATGGAGCTCCTGTGCCTGAGGGTTGCTAAACTGGGTCCTCATGCCCTGGAGAGCCCTGGCTCTGGGAGGCTGTGACCTAGCCTGCCTGCCCTTTCAACCTGAGGGGCTTTTGCAGGATTCCTGGGGAGTTAATGGAAGGTGTTACCAGGTGGATCTGAACCCCTGCTATGGCTTAAACACCAGCAGTAATGAATTATTTAACCCTTGCAAAACAGCCATCAGCTTGCTCCCCTTGGGAGAGCCCGAGCCTCTGGAGACAGGGTTAGTCCTGTGGCAAGGGGCCAGCGGTTCGGCATCCTCCCATGCTCTCCTGCACCCTGCTGGGGGCTGGTGCCTTTTCCCTTCTGGAATCTCAGGCTTCCCAGGATGGAAAATTAACCCTGACCTAAATAAATAAAGGTTTTCTGCTGGGCAAGCAGGTTGAACCAGCTAATGGCAGGTCTGGGAAGTGCCAGGGACCATCAAGAGAAAGTAGTGGCCAGGGATATGGCATAGGAGTTGTGACACCACGCTCTTTTAGTGTCAGTGAGTTTGTGAATTGACTTGGATCCTCATGAGAATGCAGGAGAAATTAATGGATAAGGTACCCCAAAAGCATTTTCACTGGGGTTGCCTTCTCACTTGATGTGAGAAAGTCACTACCATTTGCACTACCCTGGACTGAGAAATGGGCTTGCTATAAAAGCAAGCTGCTCAAAATGTTTCTAATTCAAATAGTAGAGAATTTCTTACTGTCTTTGGGTTATAAAGATAAGCCTCTAAAAAGAGGGCCATTTTCTTAGCCATGAGAAAATGCTTAAATGGAGACACCACCCACATGTTAAGTCCTTTTTAAAAGGGGCTAAATCCTCTTAACAACAATATCTTTAGAGAACTCCTGTGGCCTTTAGATGACATGAGCTGTGGAGAGGCTAGTTCGGCATACTTCAGAAGGGGGCAGGAGGATTTACATTTCCAAGCTGAATACTTAGTACCTCTCTCATTTTTCTGGTAGTTTAGAAAGTACCTCTTCCTTCCTCCCTCCTTCTCAGCAAGATGCAGCTGGAAGGGGAGAAAAATGGGGTAACTCAGTCTTTCTCCTAGGTGTTATGTAAAGGAGCAAGCCAAATAAGACATAAATAGTGAACAAGGAATTAGGGTGTGGAAGAACATGTAAGTCACGTAAAGAAGCAGGCAGTTAACTTAGTAGCTTTTCTTTATTTTGCAGCAAAGAAAAGGTTTGTATGTGAAGACACAGGTGTCTTCATATTCAGATCTTTTTTCTTTGCCTGATATGTTGTGTTAGTAGAAATGGATGTTAGTATGAGTCTGGGACCTTTGCTTTTTGACTAGCATTTAAGAGATTTTCTTTGGTTCAAATCCCTCTCCTCCAGCAACACAGTGTTTCTGAGCCCTAGGAGGTACCACATGGTCCTTTGGGTGCAGCTGTCTGAGGCAGGTTCTAAGAAGTACAAGTCATGATTGCCCTAACTACGCTGACAAACATCTTGTGAAAAGTGGGCATCCAACTAAAACCCCACAGGAAGAGGCTGTAGCTTGCTGATGGCTTTGCTATCCTCATGCAGAGTCCAGCTGTGCTGGTGTGGCTCCATCTGCACCAGAGCTCCTGAGTATGGTAGCCCCATGATGATGATAAGGGCTTTTGGCAGGGTTCCATGAGCAGCTGAGCTGCTCAAAGGCTTTATTGTTGCTGGAAGGAGTAGGCTGGCTTGTCCCTCACTGTCTTCTCTTTGTCATCTCCTTTGCTCTGCCTATAGCCAGACAGGGTTCTTCCCCTCCTACTGTGCCTGGGGAGCATCTGGCTGTGCTGACAGGTTGGTTTTTATTCTGTTTGAGCAAGGTAGAAGAACTGGGTCTGAGCACTAGGTCTGGCAGGCATCTTGGGCCCAAGATGGAGTGAGTGAGGAGGAAGGAGACAAGAACTTGCCCATGGTGGTGCAGAGGTGTTAAATTGTCCCAGCAAGCCTCCATTTTATCATGTTGGTCTTACTGTTCTTTCTGTGAGTGTATTTTTCTTGCACCACCAGTCTGCTTACCAGAATCTGGGTAGGGGTCACTTTGTCCTGTTTATCCTTCTGTAGAGGATGCTCCACCTGGTTGAGCAAATACAGGCATTTTGTTTCCCCTCATTTTATTCCAGGTGTGTTGGTGCTCTTTTGTTCATTTTTACTGTGTGCTTATCTGTGAGTATGTGCAAGCATTTACAAGGAGAATAATCTTTGAATTCAGGAACAGCTGTATATTTTGCAAGATGAAGGGTTTCCCCACTACTTCTCTGACTATGACTGTGGCAAGTGTTTCAGGAAAGAACACAGGGAAGGAGGCTTGCACAGGAAAGCCCTTCATGCTTCAAAGAGAGCACTTTCTTGGTCAGGGGTTACAGTGGGTTTTATAGCTTCCAGTGGCTGGTGGTTTTTGTGATCCCTGTTTGAATCTAGCTGTATTTCTAACCTTAGGTAGCAACAAGTTCTAGCCATGATTTAGCTATTTTGTATGAAAGGAACAAACTATTTTCTTTGTTTCTTGCCTTGCTTCTTAGTTTTTTGGGGTTTTTTTTTTCAGTTTGAACTTGATGTCTATAGCGTTCTTGGGTGATCCTAGATATTGTGGTAGGGAAAAATGATTTTCTGATATATGTTTCTCTGCACAGTTTATGATAAATTATCTTATGTCCTCAGATGTCTTCTCCATTCTGAAGAGTGTCAGACAATTCATTTCTCCTGAAATGAAAGCCATTAATGTGAAGCTAAAGCTGTCCTTTTGTAAACGAACCACATGGGTGTGAAAACAAGTGTGTCTTCTGTAACTGTGAGTTTTTACTTGTGAAACTTATGTGGACTGGCAGCTTTGAAAGATGTTTGGAACACATGTTAAACTCACTTTGCAGGGACCCTTTCAGACCCAGCTAGTTTCCTGATGTCTTAACCTGGCCCTGGGGAGGGGATGAGTAGGCATGGCTGCTGTGGGAGTAGCTCATTATGAGATGCAAAAAGGAAAGTGAAGTAGCACCATTCCTCTTTGGAGTCTAGTCCTGTGCAGGCCAGTAGGCCTGGTGTGGTTGTGGGAGGGAAATTCAGCCCATCCCTCCTGTTCAGAGCACCAAGTAAGAGATTGGTGAAATGAAGACAGGAGCTTTTCTTGGTAGCTTCAAGTATGGTATCTTTCAGGCTTCGCTTCTGAAGGTGTCTGCCTGGTTGATGGCCGTGGCTCTGTGGCAGGGCTGGTCCTGCAGCTGGTGTGCAGGGGTGGGAAGGTGGCTTAGGCTTTAGTCTTGGTTTGTGGGGGAACTGCCTGCTAAGGATGAGTTGGAGACTCTGACTTCAGTTCCAGTGGGCTTCTCAGTGGTAACAAAGATCCAGCCCAGCCCAGCCCAGTGTGGGGCTTCAGCAGATGGAAAGCTCTTAGAGTAACTAAATCTCCAGGTTTTAGAGTCTCTGCAAATAATCCCATTTACAGCTGGCAGCCCTGAGTGTGTATATATGGAGGTAACTCTCATCCTTACAAATGACTAAGTTGGACTTCAGGCTTTTGTTTTGGCTGACAGAGTTAATCACTTCCTGCATTAGTTTTCAAGACTAGGGTTGTGCACAAAACAGTAATTCTGGGGAGAAGAAACCCCCATCATGTTCCCTGGTGGAAGTGGTGTGCAGTGGGAGGGAGGCTGCCCGTGCCTCTGGGATGGGGCTGCTGCAGTGCTGGAGGTGCTGCTGGTGAGGTATTTGGATTCTGTTTCAATTTCAGTTCTGTTTGAAGATGGGCTTGGCAAAATTGCCCAATATATCACATCTTTAAAAAGGAACTATTTAACTTCTGTTTTCCTCAAGTAAGTTGGTCCAAAACCACACTTGGAAGTGCTATGCCTGGCATGGGTGTCTCTTGAAGTGCTATGCTGTCTGCTTGGATGCTGCTGCTATTTGCTGGATCTAGTGGCATTCATGGAGTTCTTAATGCCTTGTGAGCTCAACATAGCCTGTGGTAAATATTTGCATCTGCAAACCCTGTAAAGAGAGAAGGCAGGAGCTTGACTAGGTGTTGATTAAGCCAGAGCTTAATGAAAATGGCCTCTGTTGTGTGGTTAGAGTACTACTTCATGGGTTTTAGCATCCCTTTTATACATACATGAATGCATAGCAAATGTGCTGTTTGCAAACTGAGCTTGCCTAAGGTTAATGGTGTGTGTCACGAGTCTCCTGTCCCACTTTATGAACGTGGGCAGTTGTTGACCTGACCTGTGACAGTGTGAAAACTAACATGTTAACTCTGGCACTGCTGCACATGCATGCCATGCAGCTGTCAGGTGTTTTGTGTCCAAGCTCCTTGGCCTAGGACTAAGCTAGGAAGGCAAAATGGAGCATTAAAGATCACCTTCTCAGAATCAGCTGGCGTCTCTTCTGTGAGTGTGCTGAGTTATGTGGGCAAATACGGCCTTTCTTTATTCCTGGCTCTAGAAGTAAAACCAGTATTCTGTTTCATTGCTTTCGTTGAGTAGGAGACTTAATTTGATCACCTCCAGCTACTTTCAAGATTCTTCCAACTTGTGTGTGGCTGCATTTAGGCCCAGAAGTGTCCACTCTGTAAGGCTGGTGCCATATTCAGGTGCCTCACTTCAAAGGTCTAGAACCTGATTTTTCAGAAGATGTGGGGTGTTTCCTGTGATGCACGCTTGCAGTATTTCAGATGTTGAGTCCTTGGTATCTGGAGTTTTATATGGACAAATCACTGTTAAAGCAGAGGCTGCTATTATTTTGGCCTTCATTTATTTATTTTTACAATGAAATCTTATGATCCTGTCACATAGACCTTGCAAGCCACTAGATGTTTTGCAAACATCTGTGAAAACTTTTAGAAAACGTGTAAAGAACTATTTTTGGTAAAAATAAGTTGTATTGGGCATCTGGACAGCAAGACATGTTTGCTTAGCCTTCCTTGCTTCAGCTCCAGCATTCCTGCCCTGAGTTGTGGTATGTCTGCTGGTTATGTATGCATAGATTCTAAAAGTAATTTTCATTAATGAACTTCTTGAAAGACATTGTCGTCTTAACCATGCTGTTCTGGTTTGGGGTTTTTTGCTTGTTGTACAGCTGTTGGTTCAAAGGTTGTTGCATATTGCATAACTAAGTGCTAGAAGAGGGGGGCGGGTGAAGGAACTCATTGGCAAACTTCCTTCCTTGTTAATTAAGGTGACATTAAAGGTCTCTGGTTTAGGACTCAGTGGTGCACACCATGCACTGCAAGAGTCTAATTCTTATATGTCATGTCAGGCTCATTGGTCCACTCTTCTAGTTCTCGCTGAATATAACTTTGTCTTAATTTTGGTTCTACCCGTTAGTTATAAAATCATACTAAAATTAGAGTGCAGTAACAGATACTTTTTTTTTTTTTGCAAGCCACTGAATATGCACTGTAGGATTTTTATATTTTTTACACATTTTAAAGTACAGATGTAATTTTGGAGTGAAATACTTCTCCATGGGGTGAGTGTACTACGCTGTCTAAAAACTTAGCTTTCAAGTTTGCCTTTAAAATGTTTTTCAGAAACAAATTGATGTGTAGACTTGCTTGCTTCCCTCCTTCCTAGACCTTCAATTTAGGAGGTGTCATCTGCAAATTTTAGGTCTGGGAGTAAAAACCTTATCTCTTGGCCCAGCAATTATATTGGTGCAGTCCACTGAGGTGAACAACAGGCTTCTGACTTTTCAGGTGCTATGCAAGTGTAAGCAGATAACTATGTAAAAAGTACAAAATGGTGCCCAGAGAAGGTTTCATCTTGTACCATAGGTGCAATGGTGGTTTGTGTGTCCCAGGTTGTCTCCCATGGCTTAGGCTGGGTATTAGGAAAATGGTCTTCACCCAGAGGGAGTTTGGGCACTGAAACAGGATCCCCAGGGCACTGGTCACAGCACCAAGCCTGGCAGAGTTCAAGAAGCCTTTGGACAATGCTGTCAGGCACATAGTGTGATTATCAGGGCTGTCTTCTGCAGGGCCAGGAGTTGGACTCAGTGATCCTATGGGTCTGTTCCTGCTCAGGTTATTCTGTGATTATTAATGGGTAATGGTTTTAAACGAAAAGAGTGTGGATTTAGGCTAGATATAAGATGTTTTTTACAGCAGGACTAATGAAACATTGGAACACATTGCTCAGACAGGTGATAGGTACCCATTCCTGGAAACATTCAAGGCTGGGTTAGATGGGGCTCTGAGCAACCTGATCCAGTTAGATGTCAGTGCTCATTGCAGGGGGGTTGAACTAGATGACCTTTAAAGATCTCTTTCAACCCAAGCTATTCCATGATTCTATAGGAAAATGCATGCTCTAAAGAGCAGATCTGAAGGGTTTGCTGCATTCTCTGAGTGCTTCTGTAATGGAAACTGGGCTTTCTTTCACCTTCTGCTTGGGTGTTTTTTAACATCTGCTGTCTCTAAAGTAATTTTTCTACCAGGGACACTAGAAATGGAATTATATGGAATTATAATGTCTTGAGTGATGCTAGTAACCTAATAGTGCCTTCAGTACTTGTTTTCTTGTGCTGTTAATTCTGGAATTAAATGGCAATTACCATGTATATATGCTGGTGCTATTTTGCCTTGCCAGCACTGTGTTTTTAGACAGCGTTGGTCCCACACATTGGCAGTCAGTTTTTTGTCCCCATACAGTAAGCTAGTTCACACTTTGCCTAATGTCTTCGCATAGTGGGAATTGATGTTGGTTACAGCTCTCACAGAAGGCTTTTGTGTGGTGATATCTGAAAGCTGTCTTGTTGGAGCTTTTATCAAGGCTTTTGCAATGAGGCCATTATCTCCGCTTGTGGAAAACATAGATGTTCGCAGAAATTTTTATAGCAATGCTTGGTAAGTGTCATGCTGGGACAGAGTGACAATGCTGGAGCAGGACAGAAATAATACCCGAGGTGGCAGCCATGCCGTGGCAGGGCGTTATCTGTCCTTGCAGACTTGGGGACAGGGTGGGAAGGGAACCCCACACGGGGCAGACGGAGGGTGGTGATCAGGGCTATCGCAGGCACGAATAATCCTGGCTGTCGGCTCAGCAGAATAAAGTTTCACTTTTCATGGTAAGAATTCTATTGAGTGGCTCTAAGTAACCCAGCTCTGAATTGCTGTGTAATGCTTCTGCACCTCTTCTGCACTGTGTTTTTTTGGGTGGGCTGGTTTTTTTTGGTTTTTTTTTTTTGCTTTCAGCTGCATGGTATCTGTGACCAAAAAGTGTCTCTGGGGAGTTATGTAAAGCTGCAAGTCGGGTGAGAGGAAGCTGAAACTTCACAACCCGGCTGTAGTACCCTTAAGCACAAAATTCTTTCAGCCAGTAAAAAAGACAGCTTACTACTTGAGGTGGGTACAGGAAGGACTTTCAAAATTATAATAGCATTTTCACTGGCTTCTTTGTCTCAACCGTGGGTATTTCACTGGCACTGGGTTTATTCTTTCTTTCCCTCAGGAATTATGGGTTAGAAAAAGCTTTTTTTTTTTTTTTTGTAAAATACAGTGTCCTGAAAGCATAAGCAAGTTGCTCATTTTCTTTCTCTGATTCTTAATCATAAGAGCTGCCTTGATGATTTTTCCCACCTCAAATTAGCAGTTTATTTATAACATGCTAATGTTCTGCATGCCCGTTGGTATTGCTGTTCTGTCGTGCTGAGCTGAGAATTGTTCTCTCAAAAACTGACACTGCAAAGATGACATAAAAGAACATGAGAAATTGCCTATGATAGAGAAACATTCAGGTGGCTTTTGGTATGACTTTGATTCACGCTTTCTATAAAATCATTTACATTTCCTTCCTGATTTCTATTGCTAGTCACACCGGTGTTGCTTGGTTTTATTTTTGCTTACCAAAAATAAAGAAAAATGCAGACCGTTGGCTTTTGGCATCCTCGTTACTCTTTCGTTCCTCCTGGCAAAACTTCTCTGTGATCGTCTTCCACGCAGTGTCACCAGCTGCCTTCTTGGATTGCAGGCAGGGGAATGAGGAACTTTAGGAGGTGTTTCCCCCTTCCTGCAGAGTGCCTGTGGAAAGCCTCTTCCAGATCTAGGCGTTAGCAGCATCCTTCCCATTGGTTCTCCACTTAGCTGCTCTGCAGAAAGACAGGGGAGCATTCAAAGCCCACACAATGCAATGTGGGGTGTCTTGTGCATGGAAAAGCAAAGGGCAAAATAAAAACACATCCTATGAGTTTCTGTACTTGGAGCCATGTGTTTTGTAGGTGTTTACCAAGAGAGATGGCAAAGAAAGATGCAAGATCATTTGGCAGCCTCCAGCGTTGTTATGACCTGTTCATCTGTAAAGGTGCTCTTCGTGTTGCTGCTGGTCTTGGCGCACTGAAGTCCTTCACTATTCTTGTCTTGGTGGCATCGTGTTTGCTGAATATGTGGGAAGTGAACGCAACAGTAGTGAACAGGTTGTGTGCAGTTGGCTAGATATTACACTTAGGTACAGCCTTCTGTGGGCAGAATTAAGTTAGTAGTTACAAAGGAATTTCTTTGGTGGTGTTTGTATTTTAGGGGGACAGAAGCCCCTTTTGCTGTGAAATGGAATGTGTAGGGAATTCCAGAGACTGGCATATTTAATTTAGAGGAGGAAAAAAAAAAGAGAAAAGGAGGCAAATCCCCCTTATTCAGAGCCATATGTTCAAGATACTATGCTTAGTGTGATTTATTTGCTTCAGAATTAGGGAAGAGGGTTGCTAGGAAAAGTAAGATGCATTCACTTCCTTCACCTAAAAGAATCTTATTAGGATGATTACAATCTGCCTCCTTTCTCCCTCTTTCCTAGTCCTGGAGAATAATCGATGTAGTGGTAAGTCAGAGCAAGCAAAAATGTGATTGTTCTCCTCTGCAATGCAGAGACTAAGATGGACTCCTTTCTCTAAGGCCAAAATCAGGTCTTTCTGTTTTGAAGTGAATCAAGAGTTACCATTGTGTTTTCAGTAAGAAATTATCAGAATTTCAGTCTTTCCCCTTTAAGATTTGTGCAGTTTTGGGGCTTTTTTGACTACCCTTTCACTCTTTTGATGGCCTCAGTGCCAGTTTCAAACCATTTCCTTACTTCCTCCAAGGTGAGGAAGCAGCCCCAGTTGTACTGGACAGGGATTATATCTGTACTTCATTTCAAGCAGAGAAATGTGGCTTTCCCAGCTGTTTAAAAAGCTTAGTTGACTCAGCATGTGGAGAGCAGGTCCCAAACTCTGTTCAACCAGCAGCAGAGAAGGGGGGAATTGCCTTCAAGACCTTGCAGGGAGAAATCTTGAGGCAAGTGTGAGGTGCTATAGTATATCTTGCTAAAAATATCAGATACTTGAGCTTGCCTTATTGACTTGTTGGATGGCAACACCTTGTTGAAGTGGAAAAAGCCAGCAGATTTGGAACTTTGTGTAATAGTGCAGTGGTGTAAGAGGGGTGGCATAAAGATCCCAGCAAATGTACTTGCTCACCAGAGCTACCTCAGCTTTCCCACTTAAAGTGCAAGGGTGCCATGCCTAGAAGATTAGAAATTGCCTGCCTGCCTGTAATGGTACTGGAAGATTTGCTTTCCTCCTGAAAAGCTGATTTCAGATTCTTTGTCCGGATTTAGCCCAGTTTCTTTGTTAGTGTTGATCAAATCATATGAAAATGTATTGTTCCTTCTGCTGCAGAGTGATGCCGAATGCCTTCTACAAGTACTTCACCTCTCCCTGAGAGATGATGCTTTTTGTCCTCATTGTTGCTCTGCCTCGTCTTTGAGTGCCTCTCCATAACTGCGTGGGCATGAGCCCCAGCGTGGAGCAGGTGCAGTGATCTTCCCAGCCAGAACCCTGAATTAGAAGTATTGTCTCAATGGGAAGGTACATTTTAACTGGCTACATGCATCTCCTGTAGCATGATGAAATTGCATCGGTATTTTCACTAAGCATTTTTATCCAGAATATCAATTTCAACAAAGTGTTTTCTTAAGTTCGCTATTAAGGTCTTTAATCTTAGAAGACAGGCCAGTGAGGTGGTTCAGGTAAAGAAACTTTTAGAATCACAATATGAAATTTTTTCACCCTAACAAGGGAAGGTGGCGGTTTGAGCACGTGCCAGTTTGCCTTTCCAGTGCTGTGATACAGCTGAACCACAGTGGAAATCTGGAACCATAACAACACTGCTTATAGGAAGTTTGACTCCCTGCATTTAACCACAAATGTGGTCAATGTTAGGAGAAGCAATAGCAGAGGGGAAGAAAGGTGGTAGTATTTGATTAGCTTTTTTCTCCTTGTTTTCTGTTGTGAGGGAAGAGCGATAATATTACTAACTGATGGTTCCAGTTTCCTTGTTATACTTTGAGGATACTCTTTTAGGGTAGATATGATAAGACTTGCTTTCAGCATTTTAAATAGTCACATGCTGTTAAGCAGTTGTGCTGCTTGGTAAACTTCTGGGTATTTCTGAAGACAGTTAGATGGAGAAGAGGATTAAATACCATGTCAAGATCCTTCAGGTGGTCACTAGCTTCATGCGGGGATTGGAATGCAAAGTGATTCAGTCATGATGGGTTTCTGCAGCAGGTTATTGAGAGATAGAGGTCTTCCCATTGGTCCTCACCATTGTGCCCTAGATCAACATGCTGTATTCATTCAGTTCAGCAGCAAGAGAATGGTTCTCTGTCTTGGACATTAAAATATCCTGCTGTTTCCTATCTGCACATTCTTGGAAATGAAATGTAATCCTCTCATAGGCAAAGTAGCCTTAATTGCCTCATGGGATAGGAAGGGAAAGGATGATTTGGGAACCAGGTCTGTGCTACTAGAAGTTCTTCCCATGACAGAAGGTATTTTCTGGAGCCATGCTGGGAGACCCTTTGGGGATGTGGTTTCAGAGTCAACTTGCAGCCACGATCCAAATTGGTGCCATGACACAAATAGGGTCACGCTGTCCTCCCTCCCTCCCTGATTTGGCGCCTGCCCTCGTACCTCTCTGTGTTTGTCAGGCCGGGGACTGCTCCAGCTGAAAGCTAACACTGGCTGAGTGATTAGTTTTCAGCACAGGGAGCTCCCTGGCCCAGCTGGCTGTGGGGTTAGGGTGGAGGTGGCCGGCAGAGGCTGCCCCCGGCCGTGCCCTCTCCCCACACATGGGACGCTTGCTTGGAGTGGCAGCAGACCAAGAGCCTCGCTGAGTGTGTGACCTCAGCATCTCCTAGAAGCCAGTGGAGTTGTGCAGAATGAAACCCTAGCAGATGGCTATGCAAAGAAATAGGCAGCTTTTGTGCCACTACTCTCTGCTTAGGTTACTGAGGGTGTGCAGCTGCCCCAGCCTGGCCAGCAGTGCCCAAGGGCTGGAGGGAGCTCGCATGCTTTCCCCATCTCCAGCTTTGAAGGGCTTGAGGGCAGTGTAGTGGGTTTGTGAGCGCATGGAGGAGTAATTATGGCTGAAAGCATCCTCAATTCATGGAAGAAAGCCATATTTGCTTAAACTGGGAATCTGCTCGGTGCTGTTTGCACCATGCCTCATATGCTTGTCTTCCAGTCCCTGACCGAGGCTCCCAGGCTACGTGTAATTTAATTACAGTCTGATGGCTGGCACTGAAGTAGGTGAAGATAAAAATGTAATTTGTGCCTAGAAGTTATGTATGTAGTGAACTTGCAATACTGGAGGCCTTCTCGGCAATCGCTGCTATCAGGGTATACCTCCAGAGGAAAGACTGGCTTTGCTGCTCTGGCAGGTACAGCTCTAAACAGGGCTTTAATGTGACTGATTGTTAATAGGTGAAAGTAAAGGAGCTGTGGTCTTGCGTGAAAGATCACAGAATCCTTGGAGATAGCAACTGGGATGGCTTTTACAGTCAACAGCCGCTGCAGCCAAGGGTCTTGTGTAGCTTATGAAGGTGGGAAGGCTCATAGGGCTTCTGGTCAGATGGGTGGTAATGAATACCAGTCACATGCAAAGTTGGCTGAGGAAGGTTGAGTTTCGTGACTGCGCTCGTAGCAAAGTCTCCTTTCTGCCCCTCGAATGGCGAGGTGGAGCCAGCCTTTGTGGCAATGAGAGCATCCAGGGTCCTGCTTATTCCATGCTATGGCAGAATTCTGCCTTTGTGACCAGAACATACTGCTGAATTTCAGCTTTGGCTTAAAAGAAGGTGTATCATTGTTACTGTAAATAAACCTCCACTACAAACTCAGCTAGTGCGGAACTAACTGGAGAAAGCCTGTAACTCAGGGCTGTGAAATAAGAGTTTCACTTTAATCTGTTGTCTGTTTTCAAGCATAACTATTTTGTTATTGATTACTTGCGAAAAAGGTCTGATGTATTTATCTCTTGATCCTTACACATGCTGCCCACTGCCAGTAGCCTCAGTTCTCCTCTCAGCAGCTGCCAGGATTTCCATCTTTCTCCTGATTTCTTTAGCACCACTGTGCATTGAAACGCTTGCAGGATAGCAGTAGGCGAAAGCTGTGTAGCATTCCTGTTTATCTTGGAAGTCAATGTTTTACACAAGGAGCGCTGTAACTCTGCCATATTTACTTTCTTGCATTTAATTCAATAAAATGTATTTACCTGAAGTGGACACGAAATTTCCAGTTTGCGGTGGAAAGCGTAGGACCAGGCTGCAGAACTCATTCCAAGTCAGGACAGAGTGTGTGAGGGCTCCTTGCCAGTGCAAAGCGTGGGAGGACATTCGGGAGTAAGACGACTCTTGCTGCCATCATCAGCAGGCGCCTGTTGAAAGGGTAGGAGTTATGGATGTCAAGGCAAGACAACAGGTTTTTGTGTTTTCTTAAATTTTAGACTTGCAAGATAAACTGATGACTGACAAAGCGGGTTTCGTCCAAGACTGTCTTTGCTTTTGCTTGGATAAGAACTTGCAGTCCCAGATAGTAAGAGTGTAGTCAAGTTTTCTGGGGTAATCTTAGCTTTACAGTTTGATTATAGTTTGGAATTAGGGTTGGGAAAACAATTAGTGTAGAAAATGAGGGTTTCTATGGGAATCTATCATGCTTAAGGATTTTTAGCAATCTAGCAAGCCTACAGGCTGTGGGAGCTTCCCACAGCTGCCTCAAGTTACCTTTTCTCCTGCTTCTAAGAGAACAAGGCTGTCCTCCTTCCTATCCATATATTGTTGAGAGAGGGCATCGTCCACAGGCTATTTTTATTCTTATTCCTTTCCATAATTATATGTAGCTTTTATAAATCTGTCTGGATGGAAAGCTCTCGTGTACTTTTGAAGGGCTTATTTGATCTAAATTTAAGGATGTCTCATGTCCAGTTGTGAAACTTGCTATTTTAGTTCACCCTACCTACAGCTTTTACTAAAACAAGAGGAAAAGGATGAAGAGGAGAGACTGAAAAGTGTGTGTGAGAGGAGGGAAAGATGACTCATAAGTGGGACTGCATTTGAAAATGCAAAGGATCAAGGTGTACTGATCATAAGAGAGAAAGTTATGGCTTCTGTGAAAAAGGCACAATTAAACTGTATGGTCATTTATCTTCTGAACAGATTAAGGTATGTTTGGGAAGGAATCCATGGGCCTGAATTGAGTAGATAGATTTCTTCTCTCTTCAAAGTTATTTAAAGAAAGGAATTTTTAGTGCAGCCTTTAATAGGTGATATTTTAGTGCTAGATTCCACTGGAAGACTTCCCCAGGCTTCTGGAAAATCCCATTTAGCTGTCCATTGCCTACAGGATAGTTCTAATAGCTGCATGGTTATACAGCAGGACAGGTAGCAGAAAGGGAAAGGAGGAAGGCCACAGTACAAGAAGCCAAATGGACTTTCTCAGAACTTTAGGCTACAATCAATGGAAATTAAAGCTCATGAATAGATCCACAAATTTCTGCTTTCAATCCAGGTGTTGTCTCTTTATCCCTCTGCTAACGTTCTGCTCTTCCAGCCTTGTGCCAGTGCCTGTAAAACTTTCAGAATACTTGGGATGGTCAATAGTCTTGAAATAAATCTCTCTGTAGGGTTTAAGTAGTGTGCAATTATGAGGATGGAGTTCTTCTGTATACAGCACTGCAAAGAGTGCCTGTGGTGTTTCCAAAAGTGTTTACCAGCAGTATCCCACAGACAGCTCTTCCTAGCTTCACCCTTCTTCTCCTGCCGAAAGCTGGAAGTTAG
The DNA here is from genome assembly GCF_051311805.1 of Agelaius phoeniceus. Taxonomy (NCBI): domain Eukaryota; kingdom Metazoa; phylum Chordata; class Aves; order Passeriformes; family Icteridae; genus Agelaius; species Agelaius phoeniceus. The sequence goes on along the minus strand of NC_135265.1, from coordinate 63,102,943 downwards.
CAAAGGTACAGCTGTCCAGCATGTCAATGAAGCTGATAGAAAATACATTTAATTTTGTAAAGCATTTTGATTAACAAAAGTAACTCTCGATGTGAAATTGGTTTAAAAAATCGGCTAAGTGGCAGGAAAAGGGTCCTTTCGATTGATTCCAGTGAGTATTTTCCCTAATCCCAATACTATGAGGTGCTTTCATCGTTGTCGCAGAAGTAAACAAAAAAACTGTTACTGATAGTAATTGCCAGCAGAATGGGAGATGATAATGGAGCTCTCACAACTTGCTCTGTAGGCACATTCAGACACACTGTGTCTTTAGTACAGCCAAAGGCAAAGTTGTATGCCAGAGCACAGGGAATGCAAGCCATGCCTTATGAAAGGGGGCCTGTATCCTGGAAAGCAGCACTTCTCAGAAGTCTGTAGTAGACAAGCAACTGCACACCAGCTTCCAGCACAAGGCTGAGAGGCAATGGCACTGAGGCTTGCATCCTGGCATGTACAAAAAAATGAACAAGAGTGGGGATACTTTTGCCTCAGTCAACAGTTTTGGTGTAACTGATACCTGAAATGACATAATGTGATTCAGTGCTAGTATTTGTAAGGGAAAGATCATGAAATCAGAAGATGCTGTTAAACAGGACAGCATCAATTATTTGAGGTCTAAAGAAAATGCCCTTCAGTGCAACTTAAGCAATGTTTTGCTTATGAAATTAATATTAAGGAGTGACTTGACTGATAAGGAGTTACAGAATTGGGGGCGGTAGTTGATACAGCTGATGGTTGCACTGCTGTCCAGAGGAACTTTGACAGGCTTGAGGAAAGGGCTGACAGGAACCTCATGAAGTTCAGCAAAAGGAAGGGCAAAGTCCTGCCTCTGCAGAAGAATAATTCCAGGTACCAGCATGGGCTGGGACAAACCTGCTGTAAAGCAGCTCTGCAGAGTGAGAAGATCCTTTCCCTCTGCTCAACCCTGGTGAGACACAGCTGACATGCTGGGTCGGGTTCTGGGCTCCCCATTGTGAGGGGACATGGACATACTGCAGCAGGTCCAGTGAGGGGCTATGAAGGTGGTTAAAGCCTCAGAGCATCTCATATAGAAGAAGAGGTTGAGAGAGATGGGACTGTTGAGCCTGGAGGTGTTTAAACACATGATGGGAGAGAGTGAGGAAAATGGAGCCAGGCTATACTCCCTGGTGGCCAGTGACAGGATAAAAGGCAATGGGCAAAAATTGTAATGAAGAAAGTCCATTTAAACAGAAGATGATACAGCAGAGGTGTACTGAAACAGCTCCCTTAGGCTGTGGAGCTGCATTCACTGGCCACATTAAAAACTCCCTGAGCATCCTGTTCTAGTTGCCTTCTCTTTGAGCAGTGGCAGGTGGACTAGGTGATCTCCAGAGGTGTTTTCCCACCTCAGCCACTCCCTGAGATGATTCCAGTGTTAAAGGACTTCTAAGTTGTTGAACTTGAGCACATGGATGATTTAATATTGAAAGCTTAAGCAATGCAAACTCAAAGTGGAAATTAGATTTTTTTAAGTGAGGGGAAAATAATGAGTTTATGCCTTCCAGTTTTGACACAGTGACTGTTTTGCTGTAATTTCTGTGTAGAGTTATGCTCTGTAATTTCAACTCTGAACAGCCTTGAGGTTAGCAAATCCTTCTACTTGCTTTTTGGTAGGAGCAACTGTGTTTATGGTACTTCCTGACAGATGCTTGTTCATTTCATTTTCATAACAAAGATTCTAAAATTGCATTCTTATTCTTGGCAACAATAGCACAGCAGCTAGGGTCTGTGATACGTAGGAGGTGATATTAGAAAGTCAGATTCTTTTCTTTCATCAAAGTGTAGATTAGAGAGAAAAATGCAAATTCACTTCATTTTAAAATTTGAGACTTCAGAGTGCTACTGATTTTTCTGGAGAAGTCATCTCAAGGTGTTTAGGAAATACATTGTAAAGAAGACAAAGTAGAAGGGACAGATTGTGTCTGGTGTGGGTCAGTTTTTGCAGAGGTTAAAGTTCTTGTTTGACTGTATGACTGGAGATTTTCTGCTTCACCAAAGCCAAAAGGGATACTTTTGAAAATATCCAATGTAATCTTTAATGTCTTTTCCCCTAGAAATTCATTACCTGTGACTCCAAGGAAAATCATCTGTTTTGGTTGTTGTCTTGTAAATTAGGCTGTCGCATCAGTTTTAGATTGTCCTGTGCATGACAGAATTTTCCTAAATGTGAAAAAGAAAATTTAGTCATTCACGCTCATTCACTTCACTTAAGGCCTGCTGCCATCATGTCTTCTTTTTATTCCCTCTTTGTCAATGGGAATAAGTAAAGCTTCCTATTCGAAATCAGTTTGTTGTCATTTTGCCAGCACGCTCAGGTTGTTCTGCTCCATGGTGTTGCTGATGGATTGATAAAAGACTGCCAAGGTAGAATGTGCATCACAGTGAAAGCTCAGTGGATTAGTTGGTCTTAGTGACATTACACAGCTTTTAAAGCATCAGGAACTTGGCTATCTTGTGCCATTTCAGCCATGTAAACTGTTGCCAAACTGACCCGTGCAATAAAAGTAAATGCAGCAGCTGCCTACCTTGATGTGGGGAGGGAGGAAGTCATCAGTTTCTAGAGTTTAGCAACCCATGCTAGGAGAAAACCAAGTTCAGTTTGTAGTCAAAGAAATGTGTTGCAAAGAGAAGCCTTCTGATGGCAGTACCAGCTCCGGATCTAGGGTGGAGCAGGCTGTCAGTCATCACTGGGGTCTTTAGGGCCCAGCTATCTGTGATTATCACCCTTGCTCTCTTACAATCTTTTATCTATTTCTGTGACTTTCTGCTAATCTGGAGCCTCCTTTCCAAGTGCTTTTGGGAATAGCTGCTTTTGGATATGTAAACCATGTTTTCCTGTTTCTTGGGTACTTGTTATTTATTTTTGTTACTCTGAGGTTTGGTGTATGGAAGAGGTTATTGTGTTAACTTCATCAAGGTTGTGTAAGGATTTTTTTTTTTGTATATAATGCTGGTAATTTAATTTTTGAAATGATACTTAATTAAGTTTAGAATGATAAATCCATCTCTTGAGCAAAGTCAGCATTGTAGTTACTTGTAGGTGCAAGCATAACTTATCAGGGTTAACCTGTTTGAACAATGTTGAGACTCCTTAAAGTGAACTAACACTCACAGTTTACATAATGTACAGAACTATCCTGTGTTACAGTAAATGCTTAGGACCCCACGTTATTTCTCATTGTCTGATTCTGTAAATGCAAATCATTGCATGTTGCCTGGATCTTCTGAATGTTTTTTGTCAACTTTCACAGTGACCTTTGGAAACTAGATAATATTTTTATCACCCTAAATGGATTCAAAGTCCATTTATTACTTTTGGGGAATCCTGCTGTATGCTTTTATACTTGGGTGAAACTGGGTTAAGAAAGTACTTCAGAATAAAAGGTTTCGCTGCTTAAGATCTGACTTCTCATTACTAATTACATTAATTGAAAAAGTAGATAGATGTAAGAGCCATCATACCTCAGGCAGTGAATTAAAAATATGGAGTCAGGATTGGTGTTGACCTTTAAGGACGGATTCACCTGCTTTGGTGATGTGAACACCCAGCACTAATGCTCATGTGCACCTGAGTTTTCAAAACTTGTTACCTTCTAGTTTGTAGCTCTCTGTAGTTTCTGAAGTGTTTACATACGTATCCTTTGCATCATTAATTTTTGAAAGAATGTACAAGTTTGTTAGTTCCCAGTGAATCACCTCTCAGTGAGTCAAGTGATGCAGTCCCATGGCACTCCTGTAATGTAACTTGGTATGGGTGTTTCGTGTGAAATACAGAAAGGTTTGGGGTGCCAGGGTGGGAGATCGTGAACCGCAGACACGTGTAGACACGAAAACTTGCACTCCAGAAATTTCATTTGTGAAATTCCACAGTTGTCCTCTCTTGTAGGTATCCTGTATCCAAGGAAAACAAAGCTCAAGATGCTGTGGCTTAAGCAGGCAGTTTAGTGAGCGAACTTTGTAAAGCAAGTCCAATCTTGCACCATTACAGAGCACCTACACTGTGATAGCTCTGGTGTGACTTTGTAAGTGCTCCTCTTTCTCCTCACTTTTCACTGTGTATGTATGCAGTCTTATTAATTACATCTTCCTGGAGAGGTTTATCACTGTATTCTGTACGTTTTGTAAGTGAGGAGTAACACTTTTCCTGATTCCTATGTCAATATAGGTGCTTGGAATGCTGCTATTAGTTTTTAGCCTGTTTATCTAATGCTCCATGGCATTTACTGGAATTTCCTACCAGGAAGTTCATCCTATTATATTCTCCAGCTCTCAGTGTCCTTCCTCCCCCAGTCTCAGGGCTTGTTTGTTTAATAGACAATTTGGCAGACAACAGACAGTGTTCAAAAGCTTTTCTTTTCTAAGTAGCTGTGCAAATTTCCACACATAGAGTGGAAGCCACTCAGTGAAACAAATCCAATTGCAATCTTATTTTGAAGTTAATGACATTTAAAATAAAAAATAATCCTTAGATACAAAAGAAAAAATATCTCTGGGATGTATTTTGAGACTGATTTCCTTTGCAATGGTTTTTCTTTAGGATCAACTGTAAAATGATAGGGAAAGAGTTCTTTCCCTTGGTCCAGTTCAACTTTAGCTTTGCTATTCGGGAGGCTGAAAGTCTCCTGAAGGGCTGAAACATTGCAAGCAGCTCTGAAGCCACACTGAGATGTTGTGCCCTATCATACACCATGTGAATTGAACTATCACTTCCTTATTTGGCTTACTTTGCTCTCAATGGGTAGCATCAAAAGTGGACTCATGTTGGTGGAACTGTTGCATATAAATGCAATACAAAGAAATTACACAAAGAAGTCTCTTACATGGCTGGTCTGCTGTCACATCCTGTCCCCTTTGTGTTTATGTCCCATCATGTTCCCCCCTCCACCCCACAGCTGCTTGCCAAGAGTTTGCAAGTTCAGCATCAGCCTGTTCTGTGACAATCTTGTTTTCTTCAAAGGATGTGCATGGTGAGAAATCACTGATGTGAACCACAACTGAAAATCCCCAAGCTCTGCTCTGGAGGCAGCAGCCTTGCTGAGGTGGCATCTTTGGGAATGGGGTAGGCAAATGGGCTGGGAGCTTTGACACCTGTTTGTAGGATGGTATTAGAGCCTGCTAGTGACAGGTCCAGCCTTACCACCAAGGCCCAGGCCATGCTTCCCAGGGAATGGGAGGGAAACAATCCTGCTGCATCCAGACACACCCCCAAAAATCTGTGGCCAGGATTCCACATCCCAGATGCTGCTTAGTCTGGCTGCACTCCTGCATGCGAGTGTTGGGTGTTTGTCATTACATTTTCTGGAAGTTTTGTCTCCATAGCTTCCACCTTAACCAAGCAGGTGCAGCTCAGCCCCTGGCAGCTGTTGGGATCAGGGGCTTGCATGGAGGTGTTTCAGACTGCCCAGAGACACAGGCGCTCCTCACCATGGGCAGTTCAGCAGTTGAGATGAAAACTGGGTGCAGTTTCCTGAAAACAACTTTTCATATTTCAACATGAAGTGGTAACTGGAGCTTTCAACCTTAGTACAGTGCAAAGCCATTGCTTCCAGTAAGAAGTAATTGTTTCGTATTTGGTGGAAAAATTGCAATAAGAAAGATCTCAGATGATTCATTTCCTATGCAGCATAGGTGTAATTCTCTTGGTTTGAGGCCAGAAACGTGGCTTGTGCTTTGGTTTATGTCTTGCACAACCGTTGTAATGTCCTTCCTCTTTTAGTGCAAAGAAAATATGAAGTACTGCAGCAGAGTAGGAAAACAAGATAAGCTGCACGTTTTGACACTGGCTGCTATACTGAGTGCAGGTCTGGTGGGGTGTGGGGCTGATCCCATGGCATTCCAGTAGACCTATGAGCCTAAAATGGAGGGATGTCAAACAGGGCTGGCCACTTACCTTGGTGTCAGAATTATGTTAGCGTTGGTGACTATGAGACAATCAGACCAGAGGGCAGGCCAGGTCACATGAGATATCAGGATGAAAATCAAAGGTAATTAGTACATTAAGATTATAATCCTGCTTCAGTGATGACTTACTGTGCCGCTGTAGGGAGAAACCACCATTTTTCATTGCTACATTTCAGTACTTTTTTGATTTGGTTTGGGCCATTGTGTTTCATTTAAAAGCAGTTGAAAATGTTCAGTTCAGCCAGGCTGGGGATGTGAGTGCGAAGCGCCTCATTGGGGTGGCACTGATGCGCAGAGCTGCTAACGCGGGAGCGCTGAGCGTGCCTGGAAGCTGATGTATTCCTTTCTGTAGGTGTTAAAAAAGGCTTTGTGGGATGTTCTGCAGCAACAACTGGGAGGCACTCATGGCACTTGCATTGCTTCTTCCTGCACATTCATCCTGAGAAGGGAGAGCTGCCGCTCAGTTCCTCTGGCTTGGGTCCCACTTTCAAACAAGAATTTGCCGCTGAAAGTTGGCCACCCACATTTTAACTTTTTGGAGCTAAATAAAAGTTGTGTGGTTTCATCTCTAAGTGCTTACAGTTCATGGCTTCCTTGGCTCTTGGATACTCGGTGGCAATCATGAAAATGGGAAATTTATAGAAATAGGATGGTTTAATTAGGCCTTGAAAGAAACTTCACCAGAGTAACATCAGACTTCAGCCCTCAGTATCAAATACCTAATGGAGGGCTGCGTGTCATCAGTGTCATTTTATTTGGTGATTGTGATGTGCTTCTTATTGAATTATAAACCAAATTAAGACATATAAAAGGGATTTTCTTTTAATATTCATCTACATTAAAAATAAAAAATTGACTGTAGCTTAATTAATAATTTTCAATATAAGATCTAGAGAAGAATTTCCCTCAGTCAAAACTATAATAAGCTGGAAAAGGTGATAGCTCAGGTAACAGAAATTGCTATAATAGAAAGTACTTTCTGGTCCTTTTTTAGATACAATTGCTGTTTTATAAGAAGACAATTTCAGACTTTTTTGTTGGATTAGATTTCTGTAAACTGTTTTCATTTGCTTTAAAAAGATTGTTTAAGTTTTACTTTAAATACAAGCTGCTTATTCTGAAGAATAAGGAGCTATTATTTCAGATTCCTGAAATTATTTATTTCTGCTTTGTGTTGATTTTACAATATATTCAGTTTTCAAGGCACTATTTCTATATATATCTTTTTGTGTTCTTTTACTTCAGTCTTATGAATGGCTATGAGTAAAGCAGAATTTTGAGGTCATGTTTTCATTAAAAGTGCCATTCCTGGTCTTGTTCCTCTTGTTTCTCTGTATGGAACTGCCTGCTTTCCATAGGGAAATAATACTTTGGGAAGACTTGAGAGGACTTACAGAACTTTCCTTTTAAGGACATGCATTGTTGTCTTTTATGTGCAAATAGTTTAATTCCCAGTTATTTCTTTATTTTCTTATTCTTTCCTGAAACCTCTTAAATGTTTTACCCTGTCAGAATTGACTACTTAAACTGGGGGTAGCATGGTACAAATTACTGGTATCTGTGTGTAGACCACTGGGGTAAATATTTCTTCATGGAAGATGGAAATCCCTCTCCCTTCCAGGAGTTTGAACTGCAAGTTTATTTCTGCTGAGAAGTGAGGCAGGGGGTATGAAATGAGTTGTCAGTAAGAGTTTGAAGCCAGGAACTCTGGAGCTCCTCTTGCATCTTTTTGCTGACCTTGGGTGTTTCTTTGCCTGTGAGCTGACCAGCAGAGCTGAGCTCCTTCCTTACTGAGAGCTCCTCTGCTTTCCTCTCTGCACCTCTCCCTATTTTCCAGTCTTCCGAACATTTGCCGTGCCCTCAGCTGGGTGCAGCCCTCTGGCAGACACTCACAGCTCTCCACATACCTGGGTTTGTTCATTTGAGTGTGTTCTGAATGCTCAGCCTGTATCCCTTCCTTCAGTGGAGATGTTTCCTTAGTGTATGAATATTTTTCTGCATTCACCCCAAGGTGTCTTTTCTCCTTTGCTCCCTCTCATGTATTCCTTCCTCATCAAGCTCCAGTTTAATTTACCCTTTCATGCAATATATTTGATTTCTTCTCTGCAGCTCCTGACCTCTGGAACAGCTTACTAGAGTTCATGCCTGCAGAACCTCAGCTTTTAAATTGTATTTTTAAGTGACTGCTTAATTTAGAAAATGTAGAAGAAAGCCTGTGCAAAGTGTGTGGGGATTGGTAGAGAACCATGCTATGGCTTCCTTGCTGCAGTCAAAATTTATCTGTGCTCACTGGAAAGGCCTGCATCCCCTCCCCAGTAATATCAGCCTTGTGGTAAAATACAGAAAAGCTGCCATTTTATCTGCCCCTAGCAATTGTAATATCTTCTAGAGACTGCACCAGGCTTAGTCATCGTCCCTTGCTTAACTTGCCCATCTTACTCCTAGCTCTGAGACACCCACAGCTGAGGCCTAAGACACATTTCTCTGTCTTGCTGCTTAATTCACTGTCAGCTATCACTTAATACAAACAATTTATTCCTTACCATGCTTGGTTGTTTCCAGTCTTCCTGTTTTTCCACCCCAGTCAACCATAAAGTAGAGTTTCTTTTCAGTTCCTCATCCCATTGTTTTTTTGGAATAAGTTTTTATCTTCCATCACCATCTCAGCAGGCTTTGTCCCAGGTTACTTTTGTTCTCATTCTGAGATCAACTTTTGTCCTTTTGTATTTAAATCAGACTGCTGCTCCTCAAACACACCTTGAATGCCTGCTAGGGGAGCAGGGGATGTTGGTAGGTCTCAGGACCTCCAAGGAGGTGGGATGTGCGGAGCCTGGGAGGCCCAAGAGCAGTGACAGGAGTTTGAAGTGGAATTTGGTGCTTTGCACTTGTAATGAAAATGTACTGACTGTACTTTTCCAAATGACCTTGAATTTAGGGTTTTGGGGTAGTAGAATATGCCCAACTCAGATCGTTCCAGCAAGCTTTATATGCCTGCTAAGTCTAATGGGTGCAGCAATATTTCAGAAAAAAGATTTTCAGAAGGTAGCACAGGTAATGTAATTTAAAATATAATTTTTCCTAGGTCTGTCTTTTGCAAGCAGTGCAATTAACTTATATCCAGTAAACAAGCTGAAGCACACATCTAGCAGGACAAATTCTAGTGCGCATACTTTGGCAAAGTTATTCTCCATGATTTTATCACTGGAAAGAATTAAGAAGTGTTTTACTACTTCTTCCCTCAAACTTACAAATATAATTCTCAGAGAAACTAAGGCTTTGGTTGGATATGATGCAGTCCTCAAAAACTGATGTCTGCCCCACCTGGGCACTGCGCTCTGCTATCTTGACAAAACCCTGTGCTGGCTCTTACCTGATGCTTAGCCTTTACTTGTCTGTTACAAGGTAACACTCTGAAATTTTTTCTTTATATCTAATTGCTGCCAGTTTCTTTCCCCAAGAATGAAGTTGATTGCTGTGTGACATGACTGTGAAGCTGCTCAAATGTCAGTCTGATGCTCCAAGGGGCATGGGTGGGTGTTACACTGCTTCTCCTCAGCAGCTCTCAGTGCAGGCTCATCACCCACCCAGCAGAAAAATAATTTCTGTTTTGGAGTAGGACTAAGTTCCTGCTGGTGGGGACCTCTTGAACCACCTTTCTGTGGGGGCTGATGAGGACATATCAATCAAGTGCTGCCTGCACCAGGAGAGCAGGGATGGAGGGAGGATGCAGAAGAGGTGGTGTCAGCAGCCTGATAGACCTAGGTAGCCATGAACTCAAACCAGCCCATTAAAGGGAATGGGCTATAATTTCCCCTTTGCACCTTTTCCACCCCTTTTGTCAATTAGTTAATACTACACTTGCTCCTTTTCTTCTCTTCTATAAGCATAACCGGCCTCCAACTTCCTCTTGAAAGTTAATCCATGAGACTGAGTACTGTAAAGTGAATTGCGTCAGGTCCTGTATACTTGAAAATACTTAGCTTATCCTGGGAGTTTTTAAACTATTTTCCTCTAGAGACAAGTGTTCTTAGGAAAGACGTTCTTGTGGGTTTGCCTCTGATGTGGATTGTGGTAGCTATCTAGGTTTCTTTAAAAAAAAAAAAAAGAATTGAAGCTAAAATGGCAAACCTACACAGGACTCAAGGTGCCATCAGTTTTTCGTGGTCTGCACTGAACAGTGGGTCTGTAGTTGTATCTATATCAGGGATTGCTCATAGTATTGGAAGAGAAACTTGAGTTAAAGCAGTTGATGCCACAATTTTTCCATCTGGACCAAGGGGTTGGGTAGGTATCTGGTTTAGCTTAATGGGATGCTTGCTTTCCTGTTACTTTTGTGTCTCTTGCTGGAAAGTATCAGTTTGTGGCTTACCTGTCTCATAGTTCCTTTTATTTTATGCTCCTTTCACTGTCTCCCTAAAGAATCTGACTTCCCATTTCTTGCACTCAGGTTTCACGTCACTGAGAAATTTTTAGTCCCTTTGCTTCCTATTTGTCCTTGTCATTTGGGATGCTTTGTGCTGGTGTCCTTTGGCTTGTTAAGTCTTAGCAGGTCCCTCTTACTGTGTCAGATGGTTGTGCATGCTATGATTGATCAAGTAATGAAATAAGGACAAATAATACTAATTTGTATAAATAGTGCAAATAGTGAATACAGTGCTGTAGCAAAAATAAGTGACACAAATCAAGATGTTTTTTAAGAGGCTCACTGATTCTGCTGATCACAGATCTTGAGATTTCTGAAGAGAAGCCAGATATCGGAAGGCACTATGAATAATTTTGGAGATGGGAGAGAAACTGTGAGTCACCATGGATCTCTAGTGCAAACAAAACAGCACTAGGAAATCTTTAGTCTGCAATTCATGAAAGAAGAAATTGAGAGAATACACCACTTCAGTCCTGCATATTATCAGTTATGAAGTTTGTAAAACAGGAAGGGGAAGTGAGGACTTGCTGAGTGACGTGTAACATCTGGCCAGAAATAAAACATTCCTCAGTGTTTCCTAAAATTGCCTGTCAGCAATCAGGATCTTTTGGACTCCACTAAAATATTTTGCTCTATATATCTCTCAGGTTTGCTGTATGCTTTGTAAACTAAAAAGCATCTATCTTGTAGATAGCTGTCATGTGGTATTTTTTTCACTAGCCTTATAGTGTCTGTAGGTGCACTGAGCCTGACAAGAGTGTGGTGTTTGTCCCAGCCCCAGCAGATGCAGGGAGGCTTTTGCTGCTCTGCAACCAAAGGATGCTGTTTGCATTCTCTCAGATTATTTGAAGTTCACGGGAAAAACTTATATAAGTCTTTAACCACAAAAGCAGAGGCAAAATACTGTTGTTTTTATCTTGCAGACAAGTTGAGACAAAAAGTTTTGATGTGTAATCCAAACCTAAGTTTCTCTTCTGATGGAGAGAGCTGCAAATCTCTGGATTTTATGTTTTAAGCATTGCCCCTCCTTCTCACACCTGGTTTTGAGATTCTCTTTTATCTTTAATTGTATCCCTTTGGCCTAGTCTTCCCACGCCCTGAATTGTTCCCTTTTCACCCCTCCTTCCTTTGCTCTTACAGTTCTCAGAGTGGAAAAACACTTGCATAAAAAAGTGTGAAATGTATTTGTCTCTGTGGAATAGCTGTAATCTTAATTTAATCCAATTATGTTGGCTAAACATATTAGCTGGATGCTTTTGTTAACACTTGACCTTTTAGAAATCTGTGTCCTTGGATTACAGAGCTGAACAGAGCAGAGGTGTTTCATGCTATTGGAAGCTGCCACCAGTGGTCTGCTGGGAGTGTAGTGCCTGTGTTGGTTAGAAGGATGCAGTTCAGTTCTGCCCTGTTGCCAGTGAATTTTATGCCTCTTCACACAAAATGTGGAGAAGAGTGGCTTGAATGCTCTGCATGTGCTGTTACACCATGGACTTGTATGAGTTTCATGTGCTTTAACTTGCCTTTTAATAAGTCTGAGGTTTGCAAGCAGAGTCCAACAGAAAGATGTTATTTAGCTATCCATAAATAAATGCATATAAATTACTTTATTTAGAGCCTTCTGTTGGTCACAGATGCAAAGTAAAGTGCATAAGAGAAATCCACAATACAGAAATACCTGTCTACAACTCCATAGCAGAACATATTGTTTTGTCTTGGTTCAGTGAGGAGCAAGACATTATCCAGCCCCATAGGGTGAATCTTAAAAAACAAGCAAATAATGTACTCTGAATTGCTCTACCTAACTGAATAAACAACATTCTTCAGGAACAGTTATTTTTCTAAACTTGATTAGACATAAAAGTTCTTTTTCCTGTGTCTTCCAGGTAATGTGCTTTCTATTGTTAGGATAACGAGTATCCCCAGATTTAATTTCAGTAACCTGAGTGGCAGGGAAGGGTATAGAATTGTTTCCAAAGATAGTATATTGTGTTTCTGTCTAGGAACAGAATTCATATTGGTGGTGGTTTTCACTGCAGTTTGTCTGTGTGCTGCAAAGTTTAATGGTTTCATTCACTATTTTCGTTATTCAAGATGTGTTTCCTTTGAGCTGAATGCAACATTTAGCAGATTTTCAGGCTTTGTCTAATACTACTTTTGCTCCACTTTAATTTAGGCAGCACATGTGCTAGTTAATGTGAAATAAATGTAGTGGTTGTGCTTTCAATGAGGACAAGTTTTTGAGAGGCAGAGGAGAGGACTTGTCCAATGCTGCTCTTGGTGTCGTGTCATGTAGGAAGTTCATAGTAGTGGAAATTATTGGTCCCCTCAAAGCCATCCTCTCAGACAGTGAAGGGAAAAATAAAACTTGGACTAGCACTACTTTTGCAGAAACTTAGATGGTTGTAACAAATTTTTCAAAGGAAATGTAGATTTGTGGATTCATACATGTCGGTGCTTGAGAGGCTGTCTTTGTTTTTCTTAAATGAAATCTTCTCAACTCAAGTGAGGGCTGAAATCTTTCATACCTATTCAAGAAAGTCCAGACTAGACTGAAATATACCGTGAAATGGCCACTCAGCTTTTCAAATCTAAAAAAAATTGCTGCATTTTCAAATAAAAACCTCATCAACCTAGCTTTTGAGTGATATATTTAAGTCCGCCTTAAGATTCCAGTAAATATTTGGATTCCGTTGTGATGCACATGGGCTATGAACCTGTACTGATACCTTGGTGTGAAAAGTTCACCACTCTCTGCCTTTCCTGTAGTCCCAATAATGTGTTTGATAAAGTGAAATATACTTCTTAACAATGCATTAATTTTTTTTTTAACAGGCAAAACGAAGGCTGGAGCTAGGAGAAAGTGGCCACCAGTATCTTGCAGAAGGACTAAAGACTCCAAAGGGGAAAGGAAGAGCTGCAACAAGAAGTCCAGATAGTCCAAAAAGTAAGGGAGCTGGTAACATGCTGTCATCAGTCTGCCTTACCTAGCTTAGAATGTGTTTATTGCTGTCCTTACCTAGATGTGTATTAGCAAACTCAGCCCCCCAGCTGGGCAGTGGTCTGCAGGTTTGCAGCATGGAGGGGTTGCTGCAGAGCAGGGGTTGCTAAGAGGCTGCAGAGGCTCCTGGCTGGCAGGTGTGTCCCTCTGCCTGCTGGGCAGCCTGTATTCTCTCTGCCCAGGGCCTCCTCTTTAGCCAAGCATGTGATGCTGGGGTGCTTGGAGAGGTGGATGCTGAGGAATGAAGGTGGCGTGATGGCATGGATTGCACAGTTATTAGGCAAGGCTCATCAGGCCTGCCTCCTCCTTGGCTGCTGGAGTTACAGCAGCTGCCTGCCAGGGCTTCTTTTCCTGGGCAGGGATTTGCAAAGAATGCTAGCTGTGCCTCAGCAGCACTGCATGAAAAATGCTTTTTGTGGCATCTGAGCTGCCTTCTGTCCCTGCAGTGGGACTCTGGATACTGCCACTGCCTAGTTGCTCTGAGTACTGATTTTTGTACATCTGCATTGCCTTGGGCAGTGGGCTTCTTGCAACAGAAGCTGGGGGCTGTAGCCCTGCTGTCCTGTTTGGGGGTTTCAGCAGGAGAGTTAGACTGGCAGGGGGAGCCAGATGGGGCAAGGAGAGGACTGGGGCAGCAGTGGTAGTGATGTCAGAGCAAGAGATGCCAAAGGGCCTTCCTCATCAGTCTGCTGGTTTCTATTGAGTCAGATAGGAAAAGTGAAAGTAGTTAAAGATAGAAACTTAAAGCATAGGAGTTAAACAACCACAGTTGATTTAATTAAACTAAATTTCATTAAGCTGTATGAAGCTTATTTTAAATTGAAGTGGATTTTTGTAGAAATTCAGTACTGTTTGGTGCACAGGATGCTGATGCAGCATTGATAAACGTGTACAAAGAATTTGGTGTGGGATGAAGAGCACAAACCGTTTTAGGTGGGACTCCAGCCACTTCTTGCCATTATTACTCTGATCCTCTTACACTTTTCTAAGCCCCAAACAAAACCCTGACAAACCAACCACCCTTGCTCTAAATCCACAAGGTCATGTAAGTGACGAAAATGAGATTTAGATGAGATGTTGGGAAGAAATTCTTTCCTCACTGGGTGGTGAGGCACTGGAACAGGTTGCCCAGAGAAGCTGTGGATGCCTCATCCCTGGAAGTGTTTCAAGGCCAGGTTGGATGGGGCTCTGAGCAATCTGGTCTAGTGGGAGGTATCCCTATCCATGGCAGGGAGGGTGGAACTAGATGATCTCTTAAGTTCTACTTCCAACCCAAGCCTTTCTATGAATATTCTTCCATTTCCTAGAGCAGACAAGCTCCGAGTCTACCCAAAGAAATACAGCTAGCTGGTTCTCTTTGCAAAGATGCAATGTCTTGGTTTTTATTGAAACGCCATTGTATTCTTAAAAATATTTCAGGGTAATCTAAAGGTTCACTCTTCAGTGGGATTTTCAGTTTTGACTGACTTCTGCAGTTTAATGTATGGCATGACCCTTGAAAACCTGAAAAAGACCACCAAATCAGCCCAAGTTCCACCCTGCATAATAGTGGAAGCAAATGAAGGGTTTGAGATGTACCAGCCCAGCAGACTTGTAATAATGGCTGGCTCATTTCCCTTGACAGAGAGGCCTTGAACATTTAGAATTAGGCATCATTCTGATACAAGTATTTAAACTCTTAAAAGCCCATCTGTGAAGTATATAGATGCTGCATTTGTGCATGGAAACCATGAATTGGTCCAAGCCATTTGCTGACTTCTAATTTAGAAGCTATGGATACTCTGTCCCAGTTTGAGCATTGCTTGGTTATGAAGCAATGATGATTATAAATTGTTATTTTGTATCAATCTCCTCTAATTCACTTGAGTTTTCTCAAGCTGTGGAGTCTGACACTGATGGAATCTGTCATTGTGTTCACCCACTGAAGTACACCTAAGTCCTGCTTAATTGCATATGAAACACTTATCTCACATGAGGGGAAAATCAAACCCTGATGAAAGCTGGCTATCAGACTGATGAAGGAGAGTCACAGGGGATTTTTTGGGTTTGCAGCCAGGATAAATAGATACTAAAAATACTATTATGAATTCACATAGAAAAAGCCTAAGCAGAATATTTCCATATGTATCTATCAGACTACTGGAAATATTTGCATTTTAAAAAATGTATATATTTGCTCATGTACCTGTGACTTTTGGAAAAGTACATCTTGAAATACAAATACATAGTGGTAAGTTGTGTCTTAATGCGAGGTATGAGAGATTTCTTCAGTAAAAATGAAAGAAGTAACTGTAATATATGTAATTTCATTTTTGGTTGCTGCTTTCGGAACCAAAATGAGAAAAAAACTGATTTAACTTTCTTTTTCCTTTTCCTTCCAAGCTCCAAAATCTCCTTCAGAAAAGACTCGGTATGATACATCCCTTGGCCTTCTTACAAAGAAGTTCATTCAGTTGCTGAGCCAATCTCCTGATGGGGTCCTAGATTTGAACAGAGCAGCAGAGGTCCTCAAGGTGCAAAAAAGGAGGATTTACGATATCACCAATGTACTGGAAGGCATCCATCTCATTAAGAAAAAATCCAAAAACAACATTCAGTGGATGTAAGTATTCATTATTGTTTTCCATCCCTGCTGGCTGATTTCACTATCACAGGGCTGCAGTGTTTTTCTTCTCCCACCTTTCGTTCTAACACTTTGCTCCAAGCAATTATCCAAAATGCCTTCCAACAGAATAAAGTCCTATTTTCTTAACAGAATCTATTCTGTTAAGAAAAGTTTATAAAAAGCATTTTTCAGGGAATTTAGAAACCAGCATTTTGTTTGAAAACTGGATTGATTAATTTACTTGAGCATGTGGAGTAGGTTTTAGGTATGTGTTTCTACCTACTGCTTTCCTTGGTAAAAAGTAAAAAAATAAAAAGTAAAGTAAGTAAAAAAGTCCTTTTTTAAACTGTGGTTAGAAACAAGATTTTGGAAGTAGCTGGAAATACTAAACTCTTTCATCTTGGTGGCAGTTCCAGAATGTGTTGTTGTCATAAAAAGATGCTTTTTCTGGAAAGCATCATTTATGTTGACTTGGTAGGGATGGGTTTAGGGAGAAAGGACGAAGAACCTGATCTGCAGTGTAAAACCCTGTCTCTCCCCTTTACCATGGTGTAGAATCAGGTTTTACAGAATTCTTCCTTCCTTCTGTGTGTCTGCAGGGGCTGCAGCCTGTCCGAGGACGGTGGGATGCTGGCGCAGCGCCAGGGCCTCACCAAGGAGGTGACGGAACTGACTCAGGAAGAGAAGAAACTGGATGAGCTAATCCAAAGCTGCACACTGGACCTCAAGCTGCTAACAGAGGACTCAGAGAATCAGAGATATCCTTTTTCCCAAAACCTCAAAGGTGCTCAGCCTCCTTGCTGTGCCCTGTAATACTGGGAGACTTCCTCTGTGTGATGTCATTGAAAGAAAGCATCAGAAGCTTCTAGAAGTTGAAAAGGTTTTAATGTGGTTTGATATAAAAGCTGCTTAAGCAGCTTGAACCTGCAATGCTTCTGGAATGTGAAAAGGAAAACCAGAAAAGGTGATACATGAAGGAGATTGTTAACATTTGTGTTCACCTACAGTAGAACCAAGAACCTTTACTGATTAATGAGTGAGGATATCCAATTGCATTTTTTTCAAGCTTACAGCAAACCGCAGTTTTATGTGTTTAGAAATTATAAAGGCATGAAGAGAGAGTCTGGTCAGGTAACAGACTTGTTTAGTCATTACTTTTTTTTTTAATTTATTTCACTTTAAATATAAATTACAGGCATAGAGAGGAAGATAAAGTTGGGATTGGGTTTAGTATGAAATTTGCAACAAAGTTTTGGATTCCTCTGGTTGGAGAATCTGTAATAAAATATAGATAAAACTTCTGTGAGCTCTCAGAATAATTTAGGCTGAATTATTTAATGTAATAATTGCGTAAGGTTCATATGACTTATTTTGGCTGTTAATGCTCTTTGTAATTAACCAGTTGTCATTTTCCTTGGATTTCCCAACTATTAGCAACACAAGAAAGCATTTTATCAAATGCTGGCATGAAAACTTATTACTATATATAATCAGTAGTGTTCAAATAGCATCTAATAAAGTGGATTTATTCTCTGTTCTGAGGGACAGGAAGTAACTATGGGAGTACCAGTAAAAAGTACTTGAACTATGTGAACCTTGACTTTTGACTGGATTTCATAGACATTTTGATGTAACCAAAGATCGCCAGGTGGAGTGGGCCAGTAGGATCAGTACTGCCTTTAGCTAAGAGTATAATCCATGAAGAGACATAAGCAAGACAAAGCTGAACATGACAGTTCTGAATTTTTGTAGCACTAAATCCTGTGGGGATGAACTCTGCCTTTTCAAACCTTACTTAACGAGTGGCAAAAGCCTTGATAAAAGCCATTTGGGTGAAAGATGATGACCTGTCACTTTGCCTCTTGACTTGTTTGATCCAAGATAGATACAGCATGTATGGGAGCTTGGGCAGTCTGTCTTGCTGTACTGCTCAGTAACAGCACACACTCACACCACCCAAAAGTATATATAAAGTCAGGCTTTTTATTCCCCTGGAATAAACGTTATGCCAGGTAACAGATGACAAAACTAAAGAGCTGGAGCTGTATGCATGTGATCATGGCCATTTCACAGTTCTTTTCAGAGACAAAAGCACTTTAACATCTCAGTTACATGGATCAGTATGTGAGGCTTCCCCATATAGTAACCCCTAAAACACTGACATTTTGACAAATACTTGTTGAACAGCAAAATATTCATATTTATTCTGTCCTTATGCAGAAATAGACATTCTGCACTCTAGAGGTTTAAAGTAGCTGCTTAAACAGGCTTTAAAAATAGTTTTGTATTACATAAATTAATATATAAATATATGAATGTTGCATAAATGTTTGTATATTTATATATATTTTATATAGGTTCTATGTATTATATATTTATGTTTGCAAAGCCCCTCAAATTTAAACTGAAATTAGGATTTTTGTCAGCCTGGAGAAGAGAAGACTCCAGGGAGACCCTATAGCACCTTCCGGTACCTAAAAAGAGCCTATGGGAGATCTGGAGATGGATGTTTTATTAAGGACATTGTTGTGAAATGGCTTTAAACTGAAAGAAGGTGGGTTTGGATGAAATATTAGACAGAAGTTCTTTACTGTGAGGTTGGTGGGACATTGGCACAGGTTGCCCAGAGTAGCTGTGGATGCCCCGTCCCTGGAATTGCTCCAGGCAAGGTTGGATGGGGGTCTGAGCAACCTGGTCTAGTGAAAAGTGTCTCTGCCCATGGCAGAGGGGTTGGAACCAAATGATCTTTTAAGGTCCTTTCCAGCCCAAACCATTGTATGATTCTATGATGCTGTGTATGCACTTCTATAGCATGCATCTGTAAATTTCCTATACCCTTTTCCAGTGATTTTCAGCTCTCTGCATATTGATAGCAAGTGCATAAAAATTTTTGCTTCATGGAGTCTATTAGTAATTTCAGGTTGTTGAACCTGAACTTCTGTAGTTTCCCCCATATTGAGGAGGAGAGGAGCACTCAGCACAGAGAATCCCTTTTGTTCACTGAGTGGTGGCCCCAGCTGTTACATCAAAGGGAAGTTCTCACAGGGCTTCACAGTGGCAATCACTGTGTAGAGAACAGAAAACCTTGGGCTGAGAGCTTTGTTGAAAATCGAGAAAATGGAAAAATAATTGAAAGACTTCTGCCTTTTCTAATAGTGTGAGTGTATTGTAACCTGGGTTGAAAAATTCCTTAACACTGATTACATTAGCTTATGTGACGTACCAAGATATTAGAAAAATTAGTGGCCTTAAAGACCAAACTGTTATAGTTGTGAAAGCTCCTCCAGAAACAAGACTTGAAGTGCCTGACCCAGTGGAGGTAAGGAGAATCTGGCATTTCCTGCCTGGTTATATACAGTTTTTCTACAAATGCAGTGTCTCCTGAGTCTTACTGTAATATGTGCCCAGGTACACAATCCTATATTCTTACACATTTTAGGGATGTTTCTGTAGAAAAGGAAGGGGAAACTTAAACATCAATTCACACAGAACAATCGTTATTTGTTCCTTTTCACTCACTTTCAGATTTCTTCAGAGTAATCCACACTATTTACAGATATTTTCTTTTGCTATGCTTTACATAAAGAGAAACTCTTTCTTGACAATTGAAATTTCCTTGGTTTGTAGCAATGTAAAGTCTTTCACAAGAAATTCAGCTTTCTTATCTTAGTTAAAAAGTTAATGGAAAACTCAATGCCTTAAGCATCTTGACAATGCATATAACTGACATCCTAATTTATTGAAACATGTTTTCATGTAGGAATTTATTTTCTGAAGTATTACAGGTATTGTAGAAATTTGTGTTTTACTCCTAGAAACATTCTTGCCCTTCCTTCTTTCATCATCATCATCTTTGCTTCATTGGCACTTATTTATTTTAATTCTCACTTAGGAAGACAGACTCAAGTATGTTGGGCAAATGGGAATAATTGGCAGGAATAGCTTGGTTAGAGATTCAAAAAATGTACCTAATTTCTTCACTCAAGGAGCAGCTAGAGATGAGGCTAACCCCACAAACACTGCAAATGTTTTGTTCATAGCTGTGCATTAATCTTTCATCCCTACACCAGGCCAAGCGAGCTCAGCCATACCTGCTGCCCTGTGGGCAGGATCAGACTCTGGATTCCCTGTCACTTTTTTTCCTAAGATTATTCTGCACTTGCTTAGACCCATTTTGGTTTCCATCCTTCTTTTTTTCTTTTCTTTGTCTTTGTCCTTACTTTTCCCTTTGAACCTTGTTGCAGGTTCTGGCAGGAAGAATAAATCATTTTGCTGCAATGAGAAAAGGGTATCTTTTATCAGTATTCATAAATATATACTGTTATTGTTGTTTGCTTTCCTGTTTCTTTCCCCTGGGCATTTTGCTTTGATTTTTAATTCAGCAAAATCAGGCAGGCAGAGAGAGATGCACACGATCATTAAAATTAGTGCTTAGACCTCCCTTATCCTCTATACCCACCTTATTTAATTTTCAGCTTCAGGCAGTAAGGTCCTATTTCTTTCTGTCACATGCTATTACATTTCACTGTTCTTTTTTTTGCATACCTCAGTCACTCAATAGTACCTTCCTTCTTCAACTCCTGCTCTTTACATCTCCTTTTTCTCCAGTTATCTGCAGCATTGACCTAAGTACTCTTAACTGTTTTCTCTTCCCTGGCAAACCCCCATTCAGTTGCTGTTCTCTGTGTTTGTAAATGCTGTCTATTATGTTACATAACTGTCAGAACCCAAATAATAAAAGGAACATTTTGTCAAAGGGCACAAAAGGAAATATTTTAAACAAGTCTGCAAAGAGGTACCTAATGCCTATATTTATGCTTTTTAGAAAACTATTGATGCAATTCAGCAGCAGCAGGTTTATTTATAACCAGAGTAATTTATGGTTTTCCATCATAACACAAAGAGCAGCTTTGCAGGTTTTCTTGCCTGGGTCACGTTGGTTTATTGCATCAGTGTGTGAAAGTTAAGAAAAATGTGACTTCTTGCAACAAATTAGCAGTTCCTATTCAGAACCGCCATCAAAATCACTGCCTTGAGGGGGAAGAAGAACTTACATAAGTAGTTTGGGTGAAGAACATGGCATCTGGTTTGGAGATTTTTGGTTATTTGGAGATGTTGCCTGATAGATAGGTGAACTTACATAAAGGTATCTGAGTTCAGTTGAGTAGGTGCTGAAGGCCCTTGGGAAAGTGGGAAAGATGTTTTGGCATCTTTTTAAAGCAGAAACATTTGTACAAATACATCCAATATTATTGTTATGAATAATAATAAAACCTGTGACTTGCATCCCACAGTTCCCTTCCATCAGAATGCTCCAGGCTATTGTGGTTATAAGAAAATGTTTGGAGTTTAATCCTTTATGCCTCCCTTCTTATGATATGACATACAAAAATGGTGGGATTTTGAGATTGTGCACTACAGTGGAAAAAGTTTTTATGTTCTAGTCTGCAAGATAAGATACATCAGCTGAATCTTTCACATCTTGGGAAAAAAAAAAAAGCTTGGTGTTCTTTTCAGGTTCTTTTGATTAGTAAAACTGTTCTCAAACACTCACAACCCAGTAAGAATTTACTCAGTATCATCAATATTCTCTTGTGTTCATTGGTGTAACACCATTCTGATGTTTGTTTTGTTAGCAGAGCGCATTGATACATTTATCTAGTACTCAAGGACCTATTGAAGTTTATCTGTGCCCAGAGGAAAATGATGCCCTCAGTCCAATGAAAACTTATAGTCAGGACCACAATGGAAATATTTCCAAAACCATTTCCAAAGGTAAAATTATTTCTTTGCACTACTAATGGCCTTTCTTCAAGCTCACATTAAAGGTTTCAGTTTGAACTTTGGATTTCCAGCTCTTTTTCTTTGGCTTTATTTTTCTAAGTGGAAAGCTAAGGTATCAATTTTTCACTATGTATTTCTGGTTGATGTAGTCAGAAATAAGTTTTCATTTGCATCATTTCTTTAAAGTAAGTTTTCTATTTGCATATCATATGTAACCAAATTGTATGTAATTCTGAAGAAAGAGACAATAGTGTTCCTTTTAAGTTTTCAAATAAGACAGTAGCAGTAAAGATCCATCTCAACACAAGAGGCAGAAA
This sequence comes from Agelaius phoeniceus, assembly GCF_051311805.1. Lineage (NCBI taxonomy): Eukaryota > Metazoa > Chordata > Aves > Passeriformes > Icteridae > Agelaius > Agelaius phoeniceus. The sequence goes on along the minus strand of NC_135265.1, from coordinate 63,080,855 downwards.
TCTCTGTGTATGGGTATAAGTGAAGCTACATTTCTTCACTGATGACATCTGGTACCTAGAAAATTCTCAGTTTTGACTATGAACTCCATTGAAAAATGGGCATCTCACAATGTTTATTTCCCCCTACAGATGTTTAAATCTTGTAAGATGATTTTTTTAATAGAAAAGTCAGAGATGATAGCAACATGATCATTTTTGAGAAGCCCTTTGTAACACATCAAAAACAAGCTAGCAATTATATGGAGGCCATTTTTTTATTGTTGAAATGATTCTTTATGAAAGGTCCTTTATGCAGTGGTTACTTTGTTTGATCTGTGTTTGATATTTCTACAGAGATTAAATGTGACAACTTTTATTTTTTTCTTGCTCCTGTCACAGAAGTGGCTTCTGCTAACTCAGGACAAGGTGACTGCTCAGTAAATATGGCAACAATCTCTCCATTGGCTTCTCCAGCCAACCTTCTACAGCAGACCGAGGACCAAATTCCCTCAAACTTTGAAGGACCATTTGTGAATTTGCTGCCTCCTCTGCTTCAGGAAGATTATTTGCTGAGCCTTGGGGATGAAGAAGGCATCAGTGACCTCTTTGATGCTTATGATTTAGAGAAACTTCCTTCACTGATGGATGAATTTATATACAGCTGATTGTCTTAAGTTCTGTCCGTATCTAAACTATGTTTTTAATGGAATCAAAAAACCTGCCGTCATTCAGAGTTGTCCTCTACTTACCATAAAATAGCATTATTAAATAAACTAGGCTCCTGAACAGTGCTGATATTTTAATTGAATACTCCCTGTAATACCATAAGAAACAAGGGAAGGCTATTACAGCAGAGCCTTCTCCTTGACCCCGAGCTCCAGTGCCTTGCGAGTCAGCAGGTGCAAGCAGGTGACCGTGGATGTTTTGTCTTCACACTCCCCCAGTCTCTGCTTCCCGTGACAAGTGGGCTTACGGAGAAGGGCTCCATGAACTGGTTTAGTCCTAAATCACAATTTTGTAATAGTATTTCAGGTCGTGCCTTCTGCAGAGAATGCATGTCTTTGGAGTGTCACAACATGGATTGTACACGCAGTGAACGTAAATATGAAGTAATGCAAAAGAGTGGAATGGGATTCTTGAGCTACTTGTGGGAATGTTTAAATTGCTGTCATAATGCTCATTTTGAGCTATGTATATGTCTCATTATGAGGTCAAATACTTATGTCCTTAAAAGCTTTTAATGAAAAGAAAATACACTGTAAATGTAGTGTATATTGCAGATATTGAAAAGTATAAAGTTCTGCCACTTCTCGTAGTAAATCGCAGATTTTTAAAAACGCTTGTGTGTGCGTGTGTGTGTGTGAAAGTAGCTTTTGTTGGTTGTTTTTTTTAAACTAGAACGAAGATGCACAGTTCAATTTTACTGCCCCCAGTGTGCATTAGAACTGGTACAAGAATTTTTGTGGTACTAAGTGGGGCTTCATGTTAAGTGCCTACTAGAGATGCACTGTGGGTTTTTCCCTCTATGGAAAACACTTATGCCAAGCTTTGTTTGTTCAATATATCATATTTATCTCAGTGGGTTAGTTTCCTCTGCTTACAGCTTTTTATAATTCTCTTCGCCAGCAAAATGGAACTAATTTTTTTCCAAAGTACATAACTGTAAGTACCACATCAACTGAATTGCATTTATTTTTTGAAGATCTTTGCTAGTATAGTATAGTACCAATATTTATTTTTTGAACGTCAGAGGAATTCTAAGAAGTCTTAAATAATTTTTTTTTCCTTGAGTGTAAAATATTTTGCCATGTTCCGGGCTAAATTAATGTAATGTTGATTAGATGATGCCCATATAATCTTTTTGTTTGCATTACTGTTGTGCTTATCTGACATACTCAGAAAATTAGTACTATTTGTACTGTAGTAGAATATTATGTATGCAGGTTTTCTGGTACCATTGAGTTGCTGCTATGAAAGCTCACACACGAAAAGGCAAGAAGTCACAGTACTAATAAGGAAACTGTATGACTGTGTGGGTTTTAGAATATAACAAATGTATAAAGGGCAACACATAAAGAACTGTTAAACAGTGTTAAGTGTGTGTTTATATGTACAAATGTTTGCATAGATCATTCAGCAGTTGTATTTAATTTGATATATGTTCTCAACTCACACTTTAGTTATCTAGCAGTTTTGTACAATAGAATTAATTTGTAAACACTGCCAGAATATTTTCTAGCTGGTTTGTAATTTTTTAAGAGTTTTTTTAGATGTGGATCTGTAAATAAAATTGTAGTATTTAAAGTTTTTGTCTTGTGGAAGAGGAAAGTAAAAGTTGTGTGAGCATGAAGATTTGCGAGACAAAGGGGCACTTTTGCGAGGGAAGAGAAAATGAAGACTAACGCAGACCATCTTTTTTTTGTACAAATTAAACACTTGTCCCAGTGCGTGTGGGCAAAATACTAATCTAATTTAGCTTTGCATTGTATGCTAGTTTAAAAAAAAAAACAAACCTCTGTAAAATACTGTAAAAAAAAAAGGAAAAAACCAACAAAAAAAGCTTTTATGGTGAGTTTTGTAAATAGATTTACTAAAGGGTGACATGTTCTCTAGCTGTGATCTTACCACTTCAAATGGATGTAATTTGAATAAATTTTGTATGGTAATGAATCAATAAAAATGAAATTTTTTAAAGACTTTAGATTTGTATACAACTATTTAAATTTTTCTTAGTCTCGGTGCCTGTCATACTGCTTCTTGAAACCTGTTACTGTTTTTGTTATTAGTGCAAACATTCATTTGACAGATAATTTCAATCCCGTTTTTTTTAATTATGCCAACATTTCAGTGGGTTTTTTTAAGCCAGACTGAAACAAAAATAAAAGACACAGCAGGTGATCCAGAGGTTGGAATTATACAAATTTATTTTTATTTATTCCCTCTCCTCTCATACGAATTATGAACAGACTTCTCGCACACTTGATAGAAATGGTGTTATTGTAGGATTAAATAACATTAAAGTACTTGTTGAGGATCTGCTTAACCTGCCCCAATAATTGTCCAGAAGTTTCCTAAAGTTGCTTTGAAAAGAAGTGTTTTCTTGAGTCACTTCCAACAGTCCCTTGCACCAGACCTATATTTACGAACTTGTACTTCTTTTCTGGTATTAGTGCTGCACCGTTTTAGATACATGGCCATCCATCAACTGCAAAAAAAGAAAAAAAAAAAGGATAATAAAATCACAGTAATACGGTTGATTGCTTAAATGTTGTACCTCTGAGCAAGTCACTTGTGTCTTGTTGACTTCCTGCACACTAGGAGAAGGCTATTACTTTTTCTGTGCACCTGTATATATTCAAACATCTGCACACAACAGTACTGAAAGGAAGATTACTGAAACGTCCTCTCTATATTCTTAATGAATAATAAAGGAGGGCCAGAAGTCTGTGTTCCATTATCTCCTTTTGAAGCAGAGGTGGCAATAAATATCTGCTGTACCTCCCTGGCTTGTTCTCAGTTTCTCTGTACTCCACTTGCCATAAGCACTTTTTTATTTGCCCCTAGAATCTGCTTCTGATTACTAGTTTTCATGTCACTTTCCCCTATCCTTCCTTCTGCTTTCTGTATCTGCTTTGCAAACTTGGGATGTGCTGAGGTGCAGGATAAAAAAATCAGCCAGTTAAAATACTTATTCCTGCTCTTCCAGGCTACCACGGTGTACCTCAATATTATTCAGTGTACAAGTATTAGTTCCAGGGAGGTTTTATTGGGGCCTGTATGTGCTGCATTCCTTGGCTGCCAGCAGATGGAAAAGGTTTTGGAAAAATCTGCCAACATAGCCTGAATGATAGGCAACTGTTTATTTCTTTACACACAGGAAAGGGGTTTGAAAAAAAAAAGGGAGGTTCATACTCATGTACAGTAAGAACTCATTCACCTACAAATGACCAGAAACAGTAACTATATTCCTTTTTACTTATACCTGAAAGAATAAATTGCACCTTGATCTTGATGCTGACATGAACATCTCTGTTGTAGAAAGAATGCAAGATATGTGAGGTAGCATGAAAGAGCTATATGTTTAAAAGCAAAAAAATTATTATATGTCTTTTTTTTCCCCCGTGTGAAACACAATTAATGCACAATGCCATTAGTGTTCCTGCAGCCAACAGTTCTCAACACTGAGTGAACCATGAGCCTGAATAGCAAAGTCAGTGAAGTGATACTAACCAAAGCATAAACAAGCAGAATTCATCTCTCCATTCTGCTCTTCATGCTGAAAAATATCTGCCTGCATATTACTCTACAGCTAAGCAATGATCAGAAGAATGCTTGCTTGGCTTAATTTATTAAGTCTGCGAGTTTCTTTACCCACTATTTTCTTTCTAAAACTTGACAGGAAAAAATAGGCTGTTACCAGTTCTGAATGGTTGTGAATGTTGCTCACAAATGACAAACCAAATTCTCTTAAATTTCAAGAGTAGAGGAAAAAAAGATCTAATTTCTTGTGTCTCTTTTGGGACTTCTCATTTTTTTTATTAATACCTTCCCACCCATTTCCACCCAGATATGATTTTAGTTACCAGAGAATTAGGTTGCCATATAAAAATTGAGCCTTCACCTCCCTGGCCATTTTCCTTCCCTAAGGATGTTTGTTGAGATGCTCTAAACTCACTAAGGATGTATCTTCTACTTACCAGGATGTGATGCTGAGATTTGGATTTAATTTTCCCAGCAGTTTTTGTGTTTTTCCAACCACTTGCTCCTGGCAAAACCTATGACTTTAGTTGGTAACTCAGGTAACTGAGTAATTGAGGCTGATGTGTTTGAGTCTACCAGCCCTGAAGAGTAGGAAGTGAGGTCTGCAGGCAACTTGGAAATTATGAAATCTAAAGCTCTTCTTTGGACACTCAAGGAACTGGAGCGTGTATACTCCAGTATCTCCAGCCCAGAGAAGGCCAGCACTGGAAGTTGTACTCCTAGCCACTGTCACATAAGAAGCAGTTTTCCCAGGTAGGTATGGATAAACTTTCTTCCTGCAGTCAAGATGTAGTGGGGAATTATCTGCTCCCTTCTCTCCCTGCTGTGCTACCTGCTAGGAATGTGCTACAAAGCAATTTAGGTTTGTGAGCTTCCATGGCACTGGGAGAGCGCCTTCCAATTTGTGGCTACATCCTAGGGCTCACCAGGACCGTGCTGGCACAAGGGCTGCTTGCTGCTATGAATTCTTGGCAGCGGGACAAGGTAAAGGCTCTGCCAGATCATGCTGGAGCTGATCAGTGTGGCCTATTTCTGTCACTAGGTATGGGACTCATGGGTTATTCCTGCCTGGGAGCTGCTCTTGGAGATCACTGCCTCCCCTTAATAAGTAGTGCTTGTCAGTGCTGGCCATTTGGAGATTTTTGGTTGTGTCTGCTCTTTTAGCCAGCTGTAAGTCAGCACTGGTGTGTGCCCAGTTGGGTTTTTAACCAGAGCAGGAGCACTTGGCTGGAGGGGACAGCTGTGAGGGAGGGCAGTGCAGTGCTCCCTGAAGAGAGAAGATGAATCCAAGGACTGCATGTGAAATACTTTGAACTGAAAAGAAGAAAGGAAAGGAATTGCTACCCTTAGGAGGCAGCAGTTAAAATGCTGACTGGGGATACAGATACCATTGCTACTGACCTGGCAGGGACTTCTTACTCCATAGGAGGTGGTCTGAAATAGATCAGTGTGGCTGCCCATTTTGAAATATTTCCCTCCATTCTCTCCTGGCTAAAAATGCCGCAAAAGTAACAAACTACTACACATCAGACAGTGTCTCACTGAGAGCATCTTTGGAAAGTACTTGTGTGCTTAAGCAAAGACCAAATAGGAAGGCAAATATATCTTCAGCTGTAACAATGACTCTATCATGAGATCAGGATTATATTAATAGTGCTCAGTCCTGCTCAGAATGATTTGTTTTTAAAGATTGATTTAAGTGAGGTGCTTATTTCGTTCTGTCCCTGTTCTCTTCTTTAAATCTCACCTGTTCCTTTGTCCACATTTTCTGCTTTTTCCTTTTCTTTTTTTTTCTTCTTCCTGCGAGCATTGTCAGATAAGAATTATATAAAGTAAGCACGAGTTTGTAAGAAAAAGGAGAGGGAGATGATATTCTTAATTAGAAGTTGCCACATTTTATCTGTGAGTCAACCGACAGACCTATTATGGAGAACACCCAGGGTTTTCATTCACTTTCGTTCCAGTTCCAGAGAGGCTACAATCTGCTTTTTTAAGAATAAACTGATTCCAAAGGCTCCTTCTAAAGAGAGAAACCTAACGTTTGAAATGCAACTACAGGAAATGGTGACTTTTACATTCCAAAGCTGACTACCTCAAAATAGAATATACTAAATACAAATATAGTATACAATATAAATAATCGTTTTAGGTTAACTGTGTATATTAAAGCCAAAGCAATAATAATATGCTCACTCTCGACAACACTTGGATCAGCAGGGACACTGCATGCTTAATCTGCTCAGAGCTTTACCTTCAGCCATCCAACAACCACCCTGGTGTTTTACTAAATATCAAACAGAAAAGTTTGGAGAAAAACAGTGCCAGAAACTTCAGCCATCTGATACTGAATATTTTGACCAATATCTTTTATAGTATTCAGCAAAGCTGCCACTAACATTGTATTTTGAGGAAATAAACAATGAAAAATAAAAATAAGAATAAAAAAAGAGCGTTGTGGCCAGAAAAGGATTGAATAACTCATCACCCATTTGGATCAGATCAGCATCGCAGGATAGGTATAGCTGGGATTGCTATTTTCCAATTAAAACGAAGATGAAATGCCGAGGCTCCGGGAGACCGCGCTTTTAGCGGCGAAGCGGCGGCGCCGAGCCCTCCGCGCTGTTTTGGCCTCCGCCGGCCGCCGTCCTGGCGCCGCTGCGCGCGCGAGGCCTCGGGGCGGGGCGTGATGGCGGAGCACGGGTGAGGCGCGGGTGAGTGTCGGGGTCGGGCTGGGCCCTGGCCCCCTTCCCCTCCATCCCTCTCCTCTTTTCCCGTCCTGTCCCGTCCCTCCCTCCCCTGCCTGGCTGTGACGGCCTGGCGGAGTTGCCCTTCTCTTGCCCGCGCCATGCTCCCGTCCCCTGTGCGGCCCTCCAGGGCTGCGTGTTAAGTTCGGGGGGAGGAGACGAACGTCCGGGCGGGAATCTGCGGAGGGGCCGGCGGTCGGGATGCAGCTCGGGGATGATGGGGTACCCTCAGCGGGCTGGGGGAGCCGAGCCCAGCCGGGCTGCGGGATGTGCATGGGCCAGGCTGCCCCTCGCCCGTGGGCCGCTGTTATGTGTGTGTTTATATATATATCTACATATATATATATGTATGTATATATGTATGTACGTTGTTCGCATATTTATGTGTATGAGGAGAGACTGCGGGAACCAGGTCTGTTTAGTCTGGAGAACAGAATACTGAGAGGGGATCTTATTAATGCGTGTAAATATCTCAGAGGCGGTGCCGGACTCTTCAGGTGCCCAGTGACAGGACGAGGAGCAGCGGCCATGAACTACAAGGCAGGAAGTTTCGCTTTAACAGGAAGAAGAACTTTACATTGAGGGTGGCCGAGCACTGGAACAGGCTGCCCAGGGAGGTTGTGGCGTCTCCCTCTCTCGGCACGTTCAAAACCCACGTGGGGACATTCCCTTGTAACCTCCCCAGGTGGCCCTGCCCGTGGCAGGGCTGGATGATCTCTGGAGCTCTCTTCCAACGCCAACAATTCCATCGTTCTGTGATATGTACATATATATGGACACACACACATAAAACATACGTATACGCTCTAAACTCAGTCTCTGTGTATTAACGCTGCAGTTTTCTTCTGCTCTGTGTGGGGCCGGGAATAAAATCCCGGGACTTTACCAGAGACACGTGTTGGTAAATAGCTGAAAAAAGCAGCCCTCTTCCACCTGGATGGATGGTCCCCGTTTGAATGTGCGTGGAGATTGAGCAGGGGTGACCAAACCAGATTGGCACACTGGAAGTTTTGGTTGTGACAAGATGTTAAAACAACTCTAGTTTTTAAATTGCTCTAATGTTGGTCTAAAGTAATGTTTTTTTAAAGAAAAATGTAGCGTTCTGTAGGTGCAGCTGGGCTGTATGAGAAGAATACATTAACTTCTAATTTTGTTATCACTTCTTATTTCAGTCCCTCTGCCAGAATAGCTGCAGGAATTCATCTTTATTTTTGTTTTTTCCTTGTGAAGGAGATCTCATGTATGCATATGGAATTGGTGCAGATATCAAGTAATCTGTTTTAAAATAACTTCCACAGTGTTTTAATTTAAAAAAAAAACTGTGAATGACTTGAACTAAAATTTGCTGTTAATCTTTCTCCCTTCTTTCATTCAAAATTTTAAACTGATTGAGGACAGAATCTGGAGGAAGTCTGAGATAACTTAAATACATCTGACTTAGAAAAAAAAAGACTCTATAGAAGAAGGATAAGAAGAACAGTGCCACTGTTCAGGAGACAGGGAAAATGTGGGAACTCTTCCACCTTGCCAGCCAGCATGCGTACCAGCTCCACATGAGGTCAAACTCATGAGCAAGGAATGTATTTCTGCAAAGGGAGGATGAGTGCTTGTTGGACAATAACATGAATTCATGGCTTTCTGTCTGCTAGTTCTGCTTTTTCATGCCATATCTTTTTTCCTTTTCCTCTTCCTTATTCCCCCCACCCCCCAGGTTTACTGTCCAAGAGGATTTATACCTTGCTTAAAAAGGTAGGAATTTTAGTTTGGCTGTGTTCTTTGTTCCATGGGTCACTGAAATAAGCTAAGGTTATTTGTTTTTCCAGCTGCTCCATTATATTGGGTATTTTTCTGTAAGAGAGAAAAAATGATAAATCAAAACATTTTGTTCCCTTCCAGATATTGATTTGAACTTTACTTATTTGTACATATTCTCAGTGGTGTAAGTTAGACATATGAGATGCCACCTTTCTCTCACATTCTTTATTGCTAGAGTTTTCACAAATGTTTATTTTTGTTTGCCTTTTGCTGCATTATTGTATAGATCCTGTTTTTTTTTATCTAGAAGAATGCTAACTGCCTAAGTAGCTTGGGCAGATCCATCCTCTTTGTGATATCATTCTGTTCCTTTTTAAGTTAAATGCAGATGTGTGATGGTTCAGCTTATGTGAAGTTTTATTTTGAAGTATATTTTGCAAGATTGACTGGGAAAGTGCACGGGTGTTCAACTTTTTATGTTCTTCAATAATTCATTTGCAACATCTGGAAGTGTTTTTATGCCAGTAGCAAATCTTCAGTTACTGAAGTATAAGTTTAAAGACATTAAAGCCTTGGTTTTTTGTTCTTCATGGTCACTTAGGAAAGTGTTGTATTTTCCCTGTAAACTGTGAAATACCCTTGTATGATTTCCCTAGTAGGCTGTTGGTTTATGTAAAACACCTGAGTTTCCACTGGTACTTCAGACTTTATTCTAACTAGGAGTTACAGCACAGTGTGGTGTGTAATTAATTCAGTAGCTTTTTTTATAGACTTTTCTAGCAAATGGCTTTTTTTTGATTCCTGAAAACTGATCTGGATTTTCGCATCTGCTGGAGATACATATACATATATTTTTAGTTTCTTGTGAAAAATATAATTAAATATTAGCAATCTTTTAATATATTATTCTAGCCAGATTATAGTATATATATATATTTTATTAGTTAGGTATAGTTGTTTAGCATTCTTTACCTGAAAACAGAAATTTTTATTTTACTGTTCCAGTGAATGAACTAATTCAGATGAAAGCCATGTGGGATCAGGAATTGTAGGAAGTTTGGTTTGTTTTCAGAAGGACTGTGAAAACATACTTGGTTAGTGTCCACACACAGATAAGAGAGCCAGAATGGGCTCTGGAGCAGTCACTTGGGTTCTGTGTCTTTTGTTCTTTTTCTGTGATGTGAGTGGAAGTACATCCATCATATGACAGGAGCTCACTATTTTATTATGATGCTGACGTGATTAAAAATACCTGTATCTTGAATGTGTTGTGTCAGAGGAGGTGAAGGGGTTTTGAGTTAGGAGATGACAAGGAACAGATGATTTATAAATAAGCTCTTAAGAATCTATATGGTTCGTGACTTTCTCCCTGCCTGTGTTCGAGGTATTGGGGGAAGAGGGCATTCAGGAAATGTCTCTGGTAGTGGATTGTTTCTATGTACTCAGTATCCCTCATGTGTGTGATACATTGCACATATGCTTAGAGATACATCTGACTTTTCCTTGTGGGAAATGTGCAGTAGATACAAGGCCTTGGTTTTGTATTTAAATGCTTTCCTAATGCCAATCTTCTCCCAACACTTCTTGAAGATGCCTGCTGCCTGTGAGTCAGTGCTTGAGGATATTGAAGACATCGTGTCAGCAGAGGATTTGAAGCCACACGATCGGCAGTTTGTGAGAAGGAATGTGTTTCCCAAAGTGCGAAAACGCAACTCCCAGAAGAACACTCAGACAGATGATGAGCCCCCAAGTGACAGGTAAAGTCTTACACTGACCCTGTGCTGGTGCTTTTCTTGTGTCTCCCATGCACTTGTCAGATTTTAAAAATAAGGTGGAAGTTTGTGTTATATCTTAATGTGAAATCTGTGTACAAGATAAAAATGAGTAAAATAGTCCGCATAGAATGTAGAGAGAATAAATAATAAATCCTAAGCAAATTCCTTTTCCTAGACAGATTTTCTGTGGAAATCAGTTACTGCTGAGATGTTGATGAATGGAATAATCAGACTGGAAAAATGGTTTCTGTTACGCTTTTATGTGTAAAGGATTTCTGAAAAATTGTCTGTTTAATCTTAATTACCTAAATATAATCTGAGCTCTTCAAAATGCAGTTCTGGAGTAGCCTTTTGACTTGTGAAATGAGTAATAGGAACAAAATCCTGAGAGGTGCAAAAGGGTTGGGGTTGGAAGGTCATCTTTTCCAAACCCACTGCTTGAGCATTGCCACAAAAAAGCAGTTGGCAGGTCTCTGACCAGGTAGTTTTTGAATATCTCCAGGAGATGGAGATTCTGCAGTCTCCCTGAGTAACCTGTGCCAGTTCTTGGTCATTCTTAGAGTGAAAAAGGTGCTAAGAGGGAACCTCCGATGTTTCAGTTTATGCCTGTTGCCTCTGGTCCTGTCACTGGGCACCACTGAAAAAAATCCTGGCTGTGCCTTCTTTGCACTCTCCCTTCAGGTATTTATATACTTTGATGAGATCATCCTGAGCCTTCTCCAGGCAGAGCAGTCCGATCCTGCTTCTGTTACGAGGCGTGTTCCAGTGCCTTCATGATCTTTATGGCCCTTTGATGGACTGTCTCCAGTACGTCCCTGTATCTATTGTGGGTGCATCCTGTCAGGGCCCAGGGACTTGTGTATGCTCAGTGTGCTGAACTGTGTATTCTCTGACCCAGTCTCCTTTCATGAAGGGTACATCAGCCTTGCTTCAGTTTTTAAATCCGTTTTCTGCATCCTGGGGTGTGCAAAGGCTGTACTTCTTGTGTGTACATCCTGCAAGTGACATGGTAAAATTTCTTTTGAACTCAATGTTTTATTTCAGTGGAAATAGTATGCAGTAAGCATGAAATGCCTCTTTATGTTTTTCCTACTTGTGATTTCCATAAGAACAGAATCAACTTTCTGCTGCAGTGGAATTGATTAGAGTATAGGTCAGCTCAGTTATTGATTATAGTTTCTACTGCAGGTCTGAGATCTATGTTTGGTTTTTTTTGTTTTTTTTTTTTTTCCAAACATTAGTTTCAAGTTGGTGCATAAAATTTCCCTAGATTATAAGAATGAAAATAAATTGTGTATGGAAATTTAATTTCCTGTGGAGAAAAAAATTCTGGGTTTTCACTGATGTTGAAAAGAGATTTTATAAGCATAACAATGCATTTTTATCTGCATGCCCCTAAAGGTGCATTGGCCCCAGTCTGCCAGGAATGTATGGACAGCTGAGCTGGTGCTCTGTAGATACTTCACACCAGTAGTTCATGCCCTAAAGCGTTCAGGTACTATATATTCTCTAGCAGGCTGTGTTTTAGTGTTTTGTACCCAAGAAAGCACATTGAACATGTGTTGTTTAGACAGCAGGAAGTCTAAATATCCTGTGTTTGCAGTTAATGATCATTAATGTTCCATCAACAAATTTCTATTTTTAGCTAGGGGAAGTGTCTGTTAAAAAAGAAGCGTAGAGGGGGGAGGGGGAGGAAAAAAAAAGCTGTAGGCAGGGCACAGTATTGTGTTCCAGGATGTGTGGTGTTCTTGTACTGGCATCTTTAGCTCATTGGCAGTTATCCCAGGAATTTCAATGAGAGCTTCTTACAGAACTTTTTGTTGGTTTTTGGAGCCTTGTACGTGCTAGCTCCAGACTGCATGTCTGCCATGCTGCTTCTGTAGCCCGGAAAGGTTGGGATGGGGGCTTTCCGCTGTTCGTGTGGCTGGTGGCCATCAAGTTAATTTATAGAGCTGGCTTGTGTGGAGGGAACTGCAGTCAATGCATGCTGTAATATCAAAAGGTTGCAGTTTGTTTGCTGGTGGCCTAATTTCAGTGCTGTCACTTGAAGGTTCCTTGTTACGTGGTACAATAATTTTGAGAACTTCGCGGAGTTTAAGTTTGGGATTTTTTTTTTTTTCTGTTTGTGTGTTTTGTTGGAGTTTTTGTTGTTGCGATAACATAACTGCAATGTACTGATTCTGTTGTTATCCTACAGCTCCTGCACCTTCTCCATGCTGAAACTCTCTTCTATCTCTTTTCTTACTAGTTGTGGTGGATTGACTCTACCACAAGGGAGAGAACTGGAAGAGTAAAAGTGAGAAAACTTGTGGGTTGAGATGAAGACAGATAAAATGAAGGAAGGAAGGAGCAGGGAAAAACCCAAGTGATGCAAAAGCAGCCATTTGCCACCTCCCACAAGAAGACTGGTACCCAGCCAGTCTCAGAACAGTGGTTATTTTGGAAAGGCCGAACCCACAGCTTTTATTGCTGAACATGATGTCATCTGGAATGAATTATCCTGTTGGTCAGCTATTCTGCTCATGTTCCTCCCAACCTGTTGTCCATCTGCAGCCTGCTTGTGGTGGGATGGAGCACAGTGGGAAACAAGCAAGCACTGTTCAATGACAGCTGAAACCACCAGTGTGTTAACACTGTTACAGTCACAAACACAAAACACGGCCCTACAGTGGTTTTTGTTACTCTATCTCATCAAGGCCTAATACCCATTACACTAAAATCACATAATTACTGTTTTTCTTCAGCTGTTTTGGAGTTGTTACTACTTGCATTGCTTATTTTATGTTTGAAGAATTACAATTCATTTAGTCAGTTCAGTGGGCTTAACAGGGAAGCTTGTTCGTCATTTAACTGGCATTTCTCATTTGTTTTTACTTGACAGCATTATTCCTGGTGTTCAGAAAATCTGGATTCGTACATGGGGATGTTCTCACAATAATTCAGATGGTGAATACATGGCTGGACAGCTGGCTGCATATGGATACAAAATTACAGGTAACAGTATGAGTGAGCCCTGTAATTCAGTTTTTCTGGGGTGAATGTTCAGAGCTGTCAAGCTGTCAGCAAATGTTTTCAGTCTTAATTATGCTTTTAAAAATCCACTTCTGATCCCTTTCTGATCTGAAGGTGAGGAGGTAAAGTGTTTTCCTGGCATTAAGCAGAATGATTACAGAATGAGTGCTTTCAGAATGGTTAGATTTTCTTGACAGGGCAGACATCAGATAGATGCAATTCAGTGTCTTTTTTCACATTTTACTTGCTAAACTGAGTTGAAAAGTTTTCGTAAGAGTGGATGGGAAATCCATTAATTCTTGGTGTTTATTTGTGATTGGTGGAACCCAAGGGAAAGAGGGAGAGAGGCAGTGTTTTCACTTGGTGATGTGTGTGTTTGCATTGGAGCAGAGGTGCTCTACTCCAGGTAAACATTCTTTCAGGAGGGATGATCAGTATGATGGAGGTGGGATAGTACAGGATTGTACCTCATAGGTTTCAAAGAGCTGAGAACACTATTTCTCTTTTCCTTCCAAGTATTTTAAAATCTCTCCATCATCTTGTTGTGCCTCCCCAAGCCTAAAAATACGTCCAAACTTGTGCTTATGCTGACCACATTTCATCTCCTTAATGCAAAATATGCTGACAAAAAAGTTGAAAAGTTGGATTTATACCATGTTTCAATATACAAGTAATATCTGAATATTTTTGTATAGCTTTTGACTAGTCAAAATAGAAACTTAAATTTTATTAATTAATTCAAGTTCAGGTGTGTATTGCACCTAAACTTGTAAACTGAAAGACCACAAAGTTGTCTCTCCTGACATTTTTCTAAAAACAATACTGATTTCACAGAATGACTTCCTGATTTTCACATGAATGTGTGATGATACTGTTGAACAGTTGCATCTTATTTTTCTTTATTGCTGCTGATCTTTCTTATGTAGAAATAAGACACTAAATTATTTAAGTGCTGAACTACTTTGGGGAACCCATGTGATGATTAAATTAGTAGTACAACTCTGGAGTAGAGGTATGCTCTTTCCACAGACAAGTTGAGTACTGGTCCAAAACCCCTTATTTGTGGCAGCTGTTTGTATAAGATTACAAATATGTTCTCCTTATGGCTTTCTTAAATTTAATTCCTCTTTACCTTTGTTGTTCTAATGCATATTATTCCAGAAGCTGCTTTTGGCTTGTCAAGATTCAGATGACTGTTCTGTGCTTCTGGAATTTTGCCAGGAGAGATGTAGGGAAGATGGGAGTGCAGTGAAGGAAGGATCTAAGGAAGGATCTATGTTAAATTTTCGATAACTTTTTTTTTTTTTGAAAATTAACTTTTTATGACATTAGAATAGAATGAAGTCTACATCTAGAATCTGAAACTGAGAATTAAAAACCTAATAAAAGTTGCAGTTGCTGGGAGAGGAGTCTCAGAGTAATTTTGGTAGTTGTATGTGACACTGACTACTACTTTCTAGTCATTATTAAATCTAAGTCTTGATTTAGTTTATGTTAGTGTGTGTACATACATTAAATGGAACAAGCAAAAAAGCCTCAATTCTAGGTGATAGGCAGAAATTACGCAGTGTAGTTTCTTCTTTTGAAATTAAGTAATTCTTGTCAGTCTGTTCTTAAGAAGGCATGTTTGGCTTTTTTTACATTTAGTCATCTGAGAAGTTGAGATAGGATATCAAATAGGGATTTAATCTTTTTGTCCTGTACAGTGAAGCAGCTACTCAGTAACTGTTGCTTAAATGATCCAAATGTAAAACATTTCTTGTAATTAAACTGAATATTGTTTACGGTATGCAAAATTAAGAAGAAAATGTTTTGTAAGAGGTATTTTGTAAATCAGTCTCTGTGTTGCTAGAATTTGTTAGTTTTATGTAAAACTGTTACAGTCTTGGGGAAAAGATAGAAATACTCACTGAGATGAAAGATTGTGTGTTGTCACAGTGTCTTGGACAGCTATTACTTAAAAGTGTTTGGATTAACCTATTTCATACATGTTCCTAAGCTTTTGACACAACACTTTGTGAAAAGATGCTGGAATGAAGTTCTGGCTTTAGAAAATAAGATGTGAGCTTTTCTTGCAGTTTTTGCTCCATTATGAAGGAGTCAAGCACTGTTTCTACTGCCTTCTGTCTAATTACAAGATCGGAAAAAAATATAGAAGGAAGAAAAGCAGTGTCAGACAGACTCTTGTTGCTACCTGGAAGTTGTAACAATGCAACCTGCCTCATAGTTGACTTATCTGAAACTGAACATGGATATAATGTCCTCCTTGCTTTTCATGTTTTTCAAAAATGTTCTTTCTGTACAAGCACCCTTTGTTGCTTCCAGGAGTGTCTATATCCAAAGGTGAAAACTGAGGGCTGTACTTTTCACAGCAAAGATTGCCTCTGTCTGGCGAGAGACCAGAGTGTCAATCAGCAATATACAGATACTGCAATAACAGCAATGATGATTAAAGTCAGGGACTGCATCAGCTTAAAAATAGGCAAAGGGAAGCCAGCAGAAGAGCTGAACCTATTTTTATATCTGCTTTTACAGTGTGAAGGTGGGCAGCATTCTGAACAAATCTTGCATACCATCCTGTGGGAACACAAAGCTCCTTTATAAGCCTGAGCCACACAGAAATGTGTGGACCAGCTGCTGTCAATGTAGGGCTGTACCATGGGTAGTTGTTCATATTCTGAAAATGGTGTAGCTGATGGTGGCTTTACTGGTTCTAAAACTGGTTTTGGTTTCTTGGCAGCATGCCTTGCTGTATAGTTTAGACATGCCTGCAGACCTGCTGGAGTGCTCCCTGTGAGATACGCCCTGGAGGAAGAAACTCTCATGGTGCAGACTGCCTGTAATGCCTGCTGTGAAAAACAGGAAGTGGGCGAGCTGGGAGCTTTCAAATATTGTGAGCAAGATTTTTGTTTGGAAGGGACTTAAGTATGTTTGCCATGTAGCTCGCTTTCTCTGAAAAATGGAACTGCACATGTGTAGTCAGACACAGAATGTTTTGACTTCTCAAGTGGGCAGTTCTATTCACGTATGTTGACATCTGTATGTTTCTAGTTCTGTGGAATTAATGGGTTTTGGCCCAGCTTTGAATGCATTTTGGTAGACCCAAGACATTAAGTATGCTTGTTATTTCATACAGGTTGCTTCTGGCTCAGGGCTGTTCAGGTGCAAAGCATTCCCTCCTCAGCCATTGTAAAACATGCTGGGGGTAAGAAAGGCATTGCTAGTAACTTAGAAATATCAGAAAAACGAGCACTAACTTTTTCTTTCATGGAGACAAAGCAAAAATTGCTATTAAACATTCAGTGAAGCTAAACCAGTCACAGTTTATCTGCACTACATTTTCATAGATTTTAGAAATAAATGCTAGTACAGAACATACTCCTCATCTAGCATGGGATTCTACAAACAAGAATTGTTTCTGCTAAGTCAGTGGACTTAGCTTTGATGAAGCACTTAGCAAGCGGGTTATTTTATAGACCTTTAGCTTTACTTGTGCAGTTTTACACTAATCTGAAATTAGTTCAGGCATCCTATTCACTGTCTTAGAGATTTCTTCTGTAAGTGTGTTGGATGCAAAGTTGCTGGCTGTGTAGAGTTCACTCCATTATTGTCTTTAGTTGGCAGGACTTGTATCAGTGAGACTTGCCAATTCTTACTGTTTATAGTCCAAGTTATATGTCTTACACCTCTGTAACTCCCTGTGCAGAGAATTTATGTATTTCTCTAAGGCAAATATCAAATAATATTTTGAAATCCTGTTAAAGAAATTATCTGGGGTTTTTTGCCTCTTCTACTTGTTAATTTTCTAAACATTTGTCAGTTTTGCTTACCAGTGGATATAACTGAGGTATCATTAAGACTCTCCATCTGCTTAAACAACATGTTTGAGTAGAAGAAAGAAGGAAGAAGACAAGGAAGAAAGAATGATCTCCTTAAGACCTCATGTTAAAAGAAGACAGGTGTAAAAGGAAAGAGTCTGCTGTTGAAAAGCAGATGAGGTGCTGCAATCTAAAATGGACTTCAGCGTTCAATGGCATTGTCTCGTGTTCATTGTGTTGCATAAGCCATGCTTGTGTAGATTTTGGCCATCCCCATGCAGATGCAGCAAAGCATGCTGAGGTATGAATTTTATTCATCCAAGTGCAAAATAAAGAAAATTACTAAGACTGTACAGGTATTGATTCCTGGCTTGTGAATCACTTCAGTATCTGGTCCTTTGTTTCAAGTGTTGTCTTCTTAAAAGTACTTTTGTACTACACAATAAAATTTTAATACTAGATTTTGATTTATTTTATTGTTTTAAAGTAGAGATCTCTTTAATAGGTTACTGTATTATTAAAATAAGCTCTCTGCAGCTTGCATAGTGGTTGATGAAGTATTTTGACTAAGATCTCTGCTGGTTTCCAGTGTATGCTTTTAGTTGCTCAGAATCAGCAGTTGGTCTTTCCATTTTTTGCTCTCCACCCTGCTGATAATGCTCATCTGTTCCTTCATAAGTATCATGTGAAATTGTAGTGACTACTGTGTAATTTTTGGGGTGAGCCATCCTCATTGTGAGGTATTTTTAGTATTCTTTATTAAGCTAAAAGACAAATCTTTATTAGCTGCTCATGAAGTGCCTTATTAGTCAGAGAATTCAAGGTTAGTCCTTGCGTTTGGATTTGTACTTTTCAAATGGTTGTGAGTGCAGTTCCAATTTAGAAAGAAAAAATAATTTGCAATCCTTTCTTGAGGGGCAGGGTATGCATGGTGTGTGCTTAAATATGCAAAATACCCCATGCTACTTTTCTGTTGATGAGAAGTGTTTCTGTTTTCTCTACAACACTGCAGTCATGAAACTGTCTCTGAAGCAGCTGAGTAATGAAGAGGAGTGAACAGAGATGTAAATTCTGGTGTTTTGTACCCTCACTGAAGAATTCTCCCATTGTCTATAACTTGCAGAGTCACAGCCCTGTATGATTTTTGTGTTGCTTGATAACCTTACCGGCATACCTGTTCTGCCACCGATTTTTCTTTCAGATTCAAGCTGACTCTTATTTCTGGATGTAAAAGCTTTTGGATGTTGATACTAAGTGAGGCAGTAAAGTAACATTTCTGTACCTGTTATCTTTACAGTTCCAGCAATGCGTATTCCTGCTGTTAGAAGATCAGAGTTGCTGCTTGCCATAAGTTTGTTTTGTGTGCTGATTCTTGATGCTCAGGCTTGAAAAGTGTGCTCTGACATGCAGTTAGTATGGGAATACTTGGGATGTGGGTGTGAAGGTTTTCTTCTTTTTAAAATCTAAAACTTTTATGGTGAGATGTTTAAGAGGATGAGGATAGAGGGTGAAATGGGACATGGTGGGGAAAAAAACAGGTGAGGCTCATGGGATGTAGCAGATGGGGTTGCACAACTGTAGGTGATCAAGATTTCACAGTTCTTTAGAAGGACTAGATATTCCCAGAGCATCCAGTGTCCTATAAGCCAGTGAGGGACAATGAATCTGGATGTTGTTGGGATGGTTTCTTGCAGTATAGAGTTCATACAGCATCATGCTGTGACTCATGTGCAGCACTGCATGTTCCCTAAGTCTGTAAACTAACGTATAATTGTGGTTTTGGCAACTGAGTATTACTGCTCCAGTGTTCCCTGTAAAACTTCCTAACCCATGTGTGGCTAGACTTCTGTTACTTATCACTTCTGACTTGTAGCACAGTGCAAGATATATGACCTCTTTGTGGTGGGTTTTTCCTACCTCAGCTTCCTCAGGATCAACTTCTTATTCCTGTTGGGCAACTTTCTGTTAAGTGGGGAGTCCAGCTTTGAGGATGTTGTCTCTGTTACAGAATAGAACTCTGAGTTCTCAAACTGGGTAACGTGTCCCCTGTTTATGGGGGAACTAGATAAGAACTAGAGTCTGTTTTCTTCTCATAGTGGCATCACTGCCATTAGTGCTTGATGTGAAAAAATGTGTACTGTCCTTATCCTCTTTAAAATTGTGTATTCATCTGTGAGTGGCTTTTTTGTTTGTTTTTGTTTTTTTTTCTCTTTCAGTGTTTTTATTTCACAATCATAGGGCAGGCAACTGAAAGTTGGGAGCACACTGAAGAACCTCATAAATCCTACGGGCACATTATCTTCAGAGACACTTGTAGAGAGCTCAGATAGGCAAATTTAAGCATGCACGACATGTTTAGGGTTACTTCTAGTGACAGGGCATTGGCTCCATGCTCTGGTGGTTGTGCAATGGAGTTTAGTTCTGGCAATGCTGAACTTAATGTTATCCAGAAGAATGAATTTGAAAAGGATTGAACCGTGAAAGGTAAATTTCAACTCCTGGTAGCATCCATCCTCCTATGTGGAACATGTCCCTGTAGTAGATAGTTAAGCAATTAGCAAATGAAGCATAAATAGCAGTGATGAAGTGAGTTCAGCATACACACCCAGATGACGGGGTGCTTTATAGGGTGTTCTACAGAGACATTAGTTTCACATGTCTCATGGTTCTTCATGCTTAAGGAAAATTTATAGTAGATTTATAAAAGCTAATGGGAGAACAGACCATTTTTTAATAACCTGAAGAGATTTCTTTGACGATGTAGCCTCAAAGGTAGGAGCAGGATTTTATTTTGATCAGGAACATTTGTAGGAGCATTTGAAAAAGATGTGCTTGTTACCCTGGAGGACTGGGGAATAGTGATGGAGGGTTAATGTTCACTGCAGGCTCTTGCTTCAGTTTGACTACAGTTTGTTTGCTAGAAAGGATGAAGTTTAGCTGCCAATGAGGACAGAGTTCTCTGAACTTGCCAGGGTTGCAGCTTTGCATTAAGATGCTTTTAATATATTTGGGAATGTTTTTTTGTTAGTTGCAGTGTGGATACCTCCGTATGAGAATTACTCTTAAGTTACTCTGGGGGCAAGGCAAGCCTGGCCAAGTTGCTTTCTAGCTTGTTAGTTTTAAGAATTTTGAATGTAGCACAACTCAGACTGTTCTGTGTCTCCAAATACAGAACGTTAATCTGTGTTGTTCTCCCTGTTTTAGGCCTGAGGGCATACTAAGAGAAAAGACCTGCTGTGTGATTATGGAGGCTGTCTGGGGACAGTAGAAATGCACTAAAATAGATAATAGACACAAATTGGTTTTGGTGCTTTTCCTCGTTGATGGGAGCAAATAAAGAAAGACGGGGGAATAAAAAAGAGAGAGAGAAAGAAAAGGACTTTCAGACTGGGTGTAATTTCTTTTCCTTCTTCAGGGCTGGGTTTGGTTATGTTCATGTAAGCCTGGTAGGTGATTCCGTGGCTCTCAGGTGTTAAAACAGATCCTGTCGCTGAGTGAACAAATAATGAAATGTAGCAATTTTTTGTCTCTCAATTCCCATCCCTGGAGTGTGCCTGCTACTGTCTTAGCTCATCTGTGCTTTTAGTTTATGCCTTTTTTTTTAATAAGTGATACAGCTCTGTGTCTCCCCAGGCCTGCTTGGCTGTATGAGTGAGTTTGGACACTACCCTTCTGGTTTCCTTCTCATAGAATGTTTATACAGTGATCAGGCACACACACACACAGTTGGGATAAGGTAATGTATGAAATAGTTGAGGCTTTTTTCAGCTGGAGAAGGTTTGAGAGGTGGGGCTGGGCCGGAGCCTTGGCGGGAGCAGTCGAGAGGGGGCAGCAGTGCCCAAGGAGTGCCGCGCTGCGCCGCGCCGGCCGGGAGGGCTCCGGGCCCGGCCAGCCCTGCTGAGCTCGGAACACCGAATGGATGGAGGCGCCTGGAGCCTTAGGCACCTGGGAAATACAGCCATGTGCATGGGAATAAACGTGCTCTGGGCCCGGCCAGCCCTGCTGGGCTCGGAACACCGAATGGATGGAGGCGCCTGGAGCCTTAGGCTCCTGGGAAATACAGCCATGTGCATGGGAATAAACCTGCTTTGGTTTACGTTACTTGGTGCCGTTCTGGTCTTATGCCAGTGTAGTTGGCAACTTTGCTGTTGATTGTGAAGGTCTGTTTTGTACTTCTGTTTTGTCTCGAGAGTTACCACTTTTTAACTTCAGTTATGTTTTGTGTTGGACTCAGTTTCCCTTCTAGAGAGTCTCTGTTAAGGAGATGAGATTCATAAGGTGTAATTGCCTAAATGCACCTTTTTGAAGAACTATTCTGTTTGGAAGCAATTTCTGCTTTATGTTTGCTGATCTGGGTAGGCTGGGTTACTTTTATCTTTGAAGCATTATTTGAGAGTTTGCTTATAATGATCAACCTACTATTTTCTTTGAAGAAAGAGTAAATTAAAATTAAACCATTTTTTAATCTGTCTTACTGTATTTCGCCGAGACACTAAAAACTACTCTAAGGACTACTGAACAAACACTACTTGTTGAAATGCATAACTACATCATAAATAAAACTGTGAGTGTAAAGGCAGATGATTTTCAGGTTGGACATCAATATTTAATTGTTTGGGTGCCTAACAGCTTGTTAGGGCTAGTATTTGGTAACTGTTGTCACGACTGTGGTGCTATCCTAAGTTTCCAAAGCTAGCTTTTTCATTTGTTCAGGCAAATTCTAAACAGTCTACAGGATATGATTTAATTTGGTTTTGTGAGGGAAAATGATACCTGCTGTGAATTAACATCCTAAGTTGACTGTGGGTAAGACCTAGCTGTGTACTTGGCTTCTGTATTCCATGTTCTTAACTTAAGGTTTGTGGAAGTAGTTTGTTCATGTTGACTGCATATCATTTTCTTGAGCTTATCTTCAGGAACCTCTGAGTTGTATAATTTTCTTACTTTTGCCATCTAAATATTTTAAATTTAGTTTTGTAAAATCTTTTATTGTGAAAGATGTTTGAAATAGTGGAGACAAACAAGTTGTCAAAGGACAGTCTGTCCCTTGCACCTCTGGGGGCAGTAGAGCTGTGCCCCAGGAGGCCTTTAATTCAGCAGGGAAGGAGCTCTGTGATAGTGAAATAACATTGTGCTACCGTCTGAAGCAAAGCTGAAGCAGGCTCTCGTGTGACCTGTATCCTCTTCATGGTGTTCATGGAATAACCATTCAGTCCTGCTCTTTTCTGGCATTGCTGTAATGCCAAAGCATTTGAAGCTGATAAGCCTGATTTGAAACCAAATGAGTTATGCACAGGCTCATAATATTTCACAGCAACTGAGTAATTACTTGGTCTCAGCAATACTGGAGAGATGGTGAGCTGTCTCACCCTGAGAGAAGTGGTAAGGCTGCTCTGCATGTCAGGATGTGCAGAGAAAATACTTTATTGCATCTTAAAACTATGTGTTAGAATATTTTATGTTGTCATAACCTATTTCTGCTGTTCATATGAAACTTCAGCCTCGTCCTGTCCAGTTTTTGTGATTTTTGTGCTATTTTCAACCACTTGGCAAAAGTGGGATAGCTGTTGTGGCCAAGCAGCACCCATGGGGAGCTTAAGCTGACTGAGCTGGTGCAGTCTTTCCAACACTCATGCTTAGCCAGGGCATGATGGACCTACAGCAATGCACATCTATCAATCTTGAATTCACTGCTGTGAATCCTGTGGCTTTTGTGTGCTACCAGTTGGAGTTAGCAGATTAAATGTTGGGGCTGAGGACCCGGCTATTTAAGCAGAAGACATTAGCTTTTGTCTTGTCTCAAATCCCTGGCTTTGGAATTTGCTTGCAGAAAGAAGTTAAGCAGAAACTTTGTCGTGGATAACTATAAATAGACTTGGAGTTAATTGTGCCAAAACTGAATTGCTGTTGACTGGTACAAGACACTGGTGTATAGAGAAGTGATTTTTTTGGCTTGTGATTTAATAGAAGACAGAAGACTTGAACTGCAGATTTTATTAGGCATTTTGGACCCTCAGCTTTTGTTGGCTGGGTTTTAAGGGTAAAAGTGTGCTCGTTTGTAATTGAGTCCCTAACTGATAGTTGACTTTAGAGATTCTGTTGTTTATTCATGGGTTGCCACTTTTCTGCTTGTCTTTATCATGATTTGAAAAATTCACTTCCCAGTGGAAATGCTAATTTTCCTTTGTGAGTGTAAAGATGTAGACCATCAGATGATGGTAAATCTGAGCATCCAGTAGTTATTTAACTAGAAGCTTGAGTCTCATAATTGGTAGTGATGGAAGGAGAATATCAAGTGAATATGGTTTGGAAGTCTTACTAGAAAACAAAAAAATTAAGTTCAGTTGTAGGACAGTCACCTTTATATATTTGCTGATGGTTCCAGATATTCTTTGTAACACTAGAGTACAATAAGAAAAGCACTACCAGAATTTTCTTTACAGGAGAAAAATCTTATTGTTTAAGTTTTTTTTTTTTTCTTTACCTTGATTTTTCGTAAAACCCCAAACTCCAGGAAAGTAATGAGAGGAAGGAAATTTTCTTCACAAACTCTTGCCACGACACTTGTGTCTTTTTGTTAAAAATGGCTTGTTGGAAAACTTGCATATTCAGAATTGTCTTTGAGTCTGTTTATGATTTTCCAAATAAAAACACAGCAGAGCAAGAAAAAGAGTGTCTTCTTCTGTAAGTGACTGCCAGTTCTTTTACAGGTGCAGCTTTTCAGTGTTGTCAGTGGCTCCTCTCTTTACTGAGGCAGAATTACATTTAAATGGAGGGGACTGTGAACTTTGCCTCTACTCTTTGGTGGCTTGAGGAGGAATTGACATAGTTTTTGATCAGCACCTCAGTCTGATGCTGCTCACCTGCTGCAGGCAGCCCAGCTGCCAGGTGCAGGAAGAGGGGTTTAGTTCTGGGGTGTAAACTGATGCAGAGGAGGACTGGGAGAGGAATTTTAAGTGGAACTGTTTTCCCTCACCACCTGCAGGATGTAAGTTTGTGTTCATGGCTGACAGAGCCTCCTCTTAGACTGCTGCATTCTGTTGAAGATCATAGGCCAAAAGGCACCTGGCAAGGTGAGCTCCCCTTCCCAGGGTTGGGCCATTCAGCAGCTTTTGTTTTAGCTGGGTGTTGTAAACCTGCAGTGATGGAGAATTCATAACCCCTTTTGGATGATTAACTGCCTTTCTGGTTGAAAAGTGTTTCTGGGTGTGTGACCTATACCTTTTAGCACAGTTAAGCCTTTAGCTGCCTGTATGTTTCTTAGTGGGTATGGAGAACATCTGATTCTTTTCTTCTGCATTGCAGCCTTTCACATATTTGAATGCTGTTATGCCTTCTCTCTATAGGCATCTTGTGTTTAGGCTAAGTAGACCTAGTTCCTAAAAGCTTCTCTCATAGGTCATCTTCTCTAGAACTCTGACCTTTCTTGTTCCATTCCCCTGGACATTATCCAGTTTATTTATTTGCATCAATCTTCAAGTAGATTAGTATGTTTATCTAGCATGTACAATTTTGATAGATGTGGAGGAGGGAGGGTTTATGTTGCCTTATTCAAAATACAGTTTATGAAACCTTCCAATTCAGGTCCCAGGACAGCTGAAACCTTAATCAGGCTCTGTTAGAGAATAACTCTGTCATAATTGACTTAATGTTTTTTTTTTGATATAAGATGAGAAATACTGAAATCCACTTCCATAGAGAAATACTTAGAGGAAATAGTTTTTGA
Organism: Agelaius phoeniceus; assembly: GCF_051311805.1. Classification (NCBI taxonomy): domain Eukaryota; kingdom Metazoa; phylum Chordata; class Aves; order Passeriformes; family Icteridae; genus Agelaius; species Agelaius phoeniceus. The sequence goes on along the minus strand of NC_135265.1, from coordinate 63,055,786 downwards.
ATGAAACTGTTGAAGATGGGGAAGTTGATGTCTTGGTGCTAGCTTGTCAACTATCCTTGTCAGAATAGCTTGCTTCTCTGCTTTGGTTTTTTAATGTGTCTGAAGTGAATGCTGCTAATTTACAGAGAGTCACAGTGGGTTTTTTTTAAGGCTTTGCTTTCACAGCTCATTTAGGGCCACCACTGTTGTTCATAATAACTGTTCTTAGTAATACTAACTCTGAATTGCTAAGTAAAGGATTGTCATCACACTTCTGTTATTTGCTTTTACTTTTTCCCCACTGTGGTTTCAAAATACACTGTCACCTTTTGGTGGTTTTTTTGGGCCATTTTAGTGTAAAATCGTATTAGTTGCTTGGTTTGATTCAGTGCAAATCTTTGTGTCTATGCATATGCATTGAGACATTGAGAAAGAAAGAAGGCAGAGCATTACCTGCACTGAGTGGGGAAGATATGGCTTACAAGAGATGGCTTGTCTTTCATTTAGCACTAAGGCTTCCTTGTGCTGAGTTAAATTATGTGCTTGTGAAATCAGAGCTTTAGACTTGGAATGCTTTGTTTTAGTGTTTTGTGCCATGATAGATTTCTGCAAGTATTTTGTGCAACTTGATCTTGTAAAGAATCCATCTTGATGCCATTTGTTGGGGCCTTAAAAGATCCTCCCCCCACCCAGTACGTTAGAAACCCTGAATTTATTGGTGTGTGTAACTTGAGGTGTTTCAACAGTTTTTAGTCATGACAAGCAGAGAAATCTTGGCCACTTAAAATAAGTGAAGGTAACACGTTGGAGAAACATTAGATCAGAGTCTGATGTCAGACTTGCAATAAGAACTGCGCAGGACTACATTACAGCAAGAGTTCTATTAATGCTTACTTAGCTTTTTCAGATCATTTTTAGAAAGATTTTTGCAGAAGTAATAAGCTATCAAAGATGTTTTTAACACCTTCTCCCTTTTGGGAGGCCAAAGTTTGGTCAATAGGAAGAGAATTGCAGCAGTTGGTGTAGATTCGGTTTGTAAAGCTTCAGCTTTAGGTTTGTTTATAGCAATTGTACGGGTCACTTCCCTGGATTCTTTTAATTTCTTTAAATGAGTGAGGATTTTACAAACTTTGATTTCTGAAAGTGTCAAACTCGGTGTCACAGTAACTGCCGTACTGTGAGTCACTGCTAGATGGCGCTGTGTGACCGCGCTGGCACCGAAATGGGTGCCAAAACCTCTTCTGGAGAACCGTTTAAATTAACATTTAGGTTAAAAATGCCATTTTGTTGAATTTTATTTTCAATTTAGTCACTTAATTGATCCCACTACAAATGATCTCCTGGCTCAGGGCCTTGCTTTGCATTGCTTGAAAAGATTCAAAATTCAGAGGAAACCGTAGCAAGTGAGGTAAAATTTTCATTCGTTTCCCACAGAAATTATTAATAATGCAGGAGCATTGCATACATTAGGCTTGTGTAAATATCCTAGAAGATTATTCCGAAAAAATGAGATCCGCTGTCATTTCCAATATGGTCGCAAAGGAAATGAAGCAGTGATTAGTGTAAAAGTCTTTTGAGATTAGAGGGATTTGTATGATTTTTATTAATTGATCATCGTCCATGTATGGTCATGCTAGTTTATTAACTCTTTATTTATTTTTTTTTAGCTGGGAAAGTTTAAAATAATTTGAACTTTTTTTCTGTCCTAAAATTGGACTTTTGGTTTCAGAGTGTGCTATATAATTGTAAACAAATAGTTGTTCATTCATGGAAAAGATCATATCCAAATAAAGATTTCTGGGTGTGGTACTAAGTCGCTTGCAACGTGATGCAGCCAGGGTTTTGTGTGTCCAATCAGGATGGGGTGAGGTTTTTTCATAATGCTCAGCGTTAGCAAGAGGTTTTCACTGTGCGGGAGGTACAATGTGCTAAGCAGTCCGTTTCCTTTACTGTCATGCTTAAAAACATTTTAGAAATTTTGGCAAGGCAGATTTTCATGGGGCTCAGGTACGTACACCAGGAAAGTTTGAATCTCTTAAAGATGTGAATTCTTCCAGCAAAAGAAGAAAGTTTGCTTCAGCTGCAGCTTGTTATATGTATCATTAAAAAAACCCCAACCAAACTCCAAAGGGTCTGTGAAGTGCAAAAGTGGCATTTATGTTACCAGACTGCATGTTTTCTGTGTGCATGTGTGAATTTTTTTCCATTGTTAAGTGTGTTTTACTTGGTTTTTTTGTGAAGGGGGGAACAGATAAAGTTGGTGAATGCTGTAGTTGTTTCTTACAGTGATGATTACATTGATTTATTTGTTAGAGTATATTCTTCATTTACATCCTGAGATCTTGCTGGTTGCTGTCTTGGATCACACCTCTACAGGTGTATCAGTGATTATTTGCATTGTGTGTATACAACATTTCTAGTTTGACTCACCTTTGTGGCACTAATTGAAATCAGTTGATAAATTTGTACTTGAAGTGCCAGGTGTGCTACCTGGCACATACTAAAGAGCAAATGTGGTATTTGGCATAACACTTTAGGTTAAAAAAAAAAAGAAAAATATTAGCAGAACAACTTATCTTATAGGAAGATTCTAAAGAAATACTGAGCAGCAAAAAGTATTTTGCTTCTCTTTAGCAGCAAAAGCTTTATTACAACAATATTTTTCACAGTTTTTGGGGAGGATAGCTCATTTGTATTGAAGAAGTGGACTTAGGAATACTGTATACCACAATGAAATGAAAAGTAGTTTCTAGCCCTATATAACTCAAGACATTGAAGTCATGATGATCTGGATTGGTTTGCAGTATGTGGTTGGATGGCAAAAGTTAGGTGTTTGTGTCTGTAAACCGTGGGACACCAAAGAAGATCTCTTGTCTTAGGTGAAAGTTTCCTCAGTTTAGAAATCAAAGCATAACTCTAGGAAATATATCCATAGTGCTGATCCCTGATGATGATGCAGTGCTTCTGAGGTAGTTCAGTCTAAAATGTGTAAGAATTAGTTTAACATAATTCTTTTTCTTATTTTGCAGGTTTTCACAGCTTTTGGTTTGAAGCAGTAAGGCAGCTTCTAGGATGAATTAATAACATGTAGTTGATTCAAGTTGAGATCTTTCCCCCTGTATCTCAGTTAATTTGGTTCTGCAGGAAAATAATATTTTGTATGAACTGATTTATAGGTTCTTACTTCTCTGCAAGAGCTACCCGTTAAGGACTATTATTTATTTTTCTTTCTAGAGATCAGCGCCCAAATTGTGATTCAAGAAGGTAATTGAAGGGGTCTGCATTTTTCAAACAGGTGGACACACAAAAAAGAAAAATTAATGCAAACTGTAAACATTTTTCTAAATTTTGGTATATCTACAAAGGAAGAAAATTTGAAAATCCCTCTGGACTAGGGTTGGATTTGTTGTTTTTTTGAGACCTAGGATACAAAAATGCCTGCTAATCAGTCTCTTGCCCTTGCAAAACCTTGTTTTAAGCTTCCATAGCTGTATTTTTTTCATTTTCATTAATACAGTCCAGTTTTTTATAAAAGCAATTCTACTCCCCTTAACATGTTCGTCAGGTACCAGGAACTAAATCAAGAATAACTTTGATGTGTGGAAAGTGTGGAACCAGTTAATGTCTTGCTAACATCAAGGAGTGTGTGACTTGTGAAACAAACTGTGTGGTACTTGATACCGAGTTGTACCCAGTTACTTTAGACACATTCCAGGATTGAAAACACATGTGCCATCTATGTTGCAAACCATATCCTCAAGAAACAAGATTCCTAAAATGAAGGATTTAAAGCCTGATGAATGAGGTGGATTTAAGACATGTTTTAAATGGAACTGCTCGTATGACTTTCTGTATGCTAAAACATGTATTTTTTAACTTCTACAGAGTCTGCTGATTTTTAGCATTGATTTCTGTAGCATTGTTTCACAAATGTTTTAATAGTTACACCTTGAAAATAGAGTAGTGTCTTCGAAAATGTCAGTCTGGAATAAACAATGAAAAGACTTCTTTGTCAAAAGCCTCCAAGCAAAAAACTGTTGAAATGGGACTTTCTATCCTTGTTTAAATATATGTTTTAGCTGCTGCATTAAAGTGATCATAAACAAAGGACTATCTTGGGAATGCTCAAATATCTATCAAATTAGGTGTTCAAAAATTGTTGTTACCATACATCCCATAATTAAGTTTCTAAGTTAGGTCCGGTTAGCTAAGTGAAAATATACTTGCTTTCCTGAAGCACCCCCTGGAGGTAAGGAATTCAAGTGTGTTGGCTTTTTTCCTTTCATTGTAGGGGGAGTTCTGGTCCTAACTCAGGCAAGACACTTAAGAGAGATGCATAGCTTGAAATGGTATGAATACCCAGTTATTAATACAGTAAGACCAAGTATTTTGTTTTAACCTTATCTTCTCTTAAATTACGTAAATCCTTTCAATGTTTAGTCAGCCTTACAGTTCTGCAGAGTTTTTGTGTGTAGAGGTAAGCATGTGAAGTGTGTTAATAAGTTACCATGAAAGTAATGTGGTCAGGCTGACAATACAATTTCAAGTTCAGTTCAACTTTCAAGTTTTTTATTTCTTGTTAGTTGATATTTTATTATTTGGTGGGCTCAAGATCTTGTGTTTTAAGTTCAGAGCTTCAACAACATACTTAGTTAGCCATGAATAAGTTGATAAAAATGATCCTTGTTCCAGTTCTGCTTTGGCAAAAGTAATTGCTATGCCTTTCTGATGTGCCTTATGTGATAATTTTATTTGTGGATTCATACATCATCATTAAAACAGAGAAGCAGGTACACAGTTCCTTGACACATCCTGTAAACAGCTGCAGATCTGTCTGTGCATCTGACAATGGACAGGATCTGCTTATTGGGCTGTCTTGCCACCTTCTCTTAAAATGCTCTTTCTGTCTGAAAAGAAACAGATTCAGTCCAGTTCTGTATGTATACCCTGTGTTTATACACTGAGCACTCTCCTATAAGCTAAAAGAAGCAAAACAGAAGGTGGAGGAACCACTTGCTGCAATGACACCAGTCTAACATTCTATGATGGAGCTGTGAACATGTTTGTCTGGCAAACCAGTACTGTGTTCTGCTGAATTCTATCTGTGATTTCAAAATTCACACATGATTTCTTTTTGTGTCTGTGAAAAGAATAAGACTATTAAAGTTTTTCCCTAATATGATGTGTTAAATATTCTTAGTATGTCCTTGTATGTTAGGGGTTACATGATGTCTTTGTTATGTAAATAAATAGTCAAATTGAAATGTGGTGTTTTGTAACCAAAGTTCAATGCAACATTAGTAAGTAACTAATATATAGATTTTCTTGCTGTTTGGCAATGGATGTTTCTCACTAGGAGCCAAAATTGTTTTAAATAGAAGGGTATGATAAGATTCTGTTTACTAGGAGAAAGAAGCAGGTCAAATATACTTTTATATGTTTTTAGCTTTGCACTAGACATACTACCATTATAAGTATCTGGGCTGGTTGGGTTCAAAGGAAGTATAATGGAGAGTTCCACACATGAGAAGATCAAGATGCTCTACCCAGGGAAGGAAAATGCTCCTTTATTTCTGCTTACACTTGCAAAGACCCATTTCTCTGAGTGCTGAAAACTTCACAGGCATCTAACGATGAACAACTGTTGTAGAAGAAGTTTAAGCTTGTGTCATTGTTGTTTATAATATTTGAATTTATAGATCTAAAGTGGCACCTGGATAACAGATAACATCCAATATTGTTTGACTGGCACATGCAATTCAAACCTGAACTACTTCCACACTGGAGTCTCATAAAATACAGTAAATTGTGTGGGATACAACATTATTTGAATTTGTCCTTGGCTACAATTTGCATCAGTTTGATCTTATTGCTAGTAAAGAGATGGAGGTGTAAGGGTGTATGCTATGGGTGATTTTCAAGAGAGAAGGGATTAGGCCACACTTTAAGTTTCACTTCATGGGGCATCAGTATGAGTGCAGAGAAACAAGTAGTTTCTCAAAGAAAGAGAGAATACTTTTTGGAATTGTCATCATCTTGATGCTTCCTGTGAAAAGTTTAGTCCGTCTATGGGAATGGTAATTAAAGAGTGGTTTTGCTATCAGTAATAGAATAGTTCTTTATCCTTAGTTGCTTTCAAATCTGAAGAAGAAAAAGGACCTATTTGTCTTCTGAGTTAGAAGACTGATATCAGTCTTTTTGTGGAAGTTATTTAATGCAATTATCAGTTACACTTGAGGAACAAACTTTGGTTTACACGTTCCATTTCAGGGTTTTTGGTATCTCCTTATCCAGCTCATTTGCTGTGGTTGCCATAAAATTCTAAGTACTTGCATTTAGCCTGGTGGTCATACCATCACCTCATTCAGCAGCAGAAGTGAGGTACAAGGAGTGAGTGGGCTGTGGGTGTTGTGTGGAGTTAGTGCTCTCTATTGTTTATATGAAGCACTGTAACTGAAGAATTTGGTACACTGTCAAATGTCAGGATATTTCTGGCCTTCAGTATAGCATACGTTGATTACAAACCAAAAACCTCACCCTGAAAGTGTAATGTAAAAATATTAAGTTAGAAAAAGACAAACCCCAAACAGATAGATATTTACCCTAAAATTGTGACTTAATAATTTATTTACTAGGCTGAGATTGCCTTGACTTTGTTTACACTGTTCTCAGATGTATCACTTATGAACGGCAATAATTTTATTAAGGGATTGGCCAGAGACAAATATCTAATAGGGAATGAGCTTTGTTTATCACGTTTTCATTGCTTTGATATCTAAATGTGAGATTATTTTGAAGAACTGTTTTGGTACCTTTCTTAGTATCTTAAATGGGTGCTGAAATCTTTATTGGGCTGCCTTGAAAAATCTACTGGTAGGTTGAAAAAGTAGAAATGGTTCAGAAAGGTGGTTTATGTGAGGGGGCATTCATATGTTTTGGGGGAAGGTGCTCTAAGTCTTTCAGCTGCAGTGATGTTTCTGTATGGGTGCTATTCAGAGTAGATAGCCCATTGTGAACTTTTTAATATAGATTTTAATTAGAGTGCTGTTCCTACCACCTGCTGAAGTAGAGCTGGAATGTCTGCTGACCTGAAATGAATGCACGTGTTCAGTATTAATACTGCATGTCTGGATCCAGACAGCAATCTTTCATTTTGACATGCACATAGTCAAAGTAAATTAATGTTTAAAATCTGAATACTTGAAGTTCAGCCAGAGTGCATTCATAATTATCTTCAGGCAAATTTAAATGGAAATGTGTATGCTATTTTTATTCTTTATTTACAGTATGTACAGGTAAAATTTGTGATAATGCTATATAAGTTAATTATGTTAACTTGTTTTTTTTCCTATTTGTGAAAGTATTTGTTAACAGATTTTAAAACATTTCAGTGACAGCATTGAAGTTCTGCATGGTTCAGTGTGCGCTATGTGTGTTTTTGTCATGTATCTTGAAAAATTGATCCCATTTGTTTTCTAGTTGTGTATATACATGCAATTAGTCTTAGAAATTGTAAAATTGTTTCAGGAAGGTCTAAATTGTTGCAGATTTTTTTGTCAGCAAAATTCTATCTCAGAAGAAACATTCTCTAGTAAACAGCATTGTGGCCTTTCAGAGATTTGATTGTGACCACAGCATCCCCTTCCTTATCATGTGTATTCTTAAACCTCCCAGAAGAAGGTAAATAGTCTAAGTGCTGCAATTCGTTCTATCCCTGATCACACTACAGCAAAATTATTTTAACTCATATATTTAAAAGAGGGCTGCAGCTCTGACAACACAAACATTGTGACGCTAATTTTTGTTTGATTGTAAGTCAAGTAAAGTTCAAGCACTTAAGTGCTTCTCAGTCAGCACAAAACTTTACAATGTTGCAAAACTGAGGTTCAGGCCTGTGTCTGCAGAAATGAAAATTATTGGCAAGAAAGCTGATCAATGTACTGGTGCATCAATTGCTTTTTACAGTAACATGACAGCAGGAAATCTTTCCAGTAGTTCTTTTCTTTTAATTTGTTAAAAATTAATAAATAACGCTGATGATTACTGGAGGTCATGTTCAAAGACTGGAAGACTAAAAGGCCTATTGGTACATTATCTACTTTACTTCTGTTGAGACTATAATGAACATAAGTCCAAAGCTGTTACCTGTGGAGTGTTCAGCTCTAAGTAGTTCAGAGAAACAGTGTTTTAAAATCTGAAGCCTATAAACAACATAAATTTGTGAAAATCAGTCAAACAAAAAAGACCCTTCCATCCCCCCAAACCACCCCAATATATTTTGAATTATTAACAAATATAAAAATGTTTGTGTTAGTGTAGCTGCATCTGCACATGGATTGTATTTGAATCTGAAAGAGGCGTTATCCTATACTGGTTTTTGCTGGTAAATATCATCTCCTTAGATTCACAGGAGAAATGTATACACTGATAACCTGTAATAAGTGAGCTCTGAATGGGAAGTTTTGCTGCTGGCCAATGAAGAATCTTTCTTCTTCTTTTGAACTCATGATTGATGACTGCTAGCTGAACAAAGAATGAGCAATCAGATTTTTTGAACTTAATTTTTCCTTCATTAAATAACTTTCTAGCTTGAATTCATGTTTTACTGTCTAATTATAGAATCTCTTGAGTGTGGAGATTAATTGGTTAAATTTTATGTTCCAGTCTTTTATGTATCCTATTTATAGTGTTTATGTGTTCACCTGATGCCTTGCTTCCAGAAAGATTCATCTGTGGTGAATCCTAAAGCATTCTTTCTTGTTTCCTAGTTGACTGTGAATCTGTTTTTAAGCAAAAAGAGATTCCTCACTTCTTATCTTACTGGCCTCAAGAAAGAAATAAATAATGTTTTGTGTCCTTGATTTTACAGCAGGAGATGCAAATGTGTGATTGCAGGGCCATGTGTTTTTGAGTAATGTTGGTTTCACTCTTCTATGCTTTGAAATACTAATTCTTTAGCTGTGTAATTTTTTGATCTTCAGGTGAAAAGTAACTGCATTTCTAATCTGCTGACTCTCTTAGTTGTCAGGAATTTTTCTTAAATTCTTAAGGGTTTGTTTTTTTTTTTTTGTGTTACTTGTGTGAGTAAAAAAAGCCAACAAAACCCAGCCAGGCATCAGGCTGTTGGTACATGTACTTCCATTATGCTATCTCGTGTTCTTATATCTGTCTCCACATCTTAACTTATACCGTCTTCTACTATGAGATTCTGTTCTAACTAAATACAAGGTACCAGAATCAAATACTGAAAACATCAATCAAGGAAAGAGAACACTGCAGATATCAAAGTAATAATTCTCAAGGTTTTAACTTGTCATTTCAGTAATTAGGTAATTTAAGTCTTCATTTTAATATGACATAAACCAGCAAAAATTACTTTTTCTAAGCCACCTTTTGGCCTACTTCTTCGCTGGTCTCCCAGTCCCTGGTGTAAAACAAACATTGGATTTCAACAGAAATTTTTCTTCTGTGTTACCACTTTATGAAGAGAGAAGCATGTAAAGTGTGAAATGTTATAAGGAATGCTTTATGACTCTTACTCTTAAATTCAGTACAGCTGTTGAATTTATGCAGATTTTCGTTCTTGTTCCTCTTAAACAGATAGCGATCATTGCAAATATGTAACTAATAATGTCTGCCTACAATGTAGTGTAATAATAACTCGGGGTTCTCTTCAGCAAATGTTACTCTGTCTTTTGCTATGGTCTGACAGGCATGACCTACATTTAAGAAAGCCCTCTGGGTCTGTCTGGTTCATTACTGTCTACTTGCAGATGCTTCTTCATAGATGGTTAGTTGAGATGCTCTTGCAGACCTCTAGGTTTTTTTGCGACGTTTTGCTGCAGTGGTTTTGCAAATTTATGTTCTCCAGTAGTAAGAGCCTGGCATGTTTAATAGAATTTATGTGGAGCTTAGTTTTAAGCATATTTCTGTCTTTCTAATAGCAATATTGAGAGTATTTTCATTTTTATGTCACTGAGCTTCAGGTTGTTCTGGGTTTTTAGATAAAAGTAAATACAAATGAAATATCCTGTCTCTATTCTAAATTCTGCTTGAGAGCCTGTTTTCAGTAGACTGTTGGCAATGGTTTTGCACATAATTTCAAGGCATTTCCAAACCAGTGGATTTTAACAGTAAAGGAACCTGCCTCGTGTTTTCTCCTCTACTAATAGTTAAGGCTGCTTGTTGAAACTGGCATAACTTTTAAAGTTACGTAGTAATGATTTTTAAATTCATCAATACTGCTTGTGTTTGAAATGCTAATCCAGCAGACTGTATGGTTTGTACAATTATTAATACTCTTTGTCTGTGTTGCTTAGTAGTTAAGAGGTTAAACAGTTCATGGGGGGTGGTGGGGCGAACAAAAGCAGTTTGCATTTTGTCAATTTTCAACTTCAGATATCAGTAAATCATTGCAGCAGCCTTCCTTATCAGTTGTTTGCACAAAAAAATAAGTGGAATGGGGGAGTGGAGAAAACCTGTTAGAGTTGTGTCTGAGGGGACCATCTGCTGTGGTTCCCAGTGTTGGCAGTGTGATAAGGGATAAGCTGTGTAAACAGAGGTACCACAAAAAAAGGCAGGCCCAGTTCAGGGAGGCATATGTATGATTTGGATTTGGGTTGATAAGAGCCTTAGAAAGTCAGGGATCTTAGAGTAAAAGTCTGTTAAACAGAGGAGTGATGTATTTAATCTAAAACTCCAGATGTAGCTTATTAGCATGAGTTTGCCTTTGGACTAACTTCTGTAGCTTTCTTCTGATTTATTGGGACTTCTACAAACACAAAATATGGATGAGTTGCATGATTAATCCAAATATTAGTACAAAATGCTGACACTTCTATGTTTTGGAAATGTTCACTAGTGGTTTGTATTAGTGCTTAACCAGCAAAGATTGATAAAGATTTGAAGAATGACCAGCAGTGTTAATAAATGTTTGATTTTTGGGGAAGAAATAGCCAGGTGGCAGAATAAGCATGCCCATATGAACAGTCAGAGGATCAGCTGATTGGTGACTATTCACCTGGCCACAGGTGTCTCTCGTGTATCTCAATCTGATGTACTGTATCTTAGACTTTTGGAAAGATGTGAAATAGAAAGAGACTGCCTCTGGAAGTAGGGAGGGGATTTCCCGAGCCTCTTGTTAGTCATACAGTGGTTGCTCATTACAGCAGGCTGGGTTGCAGGTGGCTGCCAGTCCACCTGCAGTGTGGACAATGCTGCATGGATCAAAGAGCCTTAGCTCTGTTTGGACTAAGTCAGGCATCTGTTACTATGGCCTGTCTAAGTAGCTAGTTCCAGTTTAAATTTCTGTATCAGGGTCACTCATGTGTCTGGTTTTATGGTGATTGAAACACTGGAAAAGGGGGAGTGGTTTTGCATTAAAAATGAAGTTAAACTTTCCGCCTATCAGTTTCTGTCTACTTACCACAGTGTTTAGGGGAAACATATGCACAATTTGGAATTTTTTTTGGTTAATATGAGGCTTTGCTACTAAGATTCCTTCAGCTATGTGTAAGACCTAGTAGGAATGAACTCTTTGGGAAAACCACAGATAGAATAATGTTCTGAGGAAAGGAGAATATGATGAGCTGCTTACTACTTGTCCTGGACTGTCTCCCTTTCCATCACACAAACTCTCCTCTCCAGTAGCTACATTGGGAAGGTAATGATTTCTTTCAGTTGGTGATGATGTGTGAAAACTGAAAAGGTGCCAATACCTTTGCCTTGCTAACTGCTGGAATGGGATCTGCCATATTTCGGGAGACTTAGCCTGGGTGGATGTTGGCCAGGAGGTATGTGGTATTACTCCTTTGGCGTGGAGTAGCTGCTATGAACTCTTACCCTCTGTGAGGAGTTGAAGCCTGGAATTTGAGGTGCAGAGGTTTGAAACAGGCTGGAACCTGGAATCTGTCTCAAACCTTTATAAGAAAGAAGGAAATTTTCAAATCTAAGAGAAGTTTGAGCAGGGCTGACCTGCAGATCCATTTACTTTCTGGTGACTATATAAGATCTGAAGATTTCTTTTGCCTATTTTTGAGCCAGTAACAGCATAAATGTATTATTTTCCTAACTTTGGAGTCTGGCAGCAGGTTTATAATGGCCCTGTTTAAATACATTTGCTGTTTTCTCTGATGAAGGCTCCCAGACCTTTCTGTGGAGGGCTTCACTGATGTCCTTGCTGCCCATGCAAGTAAATGATGCCTGTCTGTGCTGAGATTTGCATCTGTGGTGTCCAGTGATGGGACAAGGCAATGTGCATGAACTAAAATACAAGAAATTCCATGTAAACATCAAAAAGGCTTCTTTTTTTTCATAGTGATTTTGATCAGATGCTGTAACATGTCTCTTGAGGTGTGGAGTCTCCATCCATGAAGACATTTCCAGTCCAACTGACCACAGCCCTGAGCAACCTGCTCCAGTTGCTCCTGTGGCTGAGGATGGAGGTTGGACTGGAGGATCTCCATAGGTTCCTTTCCACCTCAGCTGCTCTGTCACTCTACGAAATACTGTAAGCTTCAGAAGCCTCTAGATAAGGAGGAGGATGTTGGGGAGGGGAAAAGACTTTTTTTTTTCCTTTTTATATGAAGTCTTCTGAGTTGTTGGTCCTTGGTACTTATATTTTGAGTCTGTGGGTCTGCACTTGGGTTATAGGATACTATGAGGTGTCTTTATCTCTCTTGCAGAGGAGGGAGGCTGGTTTTCTTGCACTTATGGGAAGTGAGGGTAGAGAGAGAAGAATTTTACATAATTTTCCTTTATCTCATAGAAAGTGTTTTCTAACTCCTCTTCAGTTTTTATGAAGTTGAATTCTGTACTAACCTAGGTGTTACTGTCTTTATCACTTTTTAAATGAAACTGCCCAAGTTTCAGTAAGGAGAAATGTGATTCTGCTACCATTTCCTTTGATCAAACTATGATCAAAACTTTAGAATTGATGTACTGTTTGGAAGAGTGACTTCATTTTTTTTCCCTCTCAGTTCAGGCTCAGTTATTGATTATGTGTGAAATACTATTGAGGGATGAGAAAGAACAAAGTGAGCATAAAGTACTTCTTAAAAATAAATTTTCAAGGCAGAATGCAGCACTTTGTCTTTATTAAACCAATTGATGTTTCTTTTATACTCTTTTCAGTTTGTGAAGATTTTCTTCTTTACCTGACAGCCTTTTACCTTCATGCTTTGGAGACCTTCACCTTTTATTGCTAGGGCTTAGTTATACTTTCATTGATTCTCATCTTGGTAGAATATTATACTTCTTTGAAAGAGTTTCATATGTAAGGCTTTCCACAGAGAACTTTGACTGAAATTAATGGGACACTTGCTAGGCGGTAGAATTTGCTGGTTTTTCTTGGATCTTGCAAGAAGAAGATAGTTAGAGTTTGTCTTTTGTTGTAGGAAATAGCTCACTGCTGGTGTATCCCTGTAGAAAGAGTAAAGTTTTATCAGAGGCAGAAAATGTGACCCATAGAATTTAAGTAGGTATCATCTGTTATCATCTGAACAAGATAGATTATATGGGTATATTTCTACATGTTGCTTAAAATGCTGATTTAGTGTATTTTCTTTCTTGTCAGCAAACATCTGGTATGCTACAAATAACCTACTCTCCTTAGGATATTAAAAAAAATCTAAGTGCTTTAAATTATTGAGATTCTGCTTAACTACATGTACATAATTATGAATTAATTGGTGGTTTAATTAATGACACTTTAATAATTCTTTTACAATTAGATTGAGTGATAAAAAGCAATTGCAAGCTGAACTATCTGTGAAGTTATTTTGCACATTGTTCCTGTGTCATCTGCAGGATATGTTTATTAATAATTTCTTCTGCTATAATTTCATCTTGGCTTACTGCAAACTCCGTGCATTATGAAACAAAAGATTGTGTTTCATATAACCATGAGAACAATACTTCAAATCTGTCCTTATCTCTGGTTTCCTTCATGAAAAAGATTACCAGAGGAGAACATTGTGGGTCAGATGCAGGGTTTTATATTTCTTTATTCTGATCTGCTATGGACTTTTAAGTTCTTGTAGTGGTTTTAAAAATCTGTCTTACCTGCAACAGCTTGTTTCTTTGTAAACACATCTGTCCTAATTATGTTGTCTTCTTTTCATGTTTTAAAGCCAAATATTGGAAGCTATGTAGCCAAAACTTGCACTCTGGCTCCTGTCTGCTTTTTCTCACTTGAAGAAATAAAGTTAACAGGCATTATTTAATGTGTTGGCGACCTTTCTTTAAATAGTTTCAACATTGAGTTCAGCTTTCTGTTTGCTCTTTTCCAGTTTCTGCAGTTGTTCTGAGATCTGCTGCTTCAACTAATAAAACTAATTAGAACTTGAAGAGTGTAGTTTTTGCTTTTACAACACTGTAATTTATTTTCCATTGAAAGTAATTGCCAAGTGAGTGGAGTCTGTCAACCTGCTGTGTACCTGCAATATTCTGACAATGTAAGGTGTCTAAAAGATGAATTGTGTGTGGGGAAAGACCACATGTCCTTCCCCGGCTTGTGCAGTGGAGAGGTGGACTAATCGAAGGGAATGCAGACTGATGGAGAAATAATATTTTGGACAGCATTTTTTTGCATATTCTTTTCTCTTTCAAGTAATCTTTTATTTGTGCTGACTTTAAAAATCAATGTATGAAAGATATCACAGAAACACAATTAATTGGTTTCTTCAATAAGACTAAAGAAGCTTTTATAGATGGAAAAAATTTAAAAGAAGTAATCATTATCAAAATGAAAAGTTCTCTTGTCTTGAATTGCGATCAGTTTCAAAATTGGTTTAGGTTTCTCCATTACTGTATGCTGACATAAGTAGTGTATTGAGATCTTTAGTAAGAGAAGCAACAAAGATGATCAAGTAATGAAAACGTGCAGTCAGACACCTTCCTTCACTGCTGTTCCAAATTGTGGCCACCTGATTTCTGCTGCTGGAGGCTGGGAAGCAGGAGGTGATGGGCACACAGATGTCTCTGTTGTGGTAGCACATCTTGGCGTCCTGTGCAAATGGGAAGGGGGTGTGGGCTGCTGGTGGGAGTGTTTGGGGGAGCAGGCAGTTCACAGCCACTGCCCAGTGCTGGGGCTGGACATCAGCTGTGGGATGTTGCTCCTAGCTGGTGCTGCACTTCACTGCTCTGCATCCTTACAGGCATCCTCACACCCATTTGTGTGTCAGACCCCGGGAAGCTGGGAAGGATTACTTATTTTTACACACTGGTCCTGTATCTTCAGCCTTCTTGGAACACAAAGAAATTATTTTGCAAGTGTATTTTTGTTCTAGAATATAGGTCTCTGCTTCTGTGTTCTCTGAGGCAGATAGATCAACAGGCACATAAAGTCTCTTGGCCTTCATAAAAACTCACGGAAGCAGTTTTGCTGTTTGTTTTAAGGTGCAAAGCAGCTTTTACCATTTGTTTGTATTTAACTTGGGAATTATAGAAGAGCTGTGGAACATATTGCAGGTAATCTGCAAAACATTTATCTTTGTGTGTGTGTGTATGTGTTTTTTGGTGCATCTTAATTAAATGACAGTATGGATAACACAGTTAATCCTTTATCCACAGTCTGCCACAGTGAGCAGTTCCCTAAGATAAAATTTAGCAATGTTTGATTGGAAATTTTATTTTATGTATACAAGAAAAATTCCTTCTGCAGGATCAGGAGGATGAGTTTGGTAGCTGCTCTTCAGAGTTGAAAATAGGGGGCAGCTCTGTACTGGGGGTCAGTCTGTGAGTAGACTGTTTAGGGAGGTGTCTAGGGGGAAAGAGAGCTACCACCATGTAGGAGGAGAGGCAGGCAGACCTGTATGTGGGCAGTGCATGTATCTCAATTACAGATCAGGAGGAAGCAGCGGGAGTGGGAGTGGCTGTCATTAGAGAATTGGTAGAGCAGGACTTGATTCCTGGTTTGTGTAGTTCAGAATGCTCCATCACCAGCTCTTGCAGCAGCACAGTTCCGCCAGAGTACAAGAACCTTAAACTGTGAGCTGCATGATGCCAAAAGCTGTAGCTTTGATACTGCTGTTTCAGAATGTACCAGTTCTGAAAAAGTGTGGCATAACTGATTTGTTCACATTTTGAATGATACAGGATTTTAGCAGCAGTGACAGCATTGTGGTCTGGTTCCTTCATTTCATGCCATATGTCACACTTGTAATTTAATTCTGAAAAGTGCTTGCATAATGATTTAAAAGTGCTTTAAGTACTTGACAGTACATCATCAGTGGGGGAGAAGTCAGTTTGATTCTGTGTGAATTCCCTTCTAGTCCTTTTGACTAGATTATTCAGCACCTTGTTTTAAAGACAGATGACATGCAAGTGTCTTTTGAAAGTCAATTGTATAACTTGAAATTAGAAAGTAGTGCAGAAGTGTTAATGATAGCACCAGACAGAACATTGTGATGCACGACACAGCATGACAGACAGAATTGTGCCTCCCACACGCTCACCTTGCCACGGGGCCTTCGTGGTGTCACAGCTCTATGGTTTTGTATCCATCAGACATCCAGCCTCACAACCTATAGCCTCTGCTGAGCTCCTGACGCCAACAAATTCAAAGCTGAATGAGTTTTTGGATATTGACTTGGACTCTCCTATGCTCACCAGCCATGCTGGCAATGCAGAGGTGGTAACAGCTGTAATTAAATGTGGCCATCTTTTCATTGACTTCCTGAATGCTGAAAAAAGGGCAGGAAAACCCCCGATATTTTAGCAATCTAATGAGTTTTTTCTTTTAATCACAAAGGTGTAGATTGCAGAGAGCTAAGCTTGCAGGGACCAATTTAACATTTTTTTGAAAAACAAGGTATATACACATCTTGCACACTTTTATTTCTAGCACTTGAAGACATCTGCTTCAGTTTTTTCTTTTGTAGAGTATGAGCTCAGATTTAAAACAAACAAACAAAAACCAACCCAAACCCGCTGTTAGGGAAATCTATGCTGATAGGTTGGAATTTGAGATCTTCCTAGGACTGGTAGGTTTTTTGAGAGCTAAGCACTGGTCAAGTGAGGAAACTTCAGTTTTTAGAGTGGTTACTTGTATATTTATGTAGAATATATGACAAGTGTCTTCTGAAATTGGACATTTTTTATCATTCATGCACCAAACCTTAGATTACGCCACAGGATTTGCTTCTTTCCAGTTAATGAGTTAGGCAGCTTAGCGGGGAGTCTGTCTTTAGGAGTGCCATGCAAAGAATTAAATGTATTTTTTATAAATGTATAATGAATTAACTTCCTTATTGGAAAAATGTGATTGCTTAAATGACAAAACAGCATGGGGGCAATTTGCTGTTTTGGAGAGTTTATTTTTAGTGCATGTTGTCTGAAATTTGTTTTTTGAATAGCTAAATAATGAGTGGCTCTAAAATCAGATGATGATTGTTGTTATGAAAATTCCATTCTCATAGTTTCCAGTTCTGAAAGCATTTACCATTTATTTTGTTTGAGTTTTGAACACATTTTCTAACGTTTAATCAAATAAATCTTAATAAATTACTGAAAATCTGCTTGCTAATGGACTAATGGTTTTGGTTTTTATGTGAAGTAAATGGACAGAGACTTTCATTGCTAAGTAGGTAATAGTCTCAGAAATTTTGAACAGTAGCTGTTGACACTTGGAATTTTACTGTGAGATGCTCTCTGTCCAGAGATTGGCACAAAGCAGTTTTATATTTCTATATTATATCATTGAAACTCTAAAACAGTATTTTGTGTATCTTTAAAAAAAATCACTTTTTTTTTTGTTTTAAAGAGATGCTCTTTGTTTGCTATTATTCATCAGTTCTTTTGTTATTAGACAGAACTGTTATTTTAAATCTGCAGGATTTCTCCTGAAAGTTCTCCTAAGCACAACTGAGTTTTACTTGATTTGTTTTCTTTTGGATTGATAAGCCCTGAGGTAACAGAGTAAAATATGTCTTCTCTTCATAGTTAAGGCATCCAAATACAAAGTATTAACTACAAGAGGCTAGTTGGCCCCCCTGCCTACCATCTGTGATGGCCAGCTGCTGGATTGCACTACGTTGTGTTGGAGGAGAGGCACACGCCGGAGTGGCTGCGAGATGAAAAGCTGGCGTTGGGAACACTGCTCCCCAGGAACAGGCAGCCTGCCCTGGGCTACTTCTGTGGGGCAGGTATCTCTTATTCCCTCACACTCTTAATGCACAGAACACTGTGTGCTCTCAGCTACAGACGTGGTGTTTGCATTGAGCAGCATGGAGGGAGGGGGTAGGCTGCCCCCAGAGAGGGTTGTAGGAAAACAGCGTTTCCCGCTTGTATTCCCTTGGCTCTGTGCTCAGAGCAGGTAAGTGCCTGGCCTCTGCACGTGTTAAGGCTTTCCTGTGTGTGTTGGCCTGGGCAGACCAGCTTGGATTCTCCTTTCTTTGGGCAAGGTGGCCTTCAGGACTGTCCAGCTGAGCTGCTGCCTTGCCCAAGCGGTGTGGTGGTGTTTGCAGGGGTCCTAGGATGAGGGAAGAGATGAGAATCTTGACTCCATGTTTCAGAAGGCTGATTGATTATTTTATGATATATATTATATTAAAAAAATGATATATTATAACTATACTAAAAGGATAGAAGAAAGGATTTCATCAGAAGTCTAGCAAGGAATGAAAAGGAATGATAATAAAATCTTGTGACTGCTCACAGCCTTGACACAGGTGGCTGTCATTGGTCATCAAGTAAAAACAATTTCACATGCTGGGTGAACAATTCTTCAGATCACATTCTAAAGCAGCAAAACATGGAGAAGTTGAAGCTTCTCAGCTTCTGAGGAGAAAAGATCCTGGCAAAAGGATTTTTCATAAAATATGTCTGTGTCACAAGCAGAGCCTCTCTGTCCCTGCCAGGGCACTGAAATACTTGTCCCCCAGACGTGGCTTAAATGTCATTACTTCCCAGGATGTGGAGGAAAAAGGAAAGAGAGCGGAAAAATAATAATCACATGTGATCCATTGGCTTTCTGTGAACACTGAGATTTTCTGCAGAGATTCAGGAAGGAATAGTCATGAAGTAATGTTATTGAAGTTATTCTAGATAAATTCTGAAGAGATGGAAGTTCTGGTTTTGGTTTTTTTTTGTTTGGGGTTTTTTTTTGAAACTACTCTTTGTCTAAATGGATAATTTCTTTAATTTATTTAGACAGAAATTGCATATGCAACACGTTAAGGCTTGCTTCGAAGAAACTTATGGGGAGGCATAGAAAGTTGTTTGTGAGACACAGAGGGAAGAGAGACAGGAGAGCAAGCTGAAGCTTGAAGATTGAGTCTGAAAATGCTTGGTTTTGTGTTGAAAATGTCTGATTTGAAAGATGGTGAAAAAAAAAGAGCAAAACTGTCTTGAAAGTTGGGGGTTATTTTTCCTACTAGTGTCAAAACGAGCAGGATTGCTAAAGCTCACAAGCTAGTTTTCCTTCTCTTTAAAAGGATAATAGTAAGAAAAAAAATCAGATCTGTCATTTGTATCAGGTATGGTGATTTGTATGTAGTCATTTTAATTTACAGTTTGATTGCACTTTGTTTTTCTCTGCTAAAGCATGTGGCTCACTCTTGGTAAGAAATGACCAATTCTTTTGTGTTGCTTTTGTGGTTCTATGAATGCTTTTTTCCTCGATTTAAAGCGGTGCCTATGATTAAAGTGGTACGAGCAGCATTTTCTGAGTTACTGGACAGACACAGCTAATTAAAGGAGCTGTGAAAATGAGGTTTGATGTAGAGAATGATCAGTGAGAAAATGCTCAAAACTGAGAGTTTCAGCTCATACTAGGTGAGAAACATTGGAAGGGATATGCCTTGTTACATTACTGTGTTGCTACTGTTGTGACAGGCAGCTAAGCTAAAACCACAAAAAGCTAAATTTTAAAATACAGTGCTTTTGTATGTGCTGTAAGCTTAGCTCCTGAAATTCATTACTGGAAGTATCTTCAGGGCCAGACACTGAGGAATGAATTCATACCTCGTATATTAAGTGAGGTGTCATTACCTATGGGCCTGGAAGCAGCTTCTTTCATAACTCACTTGCTCTTATGTTTTTGACACCTTCTCGTGAAAGAGCCTGTGTGCCCTTCTGCCAGAGTGTTAGACAAAGAGAGACTGGCCAGCGTGTCAGCAGTGAGGAAATTGCTAAGCAAAAAGCAGTTATCCTGCACTACTGTTATTTTGCATCAGCTAACTGTCCAAAGAGTATGTGGAGGAAGTTGTAAGGATCATTTGTTATTCAGATAATATTCTTGTAATTTGTGCAGCTTTCCATGCAGAGAACAAAAATGGGCCTATTTTATGAAATCACTGGGTTTTAACAAACAGCAATAATACTGAGTAAGTGTGAAAATTCTCAAGAAAATTTATTTTCTTCATGAAGAGTTAGTACTTCTTGCACAGTGTCAGAAGGATTCTTTTCAACTTTTATAAATGTAGCTGGCATTTGCCTGTCAGGAAGATGTTAAAGCTCTTCATAATATTTAACATTTGCAACCTGTACACAAAGCTTTGTTTCATACTGTACTTCTTTTTCTGTCTTCATTCATCACATGAGTGTTGGTCTAAACTTCTTGGCTTTTGTATTCCTAAAACATGTGACTGTGTGTGAAATAGAGATGTATATTGACACTGCCTGATCCCAAAGCCTGCCAGAGAAAGGCATTTACATATCTCTCTCCTTTGTATCTGTGCCTATACCTTTTTGAATGAAAATATTACAGAATAATAAGTGCAGTTTGGTATGGAAGTGATTTCAAAATGACATGTTGTCTAGTGCAGAGAAATGGGATGGTGCTATCTTACACAAAACCCCTCGTGTTGTGTAGAGTTTCTAAATGTTTCATAGGTAAGTTCTTAACAGTGAGCCAAAAGCTTAAGGAGTAAAATACAGTGACACCACCTGAGCACATTTTTCTCCTAGAACTGCGCAGGTGAAGGGACGAGGAAGTAGAGGCTTTTCCATGCATGCTACTGAGGTTTTGAGTCCTCTGGTTTCCATCCAAAATAGAGATTTACGTAAATGACAAAGGAAAAGTTAAACATTAATTAGTTGGTATACTTAGTGATTATTCTTAACATGTGAAAATGTGAAGTTTTAGAATCTGCAGAAGTCTGTCTTGAAGTTGCACAACTTCTTAAGTATAGAAAGAAGTGTATTTTGTGGTTAGCAAAGAAGGATTTTGGTAGAAGTTATAACTTAGAGACTGGAATTCAGAGCAGGCTATTATTTTATGACATGAGTTTGAAGTTAAAGTTGTGCTTCTTGACTACAGTAAAATAGAAAGCAAGTAGCTTTACATAACTATGCTTAACCTTGAAGCCTTGCTGTCTTACTTTTCAAACCAAGCTGATATTCAAATCTGCTTCAAAGCAGCAAAGTCATCCTAAAGATAACGTTTAATCTTTGCAAGTGTTGAAGTGGTGACATGTTTTGTGGCTAGCGTTGTTGAAAGACTGCAATGGTTAAGAATTTGCTACTATTCATGTGTTGGCATAAACTTCAGCATGTTACTTTATATTACTTTGTCAGAAGCTACTGTTAATGATTAAAATTGTTTAAAGAAAAACAGATTTAATTTTTACCATTTTTTGTTCTGACTGAAATGTTCCATTGTGTCAAGTGTTACAATTTGGTTGGAAGAAAAAGGCAGTCTTTGGGCAGAGGAGGGAAATATCTCTTCTTCTTCAATGAAGTGTTAATTGAAGTTTTTAATGTGTTTTGGGCCATTTTTCAGCTTCAACAAGCTGCTAGTCCAAATGACAAGAACACTAAGATTGAAATGAGAGATAGTGAGCTTCATAGTTCCAGTTAGGAATGTTGCAGAAAAATTGTATTTTTCTCCAAAATAATAGTAACTTGAAACATTTTCACCAGCATTTAATGAGAATTTCTTAAACATTTAATATTGATTCATATATAAAAGGGGAAAAAAGTTGTATTTGAAAACCGTTAAAAGTATAGTTTGTAACAATGTAAAGATCTTTTCCACTTTTTTGTGAATTGATATTTAATGAAATTTTAAGTGTTTCACTTCCTGTATTTTTTCAAATGGAAGATAGGTTTTCTGTTGAACTTCAGTATTGATGTATTTGAAATGCGTTACCACTGATTTTGAAAGTCAAATAATTTGAAACCTAAATAGATTTTTTTAAGTAGAGGGGAAATTAAACTTATAGTGCCATGAGGTAAACAATTTGCTGGTACACACTTGATTGAAATTAATTTGAGTGGCTTATCCTGCCAGCCCATCGACAAGGTGGTTCTTGTGCTAAAAAGTCTGCTGGAGTTACCAGGAGCTGGCAATGGGGCAGTGGGAACTGATTACAGAAATGTGCCTGCAGATTTTCCTGCAGCAAACATTTAAAACACTGCCTTGAACTGTAATGGCTCACTGGCTGGGGAACGTGTCTGTGCTGCCTGTTGATGTACAGCTTTCCTGCCAATCATCTACTTCTGTATATAAGCTCTTCTTTGTAAATACCGTTGGGGGTGAGATGGCACCTTCAGTAAATCAGTTATCATGGGAGAGGGTGTGTAGTAAGTTTGAAAAGTTTCAAGTGCAGATTTGAGATTGCCTTTTGACGTTAAGTTACAACAGATGTTGGATTTATTCCAAATCCTTAATAAGAGATGCGGGTTATAGTTTCCACTTGGCAAGTTACCAGCCTAAAGAAAAAGGCTTCTATTCATGCTGTTATAATGGAAACTATTCTCTTTACCTTAGTCTTCCACAAATGCAGCTCATTTAGTGGATAAAAATATCTCCTTATATTCATAGATTTCAGTCTCCTGGTTATTCAGAGCTAGGCTGGTTTGTTGCTGTTTCAGAGGTCTTGGGCAATACAGGCAGATCTGTACAATAGTGAGAAAGCCTCCTTTGAGGCTTGACTGATACCTTCTTTAAAGTAAAAGGAGCTGAAGAGAAGCCTGGTAGTGGGCTTAGTGACTCATTTGTCCTTCAAGGAGTAGTGGCTTAATCTTGTGGCATCACCTGCTGTACTTGGCCAGCAGGAATGGCTCTTGTGCTGGTGTTTGGCTTCTGGGCTGCTCAGTTTGTGCAAGGAGGCCAGGTTACTAGAATGGTAAGAAGAGCAAGACATACTGTTCTGTTCAGCAAAAAAAGAATTATGGACCAAAAAAAATTTTAATTCTGTATGTCTGTTTTTCAGAGGAAAGCCCTCTGAGGGCTTGGTTCATTACCTCTTGAAGTGTGCTTGATGCATCACCTCAGTGCATTGCAGTGTTGATGGAGATGCAGATCTGTTGCTACGATGTGAATAGCAGGCAGAGATGTAGATGTTCTTCAAAATTGTTCTGCTTTATACATCTCATGCCTGTTCCCCAGTCAAAAAAGCATTCAGATACAGCCTTCTAACAATAGCACTTCAGCAAAATTCAGTGAAGACTGGCACAGAAAGCAGGAGAGTTTTGAGCCACTAGTTACAGGACAGATAAATAGCAGCTTTTATCTCAAACCTTACAGTCCAGTGCACTTTTGCAGGGCTGATATTAGCCTGAGCACTGAAACTTCACAGTGCTATAGCTGACCCTGGCTTTCATGATCTTTACACCAGTGACTAAAAGGTCATGATTTTAAGAACAATGATACACTTACAGCCCACATTATCACTGTGTCATATTGCCTGCATAGCACATTGTGGCAAAATAAAAGTCACCAATGGCAGGCATGTAATGGAAGAAGCCAAATGTGAAGGGAATATGAAATGTGTAAGAAACACTTAATAGAAAATGCATGACTTCAGTATTAATCTGTAAAAACTGGTTTAAATGATTCATATGCAAACTGTTTTGATTTTGAAGTTTTCATCACTTCACGCATTTTAAGCTTTATTCAGTCTGTTTGGTTTGTTCTATTAGATGTTAAACATGCATTTGCTGTCTGACTCTTTAATAAGACTGGTAGCCAATTATTCCTCTAGAGGATGAAAATGGGAACAGTAAGTCTAAGGAAAAAGTAGTAAATTCCAAGTCTGTAATTCTAATTCAAAATTCTTTTTTTTTTATTGAAAGCTAGTTAATAGAAGTCCACCATTTCTAAAGTCCACTACTTTCTTTGTCTTATGGCAATTATTTCTGCTTTGATGAGACTGTATTACTGTGTGTTGTGGTTCATGAAACACTTCTGCTTCAGTATCATTCCAGACTTCTTTTTCAGTATTTGCTGAAGAAGTCTCAGTTACAAATTTGTAATTGCCTAAAATAGAAACAGTTTTTCCATATTTGTTAACATATGGGGACTCTGATGCTACTGCCTGATAAAAAAACTATAAATAGAGTTAATTTACCTAAAAAAATCATGGCATTTGAGAAAATTAGTCATTATGGTATCTCAGTAAATCTGCAGTGATACCTAAAGTCTCCTAATTTGATGTTTGCATGGCATTTTAGGAATATTTTTATTCTTGCACTGTTTTGTACTGATTTATTTCTTACTGCACTGTGTACCCAAGTTGCATTGTTTAAGAGGAGTTTAGGAGGCTGTGCTACATGTGCTTCATTTGGAGAAAAATTATGTTCATTGAAAACAATCTAACAAACCTCTCTTAGTCCAGCATTACTATGTCCTCATGGAGGAAGCATCCTTTCTGAATGTTTCACTTTGACCCAACCCGTGTGCAAACTTGTGTTCATATGCAAACAGTCTGTGTGTTATATAAATATGACCTCCTTTATTATTTGATGTTTCTCAAAGTGGTTTATTTTGGAATTTGCCTAATCACTTGACTTGGTATTTTGTATTATCAGGAGTGCGGATGTTATAGTTATGAAAAATATTACAATGTGCACAAAACACAGAAAGGTAGTGTGACAGGCAGTGTTCCCAGGTTAAAATCTTTCATAGGTATTTGCATGCATTTTGAATATTGAATATTCCAAGGTTAAAAACTTTTGCAGGTATTTGCATGGATTTTGCATAGTGAAGCATTCATGTGCTTATTAGCCCCACACTATACTTGCAGTTAAGAAATTTGCATGTGATTTACTTTGTGTTGAGTGAAATAAGCTTTACACAGAATTCAGGGCATTAACTCTTTTTATGCATGACCTATTACTGAGTGGAAGGCACTTGAAAAAAAATCTGCTTAGCATTTTGTAACAAACACAAGATTTAAAAGGGCAACATGAGTATGAAGTGTTCCTATCAATAATACCTTTCAGGAGCACATGCGTGTGCTGCGTGGCATGTTTCCAAATTTAATTGTATTTGTACCTTACCAAGGACTCAAATTTGAAGCTTGTTCTTCATAGAAGATGCAGAAAAACAGATATAGGCGGTAGTTTGTATTGTTTGTGTGTGTGAGTTTTGTTGTAGTTTTCTTTTCTTTTCTCCCTGGGTTCTTCCATTCATTTGTTACAGAAGCACTGATTCATTGCCATGTTCATGACTGATAGCGTGAGCTGTCGATTTGTTGTGTTCTTGACAGTAAATTGCCATTTGTGTTCAGAATATTTCCTAGTTAATTTTGGCTTCCTTTTGAAGCATAATCAATATTCATTGTTCTTTCAGATCTACAAGCTTGAATTGATATTACTCAAATCTTTGAAAACTTACTAAAATCCTACACTTTTTCAAAGACTGGTGGAAAAAAATTGCAGTTGGAGCCTGACTGTCAAGTCACTAACAAATTTCTCTGTGTGGTGCTCTGTAGTTCCTCAACATGTGTGTAAAATCCTACCTCTGCATGTCAAAGTAAACCAGCCACTTGCATGTGACTAGTTCTTTTTGAGCTTGATTTGCTTTCAGTAAATTCTAAATTGTGGTAAGTTTATTACTTTGGTAATATACTTGTGTGCTTCCTAAACAGTAACTTATTTGCCTATTAGTATGTTAATATTGGACAGTCAACTTTTAAAAACATTTTCATAATTTCCAGTGCCTGTACCAGCATCTTCATGGCATTGGAAAGTGATTTCCCCGGCTTTGGCTGCACATCTCTTGCTGTAGGCAGCAATGTCAGTGTGAGCAGCTGCTGTTGTGTTCCCCTGCCTGCCCAGCTGGGCCAGTGCAGATGTGCTGCATCCCACAGGTCACTACCAACAGAGGCAGTCCTTTGGCCTGGTGCATTTTTTTTTAATCCCAGGACAAATATCCAGCTAATCTTTATAGTGGTATCATTCCCGTGAAAGGGTGGTATGAGAAAGAGGAAAGCTGCTACTTGGGGGAAGCTTTGTAAAGCTGTGCCCCAAGTCTGTTCAGTGTGTAAAAAAAAATGTAAATTGTGTGTGTGGGCCAGAACTGGCCTGTGAGTTGGAGAGAGGACCAAAGAATTTCTGCAAGGAATGAAGTGGTTGGTTTTACACAATGATTTACTGCTGTTGCTGATGGCTGCATGTTTCTTTAGCTTTACACACTGCACTAGGCAGAACAATAAGCTGTGTTTGAAAGCCTGAGCTTTGCCTGTGGTTTGCATATTTTGTCTTTGGATACATACTTGGAGTTCATATGACTAAGTTCAAAGGAAGTAGCTTTTCTTTTTTCACATGCTCATGCTGATCTTGAAATATTAATTTATTTTACCTATTTAAGTGATTAACAGGAAAAAATAACTTTTTCGTTACATTGGTTGGTGTCAACACTGTATGAACATCAGAAATTCAAAGTAGATCTGATTATGCAGGAGAAAGTATATTATGTAGTCTATTGGTGTACCTTGAAGGGGAAATGTGTTTTGAAACTTATTACAAAACAGATAAATATGCATTTTCTCCAAGAGATGTTCTTTAACTTCTGTATCTGAAAGTCATTGTTAGTGATTCCAGAAATAATTTTCATATCTGTAGTAAAAATACTTTTTTATCTACTGAGATTTAAGAATCACTCTTGTACAGATTTATAGTCTTTTTTAGTGATCAGGTAGCAGTGTTTCCGGGCACATGAACACAGTATGGGTAAAAAAATGTTATTAAAAAGAGAGTTTAAAAATGTTTCATTATCTTGATTGTGCTAAAAATAATAGCAGCAGTGAATGCAAAAGCTGACCAAAAATCATCAGAGCCTTATTTTGTTCTGTTTCTGCTGATTTCCTCAACTGACTCCTTTTACTACTGTGACCAGGCTCCTTGGCTTGCCATTCTGTGAGCATAAGTGTAACAACCAAAAGTGCTGGATTCTAAGCACTTCACTGAATTATTTGTGTCATTTGTGCCAGTTACATTTACACAGTATATTTAAATGGAGACATATAGAATGGTGTCATAGGAGGCAAAATTTGGTAACAGCAGGATTAGGGTAAGGACAAAACTCTGTCTTTTACAGGGAGGGTATTCTTTGGGATAGACCTTGGTTTAAATCCCTTCTTCTCAGATGCCTAAGTACTTTGTGTTTAAAGCCTGTGGACATCGCATCTGTAATCAGGCAGTGTTTTGGGAGCTGGTTTGTGCTTCCTTACATGTATCGTCTCCTTGGTGTTTTTGAATCCATTCTCCAGTGGTGCAAAATGTCCACAGAAGGTCATGGATAAAGACCCTGTTCCAGTCTGCCTTGTATTCTTTCTTGTCTGAATACTGTTCTACAAATTAAAAATCATTATTTGACTTTTTAGAAGGTGTTACTGCTTGCCTTTATCCTCTGCACTGTGTAAAATTTTAAATCTTCTGGAAGAGAAGCTGGGCAGGGTTTTTAAATTTATCACCATGTAGACCAAACCTGTGTTGTGTATTTCAGCTCTACAGCTCATCTCTCCTGGAGAGTGAGAAAGATAAAAATAATCATCTCCCATTACCTGCTGAATGGGGCTTTGTGAGTATTTCAAGCACCTTGGTCCACTTAAAAGTATCTGGTTTTTCTCTGGGGACTCTGGTGCCAGAGGAAGGACAACTTACATTGCATTTTGTGTAGCATGTGGCTAGTTTCTTTTAAAACACTGGGCTGCTTGGGATCTGTTTTACAAGCAACTTGGATATCCAGACTGTAGGAAGAGAGTAACAGTAGCTTTGAAAGCTGTCTCAGTAGAAGTCACCTCTTTCAGTCAGAGCTCTGTAATGGAGATTACTTTTTCTGTGATGTTTAGCATCTGCTTCTTGAGACTAAGTAGCAGTTCCATTTTTCATTACAGGTGGACGATTGCAACTACATTTTAATTATTGCTATAGCTTTAAAGGCTTTTTTTTACACTGTAAATATGTAATTGAAAGAATTGTGTAGGTAATGAACCTGATTTCAAAATGTGTATCTTCTTAAGTGGATCCTCCCCCCTCCCCAGCACTGGTGAGGGCACACCTGGAGGACTGTGTCCAGTTCTGGGCTCCCCAGCAGAGAGACATGGACTTAATGGATAGACTCCAATGAAGGATCATGAAGACAATTAAGGGACTGGGGCATCTCTCCTATGAGGAGAAGCTGAGAGAGCTGGGATTTATTCAACATGGAGAAGAGAAGGCTCAGAAGAATCTCATCAATGTGTACTAAATACCTTAAGGAAGGGTGCAATGGGACTGGAGCCAGACTTTCTTCAGTGATGCCCAGTGACAGGCCAGGAGCCCATGGGCACACAGTGACACAGCAGGTTCCTTCTGAGTACCAGGAGACACCTCTTTTACTGTGAAGGTGCACAGATAGCCCAGGGTGGTGGTGGAGTCTCCATGCCTGCAGATATTTAAAAGACATCTGGACATGTCTTGGGCAGTTGGCTGTGGGTGGTCCTTCTGGATCAAAGAATTTGGACCAGATGACCTCCAGAGGTCCTTTTCATACCCAGCTTTCTGTTGATTTTTAGCTTTGGAGAAACTCTTGTGCTGTGTGTTCCATGCATTGCTTTCTTTCTATAGAATTCAGGTTGGAGGATGTGTTTCTGCTGCATCAAGGTAACAACTGTAACCCTGCCCAAGTATTGTGTGTATTTGTGTACTTTTCCCACAAAAAGCCCAACAAAACAACACAGCAAAAACAGTCAGCAGGGAGGCTCTTAACTACCTACTAATGTTTTGATGTATTTTTAGTGTGATAAGCCTGTCCTGTTTTTTTTGTTAAGGGTCTAAAGCATGGGAATGCACTATGTGTGTATGATTAGTATGGGAAAGAAAGAAAGAAAATTGATGAATATTTATCTGGTGAAAGGCAACTTGAATTTTAGTATTCAATATAGTTTTGCTCCAAATCAATTTTGGTCATTTACTGTAGAGTTGGTGGTGTGCATTTACATGACACAAGGTCAGTATATGTGACTTAGAAATCATTCCACTTAAACCCAAGAATACCTTCATTGTCGTATGTCCATCAGCTCATGTGTTTGTTGGAGGCAGAACGGGATTGTTTTAGGATTTGAGAATCCATTTACATTGTCAGAAGCAATATCCTGTTGAATTGTAATGTGTTTCACAGCTTGACTTGTGACATAATATTCCACAATGTGTTATAAACTGATGTAATGTCAGATCTTTGGAAGGCAGGAGACAGATTATCTGGAGCAAATACCAACCTGTTCTTGACATTTGTGAACTGGTTCATTAATTATCAGAACTACATACTCAAAGCTCAGCAACATTCTAGGATCTCATAAAACTAATTTCATATGACAGAAAAGCCATAGGAGAATAGGAATACGGTTTTAACATTGTGTCTGAGAGAATTTGCTGTTTTCATGTAATAGTAGCTAAACACTGGTTTTAATCTAATCATATTTTGTAAATTTTTAAAGGCCACTGTATCTTTCTGGGATGCTGTATGATTTGGTGAGTGCCCCTCCAGATTGGACTACATCTTTTGTGAGGAGTCTTGGTGGCTGTTGCTGTTTTTATTTTCATTCCAAGGTGGTTAATTACTTTTGAAAGTGCTAACACAAGATTTGGAACATACACCCCAGAAAAGACTAGAATCTGTACAACATTTATGGGTAAGGCTGATTCTGTTTTATTGCATAAGAATTGAAGAAGCAGATGTGCTTTTGCATACACAGACATAAGGTCTGAAATAAAAACAGCTGACTTCAAAAGTAAATAAATGTTGAGAACGACTGCTTAGTCACATATCCCTGAAAAAAAAGGACAGTGGAATTTATGGTGGGGCCAATGATAAGGGATGATAAAAGGGTTCCCTTTGGGGGAAGAAGAAGTTTAGCTTATTTCTCATAAATGCTGATATGAAGTTCTCTTGTGGAGAGACATAGAGGCTTGCTTTTCTGTGAGATGTGTGGTAGCTGATCTGGCTTCCAAAGCTGATGAATTCTCTCACTTGGGTGTTTGCAAGGTGTAGCATGGTGGCTGTTTTGGCTTTTGTTAGGTAGGCATTGCTGGTCAGTGCCTCTCTGCTAAATGTTTGCAAATACTGCTGTATGCTGGGTAGCTCAGGGTGCTGATGAAATAAAGTTGTAGGCATTATTGGATGAGTCTTCTTCCTTTGGGTTGCTAAGAGTCCTCAGTTCTTAAAGATTGGTCAGAAACCTGCTTTCATCCTGAGGGAAGTAATTCTTACTATGTCATTGCTCTATGAAATCTTCCCCCTAGTAAGGTGGTACTTATATTTCTGAAACCCATATGCTTTATATTTGTTTGTGTTATTTCAATTTCCTGACAGGTCTGGTAGGCAAAAAATCAGTTTTCCATTTGCTTATAGACCTTACTATACCCTGAATGGCACAACCATTTTTGCAAATAAACATTTATTTATCTTTCAGGTCAAATTCACTACTAGTCTGGTATAATTAAAATTCTACCAGTTTCAATTTTTCATCATTAGTTCTTAATCACATTTCTTGCAAGACTACTCTAGTTGCCCATATACTTGTAGTGTAGCTTTGCAAAGTATTTCTGGTAGTGCTTTGTGTTGCAAGGCTGAGAACACTGAACTGGACTTAGCATGTTTGGATACACTTTGAACAAAACCAGTGTATTGAAAAAGAGAAGATAGATGTGTATTCAGACTTTATTTAATGCATCAGAAAATAAATACAAAATGCATTGAAGATAATTTTCTGGCTAATGACTGTGTCTTGTGGTAATAAATGTGTAAAAATAAAGGATTTAAGGGTCATATAGAATTTTTCTTTCAAATGCAATGGCAGTTTCTTTGAAGGGTTTAAAACAACCAAGCAACCTTATAGCTTATATTGTACTTTACCTCTAGACTGACGTGTGTCGATTATCTGTACGTATATTGGGATTTTTTTGTATGTGTGGGCAACAAATATAATTACCAAGTAGGATTACTTCTGCTAGTAAGATTCCTTTAATATTTTCATGCATGGTAAACAAAGACACTGGATGTACAATTAGCAAATAAGGAAACAAAAGCAACTTGAAGACTTCATTACCATATTATTTGCAGTGTATTATTAAAATGAAGTAAAAAACATCTATCAATAGTGACTTTTTAAAGGAATAATGCCCACTTTTTCAGAGGTACTGGTGTTTAATATACACCTGCTTGAAACAGATGTAATAAGTTTTCCTCTTTGAGGCAGTCATCCTAATAGTGTATATCAAATTTGCTCCTGTAGTACAATGGAGAACCCTTAAATGCCTATGTTGAAACTGAAATCTTCCTGTGAAATCAAGGGTGGAATATTTAGAATATATGCATTTGACAAGTTTGTTTTCTAGTAAATACTCAATTCTTCATACTTCTCAGAATACTTCTGTGTGCCAGTGGAATGGGAATATGTGTGGCTTTTTACTTGCTTTTGTAAATGGTTTTAAGCAATTAAATTCTACCACTTATTTATTTCAGTAACCATTTGTTTCAAATGGATGGGTCAGTAAACATACCTGTTTATATATGCTACTGGCACTTGTTTCCAGTCATTAATTTTGTATGGAGTTTGTTGTGGATCTGTTGAAGAAATGTACCCTTCTGTGATATTACTGTGTGCTTCCTAAACATGGTCTTAACCTGAGCCTGCTTCCTCCCTAACCTCAGAGACCTTGTAAAAATTCAGAAGCTGTTGGTGTCATCTTTCATGTATTTGTGATGCACATTTTTTGCCCCTACCTAATTTAATCTTCAGCCTGAGCATAATGATGACTGATCTGTACCTTTTTAGTGCATGCCTTAGCCTTTTGAATAGTTTAATCCTTGCAAGAATTTCTTGAAGTTACACCCTGTTTGAAATAATAGAGATCTTCATTAATAGTCCTTAGCTAGGACTTCAACAAATCAGAAAGTGTAAGAAAAGTGAAGCAGCTGTTACTTTTATGACACTAAAGGAAGGCTTTACCTTTAATATTAACTTTTATTTTTAAGGAAAGAAGTTAACTGTATATTGATACTGTAAAAAGATAGTGGGGAACAGAAAGATAAGAAGTCATTCAAAGTTTTGAAAAGGGGCTAATCTATTTGCCATAAGTGCTGAATATTGCTTTTGAAAGTAAATGTAATGCTGGATCTCGAGTAACTTCAGCAAAAAATGAGGTATTAGAAGCTTCAAACATTTAAGTTTTCTTTTAAACAGTGTTCAAAAATTAGTTTTTTCAATCCCTCTGCTGTAGATCGATCTTCTTTCTACTTAATAACACTGGTTTAGTTGTGAATAATTGATGTCCTTTTGTGCAGGACATTTTGGAAGAAATTACACCTGTTATCTTGAGTGTTTGCTTTGATCTGAGGACGTAAGTGTGCTTTGTGTGTAAGAGTTCACATTTGTTGGGGAGTTTGGATTATGTGTACAGTTTAAAACCAAATACAGCAATTGTAATAATTATTTTCATGATCCCATACGAATTGTCAATTTAAGGATTACACAAAATGGGACAAAAATACATTACTCAGCATCAGGAATACCAGGCTGTGCAGGGCTTCTGGATTTGAGTGTAGCTGGAGGTTTTACCTGCTGACTGAGGGTACAGGCAGGGCAGGGTGCAGTGGGCTGGAGAGTCCAGGAGAAATGAAGTCACCCCCTGTGGGGCAGTCTGAGAGCTACAAAGGTTTGGGGCTTATCTCGGCTCTTGTGGAGCTTGGACAAAAGTTGACCAAGTCTGCTGATGTTCTTGGAGCTGAAAGTTGGTTTTTGTACTGAGAGATGATGGGAGTCCTGGCATGGATGGGTTGTTGGGGGTGTGGACACTGAAAACACCTGGGTTGCAGGTGGGGGGCCTGATACAGGAGTTTCAGGTGTGGCAAGTGCAAGAAGCTCTGCAATGAAGTGCATGCTTTGTTGGTTTTACAACTTGGAAGTATTGGCAAACTGTGTTGGTTCAAAGCCACTTGCAACATTGTGTATTAAGTGCCAGATGATTAATGGAAAATACACTGTGTGTGCTTGCAGGACCCAGTGATGATTAATAGCTCCAAAAAGCTTGTAACAAATAAAGCCTGTAAACAAATAAAGGGTGAGGAGAAGGCTGAGGTCCTTAATGCTTTCTTTGCTTCGTCTTTAACAGTCAGACCAGTTAATCTCAGTGTACCCAGCCTCCTGAGAGAGAAAATAAGGACAGAGAGCAGAATGAAGCTCCCATAATCCAAGGGGAAATGGTCAGTGACCTGCTGTGCCATGTGTACATAAGTCTGTTGGGTTGGGTGGGATCCATCTGAGGGTACTGAAGGAGCTGTCAGAGGCACTCACCTTCTCTGACCAAGTGACCCCTTTAGAGGGTGAGGGAAAGGCTGTGGGTGTTGTCTTTCTGGACTGCAGTAAAGTCTCCCATAGCGTTCTCCTGCAGAAGCTGGCTGCTCATGCTTTAGATGAATGCACTGTTTACCAGATTGGAAGCTCTCTGCCCAGAGAATTGGTAAAAAGGGGAGTTTGGTCCTGCTGGTGGTCAGTCACAAGCACTGCTCCCCAGGGCTGTCTTGGGGCCAGTCCTGATAAATACCTCAGTGAGCTAAACAAGAGGATCAAGTACATCCTCAGTGAGTTTGAGGACCGAGCTGTGTGGGAGTGTCAATCTGCTGGAGGGTAGGAGGGCTCTGGTGAGGCATCTGGACAGGCTGGATTGATGGGCTGAGGCCAGTTGTATGAAGTTGAACCCAACTTCAGCCACAGCAACCCTAGGCAGTGCTCCAGCCTGGGGGCAGAATGGCTGGAAAGCTGCCCAGGAAAGGAGGACCTGGTGAGGTGTTGGTCAACAGTAGCTACACAGGAGCCAGCTGTGCCCCAGTGGCCAAAAAGCCAATGGCATCCTGGCCAGTGTCAGCAATGGTGTGGCCAGCAGGACCAGGACAGGGATTGTCCCCTGTACTCGGCACTGGTGAGGCTGTGCTTCAAGTCCTGTATTCAGGTTTGGGTTCCTCACCACAACAAAGACATTGAGGGGCTGGAGCGTGTCCAGAGAAGGGCAGCAAGGCTGGGGAAGGGTCTGGAGCACAAGCCTGATGAGGAGCAGCTGAGGATCTGGGGGTGTTTAGCCTGGAGAAAGGGAGGATCAGAACAGACCTTGTCACTCACTACGACTGCCTGAAAGGAGGCTGTAGCCAGGTGGGGGCCGGTCTCTTCTTGCAGGCAAGTGGCAACTGGACAGGACAAAATGGTCTCAAGTTTTACTAGGGGAGGATTAGGTTAGATATTAGGAAAAGTTTCTTCACAGAAAGGGCTGTCAAGGACCAGACCAGGCAACCCAGGGAAGTGATTGAGTCACCATCCGTGGAGGCATTTAAAAGGCTCATAGGTGTGGCACTAAGTGACATGGTTTAGTGATGGATTTGGCAGTACTAAGACCTCTAAGATTTTAGAGGTCTTTTCCAACCTGAATTACTCCATGAAAGTGCTGTGATGCTTGTTTTCTGAATATATTATTGTAAGTTTGAGTACAGATATTTTATTTTTATTTTTTTCCTTTTTTAAAATCCAGACTTGGTGGAAACAACAAACAAACTTTACACTTCTTTTTATTTATTTCCTGTTTTTGGTGATAAAGTGTCTGCCATTTTTAAGAAGCAAATTGGCAGTTTGTATCCAGGATGTAACAAATACTTTGCTTTTAAATGTGAAAAAATACAGCTGGAAATTGTCCTGGATTGGTAGTGCTTTTAGTGTTTTTATTTCCTGATTTTTTTCTATCAGTCTGTATACTGCCTTTGTTCCCTCTCCATTACAGTTGCCTCTTCACTACTATCATTACATGTATAAACCCTCTCTCCCTGTCATGGCTGTTTGGTTTGTGAAATAAATTATTAAAAATTACTGGAAAGATCTTTTGATGTAAGACTGTGGTTAACAATATCTAGCTACTATTAGACCACTTGTTTTTATGTGGGTATTAGTAAATTGTCCATACACTGCATGTAGCTCATTCTGGCTCCTGTGATTTCTCATCCAGGAGAGGAGAAATGTTCTCTTAACGTGTTCTCTGGATCTGTTGGAAGCAGCACAGTGTTTCCTGGAGTCAGATGGAATGTGACAGTAACTGTAAAGGATTTTCACATGACAGAATTCTTATGAATCTGATTTAAATCCAATTAAAGGATGTGGTATTCTCTTCTCTGGAATTTGGAAGACTTTTAATTTTTATTTACATCAGGACCACAAATTTTGTTCTCTGCACTTAACCTTTGAAAGAATGTAATACCTTTTCTCTTCCACAGTTACAAGTAGGTGCTGTAAAGTACTTGTTACTTTATGGTGATAATTGATTTTTAGTAAGGGGAGAGCCATTGGAGCAGTAGGCAGGGTGCTGTATATTGTCTTATGTACTAAACACTAAAGTAACTTAGCTTTATAGAGCTCAAGTATATGGAGCTTAAATTCAATCCAAATTGCAGTCTTGCTGGCTAAGTACCTGTGTTGAGAGAATTTTAAAGTGATGCTAGCAGAGACAGAGCTGGTCAGACTGAGGAAGAGGACAACATGAAAATGTGAACTTAACATGGTTGTCTCAGGGTATCTTTATTTTCCTGGATTTAGAACAGTAGTAAATACTTTTATCTGAGTTCAATTTTAGTATTTTAGTTGGAAGACCTTAGAGTGGGATCTTTAGTAAAGGGTTAGGCACTTTGTGGCAGCTAACTTCTGTACTTTATAAAGGTTGAATGGTGTGGATGAACCTGAAATGGAGATGAAGTGATTTCAAAGACAGGAAGCCATCTGCTCTGCCTGCACTTTGGGAGACCTTGATGATTCCATGTTGTCTTTTGCTGTGTGAGCCATGCTGTGTTCATAGCCTGGATTACCAGCTGTATTTCAGTTTAGATCCTGTCCAGCTGTGCTGATGACCCTAAAGCTGAATTAATACTTGTGTTCCTCTATCTTGCTGGATGCATCCAGACAGGACACTCAGAAATTACTTTTTTTAAGCTTTCCTTACCTAAAGGGGTCTGTTAATGTACTTAGAGGTCGTACTGTTTTTCAGGGTCATGGTTTCAAGGCCAGTTGAAATAAATAAAGACTAATTACAAACCAATGCCCTTGGTTACAAATCAGTAACTTTATGGGCTAAAGGTAGGTAGGCTAGGCTTTCCATGTAGGCATGGGCCTCCTGGTATCCTCTGTCTGCCACCCTTCCCCTTGTATCTAGCAACTTCTCACTAATTACTGTTGGATTTTTCTCTTCTAAAATGTTTAAAATACTAAAGGTGAGGTACAACAGATAACAAATGTCTTTTCCTACTGGAAGTGACCATAACCCTTTAGCCAGGGGAGTTTACAACCGTAAGCATTTTTATTTCTGCAAAGTATATATTAAATAAAAAAGTAGTTTGCTTATGGTTTTCACTTTTTTTAAAAATTTACCACTAGAGTTCACCAAAAGCTTTCTAAAAAAAAAGTCAGTATCAAACACTTGGGCAGATAATGTGCCAGAGTGGGATGGGTTATGTGACTTGTAGGAACTTGATATGCTATTTTTAAAAATTCATCTTTGAAAGCAAGAAAAAGGTGAAATCATAAGATATAAATATGCAAAGAAAGGATAGTGATCATGGTAAACACCGGATTAAACTCCCATCACTGACAAACAAAAAAGAGAAGTTTGTGTAAAGATCCCTCTCAAGTCAGAAAATATAAATTAAATTGTGGATAACTACAGGCCTTGAAGTCTTAAAAGTAAGGAAATGAAGTATCTTCAATTTTCAGAAAGGAGAAAGGTCAAAATGGTTTTTTCAATACCTTGAGCTGTGTAATGAAATGTAGGTTTTGTGTTGTTGCTCTTTACCTTGCCTTCAAAGTAGGAAAGACAAAGGTAAATCCAGCCAAAGGAAGATATTCCCAGTGCGGAGCCTGGGGTAGGAAGAAGATAACATCCCAAAACAATTTGACTCCCTCTGACCTATGGAGCTCTTCCAGCAAATCCTCTGCCTTTTCCTTGAAGGAAATTGAGAACTGCTAGACAGCACTGTGCATTTTTAAAGTGCAGCTCTGCCTGCTATAATACACCAGCATCACTCCTTGTGACAGTCCTTGAAATCCTGAGATGTGGCTGCCAAATAAGATGAGAAAATGGATCCTCACCCACCTTCTCTTGTTTGTCAAAATGTTCTTTTTATTTTTGGGAGCTGCTGTTACATCAAATAATACATGTCTCAAACTAATGTTCGAACTGGTTTGTGCTTGATGAAACTGAACCACTCTGAGGCCATAAAGCTACATTTTTCTATGCAAAACTGGCATGTTTTAACTTCAGCACTTGTAAGTGCTGCTGAAAGTTTCAAAATAGGCTTGTCTTATTGCGTGCAATACTGTACTGGAAGAATATTTTCTGGTGCTTTTTATGTGCATGATGGTAATTTAACAAAACTGCCTCTATCAAGGGTATCAAACCTGCACTCAGGATTGACGGGAGACACAGTAGAGAAATAATGTGTGAGGCTGTAATGGGTATCTCAGTGTTGGTACAGAACAATTCAACCTCTTTAGGCATGGCTCTGTAGCAGCTGCATGGGCTGGTGTGTCTGCTCTGCATGAGTCAGGGCACGGAGAAAGGGCAGCAAGGGCTGGGATACACCTTTGCACACCTGCCCATGCTGTCTTTGCTTTTCTTTCCCAGCTCATCTTCACTCCTCTGCCATGAACAGGCTTCCTTACTATTCTGGCTCAATGGGAGTAGAAGTAGATCTGCTACTTTGTCCTAAATGTTTCCAGATGAAGCTTTTTCCAAACTTGTTGGTGGGATTTTGTGAAGAAGCTTGCACTGCTGATTGCTGTGCTGCATTTACTGGTTGTGTGTGTAAAGTGTGAGCTTTAATTTCTGCTGTGCTTAGTCTGGAGCTTTCACAAGCACTAAATTTTGCTGATAGTCTGAACTGGGGATGATGGTTGGGAATTAACCACAGCGGAGGCTTATCTGGCTGCTGAGTATGGTACCTTAAGCCCAATATCTCCTGCTTTTCAGAAAACTGATAAAGTAGAAAATAGATGAGGTGTGAAGGTAGTTCTGAAAAAGTCAATAAGTAGCCAGAAGCTACAATTTAATAAGTGTTTAGACATATCTGGCTCAAATAGCTTATAATTTTAACTCTTTTAAAAGTGATAGCTAAAACCTAAATCCATATTCCCTGTGGCATTAGGTATCAGGAGAAATAAGTGGAAGCAAGGCATTTGGAATCAATAAATGGCTTCTAGGTACAACTTAATGCAGACAGAACTTGGAGGAAAAAGATTGTGAAACAGATACAGGAATAAAATTTAGGTTTCTTTTGCAGACTATAGCAAAGTTCTAATCCTGGCTGTTGTGAAAATGAATGGAGATTAGAAAGTTGTGGAAATGTGGAAGTTCACTGCCATGGGCCAACTTGTATGGAATTAGATGTACTGAAAAAGTAAGAAATCTGTGGAGTGAAAGTGTTGTCTTTATGCCTTAAATAATAAATGAAATAATGTTAATTACCTAAGATCCATTTTGTATTACACGGGAAATGAAGCAAAGATTTTTTCCCATTTGCTTGGGGATTGTGTTATGCTTGAGAATCTTCTACTTCACTGCTTTGAGTTTCATGTTGCTGGATTTAGTTGTGGCTTACAGGGCCTAGAAGTGCAAGAGGCTCCTCTGGGTAGATAATTCAAGTGATGCAACTGCATTTTATGAAGGCCCTTGGTTTCTCTTTTCTGTTCCTTAGCCCAACAGATTGTACTTGCATGTATGATGGGACTGAATAACCATCAATTTATATTTTCTTTGTTCTATCCCATAGACATGGTGAGGAAGAGCCATTAACATTCTATTAGCTCTGTGGATAGAAGCATTTATATATGTGAGATTTGTCATAGTGTTACACCTCAAGGAGATTAAAATTATATTCCTGGGGCAGGTTTCAGTCAATCCTTGATTCTGAACTGCTTATTGCTGTTTACAGCAATTCATATGGAATCAAATGATGCATAGTGGAAAACATAGACTTTTCATTTTTCATTTACCCATACCTTTGCTATCATCATATGAAATACCTGCTTATGCGTGATTGCAGTAGTTTTTTACCTGAAGCATCACAGTATGTGATATTTTCAAATCAATAGTTTAGATGACATTTCTGACTTGCAGTTTGTGTCTTGCCCATCTCAACATCAACAGTTTTCACTTAAATTTCAGCCATTTTTTAGAAACTCCGATCTGCAAAACAACTGAATCCTCTTTAATCATTTTTACCAGGTAAGGCTAATTCTGAGACTACAGATAAAGCAAGTGGAGATTCTGAAGTGCTGTATCAAAATGAGAATGCAGTTGTTTTTCAGTGAGTCCTGTGAAATCTGGAGATTCTCTTGGAGCTCACCCATCAGCTGTCATCCTTCTAAGGCTGTAGTTAGACTTCAATAGATGCTCTGAGACAGCTGGTAACACATCTGCAAGACCTATGTTTGAGCACACATGGGGAATTAGAGCTATTATATCTGTTTGAGATAGTTTTTTTGAGGGGGAGGAGAGATTTTAAATTTTTTTTTAACCTTGTCCCATAGAAAGGAGTCAATTTGTTCTGCTGTTCAGTGTTTTCTGTTCATTTGCTGTGCAACCCAAATTACTGAAAAGTTGGGTTTTGTGATTGCCTTTAAACTTGTCAAAAATTTAGTGGATATCACTTATCTGGCCTCTAAAGGATGTAGACTGAAATAGTGCATATGAATCTAGGCAATGGCTTTGTGTTCAGGGACAGACATGAAGGCAGGGACAACTTGGCTAGCATCTTGGCTTGTTTGCATAGACATCCTGTGTGGCTCTGTCGAGTTATGGAAATTCTGAAACTACTTGTCTACATTTATGAGATGAAAAGGAATTGGTGTAGGGAAGGGTGCATATTTAATATGTGGCTGTTGAAGGTAAATCAGTTAATATTTGCAGCATGCTTTGAAACTTCAGTTGCATGGTGTTGTGCAAGATGTTTTGTTCATGGTTGGCTTTGGATTTTGAGAGACTAAGACAGAAGCAATCAGTCTGTATTTGCTCATTTGAATAACTCGTGCTTTGCGTATGAAGCTGTATGTAGGGACAGAAAAGCACTGAGTTGTACTGTGCCTGCTATTTCTGGAATATCAAGCAGGCTTAAGACTCAAAGGAGGAGGAGTTTCTGGGATTTTTCCAAATTCTGTCAACAAAACAAATTCTATCCGCATTAATCATCAGAATGAGTTGGAGTTATTTGTGTGTTGTTGTAGCATAGCCTGGCTGAAACAGGCTACTTGACCTTGTTCCTAATGTAATGGGACTTTTCCCAAGAGACTGATAAATCACGCATCACTACTTTGCATATTGAAATTCTTCACACTGATCATTAAGTCTTCAGTGAAGTGAAGGGAGCAGTTGACCCTTGGAATGCCTTGAAAATATGTCTGTGCTCAAGAGCAGGGTGAAATGCCCACCTTAGAGCACCATGCTATGGCACCTGCATCTGCTGCTGCCCAGGGTAATTTGGGTTCCTTAACATCAGGTGTTATTGTGCTGAACAGGCACTGGCAAGGCTTAGGCTTTCTGCCAACACACCTCTTAGCTAGCCGTGAGATTTATCTTCTCTTGTTTTAAGGTCTTGTTTTGTTCAAGAAATAGCTACACGATCCACTTTTCTCAAAGTTGTGAAGTCTTTATTTTGAAGGAATGAGCTAAAAATGCAGCCTATATTTTCCACCTTTGGTATATAATACCATGTGCAGAGTGAGCTTTGACTATTTTATATCAAAAAAGAGCCATGAGAAAAGAGTAGCCCATTAAGGCCATGTCATGTTGGAATAAGCTTCCTTTAGAACATGGCCATGGTCATTTACTTGTAAGAGGGGTGCTTTTACTTTGTCTTTCTGGGAGCTGTTTGACAAGACAAGTGTGGAATGTAGACTAAAATGCAGCAGATTATGGCACATGAAACTAAACTGTACCCAGAGTTGAACTGAGTATACAATTTTTTTTCCATGATCAACAAAGACAGCAAGCAGGTAAGATGTGGAAATGATCAGTCCCTTTCTTGATTGGAACAACTATGAGTTGTTCAATAGCTATAGGCTTGGGAAAGTTCTCATTCATGTGGGGGAATTATTGAAATGTCTTACAAGTACTGCAATTTTAGAGTGTTAAAGTTCCAAAAGGAAACCTGCTGTTTTTCAAAAACATTTCTAGCTTTAGCATTTTTAAACATAAATCATTTTGCAACTTCAAGTTACCCTCAGGTGCCTTAATGCATGGAAAATCTAGTGAATTAAAGTAAAATGAACAAAAATACCAAAGTAATTTGTCAATTCATGTTGTCTGTGCTGCGTGCAAAGGCAGAAAAATCAGCAGGACATCGCAGAAGGAATGAAAATACAAGTTATAACCTAATTGGATTTTTTTACATTGCTAAAAGGTAAACCTTTCTAGTAGGTTTAACTCTCCTGTTCTTTACTTTGTGGAGCTTAGGTGTTGCTGATGGTGGATGGGCTGAAGCCTCCCTATGCAGCTGTGTGTGTCTGGGTGTTGCAGTGCAGACCCTGGGCTGCAGCAAGCTGTGTAGCTGGGATATCCTGCTGGTCTGACACAAGTCTGAAGTGTAGAAAGTGGGAGAAAAAGGCGGCTCACAAGGATCACCTCAGACCCAGAGTGCAGCCTGTGCTGTGTCTAGGGCAGAGATGAAAAGTACTTAGAGAACACATTACTCATTTCAAAATCCCAATATAAATTGGGATTACTCTTGTAAGTGCTGTTGATGGTTGCAGAGTGGAAGTGAGAAGTAAAGTTTATCATCATTGATATTTTGAAGCTAAATTTATTCTTTCATGTACTTTTTCTCCTGTGTTGTCTAGTGTTCAGTACCGCCATGCCAGGCCTGAAGTATTCTCTTAATAAACATGCTCTGAAATACAGATTCTTTTGTCTTCACTATTTATAAATATGCTAATGTTAGTTCAGGTGTTCACCTATTGTAATTTTTCCAGTTCCAGTTTCATGTTCTCAGTGATCTCACAGTCACCCTTTAGTTTTAGTGATGGTGGCAGAAGCCATAAGCTGTTTTTCTGACCTTGGTAAACTTTAGCAAACTAAATATATTTTGAAGGAATTTGTTTTTGGGAAGGAGTGGTAAGGCAAAGTTCCAGGTCATGAACAGATTGAATGGACATCAACTGATAGGTTAGTAGTTTGTCCCAGTAACTGCATGATACCCCATAAACAGCTGAAAAGAGAGGTGTATGTGCTTCTTTTTTCAAAAAGAGTTTTCAAAGGTGAGTGGAAATAAACCAGTATTTTTTTAGAAAACTTTCAGTCCTGAAAGTAGGCATGAGTACATAAAATTGAATTGTTTGTCTGTTGTACTGAAATGAGGAGAGGCAATGATTTAATGTTTCATATTTTGAATCCAGTAGTGTATTACTGGATTTTAACTGGCTAGATCTTGTGTGTTTAAATGTGCTCAGTTCCTACTTATTTGGTGTGCTCAGTGGACAAGTCCCTGTGCACCTCTGTTTTGGTGCTGGACAGTGAGAAATATCCTTTGATAGCAGGCACTGCATCCTGATCTGGAAGGCTTTATAAAATCTGCTTATAGTCCAGCAGTAGCTGCTGTTGAGATGTCTGCCTGCTCAAGAAAATTTACTAAAAATACTAAATTTCTTAAAAACCAGAAAACCCAAGAAAGGTTACTTACACTATTAGCTCAGTAATAAAAATGTTAATGGAGAATAAAAATGGCAAATTTGCATATTTGTAGTTTAAATCAGGGCAAGAGGCATGGCGGGAGTATTATTTTTTTCGTGAAGGCTTGTCTGCATTACCTGATTTGATAAGCAGCCTGGCTTTCCTTTTGGAACTTTAAATAACATATATGCAGGGTGAACTAAATAGTTGTGTTTTCATTAATTGTGAATGAAGTAATTTGTTACGTCCAGAGTATCTCAGAAGTTTAATGAGAAAACAGAAGTCATGTTGCAATCAAGCTGATCCTTTTATATTTTACATCCTGATGGTGTTGATAAGGCATGAGTGGGATTGTTTTGAAAGACATTTGCAATCTGCAAAGTTGGTATTTTCAGCATGCCTTGAGTGTTTTGTATCATTGGCAAATGCATGGTACGTCTTCAGAGGTGGGAACTGATAATGTGTCCCTGAGATTCCAAACAAGTACCATCTGGAAACTCATGATAACTTGTGGTTTTGATTTGTAGTTGCTGTCAGGGGTGCAGACACACGGAAAGAGCTTATTTGCTTGGAATCTTTTCTGTAGGACAAGTTACATGAAAGTTGATAGCTAACTATATCTGATACAATATTGAGAACTAGCAAATGGTAGCCAAGTATTTTGTGTGCCGAGGAAAGGCACACAAATAAAACGCCAAACTTTTTCTTGTTACTCTAAACTTTATTGAGCTTTTTTCTTCTTCCAAGCAAAGCCTATTGTCTGCAAACAAATA
This sequence comes from Agelaius phoeniceus, assembly GCF_051311805.1. Classification (NCBI taxonomy): domain Eukaryota; kingdom Metazoa; phylum Chordata; class Aves; order Passeriformes; family Icteridae; genus Agelaius; species Agelaius phoeniceus. Next base: position 63,012,140 of record NC_135265.1, on the reverse strand, counting down.
ATTAACTCCCTGTCCCCAGAGGAAGATGTACCTTTCTCCTGCACTGATGATTCACAGCATTTCTGAACTAGTATTTATGAGGAGATTCTTTCCCAATAGTTGTTGAGGTCTCTCAATGCCCAGTGGTCCAAGAAATCATTAAATTAGCCAGCACCTAATTTCAGTAACCTAATTTGAGTGACAGTGGGTTTCTGTGACACAGGGATGTTGAAAGAAAAGAATTAGTTTGGCAACTTTGTTCCAGTCAGGATGCTCCGTGACTTCTGTAACTGGCTGTGAGGTGTCCTCATGCTTAGATATTTGTGTCTTTTGGGGGCAGATGATTCCCATGGAGTACAGTTGCAGGCACACATTCCAGATACCTTGGATGTTACTGGATCGACTACATTTCATGCTATTCCAGAGCATGAAATGGCAACCAAGGTATCAAGGGAGGGAGCAGAGCTGTTTTGGAAGGAAGAACACACAGGACAAAGTGTTTAATGGGGAGGTCCATAAATGGGAACAGAGGCTAGAATACAGCATGGGGAAATAGAGAAACTGGAGGTATACTTGTTGTGTAAGAGAGTTAGAAGTAACAAAATCAGAAAAGGTGAGAAAGAAGACTCGCAGAGTGGTTAGGAACAGGATAAGGACAGCTGGAGGGAAATGCCCTGGGAGAGCCTTCAGTGATTACAGAGAAAGATCTGCTTTCAGATTGAACTTCTCAGATCAATGTACAGTATTTAAAAGTATGTCATAATAGCTATGAGTCATGTTTTTTTTAGCAAACTGTGCTGAGCAAATCTGGTAGTGGTTTGAGTGCAGAGAGAGGAGTGATGTGCTGAAGAAAGTAAAGAAAGGCTGTTCTTTTAGGGCTTCACTAGCTGTGTTTCTTCTAATTTTTTGCTTTGTGAGTGTTTTGATTTTCAAGGAGGTGTGGTTTGGGGGGGCTTAGAAGAAAACAAAGTTTTGGAAAAAATTGAAAGAAGAAGGACTAAAAGTTAAGAGACCAGGAAAACCCAAGCCAGTTGTTTATTTTCAGCTGATAGTATTACTACAATCTTAAGAAATTCTGCTGATTTATGATTTCTGAAATGATAACAAAACTGACACTGCTAGTTAGAAAAGAATTGTAAATATTATTTTCCTCTGTAGGTATACTGATGTTACAGACTCTTACCATTTTATCATCTTAGTATTGCATAACGCAGCCAATTCATGTTTTCCAGAGTTTCCCAATTAACTTAAGTGCTCAGAAGTTTCCATGACCTTTAGGTTCCTTTGTACTCTATGTTGTTTTTCAGAGAGTATGATAGACTTTGTGGTTTATTTCCAGTGTAGCCTTTTTTTATGGAAAAGATGTCACAATGCAAGAAGTCCATGGTTTTGAGTTGTGTTTTTGAGCATTTAATACAAAGCTGATTTGACATATCTTCCTTTTTTCTTTCTAAAAATGTCTTATCAAAGAGGAAACTGTTTAAGTAGCTCATAAAAAGAAATGCTGGCAGCAAAATATCATAATGAAAAAAGTATCATTAGGCTAAATATGTGACAAAAATAATTTGAAGAAGATCCCCATAGAGAAGATTGTTGCAGAATATATGCACCTATATCATATTCACTGCTGTAACTGATGCTCACTGTACTTATGGTTCTTGCTTCAGTTTTGCCTGTTGGTCTCCATGACTTGCTGGAAAACCTTCTGTCAAGTTTAGTTTGTCCCGTTCACTCAGATCTGTGTGAGCTCCCAAACACAGGCCTCTGTTCTTCACTGAAATGCTGGAGGTTTCCCAAAAACTTTACCTATGGAGTTGGAGAAGGTGGCAGGTGGAGAGCTTCCAAGGAAGGGTGCATGGATGCCTCAGTGAGTGCAGCACCACATTCATGTGGTGCTTCCCATCCCGACCTAAACTCTTCATCTGTCTGCCTGGGTATAAACAGGGAATCCTCAGGGCTGTCTGCCCCCACCCCTCTAGGTATGTTTTGAGAAGCCTGAGTGTATTTGTCAGAGCTGTTTGACTCTTTATTTGAGGACAGTGCAGAACAGTAGCACCTACTCATGTCAGAACATGTATAGGTGTATATATGCAAAAAAAATATATATAAATACACACACATACACATGCATATACCTATGTGTATGTATATATATATAGGTAGCCAGTTGCTCCAGTCTCCATGCCCTGAATAAAGGATTATTACCCCAGTGTTGCTTAATATTTAGTAATTATGAAGCCAGAAGATGTTGTTTATACATGCCAAGCCCAGTGCTCTTTTGGTCAATGTTTGTTTCCACACATCCATCAAGGCCTTGCAAAGCAAAATGTGACTGCTGACAAGTTATTCCCACAATGTTGCAAATGTTCACATCTTCCTGCAACCTGATACAAAAAGGCCCCATTGGCAGTTTTTTTCTTTTTAACTGAAATTTTATTGAAAAAATGCAGTAGTCTGTGGTGAGTTTACAGTGCATGCAATTATTTCAAGTATGAATAGGGCAGAAAAGTATGAAGAAAATTCAGCTATCATTTTGAAGAGTTGTGATATAGACACTTAATAAATGAATATAACTCATGAGTGTGTGTCTGTATGTTTATATATATGCATAATCAAAACTTGTATGTACCTATATTCATATGATAGATCATAAAAATTAATTAGAAAAAAAATCTAAAAATAAAGGCAGAAATAGAACAACTAAATATGATAAAACACTACTGTTTTAACTCTTACTGCTGTAAGAGGAGGACAAACCTCAGCTTCACTTTTATGTTCCTTAAATGATTTTTAGATATGTACATGAATGAGACTCCTTTCCCCAAAACTGCTTAGGAGATTTTATTCTGTAATAGCCTGTGCTTTTTATCTTCTGTTCTGCAGAAGAATCTGAAACCTGTTAAGGAATGAATTTATGTCTATTTCTAAACTTCAACGTGGTGCTTTTTCCAAGGCTGTTTTGAAGAGAGGGTTTGATTTTGGCTTTAGGGGAGAAGTGTTGCCACAGTGTTGTCTCTTCCTGCACACCTGGAAACCATGGCACAAGAAGGAACTGAGACCAAGCCCAGAACTGGTGTTCTCTGTCTTAAGGCATCTCTCCTCTGAATAAAGGCATCTCTTGAAAATGGTTGTGCTTTACAGTGGTGAATGAGTGCTACTGCAACTGAACTGTTGTCTGTTAAATGTAATGTCTCACTTAAATTTTGGCCTCTCGCTCTTTAGTGTGTGTGTGTGTGTGTGTCCCACCCCTAATTCTCAGGTGGGTGTGTTATGGGTGTGGGGCTGAATTTATAAACATTTTATGCTGCTGAAAAGAATAAGAAATACAAGGGTTTGGCTGTGTGACTGGAAAACTACTTTTAATATGTGTTTGTTTTCATACTTGGTACATCTGACTAGGCCAAGAAACCACTCTTTTTCTGACATTGAAACTGTTTCTTTACTTGTCTGTACATAATTCCTAATCCGTTTTTTTAACCTCTGATTATATTTCTAATAGTAAATGGGTCTGTTCATTAGTCTAAAAACGTAGTTTTCATGCTGGAGAGGTTCTTTGTCTTTTGCATTTTTTTTTGACTTCTATGTAGGCTAAAAAACTGAGTGCTCTTTCCCAACCTGATAGGGTCAGATATTTGTTTTGTTTAAAGAAGCTAAAGGTCTGATTGTTGTTTAGGTGACTGCTTTGTGGTCTTTCCCTCTTGTGAAAGAAAGTTGTGTTTTAGCCAAATGAATAGTGTAATATTGGTCAACAATGATTAGAACCCCCCTGAATGTTTTCACTTATTTAGCATTAGTTGCATTTTATGTATTATTTTCAATTTACCTGCTTCCTAGGTTAAGTGACTGATAATTAATTGTAAATGATTATTTCTTTGAAGAAAATGTCAATGAGACAGAAAGCTTTTTCAATTTTAGCATTTTGTCATAAGCGTGTGTGCATGGAGGAAACGGATATTTGTGCCTGTATGGATGCATTCATGATGGGTGCATGTATAAATATGCCTATGTCAGCTTTCTCCTTCTTTAGCAGGACATCAGATCAAGTAAGGCATCCTAAAAATTATGTTTTACCTGTATTCATTGCTCACTGGCTTATGTTATTTAAAGTTACATCAGTCAATACTTCACTGCTACATGTACTGAATAGCAGTGAGTGACATGAATTTTCTTATCCAAACTGATACAAGCTATTCTGATGAATGCTAAAGCACAAAAATATTTTAGATAGATTATCTTTATTCTTTTGTTAAAAAAAAAAAGAAGCTCTAACTTCACAAGGATAATGACTAGGCTAGTCATTTTGTACTATAGGCCATGTTTACAGGATTACAGTTTGTATATGTGCTTCTGCAGATAATTCTGGGATTCAGTTCTGTTAATGAATTTAGATATCAAAGGCTCTGAACATACAGAAATATTTGGATCCTGAAAAAAAATAGTATTCTTATCTGAATGGAGAGAGATACTGGTTGCTTGAATATCTTTTGTCTGAAAATTGCTGAGCTATAATTATACCATAACTAAGATATAACCAAAACTAGAAATATGTCTGTTTCTTTCCAAACCAGCTACATTGACTTTTCTCTTTGGTAGAGGTTTACATGCTATGAATTGTGATTTGTTTCTTTTGTAGTATTAATTCACAGTGGAGCTGAAGCAGGGATTTTGTTTTCTTAGTGAAGCCTGCTTTTGTTGACCACTTAATTTTGCCTTTGTCTACGCAAGACTTTTCTGGGAGTTGTGACCATTCTTTTTACCTTTGTTTTCCATGATGTGCAACCTAGTGGCATCTCAGTTGGTAAATGAGTTAACAATTCATTCCCCATTGGCAAAAAATTAAAAAGAAATTACAATGGAAATGCTCATGTGTCTCTTTTTATTCTAACACAAAACAAAGAGAAACAAAAAACCTCTTCCAAGAATGTAATTGAATATAAAGTAATCTTGCAAATAGCCAACTTATTGTTAATGGCTCAGTTTGGGTTTTTTTAAAATATTATATAAGTTAGGAGTTGGCAGGTTTAATAATTCTTAACACAAGTTTGTTTCTTTCTATTTTGTAGATAACTCTGATGAAGCAGATTTATGGTTGCTGAACAGTTGTACAGTAAAAAATCCTGCTGAGGACCACTTCAGAAACTCAATCAAGTAAGTTGTTTCCTTACAAAGATTTTTATTTTTAACTATCAGTGAGTATTGCGTGTCTTAAAGCTCTGTGTTTTCAATCTAGAAGTAATTTTGTGTTTTAGAGCAATAAATGTGCTGAGTTTATGTTACAATGGTGAATTCTCTAGAATGGATTTGTAAGGTAGACTGGAATTTTAAAAAATAGCAATAACTTGCAAGTGATTATCACTGCACTTATTTAGGGGAACTGCTGACCCATATAGGGACTTTTATATCACTTTTTAAGACAATGTTGTAATAGTCTTCTGAAGAATTGACTGCGCTTTTCATTTTGTTATTTGCTTTTTAATATATGAAATGTTAGGTTGTTTCATTTTTCACCTACTTAAATATGGCATAACTGGCACCTGCTTTTCAGTGGTGGGCAGCAGTGGCCATAAATTAAATGAGAAGAAGTACCTTAACAAAAAGTACCTTAACATGAGAAAGAAGTTCTTTATGTTGAGGGTGTCAGAGCATTGGAATAGACTGGCCAAGGGGGTCACAGAGTCTCTCTCTGGAGACATTCCAAACCCACCTGGACATGTCCCTGTGTCACCTGCTCTGGGTTACCCTGCTTTGGCAGAGGCTTGGACAAGATGATGTCCAGAAGTCCCTTCCAACTCTACCAATTCTGTGATTCTTTGTGAAGGGTAATATACTTAAAACCAGCTATTTCACTGTGCATTTTCTTGAAAGATTAGTTGATTAGCCTATAACAGAAGTCTTGTGAAGAATGTTTTATTACTCAGTACCATTCCATTGATGTCAAACAAAATGACATGGTAGTGATTTTGCCTCCAATTTCTGCAGAAGTGTAGTTATGGTGAGAGTAACTGGAAAAACTGTACACATACAGCTGCCCAGTATAAAGAAATACTGTGGTGTGTGTTTTGTAGATTTTACATTTAGTACACAAGTTTGGCTATTTGTGCAGCCATTTGTTTAGTGTGGTGCTCTGGGGATGGACTGGCTGTTGAAATCCATTGTGGTTAGAAACACATAGTTCTTGGGAATGGAAAGAGGAGAGAAGAGAAGCTGGATATAAGCTACCTGTTTGCAATGCTGGAGTTACTAACGGGATCTCAGAGATATAACCTGGAACAGAAACCACTTGCCTGCTGTAGGTGGCACAGCAGAAATTTCCTTCACCCCTGAGAGTGCTTCACTTTCTGGCTGCTGGTGTTGCACTTGGTGACCAAAATGGCTTAGGCCTTTCCTTCTCTGTTGCCAAAAAAAAAAAAAAAAAAAAATCAAAAAGGCAAACTATTCCCAGAATACTTCCAGCAGTTAGTGTGTGTTGGCCAGCAGAACTGATGACAAGATACTTTCCAGCTCAGTTGTGGCCATCCTTCTATTTTACTAATCCTGTGCCAGAAATGATGTGGTATGGTGTGTGTCCCAGCCAGGAGAATAGAGTTAGTTAAGAAAGAGGGCCTAACTGAAAGCAAATGACCAAAAATATTTCTTTGAAGAACATGTTTCTGTTGCTGCTGTGTTCATGAACCTGATGTTACTCGTAGCCTGGATTTATTCTTTTTTATCCTTACATCTCCCTATACTTGTTCTTTTCCTGTAGCATTCATGCTCTAGTCTCAGATCCTGGCAGTTCCCAGCCATGGAGAATGACATCTTCTGTAGTTGTTTCTGATTTTTCATATTGTTGCATTAAACACAAGGGAAACACATTGTCTCTTCAAGCAGAACAACTTCTCCCAAATAGTTCTTAATTTGTTACAGCAAAAATGCAATGCATGAAGTTTGGGTGATAGAAAATGAACTGCCATTATATCCTGTTACAGCAGCTTGTTGGTAACTATGGAAATCTTTTTTTTTCTGAATTGACTAACAAAATAAACATGTAGTGTGCATGTGTGTTGTCAAAGCAAACATGCTTGGAGCAGAAAAATTAATACCCAGCCCTGTAAAATTCTTCTTTAAAAATAAAATCAGTCTGAAACTGTTACATTGTATTATGCCTGTTATTGAGAATAGTATTTATTCTCTGCCTACTGCAACAGTTCCTACATTGCTTGAATATATGACTTTTAAATGCATTGATTCAAACTAGTGGTAGTGTGTTCCCACTGGTGGTTAGAGAATGGCTGTGAAAAGCTGGTCACTCACTAGTAGCATGGGCCAAAGAATGTGTCAGAACCCAGCAAGTCCTGTAGGTACAACCTTTTTGGTCTGGTTTTCTTCTAAAAAAGGAGCAAAACCACTCCTAGATGCTCTGAACCTTTGCAGATGTGTATACAGCTGATACAAGATGACTGACAGTACAATCTTTATGCTTGTTTTTTTTTTTCTTATAGCTCTTAGGAATAGTCTCCTTCAGTATCAATAAAGTTAAACTTGCTGAACTAGAGTAATGGTAGAGAGGGCAAAGTGTTGTTTAAAAACATTAGCTTATAGATGGGAATTGAGTTCCCTGGGCAGATTTTATTCTCAGTTGATTAATCTTAAAATAAGATTAAAGAGTTAGGCAATAGCAGTAAAGAATTCCCACTATAATTAAGTGGGTGGAGTTTAAAAAAAAATTATTAAGGCTTATGTTTTGATTAGTGATGGATCTACCTCTTGTGCTTTGTAGAGTAGTTGCTGGGCATTCCAAGAAATTAGCAGCTTTTAGAAAGTTCAATTTTTTGAAGTTGACTTTATTTTCCCTTAAAATAAAATAATACTTAGAAAATGATCTATTTATTTAAAAGTCAGTCACATTCTTTTTTTTGCAGATAATGTTTCAGTATGATATCTTTGTTTTGGACCTGATCATCTGTCAGTGTGACCAACATGGATGAGTTAACTGTATATGTATATGTGTGTTTACTTAACACACATATATATAAACAACAAAACAATAACATATTATAAATACGTAACATATGTAACATATTATAAATAAGTATAAATAACAAAAAAATAAGTAAAATATCATTAAATTTCTTCCAGAGAGATGTCACTATTTATTTGTTTTGGGGGATGTTGGTTGGTTTTTTTGTGGTTCATGTATGTGCTTCTGCTTATTGTGTTTGTGGTATTTCTGTTTGTTTGGTTGTTTTTTTTTCTCATTTGCAGAAGGTTATCAGGTAACATTTTCTGCTATCATTTATTTTAGTTAAAAGTAGTTTTCTTAAAACTTAGTTGTTGGTAATAGCAAGAATAAACATTCAAGAAGTAAGTTACTAACCTTAACTTGTGTAAACCACAGTAAATCTGGTAAGACTGATGAAGAGAATTAAGCTCAAGAGCATGTGCTAGAGGAGCTTGCTTCGTTTGAAATAATGTTATTTTGCTCTTCAGTTTCATGCTCCATTAATTTCTATGTGCTCTGATACTCTTTTCTTGACTGTTACATCTCAGATATATAACCCAGTTTTCCTGATGCCTTCTGAAGATTCAGAAACTCTTGAGTGTTTCTAGCCTAGCTGTCTTTTCCCTTGCTTAATCCTTTCCTAAGTGCTGGTATAAGTTACTCATGTGTTTGGGGACTTTGGCTTTTCCTTAAGGAGTTCTCCTTCTGGTTGAAGTATTTTGGAGAGGAATTTGGTGGCTCGCTTATAAAAACAGCCAGAATGATGTCTGGGAGGAAAGATGTGGTTATGCTTTTGAGGTGTCCATAGCTTGTCTCATGCTATAGAAAAAGCCTGACCATTATAAATAATCATCTTTGTTACTATATACAATGAGCATGTAGCATTAACACACATTCTCTGATATATTTGTTGCTGCATTCACTTTAAGGCATGTTCCAGTGTGTGTTCAACCCTTTTCTTTCTGATAGCTATGAGTTGTGACAGAGATGCGAGGGCTTTTAGCACTGAAGTAGCACCATGTGGCTTCCAGTTCTGTCCCTGCTACAGTTTTCACCAATTCATGAATAAACACTGTGTGGGGCATCTCACTTTCATGCTAGAAGGAGCATCAAAACCCGTAGAATTTGTGGAAATGTTTGTTTAAGAGGACTGTGATTGTAGACATTGCAAGTTGTTTAAAGCTCTCAGTGGATTAAATTGAAGAGTAAAAGGCATGACTGCCTTTGGATGATACAGGATTTCTGTTAACCAAATGCAACTGTGTTGGTGTTAAGTACAGAAGGAGGTTATTTAAGAAATACAAAAGCTTGTTCAGAGATAAGAATAATTTTCTGCTGCTTGAAATCTTTGCAAAAGAAAATAACCCTGGAAGAAGGTTTTTTGTTGTTTTTTGTTTTCTATTTTCCCAACATTTATGAATGTAATTTATATGATGCATTTTGAAATGGAGCAAAATGAAAAATTGCACACTATGCAGAATTATCACTTTTTTTAATGCAGCATTAGTCCTTTTGCTGTCCCTAATACATTTCCAGTGTAGAAGTAGACTGTGATTTAGAGTTGTTTATACTGTTCATGCAATACAATCTAAGCTGTAATGTACTTCCAGGAGAGGAAACATAAGTATTTCAAAGCTCTTTATTTTATACATCCTCTTAACATGAGAAGATGACTTCCCCCAGGTGGAAGTTTCTGAGCTGAGTGTCAGAGCCTGGCTGTTGCATTTTACAGAAACAGAGTGTTGCCATGACTTGGGGTGTTTGTGTTGGAGTACTTAAGGTACCAAAGCAGTATTGAGAATTGTAGGTAGGGGTACTGCTGTTCCCCACTTGTACTGAAGAAATCTAAGGAAGGCCTGGATTCTCTAAAGTAAAAATACCTGCAAAACAAAATGCATTGGGTGGGAGGAAGTTGGACACTCGATTTCTTTTTTCCTTAAGACTTGCCAACAATACTCCTTGCTCAGACTCTCTAAACTAGTCTACATCATGTTGGTGAAAACCTTGCTTTTTGCCAGGATGAAAGGCTCACACACCTACAGATTGGCAAAGTGCTTGTATTCAAGATTCATACCATATTCATAGTGAGAGAAACTCCTTCCCCAGCCAATAGGAGTTACTTGGTTTTGAGTGAAGGCTGTAAATCAATTAGCTAGAATTGAAAGTCACATTTCTTTTCTAAGAACAACCCGAGGAGCTTATGTGACTGCTGAAGTTGCTTCATAAAAACCTTGATTGGAATACATTTAGGCACAATATTTTATGTTTTCAGATGTAGGAGATCTATTAATATCTCAGCAATCACACACCATTAACCAAAATTAACTTTAAAATTAGTTTTGGACCTCATTCTGTTTTGTAAAGAAATATTTTTTTTTAGGAAGTGCTCTAATCTTCGGTGTGATGTGTACAAATTAATTAGCTGAAAACCCTGAGTACTGAATATTTCTCTTATGTTCACGAGTTTTTGGGGTTTTTTTTGAGCTTCTGGGTTTTCTCGGCAAAAATTTCAAGACAGGTTTTCTATTTTAGCATTTGAGAGGGTTTTTTTGTAAGCTGTGCCCATCCATATTACAAAACAATGATTTTTTTAAAATGTTCATTGTACTAGTTAACCTTTCTCAGCTTAAGCAATACCAGTCTCACATTTATATATTTGGTCAAGCTTTACCACAGAGCATAGCTGACTCCAAATGCTCTATGGCTTCCAAATGCTGCAGAAGGATTTTATAGGCTTAGAACAAAATTATTTTTAAACTGAAGTCTTTATTTAAAACCTTTCCAATCTAGTAAGTATTTTTTTTCTTCTTTTTACACTTACTGAATATTGTCAACCATGCTTTTAGCGTCTTAAGCTGATGGAAGACATAGCTGTTGGTGAAGAATTCTGTGATTTAAATGATGTTAGTGGAAGATTTTTAGCTACATTTGAGTGTGTTCTTTTTCTTGCACTCATGTCTGCCGTGAAAAAGAATGTTAAAAGCTGGTTGACATGATGCTATAAAACACAGAAAAAGCACACCATTTAGAACTGAGTGCTTTCCATTGCTTAGTATTTAGAAGATAAAAGGATTATGGACTGCTTGTGAATGCATGTGTTGCATGGCCACATTTTGCAGAGATTTGCAAAAGCCTGGGTTATAAACTTGTGTGCACTTTAATTGAATGTTTTTAAAGGTTTTTTAAAAAGTACAGGAACAGAAACTGTTAAAATCAACTTCTAAATGTGATTCTAGAAATCTTTTCTGTTTTGATAGGAACACATTTGGGACTCCTTTAAGTACGACATGATCTTGATACTTTGAGAGGTTACTGCAGTGCTGATTAAGCCTCAGATGCTTTAGTGGCTAATTAGCTTTAGATACTCTTTATGTCTTGAGCCAGATCATTGGGGACAAATGTATGTTTGATTGCAATTTTATGGAAGAAATATGGCCAGGACATGAGAGGCCAACTCTAGTTCATAACTTCATGTATCTGCATTTGAACTTTTTGTTGAGGCTGTAGTTACATGTCCCCAGGTATATAGGCTCCAGGAGCACTGGTGCTTCACAGGCAGTGTTTACAGACATTGAAAATCAGTTAAGTTCATTGCTAAACATACAAGATACACTTTCCTTTGCAAACAAATGTAATCAACCATTACACTTCAGTGATATGGGTAAACAAGGAAAACTTCTGATTTAAAATGTAGAGCTCTCCTGATAGTTCATGGACTAATGCTTTCACCTTTCTCCTTGTCAACCAAAAATGGGAACACAGGTATCATAGAACTGTAGAAGATCCAGAGCTGGAATGGACCCATAAGGATCATCGAGTCCTGGCCCTGCACAGGCCACACCAAGAGTCACACCATGTGCTTGAGAGCTTTGTCCAAATGTTTCTTGAACTCTGCCGGGCTTGGTGCTGTGACCACTTCCCTGGGGAGGCTGTGTGCCAGTGCCCAACCACCCTCTGAGTGAAGAACCTTTTACTAATATCCATCTCTAGTTAAAAACCAGAACAGTTCTTCCCCCTCCTCTCAGACTTGGTCAAAATGTATAATTTTCGGAAACCTCTCCAGACAGAGTTAATGAAATTAGCAAAAGGAAGAATTGGGCTTTCCTAGTGTTTCTCATGCTGTTCTGCTATATGCTTGCCTTGGGGATGGGGTGTTCCCCTGGGCTCTTAGTGCTGGTGACCCCCTCTTTGACCAGACCAGGGACAGATAAAGCAGATAGATCCAGGCACTGTTTTGGGTCAGAAGTTTTGGGTTTGTTTTGTTGCTTAATCAAGGGCTTTAAAGAAGAGACTTTTTGAGGGATTGGAGACATTTGAGCAAAACTATGCTTGGTTTCCTATTATGAGCATGTACATAAAAAACATGTTGAAATCTATTTGAAATGTCTTGCCTCTTTTAACAGGATGGGGACAATGATTTCTTGTGACCAAGTTCCTTCCTTGATTTAACTCACACTTCAGATTAGCACCTTAGCCTCTAGTTAATCCTTGCTGGATTGGAGGGTTTTCTGTTCACTGTTCAAAAAACAGGCTACAAAATAAACACTTCAAAAGTCTCATTTGGGTTGTGGTGTGCGAAAGAATAAAATCCACGACTGTGTGTGTGAATTTGAGGAATGTAAATGGAATCAGGATGTTAACAGTTTGTAAGTCAGCATGCCTTCAGGTGGAAAATGCCCCTGTGGAGTTTGCCAAAGCAGAGAGCTGGTGACAACCCCTGAGGAACTTGTGATTCAAACAGTGGTGAGATAGCGGGCAACTGCTGGAAACAGCAGCAGTCTGAGACATTGTAGTGTGCTTTTTTATTACCTCAAACAGTAGGCTGTGTGTATTTTCTTGTCCTTGGAACAATATTTATGACTTATCCAAGCAGACTGTGCCCAGTAGTGGACTACTGAAGCTGAACTTTGTGTTGCAATTAATTTGGGGATCTGCAGTCAGAATCCTTGCTGCTTCTGCTGTGTGACATTCACCTCCCATCTGTTGGGGAATTTCTTGTTTCTTTCTCTTATTGAGAGGTAACCAAATTACTTTCTCCAGCACTAAAAAATGTAGGAGATACTAAGAGATTTTAGATTTACCTCAAATAAGCAATAGCATTACTGAGAGAGGATGTAGTATTAATTGATGTCCACTGGAATAATGTGGGACAGGATGAGGACAGAGCTCTGCTTGGGTTGGTTTGCTTGCATACAGAAAATCATAAGAGTTGAAAAAGAATGGAATATTTTATTGGCTTTGTTTGTTTTCCCTTTTCCCCTTGCTCTTTTGAGCTTTTAACTAGTAGACCAGAATATATGAAATACAGTAGAATGATGAAAGGGTGATTCAGCAATACTAATTGTTAGCTGGTTTTTGAATGGGTTATATGAGCTTTACAGAATTAGTGTTTGGTATATTATGTGTCCCCCTATCTTAACAGGTGTTTTGTTTTACCATTTCAGATAGATGAATTGAGCAGAAAAGGTTAATGATTTGAGTGCTGGAAGCAGGTGGTAGCTTTGACTATTTATCTAATTAGCTGCAGGCTGCCTGTTGTCCTAGCAGGCCTGACTTTTCCTAGGGAGGGAGCATAGGAAAACATGCAGAAACTTGCTGTAGCAGGACTAATGCAAAAATCAACATGATCTAAACTTGTCCTTACTGACAAGTATGTTTTTATTTGTTTTTGATTCAAAAGATTATCTACTAAATGCTTTTTGGGTGTTTGTCCTAAAACAGTATGCTTGCTTGTTCAGGTAAGCTTGAGTGTCAAAAGCATTTTCTCTCATACTTCAGAAAGCATTTTTCTCATGGTTGTTAGATGCTAACCCACAAAGAGCAAAAATAATGTTGGTGATTTTTTTTCTTTGTCTGTATTCAACAAAGCCCTTGTTTTTTACACTGAGTTCCATTGTAATTCCTGTGTCTGTTAAGGTTTAATTGCGGCATATTTAGTCAAGGCAAGTTGGGATACTATCAGTGCAGCACAGCAGTTCACATTTGGCATTGTACACCTCAGCTGCTGACTTGACTCTTGGTGCACCACTCTTGGGAGGGACATGAGCATAGACAACTGTTCCTCTTGAATTTAATGTTTTATCCAAATTTTTTTCTTGTAAAGTTTTCTTTTTAGCTTTTAATGAAAAAAAATGCAGAAACACGGGCTAACACCAAGACACAGTTGACCACAGGATTGTTTCATTGCAAGTATGTGCTTGAATTTGAAACTTTGCTAAGAGATAATGTCTGGTAACTACTTTTAACAGGATAAATAGTCAGCTTTTTTCATGTATTGGTTTTACCACTCCAAGCACAATGGAAACTGATGTTTGTTAGTGGCTCCAGCTACCAACATAACACAAATACTCACCAAGAAATTTTATATGTGTTTACTCCAAGTAGGAAAAAAACTATTGTTTTGTTTGGGTCTATTTTATTAGCATAACCTCAAGGGAAACTCAGTAGTGAAGAGGCAGAAGCTCTTTTTTTACAAAAGTACAGTGTTAAATAAAATTGTCTAAAATACAGCAAAACTCATTGTAGAAGCAATCTGTCATTACGTCAATCCAATTGGGTAGCATGGATTTTTTTTTTTTTTCCTAAATACTTCATATGTCTCCATTTTTTATTTTGTCTCTCCCTGTGCTTTGTTACTGTAGCCCCCTTCCATAATAGATGTCTAGTTTGTCTGCTTTTCCTTGTACCAGTCCTTAAATAGGAACATTTACTTTGTGGAGCTGTCAAATTGATACCTGCAACTCCAAAAAATGAAGATGAGTGAAAAATGTTCTTTAGAGACAGAAAAGATGTAATGATCGATATATCCTAAATACAGTGAAGAATTTTCTTTCACATTATTTCAGAAAGGAATACCATGTTTAATTAGGATCCTGAATCCAGGTTGTAAAACTTCTTATACAAGGAAAACTGCAAGAATTGGGTTTTTACTTCAGATTGCTCTTAGCTTTAAATACTGCCTTTTAAATACATAATATCTGAACTTGAAATTATTATTTCAGGTATTTATTTTTTTCATATTAGTAAAATGTTGCTTTTCTTGCTATTAGTAGGAGCTCTCTTGTTTAGCCAGTGTTGGCCACATTTGCTAGCTTGGTAATGTGAACTCTGCTGGACTGAACCAGCAAAAAGATTTAAACTCTTCAAAGGAAAAGACCAAAAATAGAAGGATTTTTGAAATGGATGGACTTTTACACAAGAAGTGGAAGTTGTGGTTCTTTTGCTTTTATACATATGAAATTTATGTGGCCTCTTTTGGTCCTATAGCTTGTAATTGCATTTATAACCTGTAAATTTGACTGTTTATCTGTACATGGATGCAACACATATATACTCAAGCATTATAGAAAACAGGTCAAATGTGGTTTTGCACAGGCTTTGTTTTGACCTTCCCTCTATGGCTCAGCAGAGTTGCTTTTAATTTAGTCCTGAACTAATATAAATTCAATGTATGGTAAACTTGGAGCTTCATGCTGTGGTAACTGTAGGAGTCACTATCACAGTATCACTGAATAGTCTGGGTTGGAAGGGACCTTTAAAGGTCACCTTGTCTGACCTTCTGCAATGAACAGGAACATCTTAATCTAGGTCAGAGTCCTGTCCAGCCTGGCCTTGAGTGTTTCCAGAGATGGATCATCCACCACCTCTCTAGACAACCTCTTTAGTTTAAAACCATAACCCTGTGTCCTATTACAACAGGTCCTATTACAGAGTCTGTCCCCATCTTTCCTATAAGCCCTCATTACGTATTGAAAGTGCTCCCTGGAGCCTTCTTCTCTCCAGGCTGAACAACCCCAACACCCCCTGTCTCATAGGAGACCACCACCCTGCCTTTCCTCATAGGAGAGGCGGTCCCGACCTCTGATCATCTTTGTTGCCTTGTCTGAACTTGCTCCAAAAGGTCAGGGACCTTCCTGTGCTGGGGACCCCAGAGCTGGATGCAGCACTGTAGGTGGGCTCTCACCAGAGCAGAGGGGCAGAATCCCCTCCCTCATCCTGCTGCCCACTCTGCTTTGGATGCAGCCCAGGACACAATTGGCTTTCTGGGCTGCAAGAGTGCATCGATGGCTGAAATTCAGTATTTCATCCCACAGCACCCCCAAATCCCTCTTGACTTCCTCTCACAAGGCAAGGGATTATTTGCTTCACATTTGAAATACACTGATTTTCAGTGTTAATGGCATAATGCAGTGTTAAAATATCTCTTGAGCAACATGTTTTTTAAGTCAACAGTTCACAGTTTTTACATCAAGCAGTGCATGCTCTTGGTTTTGTGGTTTCCATTTGTATTTCACAAAAGACACCAGTTAAGCATGCTTGTTGCAAAATTTTTAAGTTAAGCTATTGTGAAATGCTGCTTAACATATTACAATTATTGCAGGAAGGACATTTAATGAGAATAAGCCAGGTATTGCGCACTCTGTTGTTATGATTCTTTACTGATGCTGTGGTTGAGATGCAGTGAGTGATCTTGAATTTCTTGTGACTATTGCTCAGAAACCACATGCTAAGATGACATTGTCATAGTCTAAGGAAATGGTCAAGGAGTATGTTTGGATTGAGGAGAATGGGCTGTAACTGACTTCCTCTAATGTCCTAAATGATATTGCTTACATAACGAGGTTTCCAGCTGGGAATCACTTCTTGGTGCAATATTTCAATGTGAAGAGAACAGAGTTGCCCCATTTGTTTCTCTTTCCTCTGCTCCCTGCTGGAGCTGTTGTGGTGACACAGCTGCTACCAGCTTCACCCCTTGCCAAAGATGTGGCTTTGCTTTGTGGCCTCGTGGACAGATGGCAGGTAGCAGGATGGAGAGAGGGTGCAGCTTTATTTTGTCTTCTTAAAATATGCTTTGAGTAACTTAGTGATGGTGATACTACATTTTCTTTTCCCACCTTTGTCTTTCCTGACAGGGACATGCAACTGTTTTGCAGCCTGGGTGCTCTTTTGTTAATCTTTACCTACCATCCTGAGGATTTGAGATTTGAAATAGAGTTAGAAAATCATTACATCACTGTGTGAGGTTTTTGGTTTTTTTTACTTCTCCAGTGCTGGTTTGTAATGCTTTTTTTCTTGGTTTCTAATTTTGATATGTTTGTAATAGGAAGAGGTAAACTATTTCAATAAGAATATTATTTCTTACTTTGACTTGAATGGTAATGAGATGCTTGCAGTATGTTTTCCCAGGGTTACCTTTTTTCAGCATTGAGATCTGAAGTTGTGTAACTAGAGGTTTTGTTACTGACCCACAGTAAATTTGGACTGTGTTGTTGTTGTTTTTCCTTTGGTTAGCCTAATTTTTTTTCTAAGGACACTTATCTATAGTAGCAATGTGGACACACTGAACCATTACCCCAACCATCATTGATTCAACTGCACAGGGATTCAGTTTGCATTTTTGAGGAAAAATATATATTGCTATGTGAATGTATGCAAGAGGTGGGCATGGCTAGTAGCTATTACAAGCAGATTTGTTAGAGTTGAGCATGTGTTTCTTGGTGTTTGCTTTTAAGAGACAGGGAAGACTCTGAATTGGAACCTGAAATCCTAGTTGAGTCTATTTGCAGAACCTTTTATTAGATAAGTGATATCACTTTATCTTTGACTAATACATTGGATCCCACATAGGAATTAACGGCACAGTGCTGTAATAATAGTGCAACAAAACCTGATGAAAGATCTGGGGAAAGTGGTTATATTTTGGAAAAACTCCTACTGATTCATAGCTGCATACTCACAAGTAAGGTTGTTTTCCAGATATTCCTGCAGGTGAGGAGGAGAAAAGATATATTATTAGCTGGGATTGGTGAATTCAAGTTACACCAGCAGTAAAAATTATTTTGCTTGTATTTATATATCTCAGTTAAGTATCCAAGAACTCTGAGACAGGTATGGAAATAAAGCAGCCATCTTCAGTTAGAACTGCTCTCCATCTGCCCCCAGATGAGCAGTGCTGCTTCTGGACCTCTCTTACCGAGCTGTTCTACAGGGCCATTGCTCTCTGTCATCCTCTATAACCTGTACTTTAGATGGAAAGGAGAGGTGAGAACATAGGTAGTTCAAAGGCAGCTTTGCCTTATTCCATACCTTAGCATTGTTTCTGGTACTTTGTCTCCTAGGAATCCCAAGGTTTTACAAGATGAACCCAGGTATTAGGAAGGCTTATGTTAAATCTGGATTGTAAGGAGTTTGTATCATAGATGGAGAGCAAGAAGATACTCAAAAATAGCATAGGACCATTGCTTTCTCTACTGTGTTTAAACAAACTGCTTTAATTAAATTCCTGAAACAGTTTAAATATTTCTTTTAAATTAACTTAAGCCAAAAATGTTTGTTTATAGTTTTTGATATCTGATGTAATTATGTTGAATTATTTTGTACTGGGATATCAGCATCCATGCAGGTTGAGAAGGTAACTAAGTACAACTGGAACATATAGTATGGATCAGTAATTCCTAAGGTCTTTTGTCTGTTTTCCGTATCAGAGTTGGTTGTGTTCTGTCCCCCACAGCCAAGCAATGACTAACACAAATAGTCCCTCTTCACTGTTGTAGGTTATTCAACTTCCTTGTTGCTATTGTGTGTGCAAAAAATAATAGTTCCTCATATAATTTAAGTAGACTTTATTAGTTGCTTTACTCTCTCTGCAGATAAGCATGTCTGATCTGTGCATTTATAATGTCCATCCATAGCTGTCTGCAGAGAAATACAGCGTTTG
This sequence comes from Agelaius phoeniceus, assembly GCF_051311805.1. Lineage (NCBI taxonomy): Eukaryota > Metazoa > Chordata > Aves > Passeriformes > Icteridae > Agelaius > Agelaius phoeniceus. Next base: position 62,993,463 of record NC_135265.1, on the reverse strand, counting down.
GCAGTTGTGGGGTGGAAAACCCAGAAAAATCCCAAACCCAAACAAACCAGGACCAACAAACCCAAACAACAAACAAACCACCCCCTTCTTAGACTGAATAATGAATGGCCTGGTTTGGAAGGGACCTTCAAGATCACCTAGTTCCAATCTCCAAGTTCTTCTGTACTTGTAATACTGCAATTAGAATAAACACTGCTACATCAAGCACTGCAGGCTTGTATATTACTTAAACATGTTTTTATATGTAGTATTTTAAAAAAGTATGTCTCTGTGTGTTTATATATATATCTCAATAAAGGTTCCTGGTTATGTGGTAGCTTTATATCACCTAAGGATATTGTTATGCATCTCTTTGAGAGCAAAATTTTACTTTTTTAATCAAAAGTGGTATCGTTGGGAAGGATTAAGGCATTGCATTCTTAAGCAGAGTGGTTGTGTCTGGCTTCCACTTCCTTATGGATGTAGAGCAGTCTTTATTCTGTGGAAGTTATGTGACTACCTCTGACTCTAAGGAGTTACTACTGAAGAAACCAAGGACCTTCCAACTGCTCCTTCCAGGCTTCCCTGGTGGCCTTGCAAAAGGAGATACTGGGGTGATAAGAGCCACAGCAGTAGGAAACATGGGTAGTTGTGTCAGCAGTTACAATTAGCACTTTGTTATGGCAATTTCCAGGGAACTCATGTGTGAAACGTAAATTGCAGGTCAAATTAGTACTCAAAATATTTTCCCATAAACAGATGCATGATTTTTTGTTGTTAGGGCTTACTGCCTTGGGAGTCATTATGAAATTTGCATCCTTGTTTAACTCTCAATTGAAAATATATTCAGAATACGGAGGGGAAGGAATACTGATAAGGTGTATACAAAGTCCACTACAAAGTGCTACACCTATGCTCTAATGTCGAATTGAAGTTGTTACTCTGTGTTGATCTAATGTTTGATGTTAATACTTGAAAACTGCTAATGAAACTTCCTGGCACTGAGCTGTTCCATCCTGTTTGCTCACTTATGCAAAGGAATCCCAGATAGCTTACAGATGTTCCTTAGTAAATACTGGGAACCAAGACACTGAAAAATCCCCAGGCAGTCAGTTCTAGAGAGGCCTGGTATGTTTGATACAACCTTATTTTGTGACATAAAGTGATCTCAGGGTAAATTGCTGATGTACTTAACAACTCCATTTCTGGTCTCAAGGTAAAATTTCCTCAAAAGATGCAGACTTAACAAACCTTCTGCTCCTTAACTCCTAAGTTCCCGTGACTGTTGGTAATTCAGAAACATGGGCAAAATTAGCCTTAAACTGTCAAATTAAAAGCAGAATTTTTTTTGTTGGTTTGTGGAAGGTGAAGCAGGTACCCTGGTTCATCAGTGTTTATCTCATGTCAAGGTGATGGATGTCAGGTGATTCCAGGATTCATGTGAAAAATGTCAGGTCTCCATTGTCTGTCATGTTCGTTACTGACAGTGAATTATTTTTTATAAATGGCAACCATGAAACGTGTTTTAACAGAATACTAAGGAAATTGTGATAGTTTCTTCTATGGTACCAATCATTTAGGAAAGTTTTAGATTTTCTTAGAAATCTTATGTTGTTTGCTCTGTCTTGTTAGTAATTGCACAATTTTCTTAATTTTTTTGTGTATGGTGGGCTTCGAGAAGGATGGCTTTTGCTTTACGTGGAATATGGTAAATCTGTAAACTTCTATGCATTCTTGGAGGGTAAGTTTCTTCGAATATGATGGATGTCGGAATAATAACTGTTTTTTACTTTTGATGTATTGGTAAAAGAGGTTTTATTTGGGTGTGTGCTTCTACTTGGGAGTAGGTGATTTTCCTTGCAACTCTTCCCATAAAATGCATTGAGACAGGTTTTTACTAGATCTCTAATATGTAATTTATCTAGTTTCTAAATATCTAACAGTTTTAGAAAATCAGGCATGGACAAACTTTTATTAAAACTTATTTTAATAAAAGTGTTTCTTTTCTCTTTGTATTTTATGCCTTCTGTTACATCATAGGGGAGATATGCTAACGTAAAACTACAGAAAAACAAGGGAGTAAATTTGAAATAGGAGTGTGAATGGCTGCTTTGTTAGACACAGATTGATTTAGGGGGAGAGAAAAAACACAAACCAAAGTAATTGTGTTTTACTCTTGAAGTGTTTTACTGTGGCACCACCCTTTTGCCTGGGGTCTGTTGAGCTGAAAACTACCCTGCCCCTGGCTCAACAAAAACATTTCTGATGGTTTAAGACCTGTTACTGCACCTACATCAGACTTAGCAGAGGAAAAATCTGTAGTCAATTTTCTTCCATTCTTTCAAGCAGTTCTTTAGACTTCTATAAAGCCCAATGAAGGGAATGAAAGTGTGTAAAGTGCAGGACTGAGGTCACTCTGTACTTGTCATAACTAGAAATCTGTTTTATAATTTCAGACCCAAAGCTTTGGTCAGTACCTATCTCTGCAGCCTTCAATCTGTATTGGTGGCAATTCCTTTTTCTCATAGCTGCAGATGTACAGCTATAAGGTGTATTACTCATTTTCCAGAATCAAGCAGGCAGAAATGAAGATCAGTATGAAGAACAGCTATACAGCCTTGTTGTACCCTGTGACAATTCTTACTTGGTGATTACTTGCTGGTGTTTGCTAAAGGTTACTTCCAGTTTCAGTGCTGTGATGCAACTTCCATGGCACATTCTCAGGTGTTATTTACTGGTCTCTAATTCTTTTTAAAACTTGAAAACTCTTGCAGAGGGCATGATTTTAATGTTCTTATGTTTTTCCTTACTTTCCATCCCTGTAATATGCAAGTGCTTTACACAAATGGTTTAATTTGTTTTCACACTATTCTCTGTGGTCAGAGCTTCATGGTACTCCTTGTTTCTTAGTGTTTGGAAACTCAGCAAGTGGGAATGGGGTCAAATGTATCCCCAGGCTTAGTCATCTGATATGTGACTCCCACAGGTTTCATGCTTCTGAGCCTTAAGCTGTAGCTGTGACTTTCCATGCCTGGTGCCTCTTAGTGAAAGCTGCTTGTGCAAGTCAGGCAGGCTTCACCCAGGGTAGTGTGTTCTAAAAGGAATATAAGTTCAATTTGCAAGGATAAATCAATTCTGGAGCAGGAGCACCCTTTGGAACTGGGTTGTGACTGGGTTTCTGGTTTTGTTGTTGTTTGGTTGTTGTTTTTGGGGGGTACAGGTTTTTTTGAGGATAATGAGGGCTCTTCATTAGGACACCATATTTTCTTCTTTTGGAGCCCACTAAATATGGGCTCCACAGTTTTTCATGACTGTTAAAAAGATCATAGAAAGTTCAGTTGCCCTCATTACACCAAGCAGTGGAAATTGATCTTATCCAGGGTGGGGTGAGATGAGAGTCCTGGAGAAATGTATGAGCCTGTGTAAATAATTGTGTTACAAGTGCACCAGGAGGAAGTATTAATGTTTGGGAGCAGCCTCACTTCTGACATTTTCGCATTTTAAATCTTTGACTTTGCAACCTAAATAGTGTGTTTTGCCCATAGTTTTGTGTGCATTGTTTCCCAAGCCAGAAAAAACCCCAACAGCAATTTGTTACATAATGCTGCGCTCCATGCATCCCTGGAATGTCTTTTCCAGGCTGCCAAGTTGGTCACTGTTCCCCCCCAGTAGCACTCCCTGGTTCACCTCTACCCTGAATTTGTGCTGTGCAGTTGAGCTGTTGCTTGAACAGATCTGAGTCCCTGGAAGCAGAGGCAGCAGAGGCTCACTGCTTGCTGATGGGTGGTTGGGATGCAGCCTGCTGGATCCTGGAGCTGTGTTTGGAGGGAAAGCTGTCCTACCTGGCTGTACTCAGGGCAGGCAGCCTCTGTTGGGTCTTCAGTCTTACTCTTGAAAGACAGCTGTGATTTCACAGTTTTGAGAGTTAGGATTTTATGCTGGCGTTTCCAGAACTAATTAGATACTTTAGAAATTACAGTCTGCTAAAGGGGAGGGGCTTTGAGCTGAAAAATAAGGTATTGGCCAGCTGGTAGACTACTGTTTGTGAGCAATCTGAAGAACACAGCAGCTGAGTAGTGCTTGATTTGAGTTTGGTAATCCTAAAATTGTTTTAAAATGACCACTAATAGAATAATTATATTTTTGCAAGGAAGAAGGCCCAAGAGGTGCAGAGATGTCAGAACCTCTCTGGCCTCTCCTGCTTTGCATCCACACCCCAGTGACCTGTGAACCCAAAGGTTTGACAAGTGGTGGAGGGAGATAACGGGGGTTGTATGTGTTCCCACAGATGGAGGTGTAGTTAACAGGTACACTTTGTTTACCAAATGGTAATGGTTTCTTGAGGAAATAACTCTGTGCCTTCTGGGGCAGTTTCATAACTGAGTGGAATAGTTAAAGCTCTACAAATGGCATTTTAAAATGGTGTTTCATTATAACTAATGAATAGGCTGGCCAACTGATATTGCTCAGGAACAGCTATAGCCACAGTGGCTTGAAGTGTGCCTGTAAAGCTAGTTTTTTTTTTGGTCCTTGAAGATTTTAAAATGGTTAAAGAAAGTGCAGTGGATTCTGGGTGTTCTTTGAACTTTGAAAACAGTCACATTATTTTTAAGGATGAAATTGAGAAACACCCCCAGTCATTCATCACTGCCACTTAGCAAATGGAGAGGATAGTAATGGCCTAGCTTTAATCAGAAAAATAACTACTACTTGATACACTTACCTCAGTAGTTGTAAGGACAACATTTAATATGTTTTGGGCTTTTTCTGCTTCAGTTGCATGTCAGTGTGGAAGGCTCACTGAGCTTGAACAATGAAAGAAAAATCTGTCTCACCTTTCATGAGTTAAAGTTTAAACAGTGGGGGCTAACTATCTACAGACCAGGTGAAACAAAGGCCTTTTTTTAGCTTTACACCTGTCAAATGCTGGAAATAATTGCTGTTCTGAAGCAAAAAACCCTAAACACAAGCTGCACAGCAGCTGCCAAGCCCAGAGTGTGGGTATATGCAGGTACCTGGGCTAAGCAGGATGAGGAAGCAGAGCTTTTGGTGCACGTAGCTGAGATGTGTTTTGTTGTGTGGAAACCATGGGATACAGGTGTGGTGTTTGCACAGGAGAGAAGAGCCTGAGTAGTCAGGAAGGGAGTTTGCACTCAGGTGGGAGGCAGGGAAGGCCTGGCTGTAACTTGAGTTGAATATGGCTCAAAGCGTTTTTCCAGCAGTCTTGAAACAGACAGGAAGCCTCTCCCCTCGTGGAGCCTCCCTTGGTTGTGTCTTCAGGTCAGAGGCATAGCCACTCTCCACTCTTGTGAGTCATGTTAGGAAAGGTTTTCTCCACTGCCATGTAACAGGAATGAGAGAATTGCACCCTAACACGTCTTTGTAGGCTTCAATTGGTACCCTTGGTTTGCTGAAATTAACGAGCCATGTGGCTCTTCTATTACTAGAAATCTATTATTGAGCACTTCAAAATCTGGAGGGGATAAAAAAGGTGCAGATACTGGAATTTGAATGCTGCTCATGGTTTAACTCAGCTCTAATTGATGAGGTTTTAAAGATAGAAAGGGGCTTTTTTTTTGTGGTTTCCAGACTTTTCTGTGTCAGTTGGAATAACCCATTAGTACCGAGAGAAAATGTAAAACTTAAAATGGTGGGACTGGTAATAATTTACAAGTGATGAAATGAAAGTTGAATTACCTCCAGGATTCCTTAGTTAAGGCACGTGTTTGCAGCAGCTTTAGCTTTGTCCTAATTGATTTTGATATTAAGCTTCTTGTGTAACTAATTTCCTTGGTAAGGAGGTAATTGGAGGATGCTTGTACTTTTCATTGTTTAAGGAAACAAAAAAGGGAAATTGTCTGATAAATCTGTTGTACTTGCTTATACTAAACAAGGCCAGTAGTAACCTGCATCAAGGTTTAGCATGGAAATAAACTGTTGGTCCCCCTTCCTCCACAGGTCTTGTTTTCTTTCTTTCCTTCCTATGTAAAATTACAGTACTTTGGTAAGCAATGAAACATGATTTATTTATGTAGTCTGAGAACACCTGGATCCCTAAAGCAAAATGGCCCAATAAATATTGGCTTTCCATGTCGAGTTTCTTGCTATATCTTGTAAAGCTTGGCTTCTAGGACAAGAAAAAGGAAACTGGGTTTCAACTTTTGTGTCAGGAGGTGAGAAAAAAGGCAGCTGTGCTCTCTAAAGGGGTTTTAGCTGTAACTGACCCAGCTATAGGTTATTTGGGAACAAGGGAAATGTTCAAGACTGTGATATTACAAGTGTTCTGATGCCTGGCTGTAGCTTTGTTTGGTAGGCATCTTGGAGCATCTTCCATGGAATAGATAAAACTAGTGTGAGTTTTAGGAATGAGGACACTGAGAGAACTACGTGAGATCTCAAGAAAGAAAACTGTGTTATGTACTAATTATGTACTTAATTGCATTTTATATAATCAGCATCTAAAAATATTAATGAAATTAATGTACTATGTGAGGAAGGAAAGTATAATCAGTTTTGTTTTAAGAGAATGAAGGCATTAGAAGAACTAACAAGGTTCTCATAGGACATTGGTAGCAGAGGTAGAAAACCAAACTGGTTTACTAGAGTCCCACTGCAATTACAATAACATCAAGGTTTTTTTTGCTCTTGTGTATGCCAGAGCTTACAGCCAAATCCAGTCATGTTTTTAAGACTGAATTGTATTGTTTATTCTCATTTTAAAAGAAAAACAGAAACACATGAGAAATTTTTTTGTCTCTGCTAACCTATATTGAAGGATCTTGAATTTGCTTCATGCTAACAAAAAGCCAGTGTCTTTTTACCAAAGACAAAAAAACGGCTTGCTTGCCTAGTGTTTGTTTTCATGCTGATCTTGTTAAACTGGGAGCTGAAGAGATACAAAAAGCTCTGTGTACACTTAGAGAGGAGCACAGAAGCTTGTGCTCCTGCTGTTCTGTGCAGCCACGGGTCTCTGTAGCTGCTGGCACTTACATCCTCTGTTTCTTCTTGCTGTTTTAAAAGTCACATTACTGTCTTTTCTTTACATGTAGGATGGGGATGCTGTGTTTCAATATGTTCATGCAATTCAAGGATGCTGCAGTGCTGCTCTGCATTGCTGCTGTTGCTCAGTGCCTCAATGCAATGAAGTGAGGTGTAAAGCCCATCCCTCCTAATCTCATCATTCTTGGTTGACTTCTACAATTGTTGTGTTAAAGAACTCAAAGGTGGGCCAAAATTGTGCCCCTTTTCCAAAGCTTTAATATTTCAGTGCCAAGTTTATCTGGATCTAGGACCATACTTTCATTAGTTATGGGTGATGCTTTTTTCTCTCCTCATTCCTTGTCTTAGGACTGTGTGGCCTGTGTGCACCATACTTGTCTTATAGTAGTAATAGGCAGCCTTGCTTGTACACTGGCAATTTCAGTGCACCAACTCACAATTTTTGGTTATACAGATAAAAAATAGCAGTTGGTTATTAATTTTGAATGTATAATATTGAGCACTTCATGTTTGGCTGTTTCCTACTTGTTTTACACACAGAGAATTTACCATAATATTCAACTGGTCTTAATGTTTCATACCTTTAAAGTGTAGGATCTTCCAACTCTGTGTGCCAAAACAAAGATATACCATGTACTGTAAAGTGTATTCTGTTTGCTCATTTTTTACTTAATAGTGACAGCCTGGGCTGTCACTACGTGACTCTTTGCAGGTGCATGGCAATAATGCATGTATCACTGGGGCTTCTTGGGTGTTCATCTCGCTCAGGGCTCTTTTCATTGATGTGGATGATGGGATGAAGCTCATCCTTACCAGGTCTGTGGATGACATGAAAGGGCATGACATGAAAGGGCACAGCAGCCTGTGATTGGGTGGGACCTCAGCAAGCAGGAAGAATGGGCAAACAGAACCTCCTGAGGTTCAGAGAAGACATGTGTGCCTTGATTAGAACAGCCTCTACATAGCAGTGTGGGCTGGGAGCAGCTTCATGTGTGGGTTGTGTTTGTGCTTGATTTGGTTTTTTTGGGGTGGGTGGTTTGTGTGTGTTTTGGTTTTTTAAAGAAAAGTAAACTTGTGGACGCTAGGCTGAGTCAACTCTGTGCCCTTGTAATGCTAAAGGCCAAGGTCTTGGCTGCATCAGCAAGAATGCAGCCAGCAAACGGGTGAAAAGGATTACTCTTGTTTACTACTTGGGAGAATGGGGCTGGAAAACTGCCCAGCACAAGACTTCTGAAGATAAAATGGGTATCAGTGACCTGGAGATAAGATATCATTGCTGTTTTCAACTGCCTGATTTGTAGCTACAGAGAAAGTAGAACCTGAATTTTCTCAGAGGAGCCCAATGATAGGACTGGAAGCAGTGCTCTTAGCAGCAAGACCTTGGTGTAGTAATGGCAACAACAGGAGTAATGATTTTATTGTAATTCTGGCTGGTTACAAGGAAAAAAATGTTCATGGCAAGAGGGAACAGGTTTCCTGGAGAGGCCTTTGGGAGTCTCCATCCTGAGACCAGAGAATGGGACCAAGTCTATCAGGCACGTTGTCCTGTTTGACAGGCACACAACTTTAGGAGGGACACACATGGAGTTATCTGTCACATCAGATCTGCTCAAAGCTTAACTGGACAATTTTGGGTTTCATTATTGAACTCTGGAATTAGCTCAGTTTTAAGCAGGTGTTGGAACTAGATGGGAAGTGAAAGGGGACTCTAGAGGTCCCACCTAACCATAGTTTTCCTATGGTCCTATACAGCTCTCTTGCTGATGAAGGTTTCCAAAGACAACTTTCTATATCATTATATAAACCTGTCTTATGCAAGGCACATGTAACAGAACCTTGGTTTTTGAGGCCTGAAGACTGGGCCAGTTTAGCTCTGGAGTGTGTGTATGTATATGTCATTTCAAGTGATTTTTTTGTTTTGTTTGTTTTGGAAAGAGCTTAGTTGACTGGGGGTGGGGGTGTTTTCTTTTGGCATCTTCGGAAAACAACATTAGTGTCAAAGAGCAGAGCCAAAAAGAGCTGCAAAACAATATTCTTACAAATAAAAATTCTCTCAGTGACAAGCTAGTTGTTTGCTTACACAGCTAGTCTGGAACACTGCTGTTCCCTTGTTTTTGTTCAAAAGTCCAGATATTTGTAAATACAGTCTTAATAATTTTCCTAAGAAAAGAGGATAGCAAGATAGGGGCATATACACTTTCAAATGGCCTCATTATTGAGTAAGGCCAGAGTGCCATGCCTGTAATGTTGGCTAGGAGTCACAATGGAAAAATGTAGAAGAATAAACAAGATAATTGTTAACTGTTTACAGGCAATGTCTTCCTAAAAGTAATGTTTCTAAAATGAAATTGCTTAATCCTTAAAGCAGGAATTTCAGAGAATAATTTTTCAATTCATTGATTTAGGATTTTTGCACCTTGAATGTGTAGTTCTTGCCATCTTGATTTTGGGAAGAGGTAGTGATAGGTCCAGAGGAGCGCAGTTGGACTAGATGACAAACTGGACATTGCAGGTCCCTTCCAACTGAACTATTCTAAAATACTCAATGTATCTTTAACTTTTTATAAGCTTGTTTCTGCCTCTGTGGCTAGTGAATTTGTTTCCTGGAATGTTACCAGAAATGAATCCTCATAGTCCATGAAGCTGGTGCATTTTATGATAGCCACTTGCTTCTCTTTTCTGAGTCAAGGATTGTGGCATCCTCTCTTTTGTCTCAAGGGAAGCTCCTGTGTGTCTGGAATATAGTCTGCTATTGATCTTGAATCCTTCATTGTGGATTGATGTCTGAGTAGGGACATACTCAAGAACAGCTTAGATTTTTGTCTGTTCCTTTGCCATTTTTTGGTGCTTAAAAATATGTCTCAAACAGAAGAAAGTTGGAGTGTATTTGTGTATCCAGCCCACAAGGACAGGTGGCTGATCTGATCTGACATGCATAAAAATCCTGTGAGTCTTGACCTGTGGCTCAAAACTAAGAGCTGGGCTCCCACCTCTATTGCCTTGTAAGCACCATCAGCCTGCAGCTGTGCCCCAGGCCCACTTTGGAGTGAGCAGGTATTTAATTAGCTACACATATGCCTCTCTGAGAGGTGCAGGGATATGAGTCACTTGATAAGAGTAGAGAGCATGTAAGAGAGGCTCTTGCTTTTTTCTGTCTGGACTATAATACTATTAAAGGTAGGACCATAATTCTCACTTTTCTCCCCTCCGTATCTTCGCACATGACAATGCTTTGGTATAGAGTCCCTGGGCCTTTGTACCACTTACTGAAATATAGCTGCAGTGTACAGTTAAAAATGACTCTGAAGTATCAAAGAAGGATATTGGCATGCACCTCAAAGTACAATCTAGATGAGCAGTTTTAAGCCCTGTGTCTCGTAAGCAAGTGTCCTCCTGCTTTTTGTGGAACTAGTGCCTGTCTGCCCCAACAGCTGCAGGTGATAAAAGGCAACGTTGGGCTGAAGCTGCACAGGTGTGCAAACACAATGTTTGCTTACTCTGTTTGCTGCAATCTGAATCCTTCACTACTCCAAGTATTTGTTTTCCTTGGAAAACTACATTGTAGTGTAGCATGTATAACACCACATTAAATACTATGTAAAAGGTAGGCTGGCTGGTCACTGGGAGCAAAAGGACTGATTTTTTTAGTCAGGGACACTATCTAACTAAGGAACTGCAAAACCACTCCACCTCAATATAGGACTGAAAAAACCTACATGGAATAAACACTAATGCACATGCAGTTTCCACTGGAATTTTGTCTTGCTTTCAAATCTTTGACTAGTGGCCCTGGGGAAGAATGACCTCTTGCTGTGGCTTAAGAAGTGCAAGAATTGCATCATTGGCCTGCTGCAGCTAAGCTTTGATAAATGTTGTGTACTATCCCTGGCCAGTGTGTAAATACATCGCAGCTGAGTGTTAGTGTTGGCTTCACAGGGGTGGTACCTTTCTGGTTTTTGTCAAGTTTGTGAAAGCAGTGAAGTTGGGATGAGCTAGTTATTACTGGAAGGTGTGAGCATATGATTATTTCCTCCCTCCTACCACCTCAGCATTCATTACAAGGGTGGGCCCTAAAAGTTCAGGAAGGCAATTTGCCCTCAGAGCATCTTCCTTTCATTGGTGTTAGGTCCTCCTTGCTTTACCCGGGCTGGGGGTTGTGGAGGTTGGACTAGGACTTCTGTAGGGTGCCTGGTTAGGGCTGCAGAAATATGATAATTTAGTTCCCACAATCCTATTGCAACCCTAGTTTGCACTATTTTTTTTACTATTTTATACAATTTCTCCTGTTTGCCAGGAAGTTACTGGATAACCTGTATCTACTCATGCCATGTGGAGATATTTATTTCTTGACAAGAAGAAACAAGTGGGTATTTTCTGGGCTTGGGGTTTTTCTTGAAGAAAGAGGAGTGCTATTTGAATTGAATGGTCTTATTTGGACTTGACTTGTGTATCTGATCAGACTAGTGTGGTAGTGTCTTCATGTAACAAACATTTTATAATATTCCATTTTATTATACTGCAGTGTTAAAAATGCTGTGGCATGGGCCTGGATACCAGAACTGAGGTCCAAATTTCTTATTTTAATAACATTTGAAACATCAATAAATATTTTATCTCGAACCAGTGAGGAATTCAAGCATATAATCTGGTTTAGTAGGCTGATTCATTATTCCAATAGTATTTATGTATTATACACTTCTGTTTATTAAATATCAAATAGATTATGCAACTGTTCTTAATTCTTCTTCTGAGCTGATGCCTCCTCGACTGAGAAGGGGTAACTACTGCAGTAAGCAGAATGGAATTTAATAGTATTGCAAGAGGAAAGCCACAGACTGAAGACATCAAAACTAACACAAAATTTGAGTAGCAATGCTCTTTTTCACACGACATGTAGTTCTATGTAATTTTAGTGCTTCTGCATGTAACATTAGTTTTGTTCAGTCTCAGCTCACTAAATTTATTCTATGAAAAGAAGCACCAACAAACCCTTAATGTGTTTTTAGGGATGTAAAAAGTCTTTCAGCTTCTGCCTCTGATTTTCTATCCTTTAGCCCTTTCTCCTAGGCTATAAACTTTTTAGTTCTTAGCCTTTTCACTTCTGCAAGTGGTGATGTCCTTTATTTAAAAATAAATAAGTAAATAAATTAATGCAATCAAGAAAACAAAATCCCAGAGCAGACAGTACTGGGCGTTGAGATTATTTTTAGGCATATCTTACTTCTGTCACATCAGTTTAGCAATGTTGTATCACTAAAAATATTACAAGCATACTATTAACCTTTGCCAAATAAATGCAAATGGTATTTCAGATTTCGAGATAATGCCAGCATGAGACTGGCAGATGTTTTTCCCATGTCCCTTTCTGAGAAATCCTGGAGGGAGAAGGGGGCATGTGAAGTGCAGTAGTGCCTAGAGGGGTAGCTTCTGTGCTGTCCCCATCCTCCTTGAATGACTAGAGTGGGAGTATTACAGTATGCATTTCAGGTACAAACCTATTGGAATTAAATTACCAGTGAGAAATGAATTGAATTAGTGGAGTATTCAGTGCTGCTTTTTATGGTCTGTTCTCTCCTTCTGTTTATTCAGACCAGCATGGTTGTAATGACAGAATGTTTTTCTTCACTTCAGGTGACCTAAGTAACCTTCCTTTATGGTGCACAGCAAAGTGTGGAAGGCAGTAAATTCCTTTCCTATTTAAGCCTGAAAGTAGCTGCTTGCAATTTCTTTGGGCACGGGCAGATAAGACAATGAGCAAGTAAAAATTATTGAGAAATAATACATTTAACATGAGAGTCACAGGCTGCACTTTGTGGCTTTTCTCTAGGACCAATGTTCCCCAGGTTTCTTGTCTGAGATAGCAAGCACTGGGTTTTCTCCCTGTGCCCAGTGTCACCTGAGCAGCAGGCCGGGAGCAGCAGGGAGGCTCCCACATTCCTGGCTGCTTCCAGGGGGGCCCTGGTGCAGGTGAGCAGCTGCTTGAGCTCCCCGGGTGAGTCGCTGCTGTTACATAAAGGAGTAACTGAAAGATGGGCTGGCCAGCAATAGTCCCGTGTCCGTTTGTCATAAAATGTTTGAGCCATCTGTTGCTAGAAAAACTACCCCAGCCTACCACCTGGTGTTTCACTGAGCCTGGGGATTTAGCCCAGATAAGCACTGGTTTACTTAATAAATATTGAAAGGGAAAAAAAATGGAGAATGGAGGGGGGAAAGATGCCATAGTTGTTCTCTGTTTTATTGAGTGCTGAATGAGACCATTTGGATCATTGTCTCCTGCCATGGTTGGTGTGTCACTAAAACCCATTTTCTTTTAATTTTAAAAATTGAGGAAGAAGAATAACATTAAACAGATACAACACTACAGAGGGAGTGGTATAAAGTTCTGAGCAGCATGTGATTTAATTTGGAGTTGTGGATGGCCACCTGCTGTACTTCTGTTCTGGTGGCAATCTGGCAAGTGGCTGCACTATTTTGGTGCTTTTATTTTTTGGGTATGTTAGGACTCATCCAGGGGAGCTGCAGACTGCCTGGGCTGGCACAGCCTGGAGAGTGCTTGGCCAATGGCCCCTTGAATACAAACAGAACCCCAAACTGCTAAGGTTTCTTCCAGTGATCACAAAATGCATCACTGTGTTTCTATCACATACAGGTGAATTATAATGTCATCATAGGTTAACTTGTTTCCTTTTGCTAATCATTAAAATAAAAAGGAATGCACTACTCTCAGGTAACAGAATTCCCAGTGCTGTCACAGCACCTGCTGCTTATGCCCTCGTGGAACCAGGGAGGTTCCAGTTCAACAGGGAGTGCTGGAGTAGTGGGGGTAGCCCACTTATTTGGGAGTGGGCTCAGCTCAAAGCAAGACACAGCTCTTGACATGAGGCTTGTTGTTTTTTATTAGTCAAGGCTTTTTTTGTTTCTTTGGTTTAGTTTGTTTCTTGGATTTTTTTTTTTCAGCTTGAGTATTTATGATCTGTCCTTCAGAGAAAGCACATAACACTGTTCACCATCAAACCATTTGGATAAAAACCCCCAGCCTAGATTTGGCAGCTGTGGTCTGCTGGTGTAGCCCTCAGCTTCCTCTCATTTGATTCTTTCACAGGGACATTTTGGTGCCCCAGTAATGTGGGAAATGAATGTGGGAATTATTTAAACACTAATAGGTGTGTCTTTTTCATATCATTACATTCTGGTGACTTTTTGAGTTTAGATACCAATTAGGAAGCCATAGGGCTAGGAACACCTGTTTCTAATTTGCTGTTTGCAATTTTTTGTAATTGGCTGAAAACTTTACCATAAAGCACTACATGAATACTAGGAGGTTTTTAGTATGTTGCATTTAAATTTATATAAGAATTGAGAAAATATTTACTGTAAAATAAGCTCTAAAGGAAAAGCATAGACACCCAAAATATTTTCAATGCAATAAATAACACAATTGTTTTTGTTTTGACATAAACTGGAAGTATTTTGTAGCCTGTACTTAGAATCTGATAATTTTAAATGAGTTGTCTTCATGTATTTGTTTCTTTAGGCTACAGAAAAACGTGATTTTTGATTATGAAGGCTAATACTCTTTTTGTAGGAAGTGCAGTCAGAAACAGTGAGGAAGACAGTACAGTACATACTCCTGTTGCTCTTTGAAAACTTCTTTGCACTTGCCTGTTGTGATTTTTAAAGGAGCATTATTTGCAGATGTCTGTAATTTTAATATCAGCAGAAAGCTAGCGTAGTGTACTTTTTGTTGCAGTTTGTTTGGGGTTTTTTTTCCTCTTGTTTTGGGGATTTGGTTTGGGTTTTTGTGGGTTTTTTCTTGTTGTTTTTTTGAAAGTTCTTGCTTACAGAGACCCATATTAGATGCTTACAAAAAAACAAATTAAACAATCATGTGTTGAGTAACTATCACAAATGCATTCCTGTGTCAGCTTGCTAACTGACAAATGCTGGCCTCTTGTATTCTTGTTTCCAACATTATTTGACACATCCTGGAAGCTGCTTAACTTGAGTCAGTTCTGTCTGCACCAAACTGGTAGGCATTTAAATAGCTTTCAGCTCTCATGTGGATATGGATTATATAAACAAACAATGTTTTAGGCTTGGATGGGATGTCAAGGCATTTCATAAATTGCCTTGTTTAGAAGTTAGAAGTTTAAAAGTATCACATTTGTTAGTTAGATCAGATCTTGTCCCTTTCCTGTGTTCCTGCTGTGAACCCCACTTCCTAGCTTTGGGAAGCTTCAGTGCTGGCTGTGTTACAGCTATTTCTCTGGTAGAAATACTGCACCTTGAATCATAACAGCTTATCAGCTGCTAACTCTGTCACTCTGTAGGGCCATTTTTTGGAGCATGAGGTGGTGTAGCCTGTGGTACCTCAGCTTGTTTTAAAGGGAATTGACTGGCAAACTGGAAGCAGTCAGCTGCAGCAAAATCCTGCTTGAATTATCCTCAAAATAATTCATCATATGTGGAGTGTATTGATGGGGTGGCTGGGGGACTGCTTCCAGTACCTGCTGCAGCCCCTTCAAAGCCACATCACCTTGCTTTTTCTAGCCAGTCAGATAGCATGGCCTCTGCAGCCTCTGGGCTTTGAAGGATGAGGAGTTTCACAACAGGAACTTGAGTTCCAAAGGCAGCTCAAGATTGTTGTGGAAATAAATACCAGCTGAACTTTCTTTCTCATAGCCTGAACATGTCAGGTTTCCTTCAAGAGAAAACTGAGAAAATGCTCAAACAAGAGAAAATTGTGTGTGGTAGTAGCTTTGTTTTGTTTTTATAAACCATGAGTATGGTCGGTTACAGTAGAAGCATAGTAGGGGTAAGATACTCACGTTTTAACATGTGGGCAGGTAACATTTCTGTTGGCAGAAAAATTGATAATTTTCTTAAATTACCTGTTGAAAAAGAACCCCTGTGTACCATCCATTATTTTGTTGGAGAAATCTGTCCAAATGCACTTGAAGTACCTTGAGGTGGATGTGATAAATGGTGCTTTACCTTCACTACAAATACTTGGTAACACAAAAATTGCTAACAATTTGATAACAAAAAATTCCATACCATGGTTCTCTAGTGCTGAACTGTATCTCTAATTTCAAAATGTCTTGTTGATTATTTTAAGGAAAAAGAAACAATTTTGAAAACTTTTCCTTTTGATTGATATTGACATAGTGGAAATGCTTGTGTGCAGTTAAATCCAGAGTCTTCACTGGAGAAGTGTATGTAGGAAGCCTGGATGCTTGATATATGCTCATTGTCTCTCAGGACAATTTGCTATTGAGGGCCCATTGTCAAATTATCTAAAATACATGGAAGAGCACAGAAAATGTGACTGGGCTCAGCTAAACTGTTTTGGTGTGTAAACATGGTGAATAAGCTCCATGGAGTTGTTGCCAAGCATGGACTTGGGAAGGAATGCCTGCCTGTGTTTTTTGGGTGCATCCTTGCATTATTTCTCAGGTTGCTGTAAATTCTTCATCTCAGACCCAGTGGGTTGTGCCTGAGGTCTGGCCTCAGGGTTACAAGTTAACCAGCTGGCTGGAGCCAGACCACTAACAACTCCTCATTTGGCCTCTTGTGCGTTTTTTGGTAATTTTTCTGGAAAAGAGAATGCCCCTGACACTGTCTTATTTCCTAAAAGGTTTTTTTTGAGTTAACCTTGTAAAATTAAATCAGCCATGTGAGATAGGTAAGCTGAAGTGCGAGTTACTCAAACCCAAACTCATTCCCTCATGAGCACAAAGGGTTTTGTTTGTCCCTCACGCCATATCAGAAATGGCACATTGAAGGAGATAGGTTTACTCATCACTCTGAACGTGTGCCAGTCGTCTTTCTGAGATGGAGCCTTTGTGCAACACTTGGGCAGTGAAAGTCTGAATGTGGTTCATTTTGTGTTAGGCAGTTTTTTGGCTCTGCTGGCTCCGATGTTGTAATGCACTTAAAGGGAAAGCTTTGTCCGCTGAAGTGGAAAAAGTAGCAGCCAGTCTGTCTCTTGTTTCGCACCAACCCAGGCTGGCTTAATTTTGACAACAGGATGATGGTCTGGATTTTGGAAAATGGTTTTGGTTTTACTGCTTGATTGACTTTGAACAAGTCACTCTTTACTTTTCAGGGTTGTAAAATTGTGATAAAGAAAGGATATCCACCTTATGGATATGAGGCTGGAAAAATGGTTCTTGGACAAAGAAAGGATTTATGATCCTCGGATGAAAGCTGATACATAAAATGCAAAGCAGCACCATTCTGAGCTGTTGGTTTTTTTTTTTTTAAAAACCAAGATTATTCTAGTATGCAATGGGATAGTCAGCTCTAGCATATCATGACATGCTGAAATACGTGTCTGCTGTGTATGGTTACCAAGCAAGCTTCCATGTATTCATAGTGATGTTCAAGTTGAGCCTTTTGGTAGGGGTCTTAGTGAGCCAGAGGGCTACCAGGTTATTCCTAGACATTACAACTTTTTAAGGGATATTTCAAGACATGGTTATTTATTTATAACATGGAATGTATTAACTCTTACTGTGATGCAGTTAACTCTTTTGCAAATAGTGAAATTCATTAAACTGAACAGCCTGCTCTAGGTATTTGAGAAGATAATTACAGTCTTTTGCTTGGGAACAGAGCAAATTGTCTTCAGAAGGTGGGTTTTGCAGGCACTGATTCTGATTTGATTATATTTCCACTTGCCTCTGGCATGGTTTCTAGCAGATTTATCTTTTTTTATTATCATGCCAGAAAACAGCCTTTGAAATATGCAGTTTTATGTAAGCTTAGCACTTTCCCCATCTGTCCCACTGTTCAAATTTGAATTTTTTAACTTCCAAAATAAAAAGTTCATAGCTTCCATTAGTATGGCTGTATTCTCTAATGCTGAACTATCAAACAGGGCAGAGAAAGTGAGGATTTTTGTATCAAAATTAGCTATGTGTATTCTCTGTGTGTGGGTAGATCTGGTGAAAATTGCTGCTCCCAGAAGGGAGACCACAACAAAGATGGAGCGAGACTACTTGCAAGAACATGTAGTGACACGACAAGGGGGAAAATGGCTTCAAACAGAGACACAGTAGGTTTGGATTATACATTAGGAAGAAATTCTTCACTGTGAGGGCGTTGAAGCATTGGCACAGGTTGCCCAGAGAAGCTGTGGATGCCCCATCTTTGCAAGTGTTCCAGGCGATGTGGATGGGGCCCTGAGCAACCTGGTCTAGTGGAAGGTGTCCCTGCCATGGCAGGGGGGTTGGGATCATGAAGATCACTTCCAAACCATTCTGTTGTTCTCTGATTGACATTGCAAACAATTTTATTAATTTAAAATTGTTATGGTTACTGTGCTTTTTTTCCTCACTAGTACTTCCAGCACTTCGCAGGACTTCCAGCTAGAGCTTCAGACAGACTTACAGATAAGAAGAGCAGCTTCTTTTTGAGCTGATGTTAAGGTTTTTGCTTGGCTGTTTCTGCTCTGTGTAAATGCAAATGCATCCAGAAATGACCCATCCCTGCATAGCTGGACATTTGAGCTGACCATTGATCTGTTGGTCACCCTCCCATTTTGCAAGCCAGAATTGCTTTTGGTCAAGAAATGCATTCCTTCCTGTTCCACCTATGTCCTCTTTTCATCTCATCTGTGTTGCTTGGTGGATCTTACTGTAATAACTCATTCAGCTGACCACTGGGAAGGAAATACAAAGACCATGCTTTATAGAAGTAATCTGGAAGATCTCTTTTTCTGTCACCTGCCTTCTCTTTAATTATAGCCCACAAACTGTATAAATACAGTTCTCTTGAGGCCAGATTTTCAAATCTGTAAGACCAAATTTAGGCACTTAAAATTCCCCATTAGGCACAAGTTTTCATGTGATGATGGTGAATAATCATGCTCTTCACCTGATTTTTTTTTTCATGGATTTTTATTTCAAGCAACACAAATAATGAACATGATCCGTTTGAAAATGGTCACTGGGTAGAATACTCAGCAGCTGGTCCCATTGGAAATTTTGGTTTTGCATATACACTGGTGGCATGTTGACTTAATACAACAGTGATCCTAGATTCTCTTGTGGCCAGTTGATTACCTACAACATACTATAATTAGAAATTTTGCCCATTTCTGAGTGGGAATGAAGAGAAGGTAGAAAGTAAATGTATGACAGAGAGATGCTGTCAAAGAAATAAAAATGCTGCATTTCTACGTTAGGAACAAAGAAAAACCTGCCTGTTGATGAGGTCTAAAGGAAATAATTCTGGCCACCCTTTTTGTGAGTTTTGACAACTTACTCTTCTCCTTTCAGTAGTCTTCCTCGTTTGGCATCTGTTCATACCCTCTTCTTGTTTGTGTTTCGCTCTGAGTCTCATGGTTTTCTGGGACCAGAGTGGCAAAATGTAGCACAAGTAGATTAGATAAAGTCAAAGAGCTGGAGTGAAGGAAAGTAAGCAGTAAGGTGGGATAACTGGGCTTTTAGGCAGTGTGCTCTCTGGGAATGAATGGCAGGAATGAAGTAGGCACTGCTCTTGTTAGCCTTATTGATCATGCAGCATTAGAATAGGAGTATCTGGACAGTACTGGGCAGTCCCTTTATTCAGGAGTTACAGGAAAAATGTATTTTGAGAAGTTCATAACCCTAACAGTGTGTTTATGCTTTGAGATAAATATATAGTAATTTAGTTGTTCTGTAAAATATTCTTTACAATTATTGCAGGGCATAATATTCTTCTAGCAGCACTGGTTTTTTGTAGCAAATAAAATTTTTATAAAATGTTAGTGCCTTATTAGATACATGAAAAGTCATACTTCATTGCCTTTAGTTCATGAGAATTGTCCCTTATCACACATTTTGTTCTTTTTCTTATTTTGATATGTAACATGGTAGGATACTGTCTTTTGTTTGAAATTTCTTGCAGTACTAAGCCAGTGACAAGTAACTGCTGACAGATACAGACCAGATAACCACTCAGTGAAAACACAAACATCCTGAAGGAAAATGTTTTAAATCAAGCTGAGTCTGAAATAACATGGATGGGGTCTTAAAAGTCTTGTCAATGATAATTGCAGCTCTGCATACCACAGTCTTAAGAAAATGTTACGTCTTTTGTACTGGTTGAGCTGTGAAATGCAGAGCACTTGTTATTCTGAGTCTCATATTCTGAGAACTCTGTCCACTTTGGGGGCTCAGTTAAGTGCAGCTGTTACACAGTAGTCTAAATAAATGCATGAGATAGAGCCTGGTTTTGTGTAGAGGATGACTGCCCTGCTCTCCAGGAAATAATGTTACATTACTTGTTGCATTTTTCACTTATTTTACACATTGCTAAATGTCACAGTGGTAGTAAATCAGCAATAATACATTACTTACCTGTAGTGTTTTAATATGTCTGTAGGTGATTTTGTGTACTACTGTTGAAATATGTTGTTTCCCCAAATATTTTACTTCAGGTGAAGACTTGGGATATTTCTGCCTTTGTCTTTTTCTTTTCTTTTTTTCTTTTTGTGTAACAACTGCTTGTTCTGGATTTTGGCATTAGGCTAAAAGCTTATGATGATGCTCTGTAAAGGTGGAAAGCATCTTCAGGCTCTTTTGGAAGAGCATTTAGGAACTCAGGCTGTACAGCATTGTAATTCAGTTGCCTTGAGTCATTCTAGATTGTCATCCTGGAGGGAATGGATTCCAGTAGCACTTGTGAAACTTGAAGGGAGGGTGACAGGTCTCATTAGGCATTGGTAAATCACTAAACATTTCCTGTAATATACCTAATCCCTCATATCTTGCCTTCTTGGCCATCCTTCTTTGCATCTCTGCTGCTCTACCCATCCCTCTATCACCTGCTCTTTGTACCTGGCACACTGACAGCAGGGTGAGTTTGATGAGCCTTGTAGCTATGTCAAGCAATTCACAAGTGAGAGTGAAACAGGGAGCTTCCAGCAGAAGTATCTGAACTAATCTTCATAGTGTTCTTTGGAAATGCTCATGCAATCTCTTCTGTTGGTAATGGGGAACATAGAGGGAAGACAACCCAGAGTGAGCGATTTTAAATGCTCATGTCTTTTTGAATATGGAGTAGTAGACTAGTAGACTTTTACTTTTTACTCAATAGTTATCTCATTTTTATTGAAATCAGCATAACTAGTAACTTTGAATATAAATTGGGATGCTTGAGATGGTCTTTCACCCAACTGCCGGCACATGTTTCTATGTGTTTGAATGATGTGTTTTGTATTCTATCAGTAATCCTTGATTAATTTAGAGCAATAACGTACTTGGATGGAAGTTTGAGGTTTCTTTCCTCCACTCTTCCTTCATTGTAAAAGTGGATGAAAAGTTGCAGGAGTTGGAGTGGAGATCAGATGTGTTAACAGAGAATGCTGTTGACTTAGTTTATAGGATTCACTGCAGAGACTTCAGGTCATTTTTCTTTCACTGTCCCTTCACTCCCTTCAGTCTTTGAACAGATATGGGCCACCATAACAAGTGGATAATAACTAACCAAATAGGTATGAAGAGATTTAGTATTTAAAAGAACACTTGAAGATTTAAGTGAAAGATATTGTGTATTACCTAAACACACTGTATTACCACTAGAAAAGAAGTATTTTAATAGTCCTGGTGTTTGTCCAGTCTTCCATGTTGTTTAGGATTTGAGGTTATAAGATACACTGTTGCAGAAGGTGCTTGGTAGCTGTGCTACCAGATAGTTTTGCACAGAGTTACAAAGCTCTTCATTTGTACTGCTTGCTTACTGAGGCTTTTTTGTTTGTCAGTTCCAAGACCCTATTTTTGAATGGGAAGGAGCTCATGTGAGAAGCAACACAAGTCAAATAAAGTAGGCGGCCTCAGTTAGTGCAAGAGGAATTCAAGGTCTCTTACATTTGTCTAATAAACTTAAGATAATAAATCTTAAGTATGTTTAGCAACATACAAAACATGCAAATACAAACTGACATGACCTCTTATTTTATTTTACCAGTTGAGGTTGATCTCAGAATTTTTCCCCTGAGGCTAGTTCTTGTATCCAGTATTGTTGAGAGGCTGTCTGAGGGATGGTGGTTTTGTTTTCATGTAAGATTTCACAAATTGCTCTTCTGCTCCACATTGTAGCTTTACTCTTGGTTTATCTGTAATCTGATAAAAGGGTTCCTAACTCACTGTGAGTTTCAAATTGTTTCAAATGTAAACACTGCCAGGTCTGAGGTGGAAAGCAACATTCCAGAAGCTGTCCACCTCTGCAGCTAAGGTATGGGGTTGCCCCCCTTCATTTTGCTACTTGCCAAACTTGTTAACAGATCCACCTTGCTGTGAGACAAGGAATTCTGACCTGAGTTAGGTGAACCCCATCAGTCAGAGACCACAGATTGCTTCACCTTTTGAGAGAGATCTCAGTTCTAAACCAAATTGACTTAAAATAGTTTCTACAAGAGTACAATCCTAATGCATTCTAGGTCTTAGGAAAAAAAACCAAAAAGAACACAAATGTTGAGCTTTTGCATTCAGAATAATAAAAACATTGATTGCTGGTTATTTACAAGATCTTTCTGGCAAACCAGAAATTCTTAATTCAGCTTTTTCATTTGTCTTATGGTATTACTCAGGTACTTGGCATGCTATATATTTTTTAGAATTGAATAATAATGGTTATGTGAAGAAATTACTTTCCTCCCTCACTTTTTCACTGTTTACACTTGCAAAAGTATGTGTGCACATACTGAATACTGCAAAAGGAAAATTTCTTCTACCTGGTATGTTTTGTACAAGGAAGATGCAGAGACCCCATCTACAAGGGCAATCCTATAAGACAAGGGGGAATGGCTTCAAACTGAGTGTGGGTTTAGATTAGATATTAAGAAGAAATTCTTGACTGTGAGGGTGGTGAGGCACTGGAACAAGCTGCTAAGAAAAGATTGTGGGTGCGCAATCCCTGCAAGTGTTCAAGGCCAGGTTGGATGGGGCTCTCAGCCACCTGGTCTTGTGAAAGGTGTCTCTGCACATGACAGGAGGATTGGAACTAGGTAATCTTCAAGGTTCCTTCCAACCCCAACCATTCAATAACTAAAATTTTATTTATGCCAAGAATTGTTCTTTAGTGTGATAATGCCTTCATGTTTCACTAGAATTTTCAGAGCTCAGTTTAATTCCTATTTAGTGAGCAATACTTGTGAGTGAATGTCAGTCGCTTTGGTACTTGGGAGCTTTTGTTTTGCTAATGATGTCTTCTAATGGCATAGTTCAAGATAAGATGTTGACCCTTCATAACCATAGTTCAAAATCATCTCATATCTGTCACAAGTCTTCATCCTATTCAGCACTTTCATTTTATAGTAAATACTGCTTTGCTAGAAATAAAGCCAAATTTTCCAGAGTCTGTCATGTGCAAGAGTTAGATTTCTGTGTTTTGTGTCAACTGGATTTGTAGCTTTTACTTCTTCTGGATGAGAAAGGTTCACTCTATCCAAAAACATTGTGACAGTAATGGTGTGTGAGATCCTGCATCAATAACCACAGGCTTCTGAGAGGAATAGAATGAACTTAAAATGTTCAGACAGCTGATGACTGGTAATTACCCTTCTTTAGGAGAGGTTGTTGATTATGTAGAATATGGAGTAATAAATGTCTTAACCATTCAAGTATCTTAAATTATTAATCAGAACTGGTTTGGTATAACAGATGTAACAAAAAGATGAACTTTTTCTATTAGGGCTTACCTTACCCATGATAATTTCAAGTGCTGTGTGGTTTTTGTTACAGCAGGTAATTAGAAACTTTGCTGCTCTGCTGCCTCCCTTTGCTGCAGGGGGTGCTTAAAAATACTTGATACCATATGGTGGTGTTTCTTCTTAAAACATTTACTGTCTCTGGAATATTTTCTAAACAGTATTTCTTCGATGTGTATTGGAAGAGGATGGGAGGATCTAGCCAGTCAACTTTTCAGGCACATAATTTTTAAGGAAAAAATCAGATTTTTCTTGAAAGCAACTGCATTGTTATATAGTGGGAAAACAGCTACTTAACTATCAGTCTATAATTTCATTAGCTTTGTTATTTACCAAAAGTACTTTCCCTTTTTTTTATCATTGGACAAACAGTAGTTTCCTCAGCTTCCTAAAGAGAGAAGCTGTACCCAGGTAAAACCATGCTCTGTAATGATGTCATGAGAATTTCTGAAATTCATACTATAAACCCATACAATTTTACTTTGAGGTTTTTATTTTACTGAATTTCCTAAGACCTTTACTGATTTTACCATGTTATCACAGCTAACCAGGTGATTTTCAGTAAAACTGGGAAGCTCTCCTTCCCTCCTGCTACCTCTTGTGAGGAGTCTTGTCAGTATTAACTTCTCCATCACCCTTCCAGGAAGCCTGTTTGTAAGCAAAGAGATGTGTCTTGCTCCCCCATGCTGATTAGCTTTTACTGGGAATGCAAACAAACTGGTTTTGCTATTTTTATACACAACAGATGGGCAACTTCTGCTGGAGTGAGGCTTGCTTGACAAATAGAAGTTCAGTGTTACAAGGTGCCTTCCAACACAACTATTTGTCCCTTTGACCTGGTTGGACTGTTCATCTGGTTTCTGAACTGAACAGTGTTTTTCAGTAACCTTAAACCATCACATTTATGTCTATATTTTTACCCTAAATATTTTTCTACCTAGAAGAAGGTGATAGCTATTTTTGAACTGTGTCAGGTGAAGATGAAATCATAAATGGATTTCAAACTGATAGATTGGGAATTATTAGGGACTTTATGAAGCTGATTGTCTTCAGTGGGGATTATCTCAGTGAGTAATGTGTTTGTCATTTGGAAAGAAATAAAAAAGCCAGTAAAATTGTCAGAGAAGAAAAATTTAGGCTACATTGAGATTTCTGTGAGAAGAGTTCCTTAGCTAGTCCACAATTCTGTAATCAAGAAGAATGAGGAATGTGGAATAAAGGTCTAATTGGGTGATATTAAGGCAGCTTTTTTTAGATATCCACCTGAAAGTGGAAAAAAGTTACAAGATGAATGTTAGAAAACATAGAATTCTGGCAAAGAAACACTAATGTTATTAAGGGAATATATATGGTGGAGAGCTGTAAGAATAAGTGAAAGGCTATGTGCATTAGAACTAAGAAGAGAGAGCCTACCAATTTTGGAGTGGTGTTAAAAGAGATATATTTATTGTCTATCTTTAGTATTTTATGTACAAATTTATACAAAGCATGTCAGTGCTGCCTTTTTAAAATGCCATTGGCTGTGGTGATAATTGATGGATGTTAAATCAAACACGTGTCACAATGCTGAGAAAGTCCCATTAGACCAGGGCAATGCTAATATTGCAATAATAATAAAAGAAACAATAACAACAGAAAGCAAGATGCTCCAGATTGTTGATGTACTCATAAGCTCTCTTTGTCCTGGAGAGATCTGTAAGCTAAGCGAAAGATAGGAGAGCACTGTGTATAGCCCATAGAGAAAAATATTGCTGATAACCATGGAAGAAGCATCCAAAAGTGTTGCTTGGGCTTGCACAGGACTGCCAGTCTGGTATTTGTGCTCTTTCTGGGGTATTGGCTGATGACCATGTGGCGAGTGGAGTGCTGCATTTATAGAAGGAAGGGTGTGTACAGCTGAGGAGTCTGAGAAGAACAGGAGAGAAAAGACAGGTTTTCCAACAGCTCCCAAGCACTTTCTGTGGTACAAATAGGAATTGAAGTGTGTGTTTTATGGATTGGGTAAATTCTGGAAGATGATAGCTGGATATCCACTGACTGTAGACCATAGCCTCAGCAGTGATTTCTCTCAATTAGCATTTGGTGACTTCTCTTTGTAGTAACAGTCAGCAAATGCTGTTTTCAGGAAAATATTGGCATCTTGAACTTTTCCTTTCAATTTATGCATCCGTTTTATTATATCCAGTCTTGCAAAAAGAAAAAGCATAATAAAAATAAAAATATTTTGTATTGTATTGGGCAGTATTAAATGAAGTAAATGTGTTGCAGACTCTCTAATACCAGGATGTGGAGTACCAAGAGTGAGAATGGTTGGTAACATATTAATTAAACTGTATGTAAGTTGAAAGTATGGAGAGAATCATTGTCTATTCTGATGTCAAGGTCAAGTGAGCATATTTTAGAATACAGAAAATGAAATTAAGGAGTTGGCTCGTTAAAATTTATAACTTTTCAGAGTTATGTGCAAACTCTCAAATTATTCATGTACTTTCAGAGCTTGAGCAGTCCTGTTGAAGTTGTAACTCATTGTGAACACCACATGTACTCTGGTTTTGTGCTTTAAAATTGATAAAGCGAATGTATTAATATTTAAAAATATTTATCTGTGTTTTCTCCTGAGTTACTTTTTAAAGCAGAAGTTTTTAGAGGCATGGTTTGGCAGAAGTTTGCTGCAGCAAATAATTCTTGGTGTATGTCTTCATGTTTTCTAAATTGGTATCTCTGTTATTGACAATGTGATTTTCTGATACTGATGACATTTCAAACTGGATAGATACAGAGTTTATCCAGCTCAGTGTTATTTTAAATACAACTATTTCCACAGAGCAGGATGAATATAGTCATACAGTGTCTCTTTCAACTAACCTTGCTTTACTTGTAGGGTCTTGTCTGGGTCTGCCTAATTCCCATCAGAGGGAAGACACTCTTGCATGGAACATCTGATAGCTTTTTCAGAAAGTGGCAAATACTGGCAGAAATGAATTGATATATATTGTGAATGGAGGCGGAAAGTAAGGGCAATTTTTGGCACGCTCATGGGAGTAGGGAGGGAGAATGTAGCTGTAACAACATTTTAAGGAGAGTGCATGGGGAATGAAGGCTCTCAAGTCTTGTGAAGGTCATCAGAGTGGATCTGGCCTTAACTTGACCCATGATCAGGGCACAAAACAGGGTAAAAGCTTTAATTTGAGGAAAAGAACAAAACAAAAAATAAGTGAGCAGTTAAGCACTGTTTAGCTCTATGTAAAGGGTATTCTTAAAACCAGGTTAGGAGTATAAGATGTTTGTTCCTTGCTGTTTTGTAATGTTAAATTGAAGAAACCTTAAAAAAATCAGGTTGAGCTGCTGCTATAATGGCAATGTAGAATTGACCTTTTTACTTCCGTAATGCTGTAGTGTATTTTGAAGTACAAATGCATGTAAGCTCATGTGTCCCGTCCCTTACTGAAAAATTAAGCTGCCTTTTGCTGATACAGGTAGGCCTGTATCTTACACATATGGCATTTTGTATCATCTGAAGTAAGGTTAACACACACTTTGCTCCCCTGAGTTCTAGGGAAACCTGGAGTGTGTTGTCTGATGCAAGAGATGTGAAAAGTTGATGAATGGGGCGCAGATTTTGAAAGGTGTTTCAGGGAGTGCAGTGCTCAATTTCCTAATCTGAGTTTTATTCAAAAGAAAAGCTCTGCCTTCCTCTGGCACCTGTTTTAAAGTTAAGCTTCTGCTTGCTCACAGGAGAAGATTTTCCTGTGTGCAGACTATTCAGAAAAAAAGGCTCAATTGCCTATTTAATACTTTGAATCTTTGTACAGAGGCTATGGTAGAAAAAAAATCATGATGTTTATTAATGAAGTAGTATTTGAAAGAAAAAATATTATATGTTTAGTGCAATCAGAGTCTAAAAGAAGTACTTGAGTTGCTAGAAAAATTGGAAAAAAAGACATGAAAAATCTTTTAAGCAAATTTCAAAGGCATAAGTTGTGCAGTTAGTGCTTCTCCCACCCTCTCAAATTCTGTAGTGTTTGGGAGCCATAGTACTCAATTTCTTTGAAATTGCTGGTGGGAGCAAAGGGGTTTCTTTTCTGGAGTTTCATAACAGGATGACAATTTCCAATGAGATTCAGTAGAATTTTGAGTTAAGTGAGCTTGATGCAGAGTCTTGCATTATTTAGTATAGTTTTCTGGTGTGAGGTGTTTTGACATCTGCAGAGATGCATATTGTATAAAAAATAGAAATGAATTAAAAATATTTAATTAATTAAAAATAGGAAGTGCTCTTTAAGCAATTCATATTTCTTAGAAGAATTTAAAGGTTGATATCATCATTGTTATGAGCTGTTTATATTTTAGAGAGAAACCTGAATGTTACAACTTTGTGGTGAATTTACTATGTGTTGGAAGTCCAGGAAAGGAGCTTTATGAGGAGGGCCTTTTTCATTAGAGTTTTAATACAAACACAGATCCATTGCACAAGGAAAGTCTGGGAGCCCCACAAACATGCAGCTGGAGTCTGCCTCCATTTCCTGTACTCACCTGTGGGTGATCATGCTTCAGGAACAAGACTGAGAAAAAGGTTAGAGGTGGTTACAGAAGCTTTATCTGTAAAGCACCAAGCTAATTTTACCTAGAAGTAACCTTTAAAAATTTTCCTTGCAAAGTAATCTTTAAAAATGATTTATTACTCTTCTGATTGATTATTATCAATTATTATCTCTAAAGAGATCAATAACATATCGCTCCGAGGCCTTTGTTCTGACCTTCCTGATCACTGGGATGGGTGACAAAGCTGTGAAATCCTGGTGAAGTGTTACATGTGGTTTACTGTGCCCAGAGAGTTACTGCTGCTGGTTATATACTGCATATGTACTGCTGTGCAGTGTTGGAGCCTGCTTATTCTTCAATATTAGATTATTCCATCTATGTGCAGGTGAAGGAGCACTGTAAATATGGTGGTATGGCTCTGATAGAATTAAATTTTATGGAAAATTTGGAGGGGAAAAAAGGAAATAGAGCTTTAGGAGTGAAGTAGCTGTTGTCACATGCAAATATTTATGTTCACTCACACACAGAGAATGACACTGATCATGCTGAGTTGGAAGGGACCCGTAAGGATCATCAAATCCAACTCCCAGCCCTGCACAGCACCATCCCCAAGAATCACATCATGTGCCCAAGAATGTTGTCCAAATGCTCCTTAAGCTCTGTCTGGCTTGGTGCTGTAATCAATCCACATTGGATTGCTCTCTGTTAGTAATTAAAAGTTTTGTTGCTAGAATCCTTTAAATTCTTCTGACTTTTCAGATATGCGTGTGACTTAAAACTTATATGAACCCATACGTTTATTATTATCCCTATAAAATGCCTGGGAATGTATTAAAGTTCTAGAAGATCATCTATTGCGAAAACTACTAGAATGATATGTTGGTTATTTTAGGAAACATTCTTAGGCAAGCTAATATGCTTAGAGAAATTACCCCTTCAGCTCTGACAGAAGTTACAATTTTTAGCTCTCTAAATAATACATTTTGAACTAGATTTAGATGTCTAAACTGCAACTCTCAGAGCTGCTTCTAGGACTTGTCTTTTTTTTCTTCTTCCTCTTAGCAACCACCCAGGAAATGTTTTTCCAACCACAGACATAAAAAACCCTAAAACAAAATGGAAGGAAGTGTGCTGCATAAATTGTAAGCAAGGAGCAGATGTAGCTCCTCTGATCAGTCCCACCTCACAGTGGGAGAGCACTAAAGCCATCTTGCGCTGCTTGATGCACTTCTGGGCTTCCACCTTTTAACAGCATCTTCTCCCCTTTCCCTGCTAAAGCATCAGTGACAACAACTGAGTGGAGAATTTTTTCCACCACTACAAGCAGAAGTGAAGTGCAGTTGTTGTTCAAGTCACCCTTGATACTCTAGTTAAAATTGCCTGAATAGAAAAGATGAAATCTTTTTTTTTTCAGAAGCAATATTACACTTTTGAATCTATATATGTAACCATAGACTCAAAGCTTCAGTCTCTGAAGGAAATAAAATTGTAATTTCTCTTCCATTTGTATTGTAGCGTGTGGTGCAAATCCCTCCTAAAGCATAAAGTTAAAACAGTTTAGGAGTCTGTTGCTTTCAGGGATTGAGATGAATTTGTGTGAGCACAGAAACCACTAAGATGTTCTAGCAATAGAAAAACCATAAAAATAAATTGTATGTCAAAATGTAGTCCATGGAGAATTGTTTGGATTTTTACCATTCTTTCAGGTGTTGTGTGAAACAATGAGAAATTAAAGATATCAACAAAGAGTTATTGGCACCTCTTGGTAATTTACTGAGATAAGGCTGGTGGCTAAGTGGCCTGTTGTGAAGAATGTGAGATGTATGGTGAAGACCCAGAAACATGAACCAGCTCTCATGAGTCATTCTCAGTTGTATATAAGTAAAACATGAACAGATATTGAGAGGAAGCATTTATTGCTCTTTACTTGGTGGGGCTTCCCCTGGATTGCTGTGTCTTGAGTGTAGCAGAGGCTGTTGAGGGATATTAGAAGACTGGAACCAAGTCTATTGGAGACCTGCTAAAATGATCAGGGATGTAGAGGCTAGTGGATAGTTTCTGTTGCTGTTCAGGTCCTGTGATCAGTTCTAATCTATTTTGATTAGGGTGAGCTTGCTGGGCTTTATTGGAAGAATTTAAAGGAAACAGAAAACCTAAAGTTTAATAAAAATGTGATACAGTGAAATTTGGACAGATTGAAGGTTCCAGTGTTGAGGAGTGACTTTTTTTTTTCTCCTTAATTTTCTGCTCTGTTATTTGTTGCTTTTCCCCCTGTTTTAACACACTATGTTGTGTTATTTGTTGCTTTTCCCCCTGTTTTAACACACTCTGTTATAGTCTTTTTCTATTTCATAATTCCTTACAAAAGCTAGTCACAGTGCGGCTGCTCGTATAGGAGTTCCATAAGGAAAAAAAGAACATGCAGCTTACTGTTCTGAAAAATTACTTCATTGAATTTTATGTCCTTTTCTTTGTTGGATAACTTCTGACAGTCTTCTGTGCACATAAGATGAAAACTATATTTAGTGTCTCTCAAGAAGTTATTTTTGTTTCTTTCATGTAGTAGCTGTAGCCACCTGATTTTGAGAAAAAAAAAGCCTAGATGTTGAGAATTTTGACTGCCTTTCAGTTTTGTGCTTTTCTTCCTCAGCTGCCCTGGAGGAGTCCAAGAAAAAATGAATTGGCTGTTAGTTCCTTTGTTATGTTCGATTTTTTTATCAGAATGTTCCATGTCAGACATGCCATGGAGTTGTGCAGGGGTTTTGTTCTGATGACTTGGTAAAACACTGTTGGTATCATGTACAGCCCTGTGTGTTTAGTCCATGTACATTCTGCTTTCTTCATCTGGATTTTCACCATTCTTACCCTATCGAAAAAGATTCCTGGTGTATTATACTTAGCAAAAAACCTGGAGAAGTACTAATAACCTCTTCTAGAACAAAACCTTTTAAAATTTTGTAGCTAGCTTGTTAGTGAGAAGCATGCTGTACCTCTGGGGGGCGGGGGAGAACAGATTATTTAATTTTCATTCAACACTAATTTCATTTTTTAGTCATTGTATCAGCAGGGTTTTCTATTACAACCATTGGCCATGCATACATATAACTTGAAGCCTGCCTGTACTTTGAACCTGAGAGGCAGTGTAGTATTTCACACATTAATTACAATCATTATTCTGTGCCCTAAATGCACTCCTTTTTTTTTTTTTTTTTAATAGATGAATAGAACTAAGAGGGGGGTAAGATTGGGAAGGTGAAGTAGAATAAATTGTCAGTTAACTAAATATAAAGGAGAGATATGCTATAAATACTGTGATAGAATATTCTCACTCCTGCAGGAATATATGTTGAAAGAACAGAGGAATAGCGTAAGAGCTGTGTGGTTGATATAAAAGTTCACTGTTATGGTTTTGACTTCCATTTTTTTAATCTGTTAGAAGTTTTGTGTCACTTTGCAAGTGAATTTATATGAGATTTCCTTTCACTGTTTTTGAGACAAGTGTACCTTTTGACAGTCCACCTAGATATGCAAAAATAAATTTGGAACAGGACTAAGTTTTCCAATTTGAAGGGGGAGCATGATGTCTTGCTTTTTTGATGTAGTAGAAAGAAGTGAAAATGCTTGCTCTTAAAGAAGGAGAGTAGTGTCAGGAGGCAAAGAGAAAAGACAAAATTGCTGCTAGAGCTTTGGAGCTATTTCTGCTTCTGAGAACTCTCTCGCCATTGTCGCTTCTGAGATTCTTCTGAAGAAAGGCTTGCATGAAACTGAAGATTTAGAAAGACAGTGAAGTATTTTTACAACTCTACTACAACTCGTCATATCTGTGCTAAAGGACATAAAGATTCAAGGATGTTCAGAAACTGCAAATTTTTTTGAAGGACAATTCAAGTTTCTGTGACCTGCATCAGCTCCCTGGTGGTTTGGCTTCTAGCAGCCTCTGCTTTTCAAGACTGAGTGGGCAGAACTTCAGTGTATCTGGAACTCTGTGCCCCAGAGAAGTTGAGAATACTCATGCTGTCAGCAGAGGGATAAAGAAGAGCACTGAAAGGGGGGAGGAGGAAAAGGAGCTGAGAAGCATAGTAGTGTCTCCTACCAACAATGTGTTTGAAACCAAAACTCATAAAGCCCAGATTTGTAGAGCAGCAAAGGCAAATACTTGATTGTTTTATCTGAAGAATGGTGGGAGGCTAAACACTTGCAAAATACTGCAGAAAAGAAATTTTCTCTCAACATTCTAGTCAGTACCTTCTACAAAGCATGGATGTCACCTGTGTTAGGCAGTGAAGGTTTGTCAGTGCTCAACAAGTCCTGGCAGACTGTGCTGTTCACTTGACAAGAGCTGGGGGAGGTTTGAACCAGTTGAGTGGGTGTCTTGGCACCCCCTGAGCAGATTGCTGGGTCCCAGTCTGCTCAACAGTCTTGGGAGGACAAATTCTATTTCTAGTATTTTCTGTTACATGACAAGGTCCCTCAGTCTTCTCAATAAACAGAAAAAAGGAAAAAAACCCAAACCAACAACTTTGTAATTACAAGGAAAAATAATTAAAATTTAAAATATATATGCTTTTTAGCCAACAAGTAAAAATCTGTCTGCCAGCAGCCAAGACGAAATTTTTTAAGGAGCAGATTGTCATTAATTACACTTTCCTTTTAAGAACAGTTGTAAGGCTGGTAACTTCTAATTATGGGTTTTGCAGATTTGCTTTAAAGCTATGGTATATTGATTTATAAAAATCTGTTTTCCTAATCATCTGTGGGGACAGGAACTGGCATGTAACCATTTTTGCCTAGCCTGACCAAAAGACATCCTGGAAGTTTCTCACTCATGTTGATCTATTCAGCCTTGGTTGGGGCTACAACAAAAATTACTAGCCAGAGACAAGGTGAGATTGAGGATTTGTTCCCTTATCCCTTCCTCTTCCTGAAAACATTCTGGTCTGATTTTTCAGTTTGATAAAGTCTTTGAACTATTAATTTGAAAGCCTTTGCAGGAAGAAAAGACCACCATTACCACTAACATGTTCTGTTTGTGTGAGTAATGACTGCCCAGGAATAGCTGTTGCATCTTTAATTGCTGCCTATAAAGTTACATTTACAGAACATTTGAGTGAAACTCAGGCACCGATTTGACTGTGTCTAGAGTTTCAATTCAGATTTCTTCTTGCAGACAAAGCTGCAGTCACTTCACTTTCATGCCAGGTAGTTGGGTGAAAACAAGTTTCCATTGAATTCAGGAACTTGGGGAGTAATTTGATAAGTAGCATGTGAGTCTTGAGGTTATTCTCAGAGCTGACATTTCACCTGCTATAAAAAACTCACTTAGGGAAGGATATTTTTATGCTTTCATTTATTAATTTTTGCTTGGAACATGTCTTTACAGCCTCAGTCTGGAATATTTGCATGTAACCTGATGGTATTTGCCACAGGAAATGCTATTTAGCAAGTTTGGTGGGTGCAGCTTGGCAGTGAGACAGCCAATTTGCTAAAGACTGGTCCTCCAAGAGCAGTTCAGTAAACTCCAAGAATCAGCATAGGCATCCTCAGATCAACTTTGCATCTTCACATGCCTCAAAGATAAACTACAGTAATTTTTGGGGGCTGTGGGAAGTGCACAAGGAAGCAGACTCTTGAGTGGTTCTGCTCTGATTAATAATGTTGACAAGCTTTCATCAGGTTTTCCACAATGCTTTGTCTATGGGGCTGTCCATAACTTTGAAAGCAGAGCATTTGAGTTTCTAACATTCTTTTTGCTTCTTACTCACCCACTCTGCTCAGCATACTGTGCCATCAAAGGTTTCATAAGACTTGTTAAGCTCATCAGAGATAAAACAAGGAGTTCCCATATCCTTCTCTTTTTCTGTTTCCTTCCCAACACCTTTTGTTTTCGCTCAGTTTTGGTGGTTCTGCTGCATCCCTTCTCCCATGAGCTAACTTAATGGAACAAAATGGTTAAACTCCCCAATCTTGGCTCAGTAAATTTCTCCTATATCAGTGAGTTAAATAAGTGAGCCCACTGGGGCTGTGGAAGGGCCCAGTGAGCTGCAGAGCTTGGAGCAGAGGAGGAGTGATACCAGATGGCCAGAAGTGAGAAAGAGGGGGCGTTGAAGTTGGAGAAAGGTAAGAGCAACAACAGCAGACAGAGAGGATGGGAAGTGAGCTTTTGAGTACTAATGAGACATTAGATGCCTGTAAAGCCACAGTTTAACTTACCATTTGTAATTTTTCAAACAGAAGACTGCTGTGTGATTTTATGGATTTTCAGGAGTGCATTCCAAATGCTGTGGAATCTTTTAATTCCATGGATGTTGCACTCTCTTTAAGACTTGTGGCTTTCTGCTGATTAATTCAGCAGATGAGAGAGTTGGAAGATCTTTCACATATTTGCATCTTCAGCCAAATAGCATTTCTTTTTCCCCAGAGATATCACAACATCATTTCTATAGCCTGGGAAGTAGTATCTCCTGAATTTTTCCTTTTTATAACCATTGGCAGCCCGATCTCATCATATACCCAGCTAATACTGTATTTAGCTAGAGCTGCTGTAGCAGAACTTTTTCATGTATGCTGACAGTTCTTTGGGCACTTCTAGTCACAAAGCTCCCCTTTGTTTATGGCTTCACACCTTTCTAAAACACCCGATAAGGACTGTTGTGGATTTTGTGTAATAGGAGACCATGAAAATGGTATGAATAGACTACAGTGATGCATTGCACAGTTCAATTTAAGTATACACATCTTACAGGGAAGTTGCCAGGTTTGTGCAGGTACAACAATGAGGAGGTGATTGCTGCATTTGTTGGGAATAGCTCATGGATGGTCAGTTGTCATCTGCCTAGTAGGATTCAGGTTGAAATAATTACTTTTTCATTTCAGTTAACAAAGTTACTTCCAGTTGTACTTCAGCATTAGAAATAGTTCTTATTTTATGAACATTTCCCAAGTGCTATCCATACAAAGCCTGAAGAAGCTTACTGTAAAGCACTTTCTCCCTTAATTTCTTGTGCTTCTTTAAAAATTCTGCTCTTGGTTCTTCTCTTACTTCTATTTGACTGTTACTTAGTCCTGCTGCAGGTAACCTTCTGCTCATTGTTTATACACTTCTTCATTATTAAATTCCACCAACAATGGGTTTTGGAAAAAAAAATGTGGGGTTTGCAGGCAAAATACTTGGTATCATATATCTGATACTAGAGCAGCACTTTACAAATTACATGTTTCATGCTGACAAGTCTGTAGTTTATTAGCTTTCCTCCCTGCAGACCAGAGTGCTTTTTATTTCAGAGGCCTGTTAAGCCTTCCTGTGCAGCTGGGGTCCCTTGGTGGGGTGTAGTAGTGGCTCCCTGAAAGCTCTGAGTTACTTAAGGAGTTCACAGCTTACAAAACTCCAGTGGGCAGCTCTGCTTATGGAGAGGGAAACGAGCAGCCAAGCAGTGGTGGTCTGGCTCCTCTTATCTCTAGCAAAGAGCAAGTTAGCAATTACTTTCACTATCACAGATGGTCTTCTGTTGAACTTGGCCCATCTTCTCTGCTTTCACTTTTTTAGTGCCTTCCTTAGATTTGAAGCTCAGGGAAATGTCCCTAGCTTTTTTCTTTTGGTGGTTCCACCCAAATATCTGTGAGTCATGAAAAAGTGGAACAGCTTCCTGCCCTGGCTGCCATGGTATCCAGCAGTGTTGCTATACACACAGTGCTGATGTAGCAAATGCTTATGGGGAGCTTTTTTGGAGGGTGGGAGGTGTTTCTTTGTCTTTGTATTACTGACTAAATTTTCTTGGAGTTTAAAAAAGAAAAATTGGAGGAACCATGCCACAAACTACATAGAATTGTGAGAAAAATATTCCAGTTTAGGAAGGTTCCTAACATAAATCCAAGTGCTCATGAGCAAGGCAGAAATTCTCCAGTTACATTCTTAAATTTGCTTTTTAAAGGCAGAATACATGGAACATATGTCATTATCTCTGCAATAGAGTATAAATCTTGTGATCCTGTATGAGTCCTCTGCTGTATGCAGCACCTCATGCTCCTGTTGTTTCCCACTTGTTTTTTGTTTCCCACCCATTACTTAGGAAGTAGCTTGAATAATTCCTTTCTTAAAAAAAATAATAATTGCTCTAATTAAATTTCTATTCAGATGTATATCTTGCAAGTAGCTCTTAGAAATGAATATTTCTAGAAGATGTTTCATGAGTCAATTAAATTGAAAGTTCAAGGTAAAGTTCATGTAACTTAAAAATAAAAAGGGTTCTAAAAGAGAAGCTGTATTTATTCATGCCACCTACTAGATTCCATGAGGTATTATTCTCCTTACTATTCATGTTTTTGAAGACTAAAGGCTCTTCGAATACAGTTCTCATGCTAACTAGATTTCTGAAGGATAATTTTTGCAGGCTTTTGTTAATATGAGTAGGGCTCATTAAACAATATTAAAAGGAGGTGACAATATAGCACTGGAATGCATATTTTGAGAAGTGGTTGTTGAAAATGAGGCAAAAAAATCATAATTTCCTTACAATGGCTTTTAATTTGTGATGGGTTTTATGTATTGTGTGGTATATTATGAAGGTAATGAAAATTTGCTATGATTGAAAAATTAGTTCTGGCATTACCACTTAATTGCATTTTAAAGAAAAAAAAATCTCAATGTACAAAATTCTTTACTCTGTAGAGACCTGTACAACTTTTTAAAAGTTAAGTGAAGGCAGTGCTTATTATGAAGAATATTCATTTTAACTTTCCCCCCTAGCTCTAGTTATAGTCCCAGAAGATATAGCAAAATGTTAAAGCTGTGAAATAACATTAAAATGCCATTTAATGTGTCAAGGGAAACTTTGTTTATTTTTTTTTTCTCAGATAAAAAGACATGAATAAAAGCTTTTTCTTCTGTGGTGCTCACAGGTTTTCAAGTAGATGGAGCGGGCTGTTGCTTGCAGCAGATTATACCAGATGCCAAGTTGCCTAGGGATGTGTGCTTTGTTTGCTGGAGACAGGGCTTATTGTCTTGCCTCCAGGCATTAGGTTGAGTCTGTTAGACTATATAAGTAGTGATTTTTATCCTTTGAGTTAGTGGAGTGTCACATGGTGCTATGTGACATTTTTAGGTAAAGCATGAAGTCTGATTTTTATTTTCTTATTTTTTCTTGGATATGTAGTAGGTAACCTCCATTGAAGTTTTGCAAAACCCTTAAATGTTTACCACTGAAAGAAAAGAGGGATTACAGGTTTTGGAGACATGTTTTTACATTCTGTGCTGAAGAAATATAATAAATTAGCTTCTTATCATAGTTCTTTACCCACAGAAATATTATCAAGGAAGAGATGAAAAGGTGTGCATTTATATTATACACTTAGTGTGCAAGTAGAGGACCAACAAGGTTCTGTGTGATGAATGTCTGAATATTTCCTTAAAGTCCCACTAAAACAAAATCCAATAACTTATGGGTATTTGCTGCATTTATATTGGATATGAGGTAACAGTGATAATCTATTTACTTGTTATTTCTCACTTGTGTTTGTTTCTTTCCATTAAAGTAACTCATTTTAGTGCAGCAGCCAACACAAGGTATTTAGGAAAATGGCCTGTGATCTCCTTTATTATTGCAATCTGTGTGTTATTTTGAGCTTTCATTTGAGCTGTAAATTGTAAACAGATTTGTCCATATAACAAGTGTGAGAATTCTGAGGACTGAAAGGAGTGAAAATTCTGAGCAGGGAAACTCTCTGTGGTACCACTCTGGGTTGCTCTGGGGGTTTTTTGTTAAAATTGCCTTTTGCTGGAGATGGACAGATACTCATTTAGTGTTCATGTGCTTGTTGAACATCACTTCCTTTAGTGCATTCATCTTGCAGACGGCTCAAGCAAGCTGAAGATTATAAAATTGTCAACTTACCCACATATTGTGGATATTTTTTCTGAAAATTGTTGTGATGTGTCTTAGCCTATTCCAACATAATGGTAAACACTTCATGAATTCATACATTGCTGGAGAAAAGATCCAGGTTCCAGTTTGACAGGAGCCGTGATACAACATGCAACCATGAAAGATTGTTCTTGGAGCAACCCGTAATATGTTAGATCTAGCAAATCTCCTAATATTATTCAGCACTTTCCTTCTTTTGTGTTTTGCACGTTGTTAATGCAGTTTTTGTGTTGGTTAATGTGGTGATGGATGTTCAAAGTTGAATGGACATTGGCAGGTTTTGCATCTCACTGTTTTGTGTGTGGCTGCTAGTTCTGTGCAGAACTTCCATCAGTTCTGAGACTCAGTGCTGGCTTGATACTCACTGCTGAATTCAAAGTGAGTAAAAATGTTACTAATGAGATGAACGGTGTTAACCATTTCATCTTAGTGTTTTCATTTCCTGCCTGATGCTAAGGTAGTGTAAAAGTTAAGGAATAAAATAAGGTATCCGGACAAAGATCTCAATATGCTTAAATACTGAAACATTTTAAACTCCATATTTTAAAGTAAATAAATGTTTTAAGTAGACATCAGAAGACTGATGTAACAGGTCAGTTCTGACTGGTGCTACATAAATGTGTCTGTTCTGAGCTAGGGGTTCCTGCCTGCATCCTGTCCTCTGTCCCTTGCATTCTGTGTAACTTCTTGAATCAATGTTAATTACTCTGTCCCATCTTTCTTGGCCAGTTTCTCTTCTACCATTTTGGCAAATAAAGTGAACTTGATTAGTGCTTTCAAGGTTGTGTTTTTGCCCAACATATGCAATGGTCATGGTCTCTGTACATACTCCCCAAACTGAACCAGGTGTGCTGTAGCTTCATATGGGGTTCTTTTGGTGTGTTGGTTTCTTTGGTTTCTGAGGCTCAGACATGCTCAAGTTGCTTCTGATTTGGCAAGGTCTTCACTGGGATTGTTTTCTGTTGTCACATGTATAACGTGATTGTGTTGAAGTTAAAAATGATAATTTAAAAAATATTGACACACTGTTTGTCTTTCTTTAGGAAAGCCCAAGAAGGGAAGAAGAAAGTTGTGCTAGCAGGCTGTGTACCACAAGCTCAACCTCGCCAGGAGTACCTGAAAGGCTTAAGTATTATAGGGGTATGTATCTTTAGAAATCAAAGGTTTTCATAAATATTTTCAGTAGGTCAATGTCAATATCTAGACTCTATTATCTTTCTCTGGGAAAAAATCAGCAGAGAAGCTTCCTGCCATGTGCCCCTCCTGCTCATCTTTTTGCATTACACAACATTTAAACCTTCCTTCAATTGAGGGTGATTTGATTTGGCTGTGGCAAAAGAGGGGAGAAAGAAAAGCATGCTGTTGTTGGAGCTGACTTCCAGTGCCCTTTGAAGCCTGGAAATTTCCAGGCTTGGTCCAGGATGAAGATATCAGTTACCATATTCTTAAGAATATCACAGTTTATTTGCTTCAAGACAAACCTTAAGACCTTTGTTAAAATCAGTGGAAAAAGCAGGGGGGACTAAAGCATATGAATTACACAGACACAGATGAGGATTTCGTGGTTGTTTTTTTACTTCACACTATTAAGCAGAATGGAAAATAGAAATTATTATTTTGTTTAAATTTGAGGCAGTCTGAAGAGTTAAATCCACTGGTGACTGACTTGTTAAACAGTTACCAAGCTTTACCTCAAAAATGAAACCACAGAGCTTTGACTTAAGTAATAAAGTGTTTTCAGTGTTCTGTGGGATGTGGTACTACTGTATCATTGAATCACCTTTGGAAAAGAAAAAAGTAAAATGGGTGAATGGATTTCCTGTTTGCTCAGAGGCCACAAAGTTATTGATCCATAATTGGTTGTTATAGCCAGTATAATAATACCTACACATATGTAGACAGAGGGGACAAAAATGAGCAAGTCACTATCTTTTGACCAAGACTGTAATTCAATGTTTCAGTTTTGATGAATTTTAACCTATTAAAATTGGGAAGTTAGATTTTTTTTTAAACGTTTTCCCCCTCTTTTTAAAAATTCTCTTTTAGGTAACATGTAATTTCTGAAAATTAACCTCTTCTCATCATCTTCATTTGAGTACCTAGAACCAGTGTTTCATGAAAAGTATTAGTAGTTTAGTATTTTTTACAGAAAGATTTCTGTTAGGAGATGAATTAGGTGTTAATGCAGTGTTCCCAAGTGCTTTGAAACTAGACCTGAAAATACTGAAATTTAGTCTTTGCAATAAGAACACTGTCCTCTGGCTGTCATTGCTGTGGAAAAATTTACTGTGCTTTGAATAAGAGATCCCTCAGCTCAGAAAGATCTCAACCTTGAGGCAAAACTATTAACAAAAACAAAGCTAAGAGAATGTTATTGTCTATGTTTTCAGTTTGTACATTTAAGATTTTCTTCCCATTTTATAAAGAATGTGTGTGAGAGGGTGACTGTATTTAAAAGACAAGACTTGTTATCTTACTATTGCAAAATATTTTTGAAAGGCAGTTTTTGCAGAATTGAGAAATAGAAAATGTTCTGTTGGCGATAGGATATCGATTCTACTTTAAAATTTTGAGCATTAAGGGTACAGTTTTGAAAATCTTTTTTTTATACCAGGTTGGTTTTGTCTTCAACTTAGCTGAGAGACCTAGTTGATTTATTGTTGCATATATAAGTTCTGCTATTTTCTATCCCCCTCCTTTTTTTTTCTCTTTTTCAATATTTATTTTAAAGACCATGTTGTCTGAGAATGTGTTTATTTACCATCAATTGGAGCTCCCTCAGAGTGGCTTTCTAAAGGCAGTGTGTCAGAGGCTCTTCTGCTCCTCTTGTTAGGATGGAGGAGGAAACTGTGTTGTAACTACCAGAGAAATTCTAGTAAACCAGAGCTTGTTTTGATCTGTATTTGAAAAATACAGGACTGAACTTCCACTGTTCTTTTTTTATTGCCTGATTATTCCTTGGGCAGAAGGAAAGGAAGGGCAACTTCTTATCCTTCTTACCATTTGTGATGTTACTGTGCTTCTGTGTTTTTTTTAAATAATTGCTACTTTATAAACATAATGTAGGTTGAGGCCTTGCCATAGGCTGTGTGTGAGGCAAACCATAATGTGACATGACAAAGTGAAGGAGCTCTTTTGTGCAATGGGAAAATTCTAGGCAGTAATAAACCTGCCAAGGGTGTAAAGTACCTGAAGCACATAATAATGCATTACAGAGGTTCATAGCCAGTTCCCCTCTGGTGATTTCCAAAGCTTATTCCTTTGTGTTTGTGGCATACTCGCTTCAAACTCAAGTGCTCGTGCAGTGCACAAAGAGACATCAACTCTCCTATGCAGTTATCCCTCACTTTTCATTTTTAGTTGCTGAGAGGTAACTAAAAAAAAAGTTACACCTAAAGTACGCATCCTAAGTACACCTAAGTTACACATCCTAAAGTAGGATGTGTGACTGTGCAGATTGTTTTGAGGGGATCATAGGGGAAGGAAAAGGAGAGACAAGGGGGAATGAAAGATTTAGCTGACAGGTTATGTTTTAGGACCCATGAATGGATGTAGGTAATGGCAGTGTTTCCTCACTTCCTGAGCTGCATACAAGAACATGCAAAACCCTGGTTCCCAGTGATAGTTGAGCCATTGGAACGGGATATTTTATTTCATTGACATTTTCTGGAGTTTTAAGGTGCTTGATCTCCAAATGATGCTGTGTGTTGGTCCCCCTGGTCAGGTTGCTGGGAGTTTATAGGTCTTAAGAGGCTTCACAAGGCCCGTGCATCCATACTTTGAAATCATCAGACTTGCTGTGCAGACTGAAAGCATGAGGCCTAATCCACATATGTATTCCAATAAAAGCATACAATAGCTCCACAGGTGAGTGAATCCTGAATGAGAACTCCAATTCTCCTTCCTTCTCTATCTTTCCCAGTGTAACATCTAGCATCAAAGACCAAGGGAAGAGTTTCTGCCTATTCTTTCATCTGCACAAACCCACACAAGCAAGCCAGTGTTGCAGCTCTGGAAGGCTGTAACCACCCCCCCCCCCCCCCCCCCCCCCCCCCTTTGCTGCTGCTCTCTGAGTCAGAAGGTGCAGGTCCTGTGCATGGTAGGGCACTGCAGGCTCTTTGGCCAAGGTAAGCCTGAAGCCACTGCTTCCAGGAGAAATACATAGCTATGAAAGCCCTCTGCCAAGGTTCCCTGCATTGCCCTGACCTCCAACTAACCCTTTCCCCTGGCTATTCTACTGTATAAGGCAAGCCTTAAGTAATTTTCTTTTCATATCCAGTTTGAAACTCTGGAATGTGATTAGTGGGAGTGCTGAATGCTCCCAGCAGCAGCACATAACACTTGGAGCACTGCTATAAAGAGATGATGCAGCATAAAAAATGCTAAGTGCATTACAAAAAGCAAGCACTTTATTTCTCAAGCTGTACATCTGTAATTGGTATACACTTTTAAGTTTAATGTACCTTATTCCTTCATTTGTAAAATGCTCCAGTGAGCAAAGCTTTAGCAGTGCCATTGTGAAAGGAAATCACTGGAACTGTACCAAGATGCCAAGAGTCCATACATCCCTACTGCTTTGGCCTCATAAATGAGGAAGATACATTGTATGGTATTTCTGTGGTTCAGGTCATAAAAGTTTTGATGATGTTTGCAAAACAGTGATAGTGATACTTGCCTACCTTGCAGTGTTTGTAAGGCCAGACTGCATTCAAGATTGGGAGCCTGTCTGCTGCCCTTACAACAGAGCCTTGCATGAAATGGAAATATCCAATATGTACTTCATGAAAGCCAAATTTGATAGAATTTTACTCTGAATTATTTGAATTAGCAGAACTTCTTGGAAAGCATGCTGCAAACCTGGGAACAGGTGGATGCTCTTCTTCTGTAACTTATGGCTAAGAATGGCTTCATACAATTCTCAGCTGGTTAGCTTTGGCTTTTGAATTCCCAGGTTTATATTCATATAGGACACTTGAACTGGGAAAGCCAGAAAAGAGTGTCAGTTAAGCACCTGCTTTTAAACTGAAAATTGGATGTGCAAATAGAAAATGCTCATTTCTACAGCAGCTATGTACTATCCTATCAATCAAAGGGTGTAGCAATTAATTTAGATAAGAATTATCCTTCAGCTGTGTCAGTGTTTAGCAATGAAAATCAGTTGTTTACGTGCATCTCTGGGGTAG
Organism: Agelaius phoeniceus; assembly: GCF_051311805.1. Taxonomy (NCBI): domain Eukaryota; kingdom Metazoa; phylum Chordata; class Aves; order Passeriformes; family Icteridae; genus Agelaius; species Agelaius phoeniceus. The sequence continues at coordinate 62,950,147 of NC_135265.1, read as the reverse complement.
TTCCCTTCCCTTTAAAGTTTGTGTAGATCCTCCTCTCAGGATACATTCCTAACCCAGAATAATGCCCATTTGGTCAGTATTGTCAGCGAAGGTTTTAAACACAGATGTTATCCCTCTGAAGCCAGGGTGGCTATAGTCACATGCCTTTTGAAGTTATGTACTAAGCCCTAGATTTATCTTGCCTAAGTGCTGTAATTTGAGAGTCTGTTTTGTTCAGCTCTCTTTATGGTCAATGAAGATAATTATCTCTAAAATAATTTAGATTTTTAGAAGACCTGAGGTGCCTTTTGAAGCCATGTATTTCCCTTTTTACTGGCTTTAGAGAGGGGATAGGCTGAGTAGTCTTTTAACATCCAGCATTTGGCAGAGATCCCTTAACAAGGTGAGATGAAACAGAGTTGGTGAGCTGGAGTTAAAATCTTCAGAATTATAAATAGCATGTTCTAATTACCTAAGATAGACTATTTTATCTGTGTAGTGACCATTTTGTTTCTTAACTATGTCAATGAGGATCATTGTATAGGGTTTCTTCAAGATGAGAAAAAAAGATTGTTTTACTTCAAGCAGCTCTGTATAGATATTATGCTCACTCCTAGGGTGATCATATTGGAAAAATTTCTTTGTGTAAAGGATGATCATGCATTGGACCAGACTACTCAGGGAAATGGTTGAGTCACAATCCTTGGAGGTATTTAAAAGTCATGTAGATGTGGTGCTTAGGGATATGGTTTAGTGGGGGGCTTGGCAGTGCTGGGTTATTATGAATACAAATGATTGCTGAGCTGCACTTAGGCCTAGTTCTGATCCCACCAGGAAGGGTCAAAGATTTTTTCTGGCCTTTGTTTCAACTCAGCCTTCGTGCTTTGATAAAACTCTCTTTATCCTTGCTTTTTCACCAGACAGTTCCCTGCTTTGGCTGCTCTTCCATGGATTCATGAACCTTGCCTTGCTCTTGGCCTGTATCAATCTCAGCCCAGATTTCTGCACCAGCCCTGATTTGTGGTGGTTGAGTGTTTTGTTTCTTGTTTTTCTTTTTGCACAGTTCCCCTCCCAGTTGACAGCTGTCAACTCTGTTCTGTCTGTGGCTCTTGTTCTGTTCACCTCCCAGTAGAGAACCATTTGAAGTGGACATTAAATCAGAAATGTACCTAACTATGCTGGAACCAAGGTCCCACAAGATCTGTGGAACCAAGTGGGGCGCACTAACCACACCCAGGAGTGGTGTCCTGCTGTCAGTCCTGGGAGGTTGGTTTTTTGAGACATTCTGCAAAAAATTGTTGAGGAATGGTGTCATTTCCCTTCATACACCACCAGGATGTCTCTGTGCTTCATGGACTTCCTGATGCCTGATGGAGAGAGACATTATTGGAGCTCTGCTATGAAGGTTTATACATATCTTTGATACCAGTCTAGAGCAGAATTATCCATAAGGTTAGTGAGATGTGAGGAAAAGCATCCACCAGACCTTTATATTTTCAAGAAAATTTCATTACTATAACTTTGTAATTTTTTTTTCCTTTTTCATTCCACCCCCCCCCCCCCGCCCAGCTTTTTTTTTCCCAAATAAGAATTTTATAAATCTTTCCCTCTTTTCACTTCATGTTCACCTCACATTTTCTAAGATACTTTTATCTTCATAAATGCAGACTGGAAGCATTCCACATTTTCTTCTTGAGCACTTGGGGCTTTAGCCAAATAATTTCAAATGAAAAATATTTAATGTGGGAAATAACATGTAAGGCAGAACAAATATCCATTTCTAGAAGATCTCATTATATCTCAGACCTATAATTTTAATTACTTACATGAGCCATCTTCTTGACAGACATATTGAGAATAATTTAATTTATCCAATAAAATGAAGATGCAATATAATGGTTGGTGGTTTTTTTCTGTCTTTATTCAACAGGGGATTTGGAGCAATGCAAAAATTCCTCAGATGCACAATGCAGAAAGTAATTGGTAGCTCAGGTTATGAACCACCCAGATTTCTCATATTTTGAATTATTAAAATGGTCATGAACTTAAACAGTCTAGTACTGAGACATATAGCAATAATATTTTAGGTAATATAACACAGACTTCACTCCCTGTCTGTAGTGTAGTTTTAAGTGTGCACACTTCTATTTTCAAATGGACTTTTTCTATTTATTTTTTAAACATTTAGTAGAAAGTATATATGTTAAATATCTTGAGTCATAGTTTTTAAAACTACACCCAAAATGGATGTGTACACAAGTATGTAAATATGCATGTGTTCCATATGACTGCTTATGTGTGCTTTATTTATAAGTTGATTGCTAGATATGTATGTCTGTAATGTGAATGCTTGTGATTCAGAAAATTATTTAAATACATTTATTTTTCAATAAAATTATTAAACTGGAGATATTAGGAATACTGTAACTTAATTTCTAGAATTCTTAACTAATATACTGTATTAAATAATCTGAGATGGTGGACATCCCTATTTTAAAATCTGTATTTCAAAAGGTAAAAAAAAAAGAAAATAAAAAGAAAAATACTTTTACATGGACTTGATCCAACACTCAGACAAGGAAAGGAATTGACTCCCACTGACTTCAGCTGGGAAATTAAAATCAGACTCCAGCTATAGGTGAGCTTTTTTTAACTTCTACTAGACAGATTGGAAAAATGAATGTGAAGCAGACAAGATTGTGCAGTCTTGTGTTTACAGGAGATGACAAGCTCAGTGGTTTAGGGCAGAGAGACTTAATGGCTTTGATATGAGGGACCCAAGTTCCAGGCTCCTTGTTGCAGACCAGGCTCTTCTCTTGAAGCCTCTGCAACTTGTGCTTTTCTGCTTGTTTTGGAAAAAAGTTGGAAAACAATCTCCAAGGAAAAGACTGCTAAATTCATACTACATCTAGTTAATGTAATGTACAGCTTAGAGAAGTAGTGTTTAAAAAGGAATAATGTGGAAAAATTGCAAACAAACTTAAGTATGGCAAGTTGGCTTTTCTGCATTGTATATAAATGTAGAATTGTATGTAGAGTAGAATTGCACAGAATAGTGGTTTGGATGAAAGCTCTGGAGAGAACCTCAGCTTCAAGAATTCCTGAGTGTTTAATTTTGTAGTGTTAATGTTGATTCCTTTTAGTTTATATTCCAAAATCTCTACAATGTGTTGGCCATTGACTTTATTTAAAGACTGATATATCTATTAAGAAATAATTGAACTGTTTATCTCATTATTGGTGAATTTTGGCAAATATAGCATTAAATTTATTGTCTTTGTTGCAGACATTCTATAAAAGTAATTAAAGATTATTCTGTGTTGTGAACAGCATGAGGGCTTTTCTCTCCATTTCCAAACACAGCCTGCATCACCTTCAGGAGAATGTCTTGTTCTTTTAAATTTCACAACAGTATTTTTAATTTCTTCCCCCTCTAGTACCTCATTCATTTTCTCCCCTATATTCTGCCCTAACAATATCCTCAGCTTTTTGTTGTGTTCTCCACCATCCACTATTTTGCTGTGGAGACTGGGGTGAGGGAGCACTTTGGCTGTTTGAGCCATCCAGGTGGTGAGTGCCTGGTTCACCATTGTCTGCCACAAACCATGAACAGCACTTAAGGCCTGAACACTTTTCTAGCAATTCGGTGATTTTTGCCAAACTCATGGGAGCTTGCCATTTTTAAGGACAAAATTTGGTTTAAATTAGGTGGTAAATTTTAAAGTTACTTTTGGCAGATTGACCAAGATCCACAGAAAATTAAAACTGGCTAAAAACACAGCTCAAAATTCTTTACTCCCCCTTAATCCAGAAGAAGACACTCTTGAAAGACTAGTTAATATGAAAGTATGTCCAGTTGTTGACTACTTAGGTATTTACCTTCTGGCTTTTTTTAGGTTCAGCAGATAGATCGTGTAGTAGAAGTTGTGGAGGAAACTATTAAAGGTAAGCATCACACTTGAACTAATTGCAGCTAGTTGGAAACATGTAAGCTTTAGCAGAAGTGCTGCTGGTGCATTCTTTTTCACCCTAACTCTTGCTTTGTGCTCCAGCTGAATGTTTGGGCAGTGCTATACTTTGTCATGTATGCTTTGTATAAGTGGTAATTTCAGAGTGTTTTCTGTCAGGAGCTCTGTGGGCTGTTGGTTTCGTAGGTAAATGATCAAGAGGAGACATCAAGAAATCATTTCATCGGTGTAGGTTGGTGTAGAGTATTTCTCCTGCACTATTTTAATTGAGTGTTACACTTCTACTTTCTTATGTTTAGTTCTCTGGTATTTTCTTCTTTTCCAATGTTTTGGCTTACCTCCCTGAGCTCTTCTCAGCCGGGCACATAAATTATCTTCTGGTTTAATGTTCTTTTGTAACTCTGTTCCTTGTTCTCTCTGGCTTTGATCGTGTGTGTACTCTTAGTACTTTGCAGCAAAGGAGGGAAAAAACCCAGTATTGTTTCTGCAGCCTGACCAGTAAACATTTGCTGTTAAATAAATATATTTGTCTGGGTCTTTCTGGGTTACCTAAGTTTGTCTCCTTTACTTATCAGGCCATAAAAATTACTGTTCCATGAAGCTTTAAATTACAAGTTTTAGTTTAATTGTCTGTACTTTCAATATAAACAAGTGTCTAGTCCACAAGACATTGTCAGTAACTTTATTGCTGGAATACAATTTTTTTTGCACTAAAGCATGAAAGTTTAAAGCAGTGCAAATTTTTAAAAGGAAAAAAATCTTCTATCATGAAATTGTGTAGTGTGGTGTAAAGTTTCTGGAGCTTGTGGTTTGAAGGCCTTAAGATTTCATGTTGCTTTGAATGCTTTCAGGAATGAAACCGGTATTTTAATGTACTCCCAACCAAAATTTTCCCCAGATTATTCTTTACTTATGGCATCTATTTTTGGGGGGTAGAGCCTACTTTTCCATACAAACAAAGAAGAAATATATTCAGTACATATTTTTTATTTAATAAGGCAAACTCTTTCCCCAGAAGCATCATGGTGGTCATGACAATATGTTGGAAATAACGATGCTTCATGATTTTTACAAGAGTATTTTAGATCCCTATCTGCTTTTTCCCAAATTTTATTAGTTTTTAATGGAGTAAGATGATAACCTGGGTCAGCATGCCCTCCCTTGACAAAAATGGGGTTTGTAATATTTATACTGACTCCAGATATTACTGCTTTTTTGATAACATAATTACTCAGGTTATGGTGACTGAATGTTAAAGAGTCCAAATAATCTAGTAGCAGCTGTTAAAATAATGATTTTCACCAAATGGATTTTTAGATTGCATTTTAAACATTGATATAATGCTGGAAAATAATGTTCATAGGAATGTTAGTGAACATTTAAACTTTAAAAGTGTGAATTTTTGGAAAGATTTTTGTTCCTTTCTAGCTTACTAAAAGTGATTTGAATTAGAAGGAGAAAGTGAGCTGCTGAATTCCATACATAGTGCCAATTCCATCAGGGATTTCCCGAAAGGTAATGGAACACAGGATTTCTGGAGTTTCATTGGAAAAAAATGAATGAAAACCAGCTCTCTGTTTTGAGAGAGACATTGACATACTGGAGAGAGTCAAACAGAGATGGTTAAGAGACTGAGACTGGATAATTCCTCCTCATAGGAGAGCCTGGGAAGGCTCAGGGAGAGGGAATCACATCAAAATATATAAATACCTGAAAAGAGTGTGCAGAGAGAAGTGAGACAGACTCTTTTCAGTGGTGCCCACAGACAGGACCAGAGGCACAGGCACAAAAAAGCAGAGGAGATTCCCTCCAAACACCAGGAAACGCATTTTGACTGTGAGGATGACCAAGCCCTGGCTCAGGTTACTGAGGGAGGTGGTAGAGACTCTATTCCTGGCTGTATTCAAATCCTGTGGACATGGTCCTGGGGACCTGGCGCTCAGTGGCTGTCCTTGGGTGAGGGGGCTGGATAAAGTGGTCTCCAGAGGTCCTTTCCAGCTGTAACCCATCTGTGGCAATCAAATTGCATTTGGAAGGAGAATGAAGTTGGCAGAGATCGTAGGATAATGGCTTGCTTTGGTAAAAGCTAGCCATAAAAATAGGAGCTTTTACTTACATTTATTTAATTTACTTCAATAAGCTGCATTATTTTATGTATTTTGGAATCATCTACTAATGGAGAAGAATGTGAAGCTCTTTTTCATTGTGTTTTATGAAGAGAGTGTGAACTTCCATTATCCAAGTGAAGTAAAATACTGTAGATAACAGGACTGTTGATTAGAATATTTTATTATATAAAATAGATACATGGTAGAAGATTAAATTAGTGTTAGATCAAATGAAATGTAACCCTTTGTTTTCATGAGTCTACATCATTGGCAACAGCTTCTGAAGCTGCTTTTGCTTTCAGGAGATTGAGGTGATGTGGGACAGGGGATTAAATATGAATTCTGAATTCAGAGGCAGCTTACACCTGTGACTTTTAAGCTGAGTGTCTCTCATAGCTGTACAACAAAATTCTTTTCACTTTTTTTTTTTTAAGAAAAGCTAAAGGTTGCATGGGTGATATACTCTTGTAGTGTGGTTATGTATACATTGAAAGCTTCAAAAATACGATATACCGAATGTTTAAAAAAAATTTGATTGAATAAGTGGAACTTCATAGTGTCTCTGCTCTGTAGGACAGCTCTGTAGATTGGTCAGCCTAACTGAGTTGTCTGGATTTTCTGGCCAAATACCAAGGTGGAAACAGGTTACCCTGATGCTAGTTTTAAGTCTAAAAGTCTGGCTTTCCCTGGCTTCCCATTTCTTAAGTGGTACCTAAGTTTTTTTCGTGGATGCTTGAATTTTGTAGTACACAGTTTACAAAAAGGGAAAGTTTGCAGAAAGAATTTTTTTCCTTATCTTTTATTTTTTTTTTTTCTAATAGTCATCTTTTCAGTTTTTCATGAAAATGGCTTCCCTGTTGGATTTGGTTGAAAGTTTGCTGCACTCCCAATGTAAATTGATTTCTTGGAATTATTTAGAACTCTTTGTATGAAATATGAAAGGGTTTCTTCTAGCTTTATTTTTCAGTCTTAAGGGCATTGTCAGGAAGACCTTTTCAGAGCAATTCCATTCTGCTGGGTCAAGAGATGGTAGTTTCAAGAAATATATCTTTGTGGTGGTCTTTACCACATACATGTGAAGTCAGTGTAATTGTTAGTTCCCAACTCTCCATCGAGATAATTCTGATAAACACTTTTTATGTGACTTTATCTTTCTATCCTGTTTCATCAGAAAATGGAAAAGAAGGATGTGCACATTTGTTGTTGCACTGACAGTTAAAAGAGAGAGAGAAAGAGAGACTTTTAAGATGCTTAGTGATTTCTCATTTTTATGCCATCCTAACTTTTATCACAAGTGTTGAATTGAATCTTTGAAATTTCCTAATTAGCAGGTAAATTAGAGGTAAATTGTCACTTCCAGAAGCAATCTTCAATAGCAGTGCAGTATTTGTATGCAGGTCATGTCTAATTAATATTTATACTGTGTCCCAAGATATATCTTAACTAGAGGCATCTTCAGGTACTTTTCATATGATATGGTAATTTATAATCTGAAACCTCTATACTGCCTGTGAGGAACTAGACAAAATAATTCATTGACAGTCTCAAAACTGAGTTTCTCAAAGTGATGGCCACAATTGTGTAGCCAGTGTGTCTCTCATTCTTCCTGATAGAACAGAATGATCTTGTCATGCAGGGCTCTGATTTAACAGTTCAGTAAACCTTGCTTCATCTGTACGTTTTCCAAATTTTAAGTCTGGATTACAGCAATTTTTACAACATTAGGGCAACATACCCACTCCATATGCTTAGTTTTCCAGTAAGGTGTTATGATGACATAGAATGTCAGGAAAATATTGCTAGGGAGTTGTGGTGTCTGTGAGCTAGGTGAAAACAGGCCTATAATTGATGTATGTTGTATCACTTAGTAAAATTTCTGTATAGAATATAAAAGTTATTTGGGATGACCAGTTTCTATGGTATGCTCCAAAAAGCTGAAGATTTGTCTTTGGAACTGCAGAACATCTTTATGGTGACTACTCAAGTCAGCTTTTTATGAATCACTCTAAAATCTGTCTTTAAAAAAAGCCTGTGTGTGTATACAAGCTTGGCTATAAACAGTTTACAGTAGGCAAGAGAATAAATTTCTTCTATATTTTAAAGGAAAAATGTTAACTGCTTAATGGAGAAATTCTTCTTTTCTGGCTTTGAATTTAGGTCTTTCGCCCTTCCTTTCTAGACATGCTCTCAAATCTCATGTTATTAAGGGTTTGTGGGGGTGAGAGATGTGGGACTCAGAGTATTTGTGTACAGTCTGCTTTTAGCTTAGGCCTTAGGGAGATGAGGGACATAGTTTGAATTGAGTTTTGTCCATATTGTGTCTGTCTAATGCTTTCACAAAACATAGTTTTACAATGGGTCATTAGACCTGATTATAAAAAACAACCAAAGGAAATTACTTCAGGGTTGAGCCCTTTATACTTAACATAACCTTTCTCAGTTTCAGTCACGTTGACCTGTCTGGTGAAGTTGTCCATCCATTCCCAGTTTAAACATTGACCATTATTTGCTCAACTGTTTAATTGTCCTCATGTGGTTAGCAGGATTCATGATAGTTGCAGTGTCTGTATGAAAAAGGGATAAACAGTACCTATATTATATATAGGCTCAAGTGTAGAATATATACTGGATTGTCCACCTGACAGTGAGTGTGTGTGTATATGTGCTTATCTGTACGTGTATGAATGCCGGAGTGTTAAACAGTGTTTGTATGTGCTGCTTGATTTCACTAGAATCTGCTGGTAACAGTAGATAAAATAGACTATTTTCAATTTGTATGACTGTGGGAAGAGTAGCCTTGAGAAGTTGATGACAGGCCAAATTGAAGAATAAAAATTGGAGGAGTCAGGAGTTCCTATTTGAGGAAAAGTATCATTTGGCTCCCAGTCAGGAAAGTGACTGTTTGTGCCAAAATGCAGCTTAAGGAGGGTCAGAGGGAGGGTAGTGGCCTCATCAAGTCTCTGTTTCTGTTTCTATCTCCTTTGAAAGGACATAGAAAGTAGGGGTGAGGGGGAGCAGTTTTGGGTGGGTTGTTTTATTTATTTCACTTTGTGGTGGGTTGACTTTGTCTGGCTGCCAGACACCCACCCAGCTGCTTTCTTGTTCCCACTCCTCACGAGGGCAGTGGAGAAAATAAAATGGGATAACTCTTGGGTCATGATAAGGACAGGAAGATCACTTACCAGTTACCATCATGAGGAAAACAGACTCGACTTGGGGAAAATTAATTTAATTTACTGCCAATTAAAAATAGAATAGAGTGGTGAGAACTTCCCCCACCCCTCTTCTTCCCATGCTCAGCTTCATTCTCTCATCCCAGACTCCTCCATCTCCTCCCCTGAGTGGTGCAGAGATGGGGAGTGTGTGGTCAGCCCAGTGCAGCCCCTCTGTGCTGATTCTGCTTCCCCACCCTGTCCCCCTGCTCCAGCCTGGGGCATTCCTGTGGGCTCTGGGGATCCAGGAACTGCTCCAGCGCGGGTCCTCTGCAGGGGGTGCAGTCCTTCAGGCCAGGCTGCTCCCCTGGTGGGGGTCCCCACAGGCTTCGTGCACTTACTGCCTGCTCCCCGCTCCTGCTCCGCGCTCCACCGCGGGCTGCGGGGCATGATCGCCTTCGCTCTGCTCTTCTCTTCTCCAGCGGCTGCAGGGGAATCCACTGGAGCACCCGCAGCAACTCCTCCTTCTCCTCTTTCTCCTCCTCCTCTTCTCTCCTTGCTGCTCACAGGGCTTTCCCTCACGCTTCTTTCCTGGCTGCCAGGCAGTGTTTTTCCCTTTCTTACACCTGTGGCAGCTCTGGAGCTCCACGGTGCCGTGTGGCAGGGCTTTTGGAGCCAGCTGGAGCTGCCTGTGTCTGGCCCTTGGCAGCCCCGGCCTCTCCTCGCAGAGGCCCCTGCAGCCCCCTCCACACACCCCGGGAGAGTACCATGTCCCTAATGCGATTTCTAGGAGGTAGAATTGCCTTTTAAACTGAGATTGTGGAAAAGTAAGGGCACTAACTGGAAAAGCTGTGTTCGAGGCAGGTTGGATGAGGCCTTGAGCAACCTGGTCTAGTGGGAGATGAGCCCATGGCACAGCGGTTGGGACCAGATGGTCTTTAAGGTGCTTTCCAACCCCTTAACTAAGAAGTCTGTGATTCTATGAACTCATGCCAGGGACTGTGTTTAAAAGACTTAAGGAAGTTGGATGGGATTGAAATAATGTTTTCAGTGGGAATACGCAGAGCTACAGTGAGTCAGCAACTTGGGGCCGTGACTGTGATTAAAGGATTCGCCCATCGCTCATTTGTATGTATCAACCACTGAGGTTAATGGCATAATGTGGTACATGTCACCTGCCTCTGTTTTGTGTGCCCTGGATTGGAAATTTTGGAGATACTCGTATTTAAACAAAATTATAATATTTTTGTTGTCATCAGAGCTTTATGGGTAGAAAGAGCGTCATTGCTCAAACAAGTAGCTTTTCCCCCCCTTTTGTTAGTTAAGAGCTACTTTGACAACAAGCATTGGCTTACAAAAGACCTGGCTGGAAGGTGTCCCACTGTATGGTTTTTAAAGAAAAGTTTTTTCATGTGGCCAGAAGCTTCAGTGAGAGCACCATGTTGCATTTTGATTGCCCCTTTCTGACTGCTTACTAAAAGTGTGATGTACTGAAGGGTACTGATGAGTTCCAAATAGTAATACCATGATCTGTGCCATTATCAGTTCAGAGGGTTCAGCTTTGTAGACTGTAAATTAAATAAAAATTTAGAGCATGATGAGGAATATACAGTAATTGTGGAGAAACTGTTTCTGCAAAGGCAGATTTTAATTGCTTTTGTAAAACATCAATAATAATATGGCTCAACATTAAAATTGTCCCTGCTGGGGCAAGAAATTTCTGTTACTATCAACTGATTTTTGCTCTTACAAGAAAGTTTATTGCTGTTTTTGCTGTGTCTGTTCCAATGCTTTTGGCCATGCAGGGACTATTAGGTATGTGAGATGATCCAGGACTTTAGATAGGTTTAGTAATTATTTTTCTCAGTGTAGGTGTTTCACTGATTTAATTTATAAATCTGATAGAACTGACTATCCTTATTATGACTGTCACTGTTATGACTTTATTTTGTAAGTAGCTCACAGAAACTGAATGGAAGATAAATAGTGCCACAGAAGAAGAAAACAAGCAATTGGGGGAAACAGACTGAAAATCTCAGTAGCACAACTGTGATTGCTCATTGCTAAATGAGCCTGTGATGTACATGGGAAAGGTGCCTTTTCTTCCAAACCCATATGTGCTCCTTTCCACATTTTGAGTGAATCTTACATCATCCCTATTTTTCTGTCCTATTCACATTGATTAGACTCACCTGGATTTAGCTCTATTAGAGAATCCTCTTGGCTGGTAAATGTAAAGAGTACCTCATGATTTTGGATACAGTGACAAGTTCAGTTCAGCATTTCACTCTGATGCTAAATTCATTCTGTTCATCCTGCACACCCCAAAACATTAGGCAAGTTACTTGTGCTGCTGCAGCTGGCTCTGACAATCCTGCTTTCAGCACTTCCCTTCCTCATAATGCAGCCTGTTTTATCTGATTCAAAATGTCTTTTCCCTTGGAAGTTTCTCTCCAGGATCTCCTGAGGTTTTGAGCAGAATCTTTGATCTTAATCAAATGCATTTCTTCACAGAGAGGTGAGGACAGAGGGTCAGGGGAACTCTTCCTGTAGTCGATTCTAGGTATTGTCCTTCTGAGCTGTGGAATTGTGGCTGGCATTTTGAGCTCACAGGAGATTTAATGTTCAGGCACTTTTCCAGAAAGACAGTAACATTGCCTGATCTCAGAATAAGTAGGATTGAGCTAGTGAATCCTAAAAAAAAAAAAGCAGTGGTGCCTTAATAGTGCCTATTAAGCATTTCAAATGCTTTTGCTGTGATAGAGGAAAATACTATGGATGTGTCAAAAATGTTCCTGAATACTTATATTCTTAATTTAACTTGGTGAAATTTTTACATGGACAATAATTTCTTGTTAATAGTTATCTCTTTTTCTGTATGACTTCTTCTACAGTACGGTTTTAGTGCTTACAGATATTGTTATGATTGAGTCATACACTGGAGACATGCCAAGAATAAAGAGGTATTGCATGTTTAATGGAGAGAAAGTAGTGTATTAATTTTAGCAATATGGGACACCTGTGGACCTTTTCTACTGAATATCTTGTTTTTGAAATTACATTAAGTGAATTTTAAAAAGCTCCTGTCTTCACCAGTGTGACACTCACATTCCAGAGTCTTCCAAAGCAGTATTATTGTTGGATGCTAATTCTAAGTGCAACACTTAGAATTCTCTGTATTTCAAGCTAGTTACAAATGTGCTTTATGCTTAGTAATTCCTGCACATTTCTATGAAGTTTTTTGATTTGGTATAGGGTGGAAAGCAGTCTTTTTATGAAAGAGTTTTGAATGCAGAGACTGGATCAAACATAGCATCGGCTGTTATTATCCTAATGGCACTGGATGCCTGGCCCAAGCACAAGGAAGATCAGTAACTCTGACACCATTAGTCTGAATTGTTCCCTGTTCCTGCCTACACCAGATGGAGGAGTTGGGCTGCTTCAGAACATTCCTATCATCTTCACTGATCTGGAAGAGGAATAATTTTTATTAGTTGCTTGGTCAGGAGCAGGGCCTATACCTCTCAGTTAGGTTTGGCTTTTCTTTGCTCCCTGAATTTACTTGGGACAGGAAATGCCACTGATGACATTCAGGGATGCCAATGTGCTGCTGGCCAGCCGGGGTTGGTTTGGATGGGAGCATCCAAACAGCAGAGCTCTAAACCAATTAGTGTCCTTGTTTTTGCACTTGTGTGTGTCTGACAGCATGTGATTGCTCTGAGGAGCTTGGGAATTCCTTTGAAATCAGTCATGTCTGCTGTGGGACAGCATGTTTGTGCTGCAGGGCAGGGAGAAAAGATGGGAGAGGAGCTTATGGTCTGCCCTTGCTTGATGTTTCTTTCAGTCTTTATTACTGCTTTTGCTTCTTCTTTACACTTCTTCCTTTAATTTTTCTTTGAAGAAATGTATTACTTTGTTTTCCCTTCATACACTTTTACCTTCCTTTCCTTAGCTACACTGCTCCTATGTGCTATTTTTTCCAGTGCTAACCTTGAGGAAAGGAAACTCTCTATTCATTAAGAGCCAAACAGTGGTGGAAGGAAACATGTGCAGGAGTACATGAAATAGTGCTTAATCCGCTTCCTTAAAGATGTTGGAGAAAATCAGGTTGGTGAGAGACATCTGAGAAATGCAGAACAGCGCGTTGGCAGCCGTGCTCTGAGGAGAAAAGCATCTTTCAGGAAATGGTGAATAACCTCCAAGCACAGTGATGTAACTGGGAAAGGGTAAGAGTGTGTAACAGAACAAGCAGAAAACAATAGAAATTGTTGCTGCCAAGGCTGGGGTTTCCTGCATCTTTGAGGATTTTCTGTAAAATCATGGTTTTGAGCTGCTTGAGATATCTGCGCTGAACTTGGAAGCTAAGAAATCTGTGTCTGGCTGGAAGTTGTGTTTCAGAGTCACACTGTATAGCTCCAGTGGGGTGTGCAGGGATGGGGAGCGACCCTCAGTGGGTGCCCTCTTCCATCTTTCAAGCAGATATAATTTCCCAGCAGTTCTTGAGGAGTGTAAGCCTATGGACACAGTGAAACTGACCATTTTTTAACCATAATATAGATCTCCTAGTATCTGATATGATGCTGATAGCCAGGTAAAGTTTGCTAAAATTTACTAAGCCAGGCTACTTTCCCCTGATTTATACTTGTAATAAACTAGGAAGGTACCAGTCCCATTTGAATCTGTTTGCTCTTATATCATTAGCATGCTTCTGTGGTTCTAGGTCTCAGGGATATGGTGGTAACCTGAGGTTCGCAGGACATTTAATGTTATAATCTTATGACAGAGAAATTCCATTACCTGTTCCCTTCATATATTTGTATTTCAAGATTGGGCCTTTTCCATCAATCCTGAAGCACATACATTTATGATTAGAGGAATATGTACATGCCATTAAAACTCTTTGTGTCCTTTTTAACAAGTGAAAATAAATACCTTGAAAATATTTTCATTTTGCATACTGAATGATCAAACTAGACACATTTAAATGCCTTCTTTTAGACTAACACTAGGATTTAATATCCTGGTTAATTCATTCCATCCTCATCCTTCTTGCAGATAGTACCAAGTAATGTGAATTGCATCTACTGATTTCTATGTAAAGATGAATTTAATATTAAACGATTCTGAAAACTAGAGAGCTCTGATTAATTTTAAATTGTTCCTAGCTTGATTCCATTTGCATTTGATGTGAGTGATTCTGCTCTGCAAGTGTCCTTGCTGGACTTGGTTAGTACTTCTGTTATTCATAATCTGTATTAATTATCTACTAATTAATGAAAAACTGCTCTGACACATGACCTAAACCACTAATTAACTTTTTCAGGTTTTGTTTTGTTTTTTCTTAATGGAATTTTATCTGCTGCTAGACTGTGTGGAAGAAGAAAAGTTATTTTTATAGCAGAAGCAATTAATAGGCCTAGATCGTTTAGGCTTTCCTATCTAACCTGACTAGATCTGTTTGTCTTTAAACTGTGTTTCAAAGCTTGCATTGTAGAGTGAGCCCTCAAAAAAGGAGTGGTGTTTGTTTGATATCTGAGATGGAGCACTCATCATTATGGTAATAGACTTGTGATTAACTCAGTTTTCAAAAATGTTGTACAAAACTTAAAAAAAAAAGGAAAGAAAACAAACATGAAAAGAAAGACTCCTTTTAAGTTTGGGACACCTGCTTTGCTTAGGTAAGTTATGCAACCTGTAAAGTCAGAGAGAAGGTAACTTAATCAGATAAAATGCTTTAGAAGTAAAGCTTAATTGCAGTGTTTTGTCCCATTCTAAGCTTTGAAAGGAGGTCATGAATGAGATTTCAAGTTACTACCTTTTCTGTTAAACTTGATGTTGATCTGGGCCTAATAGTGCTGGTTAGGCAATCTGAAAATAAAAAGGTCATTTAGCCTTTTCGTAGTTGAAGATAGCAAAATACTTAAGTTTTCTTGAAATAAGTATGAGAGAAAAAAGATTTACAGCATGTGAAAAAGTATGATTCAGTGTTTATCAAGTTATGTTTTATTAATAGAAACAATTCTGTAAACAGATGTTTTAGTGCTTACTTAAAATGAAACAGAATAGTCCTTATATGGAGTTGGGGAAAAAGGATTTAAGGTCACAAATACTGTAATTGAGGGGGTTTTCTTATTAGGAAAAATAATTAAGTGTGCCTGCCACACAAGTCACAGTAGTTGGATGTGTGTGTGCTGCTTGCCTTCTGAAAGCATTAAACTCTCTGCTAAAAATCATCTCCTACTAGAGGCATTTTTTTCAGCCTCTGGTGTCTGGACTGAAAAGTACAGGGATATTGTTATTCTTGAGTACCCCACAGGTCTTAAAAGGCTGTATTAATTCAAACTTCAGTGTCCTTCAGGAGGAATATGGGAATATATTTTATGTGAGAATAAGATGCCGCATTTGATTGCCAGGCCATGGATTTCCTGAGCTCTGGCTCAGGGTTGGGGTGGGTGCTAACATTCAGTGGGTCACGTGGGGGATGGTCACAGAGCTGGGGTATCTTTCCTGAATAAAGGAAGTCTCTGACGATAGAAGCAGCTCAGTCTTATTCTCCCAATAAACCATATTCTATCTGTAGAATGGCCTCATCTTGTGGGGTGTTTTTGGGGGTGGTTGCCTATTTGAGGACTGCTCTCAGTCTGAGAAAGGGAGAGCATGAGCTCTCTAAATTCCTGTTAGAGAGCAGTTACTCACATGGCTTCTCCGTGTTGAGGGTCTGTGTTCTGAGGAGATGAGGCCTCCCCAATTCTGCACACTGAGATATTACCTGGGGAGGGGGGCAGGTTGGTTTTGTGGTTTGTTGTTTTCATCTTGTTTTTTAAACTTAAGAATAGTGGTTTGACCCCAGTTCTAAGTGTGTTAATTTTAAATTTTGGGTAACTTGTTAAACTTGATTGTTTTAAGACTACAGTGAATTGTTCCACTGTATTTTCAACCATAAATCCAAATACGCCTTTAATATGGCAATGTAGCTGAATATTTAAAAAATGGATAAACTGATTTATTCCAAATAAACCACAGTATTAAGAAATAAAAAAGGAATGTTTTGTGTTTCTGGTTTAAGGCACTCACTTTGGTTATACAAGTAAATAAAATGATGCCATGCTTGCAGCTCTTCAATGAAGCATTAGATTAGGAAATAAGTGATGGTATTGTGAGACAAGGATATTGCTGTTATTCTCAGGAAAAGGTAGAAGTGAGTAATTTAGCAAATGTTAGTAGTACAAGCACCATATTACTAAATTCACCACAGGATATAATGAAATTTTTGTCAAATGCCACTGCAGAAGTAATGCCTTTTGTTTCCTTTTGACATGATGATGTCTTCTATCAGTATTAACCATTATGTCTCCTATTGGTATTAACCTTTATGCTGTCAGGTCAGTCCTGCTCTCCTGTTCATTAGATCACATTTTTGATTTAAACTTTTTATGTACCTTTAAAAAACTTGAAGAAGATGTTTTTCTAGAAGTACTTGGGTTTTTTCCAGGCTGTTTTTGCCATATCAAGGAAATTATTTAAGAGAATCAATGCCACATTATTCAAAAATTAATTTATGACTCAAAACAGGCAGTGAAGAAAGGCTTTGACTGAAGAAGGAATTAATTTAAATTCTTATTAAAGTAAATAGCTGTTGGTAACAGGAGCTTTGATGTAACACAGTTTTTAAATGATTTGAAGTGGTCATAGGCTTTGCTGTGCTGGATGTAGCTCAACTTGTACTTCATAGTTTCATGCATTCCTCTCACCCCCCTCCTATTTTAGGCTTAGCTTTTTCTTTCCTGAAATATGTAGTGGATTGGAGCTATAGGGTTTACTATCAGGGAGTTTTCCAAGTTCAAGAGACACATGCTTTCTTTTCCTGCCAGTTTGACTTGTTGTCTTCCAACTCTATTCAGGCATCTACCATTAGCTTTCCCTTGCTGTCTCTCACCTGCCTGTTCTAGGCTTTGTGGAGTAAATGATACAAGTCTTACACACTTATAGCACTTGGGAACACTTTAGACTACCTTATACAATAATACACACAATTGTTTTGATTCTTCATTGTTAGTTCTTTCTTCAAAATATCAGTGAACCCTGTAATTTGTGCTCTTTAAATATAGGACTTGTCGTGGCATGACTGATGTTGCGGGCAGTTGGTGAAATTATTTTTATTTTACTCCCTGAACATTAATGGCTTCAGGAAAGTAGTTGTGAGGCAGTTTTCTGACCTGCAGTTGTCCTGGAGTGGGAGGAATATGTGCAAATCTTGGTAGTCAACTTAGCCATGGACGTGTGAGGATATGCTTCACAGCACTTCCAGACTTACACAGTCAGGTAACCTTGAAATGTGTTGGTTCTCCATGTAATAAGCTAAAACAGTATTTAGTTGTTTATTACCTCCTAATTTAGGTTTGAATTAAATTTTTCAGGAAGAATCATCTGATCCTGCCATGCAACTCATTTAAATATTATTGCTATGTTGCTATTTGCTAGAGAATCTGAAAATGAGACTGCTTAGATAATTTTAATCATATAAAACAGAAAATGTAAGTGTGAAGAGATAATTGGATGAAATAATTTTCTCATTTTAAGATGATTTATTTTACCTGTCAGTGTCTCTTTATAAATGCTCCAGATGGTGGAAATATATTATTACATCTCATTCTCATTTTCAGTCTTTGAAATATAAACACTACTTCTGAAGAAGAGCAAATCAAAACAACTATGATGAGACTTCTTTGTAATGACTGCATTTTTTTTGTTTTATTTGAAGGTCATTCTGTGAGACTGCTGGGGCAGAAAAAGGATAATGGAAAACGTTTGGGGGGAGCACGACTGGATTTGCCAAAGATTAGGAAGAATCCACTGATAGAAATAATTTCCATCAATACAGGGTAAGAATCTTCCAAAGTTACAAAACATTCAGTACTGCAGAAGAATTCCTTTTATGTCTGCAAGTCTAGTGTACTACTCCTAAGCTACACAGAAGGAGGCAGGATAACCACTTTTAAATAGTTTAAGATATTAAATTGTATTAATTTTGGAAAATAAATCCCTGCTTATTTGGTTACAGAATGACAAGAGCATTTATAGGGTTTTTTCCCCTCTGTGATTTTTTGATTTCTAAGATGGTAGTTCCAGAATACTTTTAGTAACTCATTATGATCTGTAAGCATCGTTAAGATCTGTCTTATGTGATTGTCAGCCCAGATTTATTAATGGCTAAATTAGATATAGTTACTTCTGTTTTGCTCCTCTAACCTGTTTGTGAAGAGTCATCATGTATATATTTCATTCTTATATTCATTTGAACAAGCTACTCTCTCCTGTCAATCAACTCTGGATGCCCATTTCCCAGCAAGGCTACAAGCATTTTCTGTTCTGTACTTCTGCTCTGAGGAATTCTATTTTAATCTTCCTTCCCTTGTTGCTTTCAGAAGCGTTTATCAATGCCAATTGGTATCCTTCCATTTTGTCAATTTTTAAAAAAAAAACAAGAAACAAAGCAGCAACAGCAAGAATCACAAAAGTCTTCTTCTGATTTTCCTATCTTCTCCAACTTATGTGGTAATTTCCCTGGTTGAATTTAAAATGCATTGCTCTGGGCATCCCAGGTAGGTGTAAACTTACTGCCTAGCATGAAAAAAAAAAGTGGTGTATCTCAGGTCTGAGTTTAGATTAGCACATTCATAAACATTTCATAGAGGAGTTTTGATATTATCTTCTTTCTCATTTCCTTGTCTTTTAGTAATGTGGCCTTCATAATTGCTGTGAAACCTAGTGAGCTGTTTTGGTCAGAATACCAGTTCAAGGTTTAGTGTGGTTACTTTTTCTTCCTCTGACTTCTGGTAAATATGTGGGTGACAATTTGTCGTATTGCTGAATTATAATACCTTTTTAAACTGCATTTTTGTTCACGGATTGGTTTTGAAGTCTGGGTATAAGCTCTTCAGTGTAGTTACTTCGAGTGTTCTACATTCTTTACCTTATTTTCTTTCCAATGAACATCTTGTTTTTGCCCATCAAAATCCTCTTCATGATTAAAACAGTTTTTTACATTTGCTGAGTCTGACTTTCAGATGGTAAAAATTTTCCTTTTCCATTAATATTTATCACAGTATAATGTTATAATATCTTTCTGGTTGTAAATGTTGTCAAGGTTGTGAGCTAATTGAGCTGTGGTCTTGTTCCTGTCTTTTGATGTACAGTAATGAATTTAAGATAGGAAAATTAAAAATACTATTATTTCAAATATCAGATTATTACTAATTTAATTACAGAGGTTAATACAAGGGTACTGTAGGGTATGTACACTTAGCATTAGGTGACTGATGAGGGTAGCAACCATTTGAAACTTTTTAAAATATATTTTGAACAGATGTATTTTTTTACTGTTTGAAAAAACAATTACTTCCCAAATTGATCAAAAGCAGACTGTTAGCATCTCCTAAGAAGTTACTCTCAGAAACCCTTTGCTTTAGAACCTGATAGTTTACAAACAAAAATTACGTTGCGTAGTAGTTCTTGCTGTTTTCAAGTCAATTAAATGCCTACTTACTAACATAAGACAATGTAAAAAAATATTGGAAGCCACAAGAAGCATATCTGTTTCATTGAGAAGAAAGTCAAATATGACTTGATAAGGCAAAAGCATTCTTAAAGCCTCAAACAAACAAGTTAGTTGTATAAGATACATAAATTAACTACTATGTCAATCTGTGTTATATTGCCTGCATTCCTCTCCTGAAATACAGATGTTTGGGTTTTCCTGTCTTTTTCTTCCCCTTTCCTAGTCTCCCCAGCTGTGTATCGTAGGTGACTTTTTTGCCTGGTGGTCTGGGTTTGAAAAACAAAGCATAGCTTTAAAAGGCAGCAGTGTGCAGCAGTTTCTGAAAATATAAAAATGTAATGAACAAAGAACAAGACACAGACTGTATTAGTCACCGTGATTTGACTGTGCTAATTTTATCAGCTTTGCCTTAGTAGTCTGGTTATGTCAATTTTAGTACCAACACCACATTGGACCAAAATTTTCTCTATGTAGAGATTTGAGGAAACTTTGAAGACTATTTTTTGGTACAGTGATCTTTAAGAGGTGAGTTTGGATCTGACTAAGTGGTCTTAAAATAGTAAAATATAATTTGTAAAATTTGTTAAAAAGAGTGGTTTCCTCTTTGGAAATATTTTTATCTGATACTGTTAAATGTTGGGAGCAGCATGAGCAGGGCTTCTCTGTGAGGGAGGCCAAGAAGGGAGGTGAGGGTGCCACCAGCCCAGGCAGTGCCCACTCCAGCAGGACACCTGGTGCCATGGGGCCTGAGCAGTGTGACAAAGCTGGGGGCTGGTTGTGAGAGCCATGAGCAGTCCCAGACATGGAAAATTCCATAAACATAGATTATGCTGTGTTGGAAGAGACCCACAAGGATCATAGAGTCCAACTCTTTGCCTGCACAGGACAGCCCTAAGAGTCACATCATGTGCCTGGGTGATGGAATGATCACCCACCCTGGCTATGAAGAGTACAAATAACACAGGTCTGAGGAGATGAGTGCAGGACTGGAGGCAGGCATGGTACTTAAGCTCAAGCCAGGTCTAGGAACAGAAGTCTGAGCTTCACTGGGGCTCCTGGTGCAGAATGGGCTGTGGAGGCAGCAGCTGAGGCTGGGCAGGTCAGCGAGGGCCTGGGGGTGCCCACAGGGCTGTGACAGGTGGTGCTGAATTACCATTTCCAGCTGGGGTTTTAATGAAACCTTGGCCTCTTTTGTAATTCTGTGGGGGAAGAAAAGGCTTATTGGAGCATGTATATTCCCTCCTCCCAAAGCACTGGAGTCTTCCATGGCTCACATTAACCCCTTTCCTTCTCCAGTAGGATGAATTCCTTTATGTACATGGACATCTGCCAGCTGGAGGTATTCTTCTGAGGGTTCAGAAGGACCACTTAATTTTTGGGAGTCTCCAGAAATGCTGATTGTTAAGACATCTCTCATCTGTGTCTTTGTTTCTTAACTCAAGATGGTGTCAAATTTGGTAATTTTGACTTGAGATTTCTTTTATTGATTTCTTCTGTCAGAAATGGAGGAAAAAAAATTCCTAACTCAAAGATTTCTGTCTTTGCAGAGTAGCTTTGAACTTTTCCTGTACTTGTCCAAGCACAAATGCATGCCTACATATGCACATGTCCCTCTGTGTTTGTATTGCCCGGACTGCTGCTGTACATGAGTGTCCTCAGCTGTTTGCATAAATCATATCTGTCCTATCAAGGGACAGACATATTGTCCACTGCACTGTGCAGTCTCTAATAATTGTAATTAAAAATAAACCAAAACAAGAGCCCACTAGGTATGGAGTATCTGTGAAGATCAGGTACTCTCTGTCAGTTGTGAGCCAGCTCAGAGGTTTTGCACAGTGACATGTTTGTCCCTAAAAAGGCGTTGCTCTGCCTTTACAGGTATCTGTGTCTTTTTCAGAGTTTGGCACTTATTTTATTTATTTCTTTTTTTTAAAGTATTGGACAGTTTTTTCCTACTCTTCATTTTGAATGTCCTGAGGGTTGTTGTTTTCTTATTGAGAAATCCAACCTATTTGTTTAATTTACCATGACAGTTGGTGGTTTCTGTCAACAGACTGTGACTCTAGAGAAAAGCTCCCATCCCAGGAGTGACATGTTTCAGAGTTTCCAAGTATGTTTGCAGAGACTAATGGTGAATTACCAGAATAGAGGCACAGGAGATTTACCAGATTTCTCTGACATGCAAAGATATGTTAGTGACTCTTCATTTTTCCATCTGCAGATATGTAAGAAGTCCTTACCACCCCAGTATCCCATACAAGCTGTAGATTGGCCTCTGTAATTTCTCCCTAAGAAATAAGTGACCTTTTCTTCCTGTATGGTTTGCTTTCTCTGTTATTGTTTAGAAAACACTTTGCAATATTTTTCAAATCAATTTTTTTTTTCTATAAAATAGGCAGTCAAAAGCCAGGGATTGTCACAGTGCCCAGATAGCTGTCTTAATCTTAGTATATCCTGCAATGATACTAGTAGATCTGAACCTAGAAACAGAGAATTGCTCCTGTACTCCAAAATAATTCTCTGCTTTAAATTAAGGCATTTGGTTAAATCTCTTCCACTTTTATTTATGTCACAAGTATGTATTGTACAGGTCATCATCTTACTGGAACAAGCTAGGTAATAGTAGTAGAAAAGCATGTTAAATGCTGTTTGGAGAAAAGGCATAAATTTTTAAACTAATCTACTAATGTGATTATTCTGTTACTTTGAAGTAAGAAAGAGAAATGTTCTCAAGTTCATTTTGTATTACAGCTTCATTTAGGTTTAAGGAAAAATCTTTTTCTCCTTGTGGTCTCATCTTCATTAGTGCCAGTTTCATAACCCATGTAGCCACCTAGACAGCTCTCTTTAATGGGATCAAGACTTGGTTTTTCACATATTAATTAATTCTGTATCTGCTTTGCAGCTTGGACTATTACCCGTGTATCTTTGTTGTTGTATTACTTGAACTTCCTTATTAACACTCACATACATTCAAATATGACTTTATTTGTGCTTTTTCTGGATGCCCTGGGAAGCATGAGTGTAATATCACCTGAAAATGAGCCCACACTAGAATTTACTGATGGGTGGATTTGCACATGGGTCTGTTGAAGTGCTTTCCATATTCTTTTTGAAGTTTCTACCTCTCCTATTGGAACAGGCAAGTAACTACACTGCTCATATGACTGGCTAGAGAAGAATTAAAATATACTGAACAGGGAATTCAGAACCAAAGGGAGCATAATAATGTACATACATATATTAGACTAGATTATTCCTGCAGTGCTGGAGTATCTTAGAGAAGATCAACATGTTACTTTATCTCAGAAAGATGATCAGATCTGCTTTTGTGTCTTAAATGCTAATTAAAGTATAACACTTCAAGCTTAGTACTCTGTGTTGATGAACTGCAAAAGTGAGCATACGCAGTATTGCTTAAAAGATTGATGCATCCTGCTAGTTTTGTAGGGATGTTTTAAGTCACGTTATCTAGTGGTGGTTGTTCAAAGTGTTTCTGAGCTACCAAAGGATCTGAATCTAGCAGAATTAAAAAAAGAAAGTAGTTTTACATACAGAACTGAGTTTGTTTTATCAATCAGGTTGTAGGCACACAGTTTGTGGTGATTGGGAGTGGGGCTGTGGCTGAGCCTCATCCCCAATGGGCTACAGCTGTGCAGGACAGATGACTGGTATTGAAGGTAAAGAGACACTGAGTGTCCAGGTGCACTGATAAATGACAGAAAGGTAGAGAGGGCACACAGGTGCAGTGCATGAACATGAGGAGTATAAAAGCTTGGGCTAAAGAACAAGAAGGGCAGATGCTTGAGGCCTTCTGATGTGGTATGGTGGGACTCTGTTCATAGTGGCAGTCTGGACTGTGTCATGTACTGTGACATGTTGCAACATCAGGTGACTAAAAAGTCAGCATTAAAAAGAAGCTAAAGAGTTACTATTGTCAATCCTGATTTTCCCAAGCAGGAATATTTCCCTGGTTATGTATTGTGAAAGGTTAAAATTCTATTTCTTCATCTTTTTGTGTTGTAAGCAGATATTTCAGTTTTATAAATTGGGGAGTATAAGAATTGAATTTTCTCCAAGAGGTGCATTTTAATTTATATGAGATCACATAATAATTTTTCAATAGATTTCATTTCAGCATTTGTTTAGGTTTGAATATATAAAATACTTGGAGCTGGATGTCCATGAAAGTGTAGGTAATTTGGGTTTTGGTATTTTTGGTTTTGTCTTTTTTAAATTGTGCCAAAAAAAGAGGTCATAAATTAAATGCTTTCAACTCTCTGTTTTTTTTTAAGGTGGTTTTCTGAAATAATTGATTCAGTTAACTTTTGTCACATTTAAACTTCACAGCATTAGCTGGTTTTCTCCTTGAAAAAAAGGTAAAATAATGATGGTAAGAAGTCTGGAAAATCTTTGGCAGTATGTATAGATTCATTTTGCTACAGATAGTCTTCATTGAATCAACACCTATTTCAGGCTGCTTTTGGCATTAAAAGGAGATCATATTCCATCTTTTTGCTGCAGTTGGGTGAGATGTCTGAAGAAGAAATATCAGTAGGCCTCCCCAGCCAGCATAATGTAAGGAAGACAGTGACAGAATGTCAAAAATGAGGAGAATGTCAACAGAGAAATCAAAAAGAGAAGTATAGTGCTCTATTTTCCTGCTCTGATGGAGGGAAAATTTTTGGTTCTTATTTGATGCCAGTACACTGACAGATGTGTAGAGTCCAGTTAGAACAGTATTTATTCCTTTGCTAGCATAAGATACTCCACTGAGAGATACTGAAGTCCTTGGGAACACTTCTGAGTGCTTCTGTGGGTTTTTGTCTAATTATCTAGTTATCTATTATAGATATATATATAATTTTACCTGAACATGGTCTAGCAAGTCTAAAGAGTGATTTAAAATTAATATTTAGCAAAGTAGTACAGAGATCTACTAGCATCCACTAGGTTTTTTTTCTATTGCTATTTACCAGACAAAAAGAGGCCTTAACTGTGACTGTTAAATCCCTGAGTTCTTGCAGTGACCTGTGTTGCCTGTCCAGATTTTTGCCTAGTTGAACTGTCTGAGCTAGATTTCTACCTTTTTGTGGCATTCAGCAAACATCACCTACACCTGTGGGTCCACCTTTGAAAAGGCTTTGTTTGTTCACATCACCTTTGATTTCTTTGTAACAGGGATGAACTTTCTGGAGTCACCCTCTTAAAACCATATCAAAATATCTTTGATTTCTGGGATAAGGATGTTGTGGCTTAAGTGTGAGAGCATGTGTAGCCAGTGCCTTTCCGTGCTGATATTCGTGGGTTATTTCACTTATAATCTCATCAGTTCAGCAGAACAGCCATTTCTTTGGCTGTTTACTCTTGTGAATTGAAATCTATTCCTTGGTAAAAAGTTATCTCTAGATAAAAATATATAGAGAGATGGAAAGTGAAAATCTTTCTGGTATGTGAAAAATTGGATCACCTACTGTTTGACAGTGATAGACTATTTTTTTTTGGCAAATGCTTGTATATTTTTTGTCTATCTGGCTATGACCCAATGTTTTCAAATTGCCCTCCAAAATATTGCTGTCCCTGTTTTGAATGAATAGTGAGTCTGAATTACAAATCTGCTCATATTTTGCAAAAATCTTTGAGTACTTACAAGGACGAATTCCACTCCTTCAATTTACCTGGTTTAGCTTGTTTATTAACAAACTAATAACACATACCTTTTCCATATATTAACGTTTTACTTTTGAAGGTACTCATGTAAGTGGCTCTGAAGTCAAAAGCAGATTTTGAGAATACAAGATTAAAATATGTTTTGATTTGCATTCATTATTATGCTTGGAGAGGCAAAATAATGTTTCTTTGGATTACAATAATACAGTTAGTATATAATTACATATTATATGCACACATATTGTATTTAATTGTAGTTGGGTTCAAGGTAAATGCTTAGAGTGAACTCCCCAGGAAATATGAAGCTATGTATAATTACTTTGAACCTACTTTACCTTATAATATTTAAATAGGCACTTTTCATAACTGTTTAGGTCAAACATTGATGACATGCTAGAGCCTATCACGTCAGTTACTCTCAGAAACAGGGAAGGTAGAAAGGTAGTGTATGTGTTTTTGAAAGGAAACCTCTGCATCAGGCTTTTTTGTTTATATTTCAATTGGTATTTGCATGTTCATATATTTAGATTTTGGCTATTCTATCTATCAAGCATCTATTTCAAATGTGGATGTAACTGATATTAATCTGTTCTGGTTTGGCACAATTCACAGAACAATTTACATAATGAAAATGATGGGTGACATAGTTATGTGTATCTAGGCATTTTAATTTTAGTAATAACATCTGAAAAGCAAGTAGTCCAAAATGCACAAAAACCACATTGCTGTAACTGAGGGAAAAGGAAAATCAGTTGTTTACAACAGAAAGTCCCAACAATCTACTTTTTTGCCTAAGGTCTCTTTCCACTGCAACTTACTGTAACTCACATCTAAGGTCATTATTTCTTAATTAGATATTTAAATAGCATATTGATAACACTCTCTGAAAGATTTCTCTCTTTTTCAGTTATTAGTAATTTCTTGCAATTATTACAATTGCATTTGTACAATGACTATAAAATTATATGTGATAGTCTGTTTAAAAAAGTGCTACAAAATCTCTAGGTGCTTCATGGTAGCAATTTCACTGAAATATTGGGAAAATGGTATTGTTTATAATAAAGAGGTGATTTATCAGTGTGGCTTGCATTCTGATCTTACCAGCTTGTTGTGCTTGTAGTCATTTCTGTTCTGTGTGTCTGTCCTGCTTCTGTGTCCCCATTGCTGAGAATGTCCCTGCCCGCTGTGCTTCCTCATGCAGAAAAGTGGTGTGTTTTACAAGGTGGTTTCCTTCAGCAGCTTATGCAGGCAGTCATTTAAGAAAGCAGGAAGGAAAGTAAGTGGATTGGACCAGCAAAGGACCTCCTGAGCAGCTTGATTTCTGTCTTCTGCAGCTCATTTTGTGGCACAGATTTGTACCTCCTTCAGTGTCAGAACCTCTATCTGCTGGTGCAGCTTGCAGGGGTTAATTGCTCATGGACATCAACAGCTGAGGGCAGGAGGAGGAGGAGGAGGTAGTTATGGTCCCTTTCTCTCTCTTGGTGGAGGTAGTTGTGGTCCTCCTCATCCCACAGAAGTATTAGGCCTGGTCATCTTCATGGGACTGTCTGGAGTTTAGTATGATAAATTTCCTTCTGCTACTGGGAAGGTGGAAGGTGTTGATATCTTCAGTTCCTTCTCCTGTTGCCCACGGTATTTCTGCCATTTGTGTTGAGCTGTATTATACAAAATTGCTTTGGTGAATAGTGAATACGATGTAGATGTTTTGCAGATCCCTGTAGAGTAAATGTCTGTCACCATGATAACCTTGAAAGGAGGATGATCTTGAATTCAAGATGATCCCTCACAAAAAGGAAGATGTTTATACACAAAAAGTTTATTGCATACCTGTATTGAATATATAATAAGGATAGAAGTTTTTCACCAAGTATTTGCCTGTAAGAAACAATTTTTTCTCTTATGCTTTTAGACTGTTCTTTTTACATACCTTCATGATTTCTGCCACCATCACTCTCTTTATAATGCTACATCTTTCTCATTTTTAGAGTCTTCACTGCCTGAGCTCACTTCTTTGAATTTCAGTTCTATCCCCGGGATTTCAAGTACAGAACTTGTGAAACCCCTTAGCTATAGGATCTGAATTTCTCTGATGTCATGCTGTCTTTTTCAATGACAAAGTAATCCTGAACTGGGCTTCTTTACTTTCCCTTTACGGTTTAGAGCATGATCCTCTGCCAAG
Source organism: Agelaius phoeniceus (assembly GCF_051311805.1). NCBI lineage: Eukaryota > Metazoa > Chordata > Aves > Passeriformes > Icteridae > Agelaius > Agelaius phoeniceus. The sequence continues at coordinate 62,922,533 of NC_135265.1, read as the reverse complement.
AGAAATTTTGAGGGGGGGGGGGGGGGAGGATTCAAAGAGTCTTTAAAGGACTTTTCTCATTAGTACATCAAATACCTGCAGTCATAACATCATTTGTGGTATGATGACTTGAAAACTCATACTTCTTTTTCAGGCTGTATTTTTCATTGCTGTTGTTTAATGCTGTTAGAATGGCTCTAAGAGAAGCATATGTTCAATGAACAGCATGCATCTTGTCCTTTCCAAAAAATGCTTGGCCAGTCCCTCATTAAGTTTTTTGGCATATGACACCTAAGACACCTAAACACCTATTTATTCCTGTAAATAGGTGTTTCTTTGGCTTTCTTCTGCTATTCAGAATGACATACTCTGGCAATTTCATACTAGATTGTAATACTGCCTGTATTATAATGTAATAGAACAAATATATTTGATTTCCCTGTTGTTATGATGATGGATTTTGTGCCTGTTGCTTCACTGGTGCTATTTCATGATGTCAAAGTAAACTGACATCTAAACCTGCTCTGTCCACTTGGCTCTTCTCTTAAGTCATGTGCAGTTTTCATGCAGTGTGGTTTTTCAGTGGAGTCAGAAGGTACATGCTGGTAAAGTTCTTCGCCATGGGCAAAAATCATTATGACATTGTTTGTACACACTGAGCATTACTGGCCCAGAAACCTTTCTGTTCAGTGTTTTGTTCATGCTACTTTGTGAGCTCTCAGTTTTTGAAAGATGCTGGTTAAGTATGTGTAATACAGCTATTTTTTCTGGGTCATGAAAACTTCCTCTTTCAAGTCTACTGAATTACTTCTGCATTGAGTTAGAAGAAAATAGTTTGTTTTGATTGTTTCCATTTTTGTACATTTGCTTCCCCTGTGTTATTTCCTTGCAGCCTCACAAATTTGAACTTTTTCTGCATAGCGCCACCATGAGTTTAAAATTTGCATCAAACCTTCTTATACATTTTGATATAATTCCTTTTGCTCTTGTACATCTCGAGAAAATTTGCTATTTCACAGTTCATTTACAAGACTTAGTAAGACTCATAAAACTTGCCAGGAATCACTGTGCAATTCTCTAAACTGTAGTATACCACACAACTTGTAAGTCAGTGAGAAAAACAGCGGTCATCACATGCTCCAACTGCGTCATCTCGTTAAAACCTTGGGCAGCTCCACGCATTTTTGTGCTTCTCCGTCACTAGGTGGCTTCCCACACTGCGCAGTTTTGTGACTCTCTTAACCCAAAAGGAAGATCACCAGAATTTTAACACAATCCCCAGTTTCCAACTTAAATTATATGGGGGAAAAGGCTAAGAGTTGGGAGGGGGCACCAAGCTTTATTTTGCTTTGTGTAACTATGATCTGCAGTTTCCTGCACTTTCAGCTCAATCCTTTCAATGCCACATTCCCGATTATTTTGAAGACTGATTGAGAAGATGAGACAGCTTTAACATCCTGGAACCTGATTGCAGGTTAGCACAGAGCACTGTAAGGCAACTTCCTGCCTGCCTCTTTGGCAAATGCTTCCTTGCAGAAGTGGTTTTGGATCACAACAAGCTGCATTTTGCAGTCTGTCTGAGAAGAGATTGTTCTGAAGTTGTTTGCAGTTTCATATAGCCGTAATTCTGACATCACTTTACTCTCTGAGGTTGGAGATAAATTCCTCCCTGTTGAGCAGAGCATTCATCTGTGTCCCTTCTCTTATGCCCATATTCGTATTTCCTAAGGGAAATCTGGACAAAATACTGAGAACCACTTTATTCATTTCTCAGATTACAGTAAAGACTGAGAAATAAGCTCCTATGTCAAACTTACAATTGATATTGTGTTGTCTTTAGTCCCAACTTTTCACATAAAAAAACCCCCAAACTTGAAAAACAAGACAAGCACTAGAGAATCCATTGTTTTTCAAAAATACTGTCTTGCTGAATGTTACTATGAGAAATGCCTGGGCTTTTATGTACTCATAGTTCTGGATGGTTTAGTGGTCTGTTCTTTAAAGTGTTGTACAACCTAAGTGTTTAGAGCTAAGTGCTCATGTCTTTGCCTTTACTGCTCATCAGCAGAAGCAGGTAACTTTTAGTTGCCTAATAATAAAACCAACTTATTTTGCTGGCATCCGTATGACATCTTAAACATCACCAAAAATGAAAACATCTTGTCAAAGTGTCTGACTGAAGTGTCTCTTGTGCCCTTTCAGGTCAAGGTTGAATTTTTTTTGGAGACCTGAAAGGGAAATGTGTTAAAAGAGGTGTAAAAATAAGAATCAGATTTGGGAAATGTCTTCAATTTGTTCTTAGACTTGACCTAGAGAGCAATTTAATAGAAAAAGAGTTTTCCATGAACAAAATTTATGAGCTTAAAAATAATAAAAAAAATATTTTGCATTACCTATCAAGTACACAAAAGCATGTGTTTATGATAATCTCATTGACATGTATGAATTTGTAAGATTTGAAAAATAGGGAGGAATAGGGCATTTAAACTGTGGTTAATCAGTATGGAACATAAGAGCAAAATCACTGAAGGAAAGGTGCTTTGAAAAAAATCCAAGCAAATAATAAATGAAAAGTTAAGTATTGAGATTGTGCTTGGAAGATAATAGGTGGCATAAAATCCAATGTAACCTGTTCCAAGATTATTGATATTATATCAAATGTTTTGTGTGGAATAGTATCTTTATATGACCTATTTATATGGGAAAGTAAAAAAAAAATTAACACCCTTTAATTCTGATATTTATGCTAAAGTTCAAATAAGCTGTGAATTTTTAGATTACATGATCCTTATTTTTTAGATAATTTACATTATCTCTCTTATTTCTTGATCTGTTAATTTTACTGAGAGTCTCAAAATCTGTGTATTTTCTGTATTCTTCTTCTTGAAAAAATTATTGAAAAAATCAAATTCCTGATTGCAAAAACAAGCTACACTGAATTGAGTAATAGTTTTATTTGTGCTTCAGTTACCAAAAAATGTAAGATACTTAGTGCAGATTTCTGGATTTCTTCTCCTTTTGCTTTTACTGCAAGATGCATGTTAGGAGACTTAGTGTTTACACCAAGGATAAATAAGTTTAAAGGAGGCACTTGAAGGGTCCCCATCTCCATTTGTGCAATAAATGGTAGATTTTTGTGGATGCACAAATTTTTTTTCCAATGAAGAGTCTTAACAAAAACCCTTTGAAATATTTGCTTTAAATTTTCTTTTGACTAGTTTAAATTTTTTTTTCTACCGAACCAAGATGAATCATATATAATAAATCACATGTGTTTTTTCACTAACCATCTAGTAGTACAAATGAGATTGATTTCCTGAGTTTGAGGTCCCCTCTGGATCATCTCTTTCTGGGCAAGTTGCTGCTTTAGAAACTCAGGGTACTCAGCAGATGATGGAAAATGCTGAGATGTTTCTGGACTCCTTTGCTGTGCAACAGTACTGTGCTAATTCAGGGGGACTTAAAATGCCAGGGCCCACAAAAGGTAATTTCTTTCTCTGTCAACTGGATACTAATTATGAGAGGGTGTGGAAAACCACGTCTGTTTGGGGTTTTACCTAGAAGATGTTTGGGTTTTTTTTCAAATAGAGAAATACAAATGCAGAAGTGAAGATTTGAGAAGTGCCTGGAGTTGGTTCCACCCCAACTATTAATAGTTGTGTTTGGGATTAACTGAACTGGATAATTCCCTGACTAGAGAACGTCTTTCACATGTTCCTTCTCTCTTGACAGAGATCACCCATTAGTTCCCTTGTTCAAGTTGTCATCCTTGTTTTCCTTAAGACCAGACTCAATTGAGAGGAAAAAAAAAGGTGGTAAAATGAGATCTTGGATCGCTATTTAGACTATAGTAGAAGGTAGTTGTATAACTTCTTTCAGCATGCTAGTTCTGCTGAGGAGTGTGGAGTGAGGCTTGTACAACTGTTCTGTATTCCCTTCTGCTCTGATGTATAGCAAGATGTACAGAAGGCTTCAGTCAAGTGCTCCCCAACTACTGTGTCTAGAAAATGAGGATCAGATGTTTTTCTCTATCCCCATGAAGTGTATTGGTAGATGAAGCTCCCCAAAGCAAAAGTTTACATCAGTATGTCAGGTGTTCGATGGAGCTCCTGACTTGTGTTTACATAAACCATCTTTCCAGACATGAAAGGTCCATATGGAATGAGCCTAAATTTGACAGTTATAGTTAGCAGTGTAGCATTAAGTCATGTATATCATCATGTGAAGGAGACAGCTCTTTAGACCTCTGTTTAATCTGTTCTTTTTTCCTTTGTCTTATTTACATCTTCAGGGACTCATCATGTCCTGTATAGTAAGAATGTGAATCCAAAAGAAATTGTCCTGGCATGATGAAAGTGGAACTTTGTGTGTGATTCTCGTTAATGTCCTTTCTTGCAGACACTACTGCAAGTCTGAAAGCTGGTGCTTTCCTGTTTGCATATCATTCCCAAGGAGTCAAGAAACCAGAGTGCCTGTTGGTGGGATTGTGTCAGTGTTACTTAAAACAGGCTTTATCCTTACAAATGGGGTTTAGTTGTCTGGCTTGTTCGAAGCAGTGAGAAAATTTCTCTGATGTTGCCATATTTGGTTTTGACTTCAGGATAAAGAACGGTTGCTCTTGGATGGGTGGTGGTAAATGAAAATGCATTTTTAAAATTTTTTACCTCTTTTGATGATTAATTGTAATGATTAATTCCTCTTTTCAGAATTACTGTTGGTTGCCCATTTTTAGGGAGATTCTTAGTCTATATCAGGAGTGGTTGGGGACTCTTAAGTCTTTACTCTGTATCTTGAATACACTAGATGAAAGTGAAGAAAGAAGCCTAAAAGAATGTGTTATGCTGCTTGGAGTGTGGTTAACAGCTTTGCTTTTGAAACTGAATATCACCACTGACAGCATCATATATATTTAGGTAAAACACAAAACTAATTGTGAGGTTAGGCCTAAAATATGAAACTCTGTGCCATGCATCTCCTTACCTTCAGTTTAAATGGGCAAACCACATTTTTAAGGCTGTTCTTAGTACTCTCCAGGGACAGAACAAGAACCAGGAGGCACAAATTGAAATATAAGAAATTTTATGTAAACATAAAGAAAAGCTTCTTTTACAGTGGAGGTGATTGAGCTCTGGCAGAGATTGCCCAGAGGTTGTGGAGTGTCAAAAGCTGTCTGGACCTTCTCTGGTTGCTGCTGCTTTGAGCAGTGAGGGCTTGCACCAGATGATCTCCAGAGGTCCCTTCCCACCTCAACCACTCCATGATTCTGGGATATTTTAAATAAATATAAACAGCAACAGAAAAACTCATGAGGATTTAGATACAAACACTATGCATAATAATGAGTTTGCTTAATGCTGGTGGAGACCCTTACTCCAGGGGTAAATTTTGTGGTTTCACACTTTGGAAAACAGTACCCTAAAGTAAGGGTTTCTTGTCCCATGCAGAATGCATCCTCATTTCCTGACTTAAAAGAATTTCCTGTGCAATCCTGTAGGCCTGGTCAGCCTCAGGAAGGAGGAACTTTTATTTCCAAATTCCTTGCCTGCTAGGCAGAATGAAATATTCCCACTGGAAATATACATTTCATCAGTTTGATTTACAACAAGACCTCAATGCTTTTTAAAGAAAAAACATTTTTTTCTGAATTTGTCCTTCAAATATATGGGTTTTTTATTTTTCTATGTAGAATTTTGGTTTTAAGGACTATTTTCAACACCCTGGATGAGATGTAAGGTTTTAGCTCTTATTTTTTTAGGAGTTTTGTTGATGTCTGTGTGGACTTTTTGAAAAGGAGCTATTAAAGCAAAGGTCAAGTACAAAATTGTCACTCATCACATGCTTATCTAGCTTATTTTTAAACTAATACACAAGTGTCTGAGTATCACATGCTCTTTCTTGCATTGCAGACTGGTGCCAGTCCTGGTGTCTTTTTTGCTTTTATGAGATAAATGTCTAGTGTTTTTTGTTTGCAGTGACTATGGTTTGTGAGTCATGTATGTCATATAATGTTGCTTTGTTTCTGAAGTTTTGCAGAAGGTAGATGGAGTCTCCACATTTTAACTTGGTATTAGGCTGAAAACTGCAGCTGGGGAATGTTTACTGAAGGGTTTGTTTAGTCATTCACATTCCTCTTTTCTAACAGTTTGGTTTAGATCATTTGTTAAAGAGCTTAAAGAAGAACTCCCTTTATTATTGGTGCAGATGGGACAGGGTTTTTGTCTGCAAGTTATGGTTTTTAGCTAATTTTCTAAAATTTCTTTTTCCTTTACAAAACTGTACCAGTTACTATTTAAAATTTTAAGTATGGGTAAAATAGTGTAGTGATTTATTACTAGTCAAATACATGTTGAATCTTTTGTCTTTTGCTTTAGCTATATTATAATTCTTCAGTAAAATGAAATGTAATAACTTTTGAGATACTGTTTTTAATTTACCATTTAGGACTAGTCTAAAGAACAGTTTTGTGCAATAGAGAGAAAATATTAGTAGAAGTTAAACTATTTAAGGAAGTATCAACATCTTTAGGACAGCTCAGCTTGTGTGATCACCAAGCACTCTATAACCATGTAAATAACCTTTGATCCTGACTCAAGAGTTAGAAGTGATGTCTTCTCTTGGCTTGGCCATTTTGCTTGAACAGGAGGAGTATGATAGTGTTGTGCTTGTTGGCTTGTGTCTGCAGTTGCTAGGTTTGCAGGGTGTCTTCCTATATCTGCAGCTGGTCTCAGAAGTGTTTTTTAGACATGTTAAAATCCTAATCCAGCTTTTTTTTTTGGTGGGAACAGGGAATGTACTCCAAGTTTAGAGATATGTGTATGGGAAAGCATCAAACAAGCTTGTACAAGCGTGTTTGTTGTAGGTTCCTTTCTCCTGTAAATGTTTCACTAACACACTCAGTATACAACCCCTGCAACTGTGCTGCAAGTCAGGCTGCTGCAGACACTTTTTAAGCTGCTGGTATGTAACACAATCATTCTTTGTGGTTCAGACAGCTGCTGAACTTACTGCAGAGACTATAATAGGAATTTTCATCATTAAGCTTAAACTAGGCCTTGCTTGTTCATTCCAGCAGCTTATGTATTTTTGAGTGTTGTTACCTTGAGTGTAGTGTTAAAGTCAAATATAGGAGTGAAGCTATACCTCTTAATAAAACAAAAGTCAGTTAAACAAAACAGAGAGTTACAATCACAGAATGGTTTGGGTTGGAAGAACCTTAAGGATTGCCTCAATCCAACCCCCCTGCCATCCCCAGGGACACCTTCCCCTAGACCAGGCTGCTCAAAAGCCCATCCAACCTGGCCTTGAACAATTCAGGGTATGGAGCAACCAGAACTTCCCTGTTTCAGTGCACCACCAACCTGACAGTGAAGAATTTCAACCTTATATCTAATTTATAACCTACTTCCTTTCAGTTTGATTTATGTATATTCTTTTAAATGGCACTTACTGCTAGTTAGTTCTCAAAGGTAATATTGCTCTACCTATTTCCACTTAAAACTCTGGTCTCTGCTGTCCTCCTCCTCTTCTTTCTTTAGGAGTTTAGGATTTATGATGTCTTATGTACATGTGGAATATTTTATGAATGTTGTTGAATACTGTATGCTCAATTATTTTCTTATGCAAACAATATGTGGGGAAAAGCAAAGTTCTCTTTTGAAGTAAAATTATGAGAGTAATACATAAATACTCAGTAAATAAAATGGCTTTTTTATTTTGGTCTAGAGGAACTGAATGGCTTTATTTTCCAAAGGGATGAATGCTCCTCTGTGAAGCAAAGCTAAGAGATAGAGACCTATCTCCATCAAGTCTTGTGAGACTGGAAAGTTTGATTCTATAGTTTGAATAAACTGCCTTAGACATGAACACACACAAACAGCTTACTGCACATCTGCTCATTGGGGGCTTTTCTTTTTTGTTTATACAATTTACAATCAATTTAATGCAATCAGGTCCATTCCACCCCCCCCCCCCCCCCGCTTTTCTTTTATGTGTGGTAAAGGTGTGTTTGCAGAAGAGAGTTTAGGATTTTAGGGTGAATTCAAGTTGAGTGAATTCAGAAGTTAAAATACAGCCAAACATAACTCACAACAAAACTGATAAATTTAACCTTTTGTTTTTGGTAAGACTTATTTACATTTTGGGTTGATATGAACATTTCAAAGGAATATGGAGAGGCACAAATATACTCCTCCATTCAGGAAACTAAATTATGGGCACACATCTGCTCACACGCATACATGTGGACACAAACCTAAACCTGGAGCAGCAGAAGTCCTTGGTCTCTAGGGAGGAGGAGTGTTCTTGTTGGGTTCCAGGGTATCAAGAGATGAGATCAGCTGTGGTGCAGCTTGTTCCAATACTTGGTGGCTCTCATGGTACAATACTTTCTTTGGTCTGAGGGTATTTTCCTGTTTTACAACTTGCATCCAATGCTTCTAATCCTGAGACCTCGAACCTCCAGCAACAGCCTGGCTGTGCCTTCACTGTATGCTCCCATCATCCCTTTGTAGACAGCAGTAAGAGCTCCTCATTCCAACAAGGAACAAACCAGTTTTCTTCATGAGGTTCCCCCTTAGCCCCTTCCCCCAGGCTATTGATGTCCCTCTGAACAGCAAACCCGCCTTCCAGCATGTGAAGTAATCCTCCCAGCTCCACTTTTAGATTTGCTGCAGATATATTACATCCCTTCACCTCTATTGCTAATAAAGTTGGGAGATTGGAGTGTCCCCAGCATCAGTCAGTCCCTGAAGAACACATCACCAGTTAGACTTTGCACTGCTCACCACATCCCAAGAGTCCAGCCCATTTTTAACCCACTCTAATTAACACCTATTCAATCCATATCACAGAATTTTGACTTTACAGATTCTAGAGGAGCCTTGCAAGTAAAAAACATGAAAAATATCAAGTCTTACGACATCCCCAGTCTTCCCCATCCCACAGGGTTAGTCACCACCTCTTTGTAGAAGGCAAGGTCAGTTTGTGTCTTGGGACAGCTCAGCCTCTTGAGGAAAATATCTATTTAACCCATGTCTAGAAAAGCACATAAGCGTCTTATAGTACGTCATCAACCATATTTGTGAAAGCATTCTTGCAGGGAAGTAACTGGTCTGTGTTCTGTGGGAATCCATCAGCTTGTTGGGTCTTGTTCAGCAGCCCATAGGCACATCCTGCAAAACTCCCTATCATCCAAAAGGCTGGGTCTTTTAAAGAACTTGGTTGAAGCTGAAAAAATAGTTCAAGTCAGCCATTGCAAAGATAATGTTGTAGCCAGATGGAGATGTGGAAATGTGAAAAAAGCTGCCATTTGAGTATTGACTAAGGCCTGTAAACAACTGAATTGCTGAGCTACTTTGTGTTTTGTCTGTCCATTCCTTTTTATTGTTAAGTCTTGCTTTGGATGACTAGGGCTGCCTCTTGTGTATTTTCCAGCCTGTAATGTCTAGAAGGCTGTTTAGACCCTGAATCCCCAAGAGGTTCTGTGGCCTGTTTTTAATGCTCTGATTTATGCATTAAGTGCTTTAGTAATGGTCTTTCTGATTTTCTTTTAAATGACTGACCGTAACTGTCTGAGTTGCAATGGAAGTGACAAGGCAAAAAAAAAAGTCATAATAAAGTCTAAAGCTCGTTGTCCATCTTAGTGCTTTACAAAAAAAAAAAAAAAGCTAGCAAATTATGGTTTCTGTCAGAGCTGGCAGCAATTGAACTGGAAAAGTTTCAGGCTCACCACAGACTTGAGTAGTTAAAGAGGAAATCAAAGCATACAAACACTGGCCAACTAGCTTGGAAGAATGTCAGACCATTCCAGTCACTGGGATGAGAGGACACTGCAGGAGAGTTACAACCCTACAGGTCACCAAATGCAAGACAAGATGAACAACTTAAGAAAATGGCAGGGAAAAAAACCCCAGAAAGTAGAATAAAAGATTTGAGAAATTATTAGAATGGGAGAATTTTAGAGTAGTAAAGCAGATGGAGAAGTTGATGATCATTAGTAATGAAAAACTACAGTTTTCCTGGTGTTCTGCACTGTCATTAGTTTTAAAGTCTGCAAAACATACATTTTATGTTAAATATTAAATACATTCAAAGAATAACATTACAAAATAATGAAAATAAAATAATTCATAACTCTTTGTTAAGAAAGTTATGTCCATGGTCTGACTGACTCAGCTCTGTAACTGTGCAAAAAGGAGATTAATTTGCTTCTGAAAAATCCCTTTGGAGACTCTTAAAGGCAAACATATAAGGGCCCTGGTTTAAATTTCTGTTTTTAAAAGAAATCAGTCCATGCATCTTATAAGAAAATCTGTTTAAATCAGTTCATTAAATTGTTTGGGAAATCTGTGATTTAGGATTGGCAATTAGTGTTGAAATGCGTGGTCTTCTTTGATTTTACATTGACAAAGTAATACATAGGGAGGGGTATGTATTTGAAGCATGTATGTATCTACTGCTGCACAGATGCTTTTATTTCCCAGCAGGACTAACCATTTTATTGCAAGATAGAAATGACATTTAGGAGCAACAGCATAGTATTAATTGCTTAGATCCTTGTCCACATTGGAGTTTCTAACAGTCCTACTTCTACCACAACCAGTAGGATGTTTTGGGACAGAAAGCTTTGTGTGCATGCAGTCATTGGGAAGGGCTTCTAGTGATGCCTGAAAGATAGGCTGGAAATAAATCCCCATAGAGTGATGTCTACAGAGCAGGTATTTGTTGACTGCAGTGCTGGTGGTGAGGGGGATATCTCCTCCTAACTCACCCACCTTTGTCAAGTGCTCTGGTATATTTGTACAGTAGGTATTGTTTAGTGTCACTATGTCACTACACCATCATCATGTAGGCTCCAGAACTAATTTACATTGCATGATCTCATGGTTATTAGATCTTTCGCACTGCACTTGCATCTGCCCAATTTGGGGGTTGTCAGGGGTCATTGATGAAGGCTTCCAAGGTCTTCGTAGATCTGAACTTTTCAACTTTGTCTTTGGAGCATGTGCAGTTACAGTGTTCCTTGGTCTGTCTGGTCTTAACTGGTCTAAATTCTTAATTTTCTGTCTAATTGGCTTTGCACTTGCAATTTTTCATTAGTACTATACTTATCTTTATCTAAAGCTATCCACCTGGTGAGGTTTTTTCTTTTTTTTTTGTCTATTCAATATTAAGCAACTAGTTAACTATATACTAGTCACTATATTGTATAAAAAGGTATTTATATCAGGTTATTTAGGTATAAAAGGCTATCATTCAGGTTATATTGATATCAGGTTCCATAGATATATAAAAGATTTAGAGATAGATATATAGATATATAAAATAGATATATATATATAGATATATAAAAGATCATGATTCAGGTTATATTGATATAACTCAAGCTATATAAGCAATATATAACTTTGACTTAAGTTATAATTGGTGAGTTTGTTTTTATTATGCAGTTACTTCCATTATTTTACCCAGACAATTCAGATCCAGTTTCCCACAGACATTTTACAAATGCTTTTTTGGAAATTAGTCTGATGGCAATCTCAGATAAAGTCTAAATTAAGCCTGGTAGTTTTAGTGCTGCTGAAATGTGACTTTTTTTTTCCCCTCAGGATGTTTTGACCAGTACAAAAACAATACCTTTTATCCCAAGAATCTGTGTGGTACCTGCTGTATGTTACAGAATTAACAGCAGCCTAATGTTTCCTGTGAGATTTCACCACTCTAAAAGGGTCTGTCCCAAAACCCATTCAGGAAGTAAAAACAATAGCTCTTGTCACAGGCAGTGGTCTACTTTTCAACCATGTTTTCTGTGGGGTTGGTTCAGGAGCTGCTAATGTTATGAAGATGCATGGTAAATCAAGTGGATTGATTATAGAAGGACACTTGACTCCCTTTAGCCTTCTTCCAGTCATAGAGATCTGCTGAAATGCTTCATTCCTGAAACAGAACTTTAAATGTGCTCATTATACACACCCACGCCCCTAAAATTCACAATTTTAATTGAAATAGTAGTATGTCATTAAAACCTTTGAAAGCTTGATTTTTAAAAGCTTTGGAAATTGTTCATTACTAACCCAATTATGTTTTGCAGCACATTCTGTGTAAGTTTTGCTAAGTCATCTGCCCCCCAGTAGAGTATTTTAAATACAATTACACTGTTTGTTGCTCTAAATACTAAGGCAGTTGTCAAATCACAGCCCTCTGGAACTTTATAAATTAAAGCAAGTCTCCAAGAATCCTGTTCTCAGGGGTCATTTTTCAGCCACTGCTGTTCATTAGGAGGGATCTGAGAGTAGCAGTTCCTCATGATAAAGTGATGTTGGGCTGTACTGCTGCTGTGCCTCTGGGATTAGCTGTGAGCAGATTTCTAAGAAAGTATCTTTTTTCTGAGATTCTTCTGCCATAGCTCTTCATTTCTACCCCCTTCGTTACTACTGTTTGACTAAGACCAGGAGTCATCATCTTCTAAATATTATTGCTGTTTATGAAGTGCTGAAAGAATTGATGACTTGTAGTTACAATGCCATGGCATTTTCTGCTCCATGCAACCACAGAACCTCATTTATCTACCTGTGCTGTTTTAGCTGAGTTGCTTTCTTGATATTAATGCCTGTCTTGATCTGCCCCCAAAACTGATTTCTACATAGCCATGAAGCTATTTGGAAATACTTCTAAAATAAGTTATGTCTCTGTGAATCATAGGGCTTTAGTTTGAATTGGAAAAAAAAAACAAACCAAAAAAAACCCAACAAACAAAACCTTTGCAGTTTCCAGTAAGCATCAAGCACTGTTTTGGGTCAGGATGGGGAGCACAGATGTGTGCACCTTAGCAGTGGACATTTTGTCTTTTAATATCAATTTAGAATGCCTTAATACATTAATTCAGTTGCAAAACTGTGTGGCCAGAGTAACTAATCAAGAAGTTAATTAGACAAACACTGAAAAGTGCCATTAATGCACTTGATTTTAAATCATTGACCTTGAAGTGAGCAAGGTGAATGTAGGTGATATAACTACACAGCTGTGACCTTTGAATCACCTGCACTTGACTGTAGGAATTCAGTTTCAGAAAATGCAAATATTTAAAGTACGAAATTGAATCATATTATGGCTTATCAAACCAATGGAGCTCCTTCTCTCCAAATTCCTTTTGATTAGTAACTAGTGAGACATTACCAAATAAAACACTGGCTTCCAATATCTTTAGAAGAGCAAAATTTAATGCATTTCCTTGCCACTTTGCTGAACATGGCATGAGTCGCAGATTTAAAAAACAGCATCTCATGGTGACATCCTACTTTGAGAAAAATGTGTGCAGTCCCATGTGTTGTATAGTATTGCTTGAAGCGTCATACTATTTTCTGCTAGAACTCTTTTGAAGACTTTTTAGGCTGGCATTGCACTTTCAGAGAACTTTTATCACAGCATATCTCTAAAATACTTGGCTACAAAGATAAGTTCAGACAAGTCCTGTTCTTATCATATCGAAAATGTTGTAACCTCAAGTGTGTGTGTGTACCTGTGGCTGGTGTCCAAGCTCAGTCTGAACAAGCTGGGACACCAGAAGGAGTATTTCTGTAATAATGTGGTTTGCTGCTTAGACTAATTAGCCTTTATGAGAAATTGCTTGCCGCTGTTTCAAAGGTATTTTAAATCTTGAATATTTTTAAAGTGAAAACAACCTCCCATACCCCAAATACTTGTCAGGAAGTTATACTCCCTGCCATTGTGGGTTGAAAAGCTTTATTGTAAAATGTGCAAACTTCAAGCAAAAGAACAGTTTCCTGAAAACAAGTCAGGCAGATTGGGCATGCCTTTTTTTTTTTTTTTTTTTAATTTTCCTGTGAACAATTTTTTCCCCTGATCCATTACAGTTATGCTTGAGGGAATTTAGATATTTTGGAAATAAAAGTAGATTTCATAGGGGTAGAATGCAAAGAAGTATTACTGGGCATTTAATTCTACAAATATAATATGATATTTGCTATAAGTATAGTTTCAGTGTTGTTAGGTTTTCAAAACTTGGTATTCTAAGCAGAAAAACATTTGTAGAACTCTACTAGCTTTTGATGAATAATTTGTGACTAGTATCCATCTTTTCACCTGCTGGCAGTAGGTATTTTGTGTATTTCTTTTGCTCAGTCAAGCCTGCAAAGGGAGTTTTCTCTGTATTCACAGTACAGAATGTTTTTGTCAAAATGACATTTGATAGAAACTGTAGAAATATCTTTTAAAAGCATAAATCTGTTCTCTAACCTGTATTTTGAAGCAAGCAAATGATGTTCTCCTTTCAGGAAAACAATAGTTTTAATACAAAATATTCTTGGCCTGGAGCTATTGAGACCACCTGGGGAAGTCTGGTGGTAGGTGCAAAGAAATGGTATGGGGGGCAGTGATAAGCAATCTTTCCATGTTTGTACTGATGTAATGTGCCAGGGGGGTCAGTGGCACTGCAATACTGGCAGAATTTTTTCTTTTGTTTTTTTAAAACAGGGCAGACTTCATAAAATTTTGAACATGTAAAGTTAGTCAGATCTCATGATGGCAGATATTAGTGTTTAGTCTGAATTGTGATTAATGATTTTATGCAAATTGCCACTTTGGTACACCACCTCAGGAGCAAGCAGGATTTTACCAGATTATTCCAGCTATTGAGGGAACACTTCCCCCAGACTAACCACCTGCAGAGTAGCAGAGATCTTCTATCATATTTTATATATATATATATATATATATATATATATAGCTCATTGCAGCATTCAACTCTCCCATCTTGCTCACAGATGTGTGGTCTTGATCAGTCACTTTCAATTTGAATGACACACACACTAATGGCTCATCACACACTGTAATTGAGCTGTTTTCTGATCCTTGAATGAAAGATATTTTATATTTTTCCTATCTGAGGGTGGAATCTTGTCTTGACTAAACTTAGTGGCATAAGTCCCATTAAGAGGAATCAGCATTTTTTTCCTTGTGTCTGCACTCTCATGCTTGTCTGCTGCTGAAATCCACTGATTAGTCCCACTGAAGGAAAGTCTTTATTTGTCTGCTGTGTCATAAGCATTCTTACTCATAATTAGTTCCATCTGTAAGGGGGAGCCTTTCATGTTAAGTGCATGTTTTATGAAGAATATTGCTGTTTTGAAAATGAAGAGTCAGGTTAGTATAATGCAAAACATGAGCATGTACTAGCTAAACATTGTAAAGACCACTGTTACCTATATCTATAAGAAAATTTTAGGCACTTTACCAAAATGTTGATGATGCTCAGTTTGGTAATGTGTTTGAAAAGTGTTTTAATTAGCCACATTGTTGTAATTTATCTGTGGATAATATTTTATCTGGCTGTGAATAGTTCTGTGTATTGGGCACATAACTGATTAAGGTTAATAATTCAAAGCAAAAGGTTAACAATTCAAAGTACCTTAATCAATTTAGTTTGTTGGAAAATCGTGATTCGGTGTTTTTTGTTCTGGAATTACTCTAAAATTTAGCCAAATATTGGCAATTGCAAACACAATGATCATTAATTATTTTCTATAAGTGTCTGATTTCTTTGTGCAAAAAAAAAAAAAAGCTTTGACCTGCATTAATACAAACTAACATTTTCAAACCAGCTATAAATGCTTCAAGAATGCTCCCAGTTTAACACAAAGCAAATACACCCTTGCAAGTACTGGCTTCTTGGCTGTGTAGTCCTGTGTATGTGAGCTAGAGCTGTGGTAAAGGCTGGTTTTTAAGTTGATGTTGGTTTTAGGTGATCCACTTGGGGGTGGATGCCACCTAGTAAGAGGCAGTGCTCAGATTCTCAGAGTTCCCAAAAGCCTTTTTCCACTTGATTGTGGTCTGAGTATGTGGCAGCATGGACATATGAGTAATTTGTTATGCTGGAAACTTGGAGAGGAGGCTGGCTTACTAGGGAAGAAACCACTACAGATCCTTGATTATACTTATGGTTTGGTTTAAATTTCTATTTTCAAGAATTGGTAATTCTTATATCTGTGAAAAGTGATCAGTTCAGCATTTTTACAAGTAGTTTAAATCTGCATCCTTTTGTTGGTCAGCTGTATTCCAAAAGATTATTTCCTTATACAAGTTGTTATTAACAAATATAGTCCAAACAGGATATAGAAGTTTTGTCTCCTTTAGCTTGCTATCTAAAACTGATCCTTTTGTATATTACATCTAAGCCTGTCTCTTTCTGGTTTTGTTTTATCATCTCTTTAAGTACCAAAAAAAAAGAAAAAAACTAAATTATTTAGACATGTCCAATACTTCTTTTTTTATAGTAGGAGTAAGTTAATTACCACAGCAAAACTTGAAAAAAGTCTGCCTCCAAGTTCCAACTTTCAGCTCCTACCCCAAAATAAATCAACAAACCCTCTGAAGTTGTACTCAAAGACCATAGTAAATGTCTCGGAAGCAATACCACATACTACAGTGAATATTTGGAAAATATATCAATATTGTGAAAATATTGGCAAATATCATAATAATACTGTGAATATTTGGAAAATATCTTCTTCTTTATTGCTGCTTCTTTCTCCACATTTCCATGCTCTCTTTGTGACAGAGTTTACTGAAGTACCATAGAAGAGCTGCTGTTACTGCATTTTTTCAGATAGTGCAGTCTTGTAGGACAAGAGCATTGATTGAAGATGTGAGAATTATGCTCAAGGTTTGGAGATTTAATATTTCAGTATTTGGCACTGATGCATAGCACTTAACGCTCCTAGTGTTTGCTATTTTTGCTGTAAAGCTTTTCAAATACTGCTACCCAAATATAGAGCAAAATACATAGTGAGGAATGTATATGATTTATGCATAAATAATGAGGAGAGGAGAGGAGAGAAAGCGGTGACATGGTGTATTTTATAGACGCACCATACATGATAAGGAACAGGAAAATTCTATGTATATAGCATAAATTATCCTTTTTACTGTACCTCAACACCAGTTTATATTTTACATCTATTACACAGGAGTAAGTTTAAAAGTTTTTTAAAATAACTTACTAATATTTCAGTTTTTAACAATCTTAGGATGACTTGACACACCTGAAGGTTGACAAAAAGCATTGTTTTCATTCAAGGTTACAGTTCAAGGCAACAAAAAATTTGTGATAATGTTTTTTGTTGCCTTGAGGCAACTCTTAAGGCAGAATTTGCAAATTTAAGGAAATTATAAAAGTTGTTGTCACATTTTTCTCATTTGTTGTTGTTTTTTTCCAAATCTGAGCTTCAATTTGAGCCCAATAAATTTACTTTATCCCAAGAGAAAAAAATCTTGGTGCATCCCTTTTTTACTGATGGCTGACAGTATTCTCTTCTGTGAGTGAAAAAGCCAGCATTAAAGTAACCTGCTGTTCAAGGGGCAGGATAGTTGTAGTAAAATTTCTTCTTCACCTGAGAAGTTTGACAAAATAGCAGGCAATTTTATTTTCTTGGAGAAAACAAAGGTTAGTATAGTACAAAGGTTAGTACATAATATCACACCTTTTGTGTTTTAGTTCCAAAAGGGCAGACATATTTGTTCTGAAACTGATTTTATGTTTCCTTGACTGATCTGTAATGCTTTTTCTCCATGTAGCTATGTGGAAAAAGGCTGGTTTGCTGAATAAATTATGTAGAGGAAGAGGAGTGTGACAGTGGTACGTCAGGATAGGAGCATGCTTAGAAATGAAGTGTTGACTTGAATGGAGAGTTGTGCTTTAAAAACAAGCTAACAAAAAAGAAAGAAAAGAAAAAAAAAGGAGGGAGACATGTTTTGCATAGCGGGACCATGGAGAGGAAGAAGTACCCATGGGCTTTGAGGGAAAGCCATTCATGGCAAAGTTTAGATGACAGTGACCTAGAAGAAAAATATTTTCATTTGCTACATAGTTACACAGACAAAGTATAAACCAATTATCTGCTTACACTTTCTTGATTTCAAGCAGTACCTTTTACACATGCTTCAGATCCTGTGCAATGAAAGGCTTTTGATTTGCAGAAGAAAGGTGAGATACATCTGATGAGTAAGTTGTCTTTGGGTGGCAATTGGTCACTTTTTTGGAACAGGTTGTAAAGATTCAGATTTAGGGATTTTTTCTATTTTTAATAGCCAGTTGGATATTTCACTGGCAACCTTTTTCATATATATTTTTAGTTAATAGAACAGTCTGATTGCTGCTGTTAAGCAGTATATTTTAGTTTTCTTATCTGGAGTGAATGCTAAAATCTGATGTTTTGGTCTGGTGGGCACAACAAATAATATACATATCCAGAGAGAATCACAAACTACCTAAATGTTCTCCTAGAACTTAGGATTCTGTTGAATGGAGAAAGTCTGGGGGCTGAGGGAATGTGCAGTGGCAGGAGGGCAGCTGAACAAATGTTCTGGGCAGTGTTCTGCCCTTCCTGAACCCTTTCTTATGCAAAAGCAGCAGAACTAACATGTGAGTGGAGTCTTTGTGAAGAAAAACCTTTGGAGTTTGCAAAGCACTAATCAGCTAGTCATGGACATGCCAGACATCCTAATAGAGGACAAGATACATCCAAGTAGTGAACACAATCTTGGAGCTGGTGACTTCATCAAAACCCGCCCTGTGCTCTATTTGCCTTTCCAGTATTGTTTTGAAAGTTTTCTGGTATTAGTTCCAACTATGCTATAGTTGGAACATTTGCCTTTTCTGGTACCTAAATGTTTTCCTGTCCTGTTAAATATCTCTATTGATGAGGGGATCAGGTGCATCCTCAGTAAGTCTGCAGATGACACTGAAGTTGGGCTGGGGTGTAGATCTGCTGGAGGGTAGGAAGGGTCTGCAGAGGGAGCTGAACAGGCTGGGTTGATGGGTCAAGGCCCACATTAGGAATTTCAAAGGCCAAATGCTGGGTCCTGCACTTGGATTGCAACAACCCCTTGCAGTGCTACAGACTGGGGGAAGAGTGGACAGAACGCTGTCCTGTGGAAAAGCACCTGGGGATGCTGGTTCACGGTGGCTGATGTGAGCCAGCAGTGCCCAGGTGGCCAAGAAGGCCAATGGCATCCTGGCCTGTGTCAGCAATAGTGTGGCCAGCAGGAGCAGGGCAGTGATTGTCCCTCTGTACTCAGCACTGGTGAGGCTGCACCTCTAATCCTCTGCTCAGCTGTGGGCCTCTCACTGCAAGGAGGAGATTGAGGGGCTGGAGTGGGAAGGGAAGGGAAACCGAACTGGGGAAGGATCAGGAGCACAAATCTGATGTGGAGCAGTTGAGGGAGCTGGGAGTGTTTAGCCTGGAGAAAAGGAGGTTCAGGGGAGACCTTATCACCCTCTAGAGATGCCTGAAAGGAGGGTGTAGCCTGGTGGGGATCGCTTGCCAGGAAACCAGTGACAGGGCAAGAGGAAATGGCCTCAAGCTGTGTCAGGGGAGGTGGACATGAGGAAGAGCATCTTCACTGAAAGTGTGGCCAGGCATTGAAACAGGTTGCCCTGGGAAGTGGTTAAGTCACCATTCTTGGAAGTGTTCAGGAGATGAATGTAGCACTTAGTGCTGTGGTTTATTTGATGCAGCGGTGATCAGTCAAATGTTGGACTTGATGATCTTGGAGGTCTCTTCCAGCCTTAAAGATTGTATGATTTTATGAAGCTGTGGCCTGGACAGAATTTATGGTCTTCAAGTAAGCATGAACAATAGAAATATTTAAAGAGTTTTTTGAGGTCTGTGAGGTTTTTAGGGCTTAGGTTTAAATGCTTTAACCTGAAAAAACCTAGAGCAATATCAGCTCTAAAAAGGGGAGAAGGGAAGAAAAGCACAACAGGTTTACAGTGAGAGGTAGTTTTTGTTTGTTTTGGTCTTTCCATCCTTGTACTCTGAATAAGTCTGCCTTTAGTATATTGTCAGGTAAATTAAAAGCAATCACATTATTTCTTCATTTTCTTGTAGGAGTTTTCATTAGTTTTGCAGTCTTTTGTGCCAAACTCTCTTTTCTAG
The DNA here is from genome assembly GCF_051311805.1 of Agelaius phoeniceus. Lineage (NCBI taxonomy): Eukaryota > Metazoa > Chordata > Aves > Passeriformes > Icteridae > Agelaius > Agelaius phoeniceus. The sequence continues at coordinate 62,902,602 of NC_135265.1, read as the reverse complement.
TTGGTGATTCTGTCTTCATTACATTGTTTGTTCTATTTATACAAGCCAAAGTAAAGTTTAAAAAATGAATTGAAATGTCTTTTCAAGTATATGCACTTTTAAAAATCTACTTTCAGCCTTTTGGGACTTTTTTCATTTACTTTCTGGTTCAGGTTGGATTTCTTATGTAATAGAGGGATCGGAAACCTGGAAATTGATCTTTAGTAATGAAAAAATTATTAACCTGATTATACCTTTCTAAAAATTTTTAAATTGCTACTCTTAGTTTTGTTTGTGGTTCCCACTGATTGTTTTTCAAACTTTCATATAGATGTGAAAGATACTTTAAGAAGTATTCCATTGATTTAAAAACAAAATATTACTCTTTTCTGGTCATAGATATAAAAACTCATTTTTCCAGAGGTACTTAATAAATACAGCTGTGCCTATAAAGGCTTTCCTGGCTAGAAACTGAGTATTTTCATTTTTTGAACAGGTGTCTCAATGCATGTACCTACTGTAAAACTAAGCATGCCAGAGGAGATCTAGCAAGTTATCCTATTGAAGAACTGGTGGACAGAGCCAAGCAGTCTTTTCAAGGTAAGGAATTTTATCCCTACAATAACAGTCAGCCACTGAAGCGTATCTGGGCTTACCTTCACACATAATGATTGGGGCACAATATGACTCTGTTATTAATAGTCACAGCTGTGTCTCGTGGTGTCTTTGTGGTAGAAAGCCATGCTTTTGTTATGGTGTACACCACTATTTGCAAAATGCAGTCTTTTAAGAAGTATTTTATTTTGATTTTGTATTCTTCAAGTGAATTTCTGTGCGTGGATCTTTTGGAGGTGATGTGGAAATGGTAAAATTTGTTCATTTTACTGTATCTCTAATTTCTTAAAGAAGGTGGTGGAAACCTTTTTCATTCAGCTATGAAAATTTAATGAGCCTCCCAAGGATTCTTAAATCCTATTCAGCAATACATTGCTTTTGCTGATAGTTGATTTAGTGGAGACATTCTGGGGTGTTTCTGAGACCCATACAAAGCTTATCAGCTTTTAACTTCAGAAGAATATCTGTAGTGTCACATGGATTCAATCAAATACTAAGTTTTTTCCTGCAGTACACTATCTGGGGCCAGTATCTGCCTAAAGCTCTTGCATGTATGTTAGCAATGATAGCTTTATTGTATCTTAGTATTTGTTCTTTATATCTAAATTTTACCTGTGTTTCAAAAAGACAGGTTTCAAATTATGCCAGTATTCATTGTGAAGGCACAGGTGATGTTTGTTCTGTTTGCGTACCATTTTGGAGGACTGAAATGTACATTAAAAACACTCCGGTAATTCTCCTGTAGCAGCTCCTTCATCTTTGTATGGAATACTTTGAATCAAAAGGAGTAAATGCAAATTTGCAAATGCAAATTTGATGTCACATCCTCTGTGGAGCACAGACAGTACATCCTCTGGGCTTCACTTATGGCTCTGAGAGTTGCAAATGTTCTAGTAAGAAGTCTCCACTGATTGAAAGTTTTTTTGAATCTATCCTTATTTAGGGATCCATAATGAACCTTACTTAGGCCAGTGATAAACTTTTGTCTATTCCTATCAGTTGTATGCAAGGAAACCCTTTTTCCTAATCAAAGCCCATATTCACAAATTCTAAGTTCTACATTATGCACACAGAAGGTTCTTGCTTAAAATTGAAAATGCCCTTTCACTTTTGTGAAAAGCCAAGTACCTCTCTTTTCTTCTGTGAAGCTCATCTGTGATTTCCACTAATTTTTTCTTATTGCTTAGGTTTGTAGAATTAATGTTTTTATTGTTGTGCATTGGATTGGCTGCTAGGATTGTCTGAGAAGAATCCTGTCATATCAGATTTCTTGGTTTAGTAGGATAAGTTTCTAAAACCTATATACATACTGTGAAATAATCAATAACTGAAATACAGGATACATAAATATGCTTGTTATTTTGGTGGAGAAGCAGCTCAGGAAACATTTTTCAGAAAGCTAGGAGTTTTCAGTAATATAAAACAGATGATTTTGAAATTGGCAAGTAGTTAGTGAGCAGGAGTGAAGCTGCCATTTATAAGTAGCATAAGAAGTGTTACTCAGCACTGTATAGCTGTTCTAAAGAAACTTTGGACTATTCTTCAGGAAAGTATGACAAAGATAAGATTGGTAATAAGCAAGGATTATGACCTTGTTTAAGTTAACTATCTAAATTTTATTTAGATTTATGGCATGTGTGGAAAGAAAAAACCCCAGACTTGTCTGTTCTGTTACAATTGTACTTATATACAATAAATTCCACATTGTATTAGCATAAAGATGTATTTGCTTGGCATAACAAGAAAGAAAACTCAAGTTTTGTTTGTCTTTGCAGACAATGAATGTGAAATTTTGGAAAGTATTTTGAACTTGAGTATTGTACATTTGGATTGAAAAATGAGTAATTCAATTCATGTGTTGTACTGTGGCCTTTATTATAAATATTGACTCTTTCAAAATAATTTGATTTCTAATGGAAAAAGTTGCCCTTAAGCTATTGTTTTGAAATTTCTTGAAGAAATGCTATGACGTTCCTCACAGCAGGCATCTCCAGGGAGTTCTATTCTTGTTTGGCCTTACACTACTACCTCTGTTAGAGGCCATAAGGAAAGAAGCAAGTATTTATTCAGTTGTAAAATGGCTTTGCCTCCAGCTTTCACATACTTAGAAATGGATGAAATAGTCAGATCCTTAGTTTGCAGTGCATGGAGAATTTATTACTGCCAGCTTGCTGCAGCTGTGGGCTGCAGAATCTTCATCAATCCAGTGAAAGACTTTAGCAATTCAAAGCCATTATTCAATTTTTTGCTGAGTTATTGAGCCACAATCTTTTCAACAATCACTTCTGTTTTCACAGAAGATGTATTGCTGAAGCTCTAGTTAAAAACAGGGAGGTACAGATGTGCCATGAAAAGTTTTTCCACTTCGAAAACTGATTGAAAAGAGATTGCTGAAATTCACCATGATTGAACAAATATTAGCCTAATTCTTGTACTTTTTCAGCCTCTGAAATAAGCTGGTTTTCTTTTTGTATATTATTTTAATATCTTGAATTCAATGTGATGTGCACAAAAACTGTTGTAGATTTCTAGCACACGCTGCATACTTTCATAATGCCATGGACTAAGTGTTCAGTACTGAGGTGTACTGAAATTGAGGGGGTTTTGCATACTTTTGCATGGTTTGTTTCCTCTCTGACTTCCATAATAGTTTTGAAGTCACATGAACTTGAATATTTCACAAAATTTCATTAAGAAAATAATCTATCTCAAGTTGCAAGTAGTTTGTTGAATTTTTTCATATTTTAACTTTAATGTGTTTTTCTCTGAACTTCAACTGTTAGTAAGTGGTAGTTTAATTTTTTTACATGAGCAGCCATGTCAAATCAGAATATGTAGCAGAGTTCTGCAAGAAAGCTAGTAAAAGAAAAAGTATTGTGAAATACAGTAAAGTGGTCTTTGAGTGGAGAACAAATGTCTACTGTTAGGTTGTTTATGCAGTAGTTTTCTACAGCTGATTGTACAGCACTTTCTTTGTGTCATCAATTTATTAGTAAGTTTTTTTCAAAATGTGCTGTGTCATGTTCAGTGCTGTGTTTTAGGGGATCGCATTTACAGTTATGAGAGGGCTCTTTCTTTCCTGGGCAAAGCAAATTTATGTATAACAATGTGGTTTTGCTTAGTGTATAAAGTGGAAGGCTGGGGGAGCTGCCATTAGTGAACAGTATTCCAAGGAGACACAAAAGTTAAACAAGCCTGAACTTTGAATATTTTGTGCAGTGGCGTCCTGGGATGGCTTTGGCTAAATTGCAGGACTCAAAATTGATTTTTTTCCTTGAGTGGGGCTTTCATTATTATAAAAAGCCTACATATTGTGAGAGGCTTTCTGGGCAAAGACAATACTTTATATTGCAAGCAATTTTGGCTCATTCAGCAAACTAAGTTAAAAATATAAATATTTTTTATGGAATTAGCTGTTATTCATTCTAATTTAGAATGAAAATCTTTTGTATGTCCACTACAAAACTATACTTCTTAAGCATTGCATGTCTGTTGCAGATGGCAGGGAATATACTGGTGTTAATTATACATTTTATAATTAACTACTACATTAGCTTACTTTATGGTAGCAGTCGGGGTGCTCAGATGAAAGTCAGTCTTGTCAGGAAACAGTGTTCCTCAAACTACGTGGAACAATTGCTTCTGGATGGGTAAATGTAGTGGCAAAATATCACTTATTTTTATTCCATTATTAGCATGATGGTTCACTGGCATGAGTGGTGTGGAGCTCTGAATAGCACTTCTGTTAGGAAATCTTGGACAACGTGTAGCATTGCAAAGCAGGGAATACCAAAACTAAGATTCTTGAGTCTTGAGTTTCATTAGTTGTCTTTAGCAATTATCCCTAATCTGGTAGACCTTGGAGTGTTGAGAGTTTAAAAGAGATTAGTGTTAAATATTTTTCTCTCAACAAGTTTGCCATAAACAGGTGTTTATGGGTGATGATAAGGATTGATTTTATATGATGTGATTGGTTTCTGGAGGTTTTCAGATGACTGTGAGCTTTGCTGAGGATCTTTGGTTTCAGCAGTTCTGATGAGGTACTGTCAAGACATTCTGCTTTATTCCTAGTAGCTGTTTTGCCCCTGCACAACTACCAGTAAATCCTCTGTATGATTTCAGGGCAGCTGGCAGTCATGAAAGGACAAATATGAAGTACTGGCAATGTTTGAGTTTCCCATTGGTTAGCAGAAGCGGTACCAAACCAGGATGCTTGGGCCACACTCTTGGTAGTGGTTTTTGTCTCTGAACACACTGACAGAGACTGGGTGTCCAGTTATCCAGGTGGAACCTGGGCTGTGCACTCAGGGTCTTTCCAAAGTAGAAACTAACACTATAGAGAGAGAACTTATGTCTGCAGTCTGACCTAGAGAGAGAGAGGAGGGAGGAGAATGGTGACTGTTTGTCTACAACCAATCTTTTCTGTCAGCTTTTTACTGACTTCCAGGGAATGTAGACTTTAACATTGCTCCTGAATTATTTTCATAATTTGAAATTGTGTTTCAGAGAGCTTGGGCTGCTGTATTTAAGACACTTTGATAAAAAAACCTGTCTTTGTTTTGCTGTGCTTTTTGAGTATGGCTATAGGTTTTTTTGAGCTAGGGTTTTTTCATTGTTAATCTAAGGTTTATTAAAGTTCTTTCTGTATCATTTTTTGTCTGATGAATGTTTCAAGCTTTTTTACTGCTGACTTTGCTAATGCACAAAATACTTAGGCCAAGATAAATATTTTTGTACCAGCTTGTCATTTCATACTTAGATGGGATAGCATTATTAATTAGTTTTCGTTGTCCACATGTATTTTTTTATTTTTATTTTTTTTAGATGTTGTAATCCATTAGTAGTGAATAGAAGCAGCATCTCCAAGTATGTGAAAACTACTGTGTAACATATACAAACACATATAACCAATATATAGCAAAGAGATATTTTAACAGATAAAAATATATTTTCAGTAGTAAATTGCAATATTGGAGATATTTTCCAGCTATTTTTGAGTAAGCATATTAGTTTAGTGAACTTTCTTCTTGGCTCTGAAGGAAATTCCCTGTTGTCTTCTTGGTACATTTTACACAGTCATGTTGACCACTATGTTACTGTTATTTCTGTTGTCTTCTGAGGTCCTGTTGCATAAAAGATTCCTTTGCATTATTTTAAGTTTTACTCAGAAATGTAGTGGCAATTACATTAAATTATTGGTGTCTAGGTTTTTTCCTCATTGTTCTCTCCAGCTTTTTGAGAAGCAAAGGCAGAGAGAACAGTGCTGATCCCTTTTCTATGGCATCCAATGTCAGGACACATGGGAATGGCTCAAAGCTGTGTCCCTCAGGGGAGGTTTGGACTTCACATGAGGAAATATTTCTTTACCAGAAGGGCACTCAAGCCCTGGAACAGGGTTCCTGCAGTGGTGTTCAATGCCCTGACCTGGTCAGTGTTGAAGAGGCATTTGGACAACACCCTTATTAACATGCTTTAAATAAATTCCTCCATTCATTTTATTATGACAATTAAATACTGTGAAAATTCTGTGTGGATTTTATGCTAATAGTTTATTTTATTAAAAATTGTTGCATTTAAAAATATAATTATTCTCTGCATGTTTTTCTTTTGTTTTGCATGTTTTTACTTGGCCTTTTGCAGTTAACATTGAAGCTTCCTTCTGAGATGGCCAGATGTGAGCTGACTTTGAGCCAAAAGCCGTGTAGCCATTCTTGTGCATTTGTAGTGTGTTGTGTGTGCAGTCAGTCCACTGCTGTCAGAATGCTTCAAACCCATTGCACATGCTGGGTGATAGACTCATGCAGAATAAATTCAGTGTTTTCAAGATCTGTTGCCAAAGGCTGATCACTCTGCAGTGCACTTGCAGTATGTTTGATGTTGTCATCAAAATATTAAACATACTGATCATCTCTGTGCCCTCTGGCCACAAAGGATTCTGGGATTCACAACATGCCACTGTTTTTCACAGAAACACTAAGAATCAGCAGAAGGCTCAGATTTAGTTTAATATGTTGTTAATATTTTCATTAAGGGTGTAGAACATGGCATCTTCTAATTTCATGGTTGCCAAGTACTTTCAGTAATATAATCTTGCTTCCATTTCCTTATAACTCTGTCAAACTTTAATTGATACTTCTAGTTAAAATCATCAAATTATTTGCAAGAATTACATTTGGGAAAACATGTTATTCCTGACAAGTTTAGAAACTAGAAGAACTTACTAATAAGTTATGGAGCCCTTTGTGCCTTAGTGTGGCAGATCAGATACTTTGCCCTAGGTGACCTTTTTTAAAATTTTTTTTAATTGAATTTAATTTTATTTTTTTCTTGGTTCAAATGGGTTTTGTGGAGACTCACTTGATTTTGCCTGTTAGATTTTGTAGGCATGCTCCCATACCTCAGTTTGGTTTTATGCATGATGTTTTTTTCCCTTGCTGCCAAGTCTACTGTGATACTAGGCATCAGAAATGAGGAAGGGAAACCTCTTTCTCTTTTGCTCCATGTGTCAATGCCTTCTTCCACAACTCCTATAGGATTTAGTCCTGTCAAACAGCCTTGTGGAGCAATCATGCCATAAGAGTTAATTTGCCAAAAAATCATGCCCATGCCTCAATTAAGAAACAAAAATTAATCACAATAGCTTTTGCAAGTATGCAGCATAACCTGCAGAGCTGTAATTGGGCTGTTCACTTTAAAGGAAAACCACTTTGTCACTCATTGCTATTTGTATAATTGGGATTTTATTGTGTAAGTATTGTGTACCTGATAAAAAAAATGTGGCCCCAAAGAGCTTGTAATGTAGCAGTGTAAACAACTGAAGCAGAATAACACATGACTGCATTCAGGATAATAGGTGGTTGGTCATTGTATTTGAGACAACCATGGCGTTGTCTCAGGTCTTGTGCGGGAAGACAGAGCAAAGTTTGTGGTTTAGTGAAGACTGGAAAGAAGATAATGCAGTAACAAGGAGTGGTCATTCATTTAATGAGGAGCTGTCACCCTAGAATTTGCAAAAAATCTTGTTTCCATAAAGATTTTAATCAAAGTCTCTATGGGCTGCCTTGTGTTCCTGAAAGTAGTATTTTCTCCTCTGTGGGGATTATTATAAGCTTGAATAACTTTAAATAGATTATATGGATGCCTTGAAATGTTTATCATATCATGGTTATCTGTTCCAAAACATAAAGCATATTAATGCTGTAACATGAAATAAAAGGCATATTTTTTGAAAATCGGGACAATTGCTGCTTTAGGATGCTGTTCTCTCTCTGTGTGTTGCCAGAAGTACATAGGTATTGTCCAGAAGCTAACTTGCCAGATAAATTGAAACTGTTGCCAAAGTGTCTGATAGCATGACCAGATAACCTTTTTGTCTCTATCCAACCTATTCTAGTAATGTGCCTTTTTTATGAAGTCTTTTGACTATGCATGGATTGTTGTACCTTCCAGTGTTGGAAATAAGGATTATAAATTGAATACAGGAATGCTTACTTTGCATGCCTGACTAAAAATCCTAGAGACAATAAGACTCCACTAATCTCTTAGCTTTGGCAGTTTCAAGAGCCAGAAAAGTCTGTCTGATGAAGGTTGTATTTTTTTTCTTCAGGAGAAAGAAAAACCCAATTTTTGGTCACATTTGCTATATGTAATTCAGTCTTCTCATTCCATTTTATTTTCCTACTCAAATATTTGCATTTGTGTGTTAAAATCCTTGAATGACAGCCAGCCTGTTTAATTTTGATTTTTATGAAAAAAGGTGCATTTTATTTTTGTGTGTAATAAAAGTGTAATAGAAAAGAGCCAAAGCAGAGATGTAAACAATTCAAAATATTACTTGATCTTCAGCCTTAGGTTATAGTTTCAGCTGTACTTTCAGCAACCACTGCAAGTAGAAGGAGCATTTCTGGGCCATCTCTTCCCCTGCCTTTCCCCCTCCATCCAGCCTCCCTGTTGCGCCTTATTTTTTTCATCATTTCCTCAGGCCACTTGCTTTGTGGCTGGGAGAGTGTTCCTTGTGTGAATCAGGCTGGGGGACTGACCTGGGGTAAAACTGAATGTGTTTTTAGAAACCTCACAGGGTGACATTAGTAACTGATATAAGCTGAATCTTCCCAGATGCTGACATAGTGGAAGTACCACAATTCTGCAGTATCCTAATGTAATTATTGTTTGGAGCAAAGGACTGGACGGATGTCTGGGAAACCAGATTTAGTAATCAGCCCAAGCTTCTCTCTCTCATCACAGAGCTGCTCCTTCCTAGGCCAGTTTAGCTTGCTTTTGGGATGAGAAAAGGTCCTACAGAACTTCCTGTAATATTGGACAGTCTGGGGTGTCTTCTCTCATCTTCCAAGGACAGGAGATACCTGTTCCAGCTTAACTGGGGAAGGGGAAAAGAGAGGGTTGAAACACACTCTAGTCTTCATGCTTTTTAACAGAATGTTTGGCTCATTTGTGGCTTCTTCAGAAGAGCTCATCAATCTGATGTTTGCTTGAAATTATTTTTTCTCTTTTTTGGAAAATTTGTTTATGTCATACAAGAGTAGTGTATGTTATATTCTTTCCATGCTTATTTAATGGAACAGCAGCAGAAAAAATCTGGGTTGCATTACTTGCTTGTTAATTTTATTTATATATTAATTTTTGCTAAGTTTGCCTTATTTGAAATGGAGTGTAAACCACAGAATTCAGTAATGTCAAAGCCAGTAAACTCTTTACCAGGCAGATTAAGTTGGTTTTGTGTGTATTTAGTCTTGAATTTAAAAAGACTTGGAATTAAAGTATGATGTATCTTTTAAATAAATGTGATTTTCAGAGGGGAAAGGTTTTAAATTTGTTTGAAGGTGGAAGTTTGGTTTTATGTGGCTTCTTAACCATAGAGGTACTGGAATTTTTTCACTCCTTGGAAATATTTTTTCAGCTATAGGAACTTGTATTTCTTTGATAATTCACTCATGTATTTACTGCTGGTTTTGTTAAACCTGAATTAGAAATACTTCCAAAACATTATAAGAGCATTCTCGGGGTCAGCTTTGCATAATATGCTGCAATCAGCTGCCTGAAGCTTTCTATAGCTCCTGTGAAAATATCATGAGCAGTTTCTACTGTCAAACAGATTTGGTAACTAGAATCCAAATAATTAATTTAACAAATCTGATGCACTGTGTTGCACCATGCACCTACCAAGTTGAGGTCATCATTAATGTCACACATCCAAACGTAATTTATCAGAATGCAGCAATGATTCCTTTTATCATCTGGTAAGTAGTCTGCTGCTGGACAGCTTGTGTAGGAACAAGCCTTAGCTGTTCTGTGCCACTGAAACCTCCTGCTCACAAAATTACTCAAGTCCTTCTGCTAACTTTTTTTTTTTTTTTTTTTTTTGCTATGGGGGTGTGAAGGAGAGATTTTTTTTTTTTAGGAATTGGGGTTGTGACAGAACTAGGACCTCTCAGCAAAAATTTTGCCCACCTCCTTTCTGTGTTTTTGTTCATGGGCTAAGTGAGTCATGCATGCCCCACTACCCCTTCTGCTGCAAGGTGACCAGTGTGCTGACTACGTAAAATAGCAATGCTGGACGTCTCAAGCCATACCAAGTTCCAAGGCATTATGTGAAGCTAGCAAAGGCCAGGTTCAGATGAAATTGTTGTGGGATTCTTAATCTCATAGTGTGGTTGAAACTGAGAAAGCCCCTAGCATGGGACCTTATTGTATTTGAAGGAAAGCCCCGATGAAGGCAGTAATGATGCATCTGACTCCATGTTCTCAGAACGCTAATTTATTACTTTGTGATACTATATTTTATTAAAGAATACTATACTATACTAAAGGATACAGAAAGGTTACTTACTGAATGCTAAAAAGCTAATAATGAAAACTCGTGACTCTTTCCAGAGTCTCGACACAGCTTGGCCCTGGTTGGCCAATGAGTCCAAACAACCCACATCAGAATCCAATGAAACAATCTCCAAACACATTCCATACAGGAGAAGCAAAAGAAATAAGAATTGTTTTCCTTTTCTCTGAGGCTTCTCAGCTTCCCAAGAGAAGAATCCTGGACGAAGGGATTTTTTCAGAGAATGTGAATACGCCACAGGACATAGTGGAAGTTGAAGCATTTGGAAGAATTAGGACAGAAGCATGGAAGAAGAATCAATTTTTTAAAATAATAACAAATCTTCTGTCAAGTGTTGCAATTTTCTGAGTGCTCAGCAAGTCATTTATGCATTTATACTCTCCACTAAGCATTCTGTGGGAAAAGGCTCTAGGCTAAGCTGACTAATGGTCTTACTTTTGGCTATTCTTAAGCAGTATTTCAGCAAGTCACTCATTTCCCCCAGTGTACTTTATATAAAATGTGCCTTATGCTTTTAGTATTGCTCTCAATTACCTTTTGTAATGAGTTGGAGGTTTGGTTTTGTGGTGATCCTCTTGACATGTTGTACAATACCACTGTGACTCAAGGCCATGCCATCTCTGTATCTAGTGCTAATATAAGATTGTAACTTTTGAGATTAATTTAATAGGAAACTAAGAGCTGGTTTGATCTGAGATAACTTTCTTTCAAAGACCTTTAAAAGTGTTATGTGATTAAATGATAAAGGTGCAGTTCACAGAAGCAAGAGACTGCAACATCAAGCAACTCAACTCACAGCATATCTCAGGTGTAAAGTGTAAGTTATAAAAAGAAATTGTCTAATCTTTCATGCTGTAGTCAGTGAGGACATAGTGAGAGTAAAACTCTGGGTGGTGATGAGCCCAGATGTGACAGGGAGAGAATGTTGAGAGACTACTAAATGTAACTTATAAAAAATAAATTTGTAGGCTTGGGCCCAGAAATTAGATGGATCTCTCATGGTTAACTATTGTCCCTTCTTTCTTTTAACCTTCCCTTGAGTACCTCCTACTATGTTAAGGAAAAAGTCAGTATATACTAAAATATTTTGATGCCAGCTTTAGACATAATGCTACAGTGATTGTGATTGTTCATGAAATAACAGGACAGGAATAAGTAGAAGAAAACATTACTTGCATGCTGCCCTGTCATCATTCATACCATGTAATACAAAGACCAATCGAGCAACACTTCTTTTAAACAAAATGTTTTCTGCAGCTTTAGCAGCCTTCTGAAGGCTGTTATATTTATTGTATTGGATGCATTAGGGACTTTTTTCATTAGACAAGACATGGCTGCAGTTTTTCTTATCTTAAAACCCTCTCACATGTGCAAATGTCTGCATTCAAACATTTGATGTTCTTATTACATCCTACAGAAGTGACAATTTAGGTGTGTATTGTACTGGTACATTTTAGGGAGCTCTTTGGCCTCTCTAGTCTAAATCCAAAGGAAATAGACCTTAAAATGCACTTAAGACCCACTTTGTACAATTTGGTAAGCTCAGATATTAGGGAGATGGCTCTTATGCACGGTTTGGTTGTATGTGGAAATAGATTAGGAGCAATCATGATGAATGACACAATTTTTTTTTTCTGCAGTATCACTCCATGAAAATAAAAGCTATGATTTGTACAGATGTGTGGGACTCCTGATGTGCACACCAGGGTGTCTTGATGGCTTTAATAGATGCCTTTTTAATGCTGTGTACGTTGTGCAAAAATACCGAAATCTGAAATTCAAATATTGCACGTAAGCTAGGTGTAAGAGCTGTCAGTGAAAATACTTGAGAACCTCTAGGAAGGCACCTGTGAGAACAAGTTGTTTCTGAGCAAGTTGCTTCTGCTTTAATTTAGGATAACTGTATTTGTGACCTGTTCATGGTTTGTTTTCATATATGGGCCCATGCCCTAAAGAAAAAAAAGGAAGAAATAACACTCTTGTTCCTAGTTTATTTGTAAACCAGGTCAGATACCCTTGATTAGCTCTCAGCTGGAGCATAATTTAAATCCTGACAGATTGAACCTAAACAGCAGGCTTTTTTCAGATCAGCCAGAAGATTGGGGGTGGTGGGGGGAGAAAAAGAAAAGCTATTTTCAGTCCACAAGCAGTACAACAGTGCCGAATAAATCTGCAACTGTTAATGAATAGCTATTTCAAATATTTACAGGAGGCTAAAGAAAAGAAGATTGGCATCCAAGGCAGCTGTGCCCAGGGAGAGCTATTAAAAATAAACATGATAAATGATGTTCAAGTGCTCATAGAGCTGTCAAATATCAGAGGTACTCAAAGTGGAAAGTGTTTATACTCTATGGCCATGCTGCTAGGCATTCTGGACAGGGATGTTTTTTCCAAAATTTTTTGCAAAATTGACTTAGCTGATCAAAAGGGGAGAGAGGATCTAATGCAAAACTTTCCAGAACCTTTAACGTTTTGCTGCATTAAAATACAGAAGTGCTTATTTGCTGTGTAGATGAGAAATTAAATTTTTTATACATTTAATTATTTCCACAAGAACCCATTTCTTTAGTCCTGATTTGTAATATAAATATGCTATGAAAGTTTATGCTTGTTACAAAATCTTAATTTAATGACTCTTTCAGTCTTCTGTATTAGTGGATGATAATGATGAGGGTCTGTGACTGTTGCACTGATTTTGAGCACAACTTGAAAAATTGTATATACATAATAAACTATGAACTTCATGTGCTTTTGTACACAGAGACTTATTCTCAGGTAGTCTAGAAGGTATTTTTATATCAATTTTTAGTTCTGAGTTTAATGTATGTCTGTTGACTGGAAACTTTTTAGCAGGGACATTTTATTTTTTTACTTCACTGTGAAAATAGTTTATCAGAAGCTGTCAGGCTGGTGACAAAAACTTGATGCCTTATATGCTGGAGATACACCAAGTGCAAAGGACGTGGAAAGCATGTCATTACTTACAGGATGCTCTAGTACAAATCACATTTTTTATGTATGGATATTGCTTTCTTTCCTCTTGTAATTTATTTTTCCCTTTTCAGAAATGAATTAGAGAAAGTGATGGTACAATTAGATTCCAGCTTGTCTTAGAAGCAAGTTCTGGTCCTGTGTTTTAGGGGTAAGCAAACATGGAGTACATGTAACTCATGTATTTGTAGTGGAACACTGCAGTAGGCCCATGTGTTACAGTGACATGGATTGCTGACTTGCATGTGCATAAAAGCCTGTCCTTTAGAGCCAAAATTCCCTGTGGAATGAATATTGGCTCACCTGTCTGAACCCATTGTGGAGAACAGGCTAAATGGTGTCAGTTTTATATTTGGTGTCTTGAGCTTTGGAAGAGTTTCTTAGATTAAGTGTCTGCTGTTGTCACAATGAAGAGGAAGAAGAAATTTGAAAGCATCTCATTCCTTAACCTGAAGACATCTTCAATGTTATGAAAATGGCTTCACAGTTTCCTCAGAAAATAAGTTTTAGCAAAATCTGCCAGATCTACTTATCAATTTGTGGTAAGCAACCACAGTGAGTGATGGTGGAAAAAATGGGACCTACCTAAGCCTGAAATTTTCCTCCTTTTTCAGGTTTTATCTTTCCATGCAATAGCAGATGTAATATACCACATTAATGTACCCCTGCATAACAGCAGAGTTTCCTAAAACGTTCAAAGGAGACAACAAACTCTGGATCAGTTTTCTTCATATAGAGGCATTGTAGGTCACTGGGCATTGATTTGAAAGCTGACACATTGTTAGATGTTGAAATGATTGTGGCTGTCATAGCCCAACTTCCTTTCAGTCACCTGTAGTTAAGCATGCCTGATTGCCTGATCTCCTAAATTGATCTCTTGCTAGTTAAATTACTTTTATTGTTTCAGGACTATAATGCTATGCTGTGTGGGGTACAACCCCTGAGTCACTTTAGGACACTAATGTGTAAATATCTCAGGTGAAATTTTGTGGTTGTACCATGTAAATCAGACCTCGGAAATCTGTGAGACATTTTTTGTGAATTTTAAAGGAGAAATTGTTGTCTTTGTCACTTTTGAAAAGTCTGTGTGGTTTGAGTAAGCAGCTCTCACCTACCTAAGTAATACTGCCCTGCTAGGAGCAAGAAGTGGCGTTTTAGAGTAGAATAAGGTGTTCTCCCTTAACTAGATTTTTGAAGGTTTGCTTTGCAGTTAGCTCATCAGAATCTAGACTTTAACTTTCTGTGTGTGGTAAAACCTCAAAAATTTCCAAATTACTTAAGGGAAGGAATAGGTAATGGTTAAGGAAATGAAGCTGTTTGAAGGCTTTGATAGACGTGTATATCAAAATAAAAATTGTTGTATATAGATAAAACATATATGATTTTTAATCTGTATGAATACTCTGCAGGGCAGGAAAATCCAGTTTATCCAGCTGCCTTTTTCCCCCCCCCCAATTCCTTTTTGGCTGCACAGTAGGAATCCTACTCATTACAGAGTAGGCTTTTCATTGCCTTTGGATAAACAGTAAGCTGACATACTTTTCGAACAAGAGTTGAACATTAGTAGTAGGACTTTTAAAAAAAATAATTTTTAACCTGCAGAGTCTTACTCAAAGAAAGTGACAAATACTCATAGCAGTCATTTAACAGGGGTCTATCTTATGCAAGTAGTACATAATACTCTTCAAATAGTAAAGCTTACCTTTATGTATTTAAAGTAAAATTTGTGTGGGCTGCATTATTGATACAAGCTAGTGTTTTATTAGTATTTGATTCTCCTTCAGCTGTGCTCAGTGTTGTTATTTAAACATAGATGACATGAACAGAATTTTGTTGGAACAAATTTTATCATAGCAAGCTTAATAAATAGGGTTTCTAATTGGAGAATGTGAAAGAGGAAGGGTTAATGAAGAGTTCAAGCAAGTTCAGTTTTATTACCAGTAACAAAGACATTTTTGCTCAGAAACTCTGGGGTTTTTAAAGGCCTTGTGGTTAATCCATGAAGGTATATTTCATAGATTTCACTGGACATACATGTACTTGCAGACTGCTGCAATAATTCCTAACAATAAATGTAGATGTAAATATCAAGTGCATTCAAACACTGGAAGGGTGTAGGAGACTTACCTTTTATCCTTTACTACTTTCCACTTTCTGCAAATGGAGTAGATTATTCTGTCTTTCATACAAGAAGCTTCTTATCATTCTTGGGTGTAGAAAGGAGAGAGATTCAAATGGCATGTCTGAACAAAATTTACAGCATCATGGGAGTGATTTCTTTGGACATGTTTGCTGCAGCTCCCCCCACCATACCCCCTACTGAAAACAGCAAACATTATCTCGGATATTGTGTCACATCTGCCACGGGCAGATCCAGCTAAGCTGACTTCAGTAAAACTACCCAGAGCACTTGTCTAAAAGTAATTAATGTTGCCCTGCACCAGGTTTTCTGCTGTGAAGAACATTCTATTATTTTTACCATTCCATTTTTTTTTCCTTCTTTGTGAATATGCTAGTTGCTGCATCTGGCCATATTTTTCCCAGGCTGCAGCAATGAGACAGAACAGTAGTGTTGCAGAAAACCCTTAGTATCCTGAGCAGAGGCAGAGAAGGAAATAAAACTAGCATCAGTTTCTCTGTTGCTGTCCTTTGCAAAATCTGAGGAGTGGTAGCTGGATGGCCTTGAAGATGCAGGGAGGTGAAACTTCAGCTACTCAATTTCCACTCTTAGGTGGAAAGTTTTTTGCAAACACAGGGATAGAAATTTTCTTGGAGGTTTAATCAGATACCATGAGGGTTTGAATAAGGAAGCATAAGCAAGTGGATTTTCTTTTTAATGCGTTGTTAGAACACAATATGAAGTTCTTTTCTGAAGAAGGAAAAATAAAACATCTTCTATTAAGTATGTTTGGTCCTTTAAGTATTCTAAGCAGTAAAGGTGTACATAAAACAAATAGCATTTTTAAATTTCTAGTCCACTGTGGCAAAATACCTCTTCACAGCAAATAATAGAATGAAACTTCTCTAAGGATATTATAGTCCTTTTCATGCTTGGCTATCATAAACAATATCTTTCACTGTAACTTAATTTTTAAAGTATCTAAGTTGGGATGGTTATCATAAACAATATCTTTCACTGTAACTCAATTTTTAAAGTATCTAAGTCGGTATTACTATGTTAATTTTAAAGGTTACAGGAATTTTATTTAGATGTAAGTTAGAGCTGTGAAGATTTTATTTTTTTCCCAGTCCTGTCCCCACTGCAAATCTTGCTTTATAAAGTATTTATAAAGCATTCTTGCATGTATTTTAATGCATTTAAAAAATATTTAATTATTTTAATTTGCATATTGGGCTTGCATAGTCTCCTTAAGTTAATTGTTTCATTTCTTCAGCTGTTCCTAAATAGCCATTGTGCTGATCAAGCACTTACTTCAGTATGTCCTTGATAAAATTAATGAAAGCATCTGCAGAAGCAGCGACAGCAGCTGCAGTGCCTTATGGAAGCCAACTTCTGCTTAACATTCTGATAAAATAAATAGTTTTGTACTTGTGCTGGAAGCTAATGCTGGCTGGCTTATTTACAGCATAAAAAAAGTTGCACCTGCCACAGCTAGACCAAGCACTGAGGCTTGCTGATTACATGTTCTTGTTAGTGTCATTGTTATTGGTAAAATGGGAGTGATGTCATCCTTATCAAACCCTACTGGCACCCTACAGAGTGACAAATAATTTGCCCACTGCTGTTTATCAGCATGGGCCTTGTTTTAGAAGTGACGAGAGTGCCGAATTTTCACAGTTGAATGCTGTACAACCACAGAGGTGTATGAAAATGAAATGGATTGATACTTGTAATCAGCGTGCATAGTGATGGTTAAGGTGTAATGAAACATAAGTGCACATTTAGGGTAATTATATGTCTGCCAGGTGGGGCCCCAGGGCTTTGCCTGTATAGAAGCCGCTTGAGGTGGCAGATACGCGGGAAGAAATGCTGCAGCACCATCTGCTTTTTTCTCATTTCCTCATTAAATCTTCTGCCCCCAAGCCTGGACTGCACAGGCTTAAGCAGCCCTTGGTCTGTTCAGTGTCACGTCTCCTTCTAGTTGGGTATAGCCCCAAACACTGGAGTGGATGTGATGCAAAACAGCAGCTCTTGTGAGTAGAATGGATTAATACACCCTTCTGGAGCTCACTGAGACATATGTTGCATTCTTCTTAAACCTCCTCTCAAAATGGCTTGTAGGAAAATGTGCTCTTGTTATATTTTAAGGCAGTATCTCATACTCAAAGGCTTTGTGCATATATGGGTTGTCTACACTGATATGTCTGTGTCTTAAATGGGTGATGAAAAATACTAAAAATTCCTGCAGACAGGCATCTGTATTTTCTGTTCATTGGAGTGGAAATCTGTAAGCCTTATATTACTTGCATTTATCTTAAGTAATTAATGGGAATAAATGGTTGTTAGTTGAAAACACTACAAGTGTCTTTTGCTCCTTGGAATCACTGCAAAGACTAAGAAATGAGAACTACCATTCATTTGTGGTAATTACTAGGGGAAAGGGAGATCTGTGTTTTCAAATTTAAAAGGGGAAAAGGAGCTTGGTGCCTCCAAAGACACCATTCATACAAGAACACCAAATGTTCCAAATGTCATAGATCTGCAACACATGCAGTTTGGCTGCAGTCTTATGTAGAGAAGGTTTAATGTATCTCAGATGCCCTGCATTCATCTGTATTTGGTAACTGATCTGTGCTTGTGCATTTACTTGCCCGAGAGTGTGCAGTGTTTCCAAAGCAGTTACTGGACTGAGGGCCATAGTCTGATTGTATTACTGTGAAATGTTTTGTATTTGATATAGCTTTTCTGTTTTAATGCATCTTTTATACATCTTTGACATTTTGATTGATCTCACTTTTCCCTCGCTGAATATAGGTCATTATATAGTTTTGCACTGTTTGTTCCCTAATAAAAAAAAAGAACATTGCTGAATCTGACTTTTAAAAAATTTTAATAGTGTGCCCTAGGGTCAGGCTCATACTTGATGTAGCTACAGGGAAGTCAGTGGAGTAATACCTTGGATGAGTTTCCCCCAGCTTTTAACTGGAGCCTGACAGTATTTAAAAAAATAAAAAGAAAATTATCTGACTAGGTATGGAAACAATTCTATATGTCTGAGGTAGCTCCTGGTAGCTGTTTACCTTAAGTAATCAAACAAACCCAGATTTTGGAATGCTGATTTACATAAGTTACTGCTGATTTATGAGTTAAATACAAAAAACGAAAAGTCACATCTTAAACTGATTACTTTAGTGAGAGAAACTATGGAAATTTTAAATATAGGTATGTGTACAAGCTGCACATACAGGGAACATAAAAGTTTAATCACTGTAAACTTTGAATGAAAAAAAGTACTTATGGATGGCAAAGATATTCAAATTTATCAGCTTGACAAAAGCCAGTCAGTTCTGAACATTATTAAGCCCTTTATTTCACTTCTGGTAACCCCTGCAGAATGAAAGCATGAACAATCCATTTTTTAGAATTAACTTGGTGGCAGTCCTTTATCAGAGGAATGCATCAATATCTCATGGCCTGGTGGATAAATTACCTCTGCAGCCTGTGACCTGAGAGGCTGTAGAACTCTTGGATGTGCTGCTCTTAGTATACTTAAAATAGTTCTTTTGATTAGAGTACTGGAGTATTGTGTTTATCCCATTGATCTTACTAAGGTAGAACATTTTGTAACACTCAAGGGAAACAAGGAAGGCTCGGGGGTTTTTATGTTCTGCTACCACATATGTTATTTGTTCTCTCTTTTCAGGGTATGGGGTCCAAGATGAATCTTTTGATCCTCTCTTTCTCCAACAGCAACCACAAGACAGAAAGCATGTTTACATGAATTAGTCTTTTTAAATGGTTATTGGTGTTGGTGGTACTTTAATGTACAGGTGTCCACCACGTATGCTTGCAGAAACTCTGGGACTCCATTTACCCCTTTACTTGACTACATTGTTATCCTGTTGGTGATCATAACTTCAGAGACGAAGAACAGTGTTGGCTTTTTAACTGCTCCCATAAGCTACCCTTAGAATTTAATTTTAATGCCTGATCTGGACTTGGTGTACAGTTAGCTTTTCCTCCTTCTTTCTGCCTTGTTTCATACCAGCTGAGAAAGGCATAAGTGCATTCTCTTTAGGAACTTAAACCAAGAAGTATTTTGATTTAGGAGTTGGGAGTGAGATTTTATTTTTAAATCAGCATTTGAAATATAAAAGGTTTTGATTTGTATTGTTTTGGGGGTTGAGTGTTTGTTTTTGGGTTTCTTAAGAAAGGTTTGCCAGTGAAGTGCTTAACACTGGGCAAGAAATATTTAAAGTGTTTCTGTCCTAAATTATGGTAAGTTCAGTTTTGCATGGGGTGGGGGGGGAAATAGCAGCCTGTTTTTTTTTTTCAGACAAGACCTTAGTTTGCAAGATTTTAGTATACATATTGTCTTTTAAATGCAGTTTCTACCTCAATCCTGTCTGTCATTCTTGCCTAGATAGACATATCTCTCTCTCTTGTGAAAGAGAGCTTATTTTGTCCTTGCAGGCATAAGTCTCTGGAACTGTTACTGTTGGCCTTGGTTTGTGATATGAGGTGGCAACTGTCAGTAGCAAGTTACATTTCCAATTTAAATGGAAGCAGCAGCTCTTGAACTCCAGGGATCTCTCTTCTCCTTCTGCATCCTCCAAAGTATACATGCTGTGTTTTTAAAGATCAAGATGAAGCCTTTAATTCTATAGCAGCTGATGAAAGAGCCAACAAAAACAAGCAAACAAACAAACCAAGTCAAAGCATAGCTTCAAAACAGTTGATTCTGGCAAACATCTAGATTGGACTATAGTGGCTTTCACTCATATTATTTGTATTCTCAGGACAAAAATAGCTGTTATATTGAAAACTTTCAGCTTAAGAAACTTTTATACAGCATTCTTGCCTAGAATCTGTAGGGTCATCACAAGTAAAATATCCATTACTGTGCAGCTTCTCTGTGGGACTAACAGCTCCATTGTTATAAATACTTGGTGCCATTAGGGAAAAACTTGCAATAAATTTATTTATATTTGTTTGACAATATATTTAGAATTGTCTGTCTTCAGTAGAGTAATTATATGAGTAGTGCAGATAAAGCTCATGAAATGATATGACCATAAGAAGTGAAACCATTTCCATCCATTAAGGCAGAGAAAAAGGAACTGCAAAGGTGATTTTAAACGTGAAACATGGGCTGTCTTGCTTTTAAGTTGGACATGAAACCCTGATGAGCTGCTGGGGTATGCTGTTCTTTAAGCCTGCTCTGAGCAGCAGCAAAAGGTGAGAGAAGTTATGATGCCAAGTTAGTGGGAGGAAAGGTATGTATGGGAACAAGAAGGGGAATGGACAATGCTACAGGCATCATGAAGACAGATTATGCTGAGTTTCTCCAGCCCTTGAGCAATGCATGAACTTGTACTCACTAGTTTTATTCTGGAATTCTGTACTGAGATGTTTGATATTTTGGCAAGAAGGAAGGGTGGATGTTATTTATGCCTGCCTGGTTTTCTGGATCTTGGCAATATGAAAAGTGCTTAGTTCACAATAAAACACACAATAAACTCCTTTAATTATGAATTACTGGTTTTATATTGAATTGCATTTGCTGGATATATTTCTGTAATGGAACAAGTAAAAGCTCTGTGCCTGAATAGATACAAAATGTGATTCTGTCTTCTCCTTATACTTCTTTTGAAAAAGCATTTTCAAATTCTTCTGTTGGTTTTCTGTTTTCCTGATAACCTTAACTTGACACCTGTCATGATGTCAAAACTGACTCCTGTACTTTAGAGTAACAGTTAATTTTTAAAAATTATACTAGCAATCAATTTTAATAATAGGTTTTAATTCATAACTCTCAAATTATAATATTTAAAGGTGTGTGGAACTCTTAGCATGCCAGAATTGCTTGTGTGTTAGATGAAATTAATTTAATTCTGAACATCTTCCATATGAATGTAATGTAATTAGTTGAGATGTATTAGTCGGTATATGAAGTATGGAGAATGAGCAATTTTAAACCAGAAGAGGGCAGCAATGATATAAAAAAATAATTTTGGCTCAATTACCTTCCTTTTTCTTTTTTGCCAGTAAGTCACATGTATGTACTCTGCTAATTTCTTGGACAGACTGTAAGATTAAAGCAGCTTGAAAAAAAGTCTGTTAATACCATTGCAGTGGTTATTATTTCAGTTTTATTTCTTTGAACAGCTTCATCCTGCCAAAAGGTATTAACTTGAAGAGTACATGTAGAGGACCCACTGACTTCTTTTCTCTAAGAGATATTTCTAATATGAAATTTTGCATTATGATGTTTCTGTGGTGATTTCTGATTTTATTGTGTTGGTCCTTAGATGATTTAGAACAAAATCTTTCATTTTCTATTTGTCACAATCATATTCATTTTAGGGGATTAAATGTCAAGCTGCATACTTTTTGATCTACATGTTTTAAGCAGTAAGCTATGCTGGTCAAATATGTAGTGTGATACTTTCACAACTTTTCTATAATCAGAATGTGACTGTATTGCAGAAATGTATCAGAGTATGTAAAACAGTATTAGGTACCTGTGTGTAGAGTGGGGCCATATGGAATGTGAGATAGTTCCTAGCTAGGCAGGACTAAAGTTTACTTGATTCTTTCTGATGATGCATTGGTTGTAGGAAAAAGATGTTGTCTTCTTTTAGGAGTATGATCTAAGGGGAGAGGAATAGTTTCAATTTCCATACATACAGGAAAGTAGGTCTGTTGAGGAAGGTGATGTCCTACATATTCTTATTATAGAGCAGAGCTACTCCTCAACACTCAAAAGTGCTGATACAGTTTTGTGACTGAGGGTGAAGAGGAGATAGACAAACAAGTCTGCGTTGCTTATTTTGGTGCTGAGTGAACATCTGAAGAATAACTGGAGCTATTTTTGTGGCATTAGCAATGTGTGGGTACTAAGGGTTATGGAAATGCACTTCTTGTGTACAATTAATTGATTGCGTGGAAATGTAGGGTTTGAACCTTCTTTTTTCCTAGTGCTCCAGCACTGATCCATATGGGAAAGAGCAAAAAAACTCTTCAAGGGTCCACACTGTAGTCTTTGAGAATAAACTCAAATGTTCACAGGCTACAAAAGAACTGGAATACACAGAGTGTTGCTTCACTGTCTGGGGAAAAATTAGCATTTCATTTGTATTAGCTGCTTCTGTTCTGGTTTTAGAAGCTGACTCATTGTCTGAACACACTAGAGGGCTTTTCCTAATATGTTAATTTTAAAACTAGTCTATGTGGTGATTAGTATCCTTAATAGTTTCCTGAATCTGATACACATTGCATGCTAACATGCCATCATTAAATAGCACCGTGCATCCAGGTTGCTATTGGGTCGGCCCACTGGAAACAGAAGTACAAACTTATTCCTCCATTGTTTTGGTACATGTAATTATCTAAGCTGCTTCCTGGCTAGACTGTCTTAGTCCTGTGTCAATCTTGACTAAGACATGACTAAGAGGAAATGTAGAAATCAAGAAATCTTTGAAGATGTTACAATGACAGCATTGTTTAAGAATCCTGACCTGTGTTACTTGTCACAATCATGCTTGTGATTACTTCTAGGGAATTTCTGGTTCCAGATTTCTTAGGCAGACAAGGCTGTAGAAGGCAGAAATATGTGCTAGTATGGCACAAAAACTCCTCCCAATGGGCAGTTCCCCCCTCCCCCCAGGTACATGCTAAAGATGAAATAATTTAATATTAACCATAATGTATGCACAGTGAGACAAACTGGGCATTAATACAAGGAACTATTGAGTGGCTGAAGTCTTATGTATTACTGCATGCCAAAGGCATGAATTCTTTTAAAACAACCTATCCGTAAGTATGTCTTGCAGCTTTTTAATTAAATCCTGCAAAATTGCTGCAAGTCTTAAATGTTTCTACTGTTCTCTGAATCTTGCTCTTCCACTTTAAGTAGTGGTTTGGTTTTTTTAAAATTTTCAGCACAGAGACGCAAGTTGGATTTTTTTGCAATTAAATGAATGTGTACAGGAAAGAAAATGTTGGTAGACATCATCTGATGCTGTGGATTTCAGTCTTAAAGATGCATTTGACTTTAGTGTGTAATTGAGCTTGTTTTGGCTTGATATGTGTAAGTCTGTATCTTGCAGAGTTCTTCAAGCTTTTTGTCAAACTGACAGAAAATGGCACAAGAAAGCAGGATTTCAAACACAGTGAAAGTTATTTACCATGGTTTCATTTTTTAAGATGACATCGTTTGTTCCAAAAGAATTGCTTCCTGGCTTCTCTTAGTATGCTGTGCACTTAGGTAACCTACCCAAGATGTGTAGGAATTAAGGAATTAAGAACTAAAGCCCAGTCTTCATTGACTATAAAGGTAAATAATAATCTTATTTAGACACCTAAATGAGATACTTGAAATCAATGTAAACCCATCTGTTTTCCCCAAAGTATTCAGAAAATTCCCTTGCAGAATTTACAGATGAAAATAAGCATGACACTACCTTCATAACATCTTGCCAGACTTCAAATAACACCGGAGGTGATGTCATGTTTTCTTATGTGAAAGCTGGGAGAATTTTATTTCCTAGAATCATTGCAGGGTTGAGGCTGAAGGCACCTCTAGATATTCTCTGCTCCCAACCTCCTGCTCAGGCAGGGACAGATTTTTGAAGGTCTTTCTCATGAAGGGATCTTTTCATTGTCAACTGGTTTAATCTAAGGGATGCCATTGCTCTTTGCCTGCAGTGCAGGCTGCAAAGCATGTTAGCTTGTTCAGTCAGAAGAGGTACCTGGTAAGAGATACCTCCCCACACTCGTGGCCAGTTTACTACTGGAATATATAAATTACAGATAATTTGATGTTATAAAGTGAGTGGAGTTTCTTTATATTGTATTATGGTATACTTTAAGGAAAGTTACTACCATGTAAATGCATAAAAGTAAACCAAATTTACATAATCTGATTTTTGGAAACTTCCTTTTTCTATTTAGATTACTGATTGCAATAATTCAGGTTTAATTGCAAGATTATTTTTGGATTTCTTTTCAAGTATTGTATTTCTTATTTTCATGGTTTCCATATGAAATATTGCTAGACACTTGGAGCATTTTTTCCTGTTCTTACTGCAGTAATGGATAAATTTCAGTTTAAAATTTAAAGTACTCTGTGACAAATATATTCTGGTCCTATCAGCTGCTTTTGGTAACTTAGCCATTCAGAATTGTTCATGTAGTTGTTGGAACCATGCTGCAACTAATATACATAATATAGGTGCTGAATCTTATATTAAATGCTTCAAAAATAGGCTTGCTGATTTTGTATTATTATTGATTACACTGTTTGGACTAAGGTATGTACTTGCACAAGGTAAATTGCATATCTTTAACACCATGATGTTAAAGCTGCCTCTTCTTGGAATCTTAGTGGTTTTATATAAAGTTTGAGTCTTCTAATAGTAAAAGCCTTTGCATATGCTTAAGTGAGATTTATTTACTTTTCAGTCTTCTTGTGCTTCCACATGTTTTTTTCTTTTTTCTTTTAATAGCAGCTGGAGTTTTTTGGGTTTTTTTGTCTCTCTGGATGTACCAGTTGTGGAATGATGTACTTGTGTCATTTGTGCTAGGGACTAGTTGAAATGGGTGCATTTTATAATTAATATATCTGGGAATTTGGTCAAATGCACTGCAGTGTGGGCTGGATTTACCATCTCTCCTTACCACTTTGAACAAATGTTTTTCAGACAATGTGTGCTGCTCAGCCTCTGGGTATAAGCAGTTACTGTTCCCTCTTCTTTGTAGAACTCACAGTATTAAGGGTGAAGCCTGACTTTTTTGTTTTAAAACCATCAGCTTTTCCCTCTGGTGATGGAAGTGAGAGATACTAGATCAAAGGACCTTGGGGGGGTCTCTTTCTTAATCTGGAGATACTTGCTCTGTGATTCCCCTGTAGACAAGCAGAGGGCTTTGTTCAGTTACCTGCCCAAGGAAAAAACTCATGGACTTTCAGGCAAACAAAATTGGTCAGAGCTGTATGTGGAATACTTTTAGTTTATTAAATGACATTTGTGAAAACAACATCCCATGGAGCTGTATAAAAGTAGCACCTGTGGCCATCATGTCTGGTTTGGACTTTTGCTGTTGGTTTTGGTTTTTGTTTTCTTTTCCCCTCTCCTTTCTATGTTGCCTTAGTCCTGCACCTTTGCAGTGTTTAGGCCTGGTTGTTAATTTCTCAGCTTTGACACGTCCTCCACATTTCTGGTTTACCTGTGAAAGAGGAAGACAATCTTTCAGCTCTGTTGAACTGAAAGGACTGAGGACTCTTGACTATGGCTGGCAGGAAAATGCTTTTGTTGGCTGTAACATACTGTTGCCAGTAATACTTCATGTAGCAAGAACTGCATGTGACAGAGCATAAGAGGGGCACCAAAATCAGCACAACACAGTGATGATTAAACAGCTGGCTTGGAACAAGGAGTGGTGACATCTCCAGCCCTCTGTCTGTTGCACCTAAATTATTATTATTTTTACTTGGGAACTTGTTCCAAAAATTGTGCTCACTGTGCAATTTGGGCATAGTAAAGCAAAAAACCTTCTGTGGTTTTTAAGACCAAGCCAAAGGAAATGTTTGAGCACCAGCAGCTGGCTTTTCCTCCCCACAGCCAGAGTGACAATTCTCTGAGTGCGTTTTGGAGGAGGCACTGAGAGGGCCGTGATGGAGCCGTGAAGGAGCGGCCTCCTTCAGCCGGGTGTGCCAGGCTGTTCCCCAGCGAGCCAAGGTCAGGGTGCTGGGCCATGCTCCCAGCAGCTGCTGCCGGGAGGTGCCCGGGCAGGGCTGGGGGCAGCAGGTGCTGCAGGGCTCTGTGCCCCTTTGTCCCGCACCTGCCGCACGCCAGGTGAGTATGAACAGCTGTCGGATGTAAACCGGGATTAGCCAGTAGGTGGGCCTGGCCCTGACCCAAATAGCTGCCTTTTCTTGCCCCACCCACCCCCTCTGTGTGCAGCTTGGTTTTATTGGGTGTTTTGAGCCACGGGTCACAGAGCACGCAGGCCGTGGGGAACGGGGGCTGGCAGTGCCCGCTCGGTCTGGGAATGTTCCCTCTGAGGGCTGGGAGCTGGAGCCCGCGTGCTTTGTGGGGTTGCCAGGCACTGTGCTCACCCACAGGTAGCTGCAAGTTGCACCAGCACGTTGAAGTTTTCAGATAAGCAGTCAGCCAGTTGTTTGACTTAGAAAACATTAACTTCTTTGTGTGGCTTGTGGCAGTGTAGCAATAGGTGGAAGGGGAAAGAGCATAGAATAGAAAGCAATACTGCTTTATTGTTTCTATAAAGGACCGTGATTGCTTTGTTATCAATTCTGAATGAGGAAAAGAGACTTTCTTGCTGTTACCCTTCCCTTATGAAACAGAAGTACATTAATGATAAACACTTACAGTGAGAAAATATATCACTGCAGTATGTGTACTAAGCATAGGAAATACCACTGTAGGTCAGTACCATGGCATAGTAAATGTTTACTTTTCAAAGGCATCCGCTTTTTACTACTTCTTTCTTAATGCATAGTTGTGTAAAAAGTGTTTGTCTATCAATATACTGTTTAGGGAAGAGTCAAATGTAGGCAGCCAGTAAACCACAGGAGAATTCATTATGCATCAGTTTAATGAACTTCATAATTTTAATTTCTTTATCATTGGGACTTTGTAGGGTTTTGCACACCATTCATGGAGCTATATCTGTAATTAACTATTGTGAGAATAAATTTAGGTCAAAGCAAACTGAGTTCTTCTTGTCTTCTGAAAACAGAAAATTTTAAAGAAGTGGGCAGTGAATGACCTAGATGATTAAACCTATCTGGTATGTTTGTCATGTCTCCTTCAGAATATGAATAACATATGAGCAAGACTATGATTCTGGATAGAGTAAATGCTAGTGGCAGAATGATGCAAGAACATAGAACAGTAATCTGGAAAACTAGTTATCAACAGTTATCCTGAATGTTGAAACAAAAGTTCTTGAAATAAGAATATGGACCTATTAAAATGCTGACACTGCTGAAATATGGTTGAAACTTAGTGAAAATTCCATTTGGTAGCACAGTATCTATTTAATAGCTCAACAGGTTGGAAAAGAATGCTGTAATTACTCTCAAAGTTGATAGTGTCATTTGTAGGCCTATTAGAAATAGATCTGAAAAATCAATATAGAGGAAAAATGGTTTAGGACATTGGAGGAATTCAAATAGATAAAAGAAACTGCTGTTCTTACATTGAATTTTACTCTAGGGGACAGTCATGGCGGAGAGAGTCCCTAGAGGACTTTTGAAAAAAAAATAAAACAAAACAGGGAGGAATAAGGAAGTTAAATTTCCCATTTGGGGTTATGTTGTCAATCTAAGTGAAAAAGGAAGGAGGAACTGGTTCAGCTTAAATTTGATTTTTATTAGCATAAAGGCAGGTGTGTGTCTTGATAGAGTGTACTATCTGAGAGAAATAAAAAAGGGGGAGTTTTTAATGCCAAGAAGCTACATATATGCAGGCAACGAAAATGTTTAATTTACAAAGTGTAAAATAATAAACAGATTCTAAGGTGTTTAAAAATTGCTGCTTAGGAAAGTCATTAAACATTTTTAAAAAGCAAAACAAAGCAAAAGCCAATG
Organism: Agelaius phoeniceus; assembly: GCF_051311805.1. Lineage (NCBI taxonomy): Eukaryota > Metazoa > Chordata > Aves > Passeriformes > Icteridae > Agelaius > Agelaius phoeniceus. Next base: position 62,874,426 of record NC_135265.1, on the reverse strand, counting down.
ATTGTATATTCACAAGAACCATCAGAATAGCAGCTGCAGACTGATGTCTCTCCCTAAGTGTGAATTCAGTACAACGTGAGGCAGACTATTCCTGGCCCAATCATACCCTTCTCTCTTTACTTGCAAGGGCCACCTGGAAATAGACAAGATAGTTCAGTCTCCTGACCTGTTCACTTCTTAGTGCATTGACTGGAACTACTGGCCAAGTGCTAGATCATTTAATCATAAATCAACACTTTTTAGATGCCCTTTAGATGCCTTTAACACTAATTGAGGCTTTGGTCACAAGTTCTAAGTGCCTTATTTAGAAGTCCTCGAGTTCTGGTATTCAGAAGAAAGTGCAGCTTTATTAAAAGGCAGTAGTCATGCATAGTGCTGTCCTGTAACCCTTTGGTCTGTTTCTGTGTAAAAGAAAAGTGCACTGGTAAGTGCAGCTAGTGAGAAAATAACTTATGTTTTTGTTTCAGAGTTTCTGCTTAAGCGATAGCTGTTTTACTCAACACAGTTGAATGATCCAGTTCTTGTTGGGTTTACATTTGCAAGGAAAGCCCTTAATTTTCCTGACCCTTATTTATGAAGAAATGCACTTTGGCTCTGTCTGGGTTTATTAGTCCTCGAAATGAATTGAACCAAAATGTTGTCTAACAGTGGATGTTTCACATATTCAGAGTATAAAAACAAGCAGTTGTATGGCAATATAAGGTAGCAGAAACATCTAAAATGAAGGTAATGGTATTTTATTACACCTTCTTCTGTATACATTATTGGCATTAAAGTTTGAAAATTGAAATTCATTTTAGGCAACTCCCTGTGCCATGTAAATTGAGAGGGTTTATTGTGACCAGGCTCATGACTTGTTCATAATTTTTTGTGATCGGTTGTGTCCTGTTGCTTTAAAAGAACTGTACATTTAAATGTAGAAATGTAATATATTCAAGCACTTGCAGGTGCAATAAATACATGTGATGCCAAAAGCAAGTAACTTGGATATTTGAGAGGAAGACAGTTGCTTTCAAATACAGTGGTAAGACTGATTATGGTGCCATGTGCTTACTTGAATTGTTTCTTTTCAAGCATCTGCTCCCTTACTGAAAATGTATTTTTGAACACCTGCAGAGCACAACCATTTCCCACTTCCTTCCCACATAATGGAGTTGTATTTGCTAATGGTTCAGAATCCAGCACACCCCCAGGGAGAAGGGGAAGGCACGTTTTGTTTTTTATCACAGTGAGCTCTGCTGTGTCAAGGAGCCCACTGTGATAATCTCCCTGTGCAAATGCTAAAACTCATTGTGAGGTGTTTGTTAGGGGTAGCTGCAGGGCTTAGCATCTAAAACAATCCATTTCAAGGTGCAAATTTATTTTATCCAAACTTAAAAATTTATTAAAGTGACCCAAGGATCATGCACACTTTCTATCATAAACCATAGGGAATTGTTTGAATGTCTGCTGGAGTATCCTTATGTCCTAAAACCTGAAGAAGCAAATAAGCTCTGTGGTAGAAAGCATAGCTGACTCTATGGTTGAATTTTGTGACTACTGGAAGGTACATGGAAAAGCAACTCTTTCCCTGTTGGTCTTAGACAGCAGACATATAGATAGGTTTTACTGCTCACAGAATAGTATCAGTAACTGGTACAGGTCAGGTGACAGAAAATTTACTTGTTTGGTTTGTAGCATGCTGGCATTTAAATTGTTGGTGGTTCAGGGTGCTACAGAGCTATTAGCATATTTTTTAATAGTTCGTTGCTGTTTTGTTTTGTTTTTCTTGTTTGCTATCCTTGAACCCTAAATTTAAGAATGTGGTTTCACTGGAAGTTGTTTGGGCTTGTTTTCTGCTGGTCTTGACAGGCTATCCAGTCATTATGTCCTCAGGTTGTCATATCACAAGGTGTTTATTAATACTGTTTACTGGTAACTAATGGTTTTGAGCAAGAGAATATAGAAGCAAGTGTGTAGGACTTATGTTGATCATCAATTTTGAATCATAGAGTAGTCTTTGTAATGGCTAATAGTTTTTCAGTGTACTATTTTGAATCTCCAGAGACAGTCTGTCCTTGCCTGCCTTTTAGTTTTAAAGGTTTAATTGTCTCCTTTGGACTGACGTTACAAGTCCTTGTCCGGCCCATGCTCGCATGTTTAAAAGCAAACAAAAAAACTTACATACCTTTAGCTGCACCAAAACCCCCAAACCTGTTCATGCAAACATACACATGTAATTTTAATAGAAACAGCAATGAAAAGCTTCAGTATAAACCACTCAGTTCAGCCTGATCTTCTTAGGAGTGTCTGACTCTAGTGTAGTTATTAGAGTAAATCATAATTGTATCATTGTTACCTTGTAATATTTAATTGTATCTAACATAAGACCTAATAAGAACAGCACAGTGTATGTGTAGCTCTTTCCATTTTCCAGGATTTGAAGCTTCATAAAATTCCCATTAGACTTTAATATTAAATGTATTGATTTAATATTTCTGTTTCCATAGGAAGGGGTTTTCACATCTATAAATGAGGTGTTCATCTACGTGTTACTATCTTTTTGTTGGTTCTTCATAGATATATTGGCTTTGCATGTGTGAGAACTGCTGGAGCTTCACTGTAGCCTAGGCAGATACAGGATTCAGACTGTCCTGTTGCAGATGAACCTAAATTGAATTAACTTGAGTCTGCTTTGCACTGACTTCTCACAGATGAAAATTACAGCTTATGAGGTAACTGATATTTATCTGAGTCCTGGCAGAACACACAGACTTTTGACTGCATGTACATTTATAACTGCATAGACAGATGAGTTTCTTTGGGTTTTATCGTTGTTGTTTTTCTGTACTTTAGTTAGTGTTATTTCTAGAGGAGGTGTATATTGATAATTGTAAACTCTTAGAATTGGAAATACTGTAGCATTTAGTACTGCCAGTGTTCCCTGCGGGTTCCAAGTAATATAGTCTTGGTTTTTGGGAAGTAACTAGTATTTTGGTAGGAACAGAGGGAACTTGTAACATTGTTGCTATTTTATGGCAGTAAACTGCTCAAACTGGTCTTTGTGACTGCTTATTGCAGGATTGCTTTTTTCATGTGTTTCAGATTCTCCTTAGTAGGCAAGAGTTTCATAAGCCCACCTCTTTCTTTCCATTTTCCTGTGCAGTTTTCTAGGATTTTTAGAGCTGTATATAATGCATGGTAGTTGTACTGCTGTCCAGCTTGTTGTTGTTGCAGTTTAAATTTACAATTTTCAGAAGCATTTTTCATTCTAAATTTTCCTTTTCAGGCAAATTTTCTGAGTAGCAAAAGGAGGGATTCTGCTGGGGTCCTGTAAGAATTCACTGACCTGAATGAGGATTCTTTGGCTCAGGAGTACATCTCCTGCCCCTTCTGAATTCTATAGGGTTTTTTTTTTAAGTAAGAAGAACTTAATCAAGAGCTTATGAGATTGTGCTGCTGGCTGTGGAGCTCTCCAAGTAATTTTGGGGGATTCTCCTTCAAGCATAAAGAACTTGCTAAATTTTTTCTGTATTTTTTTCCTTTTCTATACTTTTCTGTTTCCATCTAGATAAAATGTCTTATGTGGAGCTGATAATTATGTGGCCAACTAGAACTGAAAATATTTGAAGGATAAGTATAAAAGGCTTCTTCACACAGATCTGCTGAGCTGTTAGATTTTCTGAAACAAGATTTTCTATAGTCCTTCCATATTTGCATTTGTAAACTGTATCAGACTTTAATCCCATTCAGTAACAACTTTCTTTAATGCTAGATACTGCCATGCTACTTTTAATATGGTTTCTGCCATTTATGTTGGTCATAACTCCTCTAATCAGTTGGGCTGTTAAACAATATAAACTCTTGGTTTGTTGGGTCAGCAGTTTCAAAAAGACCCTGGTGAAGCCAATATATTGATGGTGTAGGGGATTCCTTTCTCCCTGCTGAACCTGAACATTTGCCCTCAGCCTTGTGGGCCTGTGTTTCCTCTGTCAGAATGGAAGGGGGGAAATCAATGAAACAGGATGTTCTTGTCCATATTCACCCCTGAGCTTTGAGCAGTTTGTATCCTAGTTTGGATAGGCAAGGAAAAAATATGTCATTGGATTTGTAAATATACCAACATTATTCGTTACCTTTCAGGCCTCCGTTATTTACTTACACCATTTATGCACCCTCAGTGAAATTGGCCAAGCTGTGTGTCTAGTAACAAGCAAATATTTAAGTATGTGACCTGTAAAGGCATTTAGATTGCTATTTATGTGCAATTGCTTTTTAATTTCATTGAAGATTATGTGATTGAATACATTTATAGATCAGTTATTACACAGGAATGACAGGCTTTTTTAATAGTCACACAATAAAAGTCTTTTCCATATAGAAGAAAAATATTTATGCTAAGATTAATAGATTAATTCTTGTCAAAATATGTTTAATACCAGTATTAATACCAGTTTTCAAAATGTGTTTAATACCAGTATATTGGGACTTCAATGGCCATATATTTCAAATAGTGCAATTTTATTTAATATTGAGTCATTAGCCATTTCTTGGTTTACTTAACTTGGATTTTTATTTGCCAAAGCTTGGAACAAGAAAGAAACTTTTATGATAAAAATGTTTCATTTGCCTTTTTATAGAACAAGAAATACATATGTATATCTGCCTGAATTCCAGTATTAGGAAAATGAACTTTCATAAATTCAAGAGTTAATTTCTCGATTTGTTTTTCTGAGTGGGAGAGTGTCTTAAGAGGTGCTGTAAATACTTGACAGGCAATAGTAGAGCTAACAGATTTTTGAAAAGTGGCTTCTACATTAACTCAATTTTTATTCTCCCAGCCTATTACCCATTTACTTCAATGCCTTCAATATGATACAGATATAGTAACAATAATTGGATTTCTAGCTATTTCTTAGCATTCATAGGCTTACATGCTGGGGTTTGGTGTCCCAGTTCAATGTAGGCAGACGAAGACTCCGAACCAGTTTTCTTAGACTTGACTTCTTACTCTAAAATTCTGCTAAACTTTACCTAATTTGTGTAAAAACCTTCAGGGAAAGTCTTGACTTTTGTTAAGAGATTCAATATTTGCCCATCACTGGCAGGCTCTGTGCATCTGACTTGTATTTCTGATCAGTTGTTTATTAAGGTCAGTTGTACCTTCCAGAAGTGGGTGCTGACATTCCAGGTGTCTCCTCAACAGAGTGATCTCTCTTTAGAAGACTGTGGCCAGTTCTTACTAAAATGTAGCAGTTGTATTCTCATGCCACTAAGAAATTGCTGTGTTATATTCTGCTTTTCAGCTTAAAAACTTTCAGGAAAAGTCTATTTTCTTTGTAGAGCATATAGACTTATTTAAATTATATATATAGAGAGTGTGTGTGTGTTGTTTTTTTCCTGAGTGAAATGGTCACTTAATCCCAGAAGATTTTTTTTTTTCCCCTGGGAAGTGATTAATTACCGAAGGCAAACTCGTACAATAGGAGCTATTTTGAAATCTTAATTATAGTGTTGATTATATTCAATTTACAGGCTTCTGGACATGACAAAATGAAGTATGTAGGTTTTTTAGACACTGAAAATTAGATGTATAATTAGTCTGTTAGTGTCATTATTAAGATATTATTTCCTTTTTCTTATTGATCAATGATAAAAGCAGAAATTTCTTCTTTCAAATGAAATAATGATTATGATATTTGTGATCCAGCATTTTTAATGTTAATTTGTCATTTGGTGTCACTGGAAAGAAACGATTTTCATTGGAGATTTTTTTCTGGATTGGACTGGAAAGTGTGGCTTTGTGCTTTATTATTTTTATAGGGTGGAGAAGTTTTCCTGGTCTGTTTCTGAAAGAGAAAAAAAAGATCAAAGTGAAATGCTCTGACATTTTTCCTGAGAAAAGACCAGCCTACTGTTTGATAGGCTTTATGTTTTTCTCTTGCGTGATGATTGATGTTTCTCTGGTACACTGACGTGTCTCGAGAGCATAAAAGTGAGGGGAGGATGGTGCTAACATTAGACATCATTTGAAATAACTTTGTGTGATCATTTCAATGTGTTTTATTTTTCTGTCCATTGTTTATCATATTTTTCTGAAGCCAGGAGAGCTCTTGTGTTCCACTTGGTGAATATTCTTCTGGAATGTTTCTCCTTGAGTTGAAACAATTTGTGTAGTTAGTTACTCATCTATCACTCTAAAGGTTTTCTTTTTTTCTGCTCTCTACTGCCATGTTTTCATGAGGAATCATTTTTTCTCAAGTGACTCTTCACTGTAAGAAACTATTTGTATTTGTTAGGAACAGTACATTATTTTAATATAACCAAGTTAAGGAAAATGAGATATTGGGGTTAAAGTTTCAGAACAATCTGTAATGACTTAAAAACTTAAACCATTAGTAGTTAAAAGGTGGTAAGTACTCAAAGGCCTATCAAAATGTTACCCTGTGCCCTTGGAAACTTTGGCTTAATTCTTTTTAAGTTCAAAAAGCATCAGACATTGTTGGCAATAATCTCCATATAAAAATATTGGTGCTAAAAGCAACTTCTACAAGGACAGAACCCCAAAACAATCCAGATAAATAAACATGAAATGTAGCAAATGTGGTAGTTACATGCACTCTTTGCTGGTGTTATTTTTGGTAGGAGCAGGTTTTCAGCGCTCGTTGAGAATTACATTTTGCATTTCTCCTCCTGTACGTGTGCCTTTATATTCTGTCAGCAAACAGGTTGACATCCTTTAGAAATCTGAGAGCTGGTGTTGGCTCATTCACATCTCTTCTCTGAGCTGTGTCAGTAAAACCTTCACATTCTGTTGTTGATCTGCAGCGTGGGAGCACTGGCGTTTGTAAGCCCCAGCGATGCAAATTCATCAGCAGGCAACTGTAGTAATGCTGATGTGTGTAAGGAAATACTTCGTAGAGCATTAATATCTGCAGTATGGACTGCCTGGTTTTATAATCCTGCTAGCTCCCTCTCTCAGAAAACTGATTGGTTTTCATGGGTGTGGCTAGAGGAATGGCCCAAGAAACAACAAAATGCTTGGCAGGGACAGTGGGGGAAGGAAAGTTGAGTTAGACAACTTCAGTTTAATTGTGTTCGTTTAGCTCGAGTGAAAGGGGAAGTAGATCAAAATAGTTGAAACTTAAAACTCTGTTTTGTTTTAGAGCAAGACAAGAAGAATCTCCTTACAATTGAATTTAAATAGACAGAAAAGGAAACCACCAGAGGGAGATACAGGGTAAAAGTAAGGTCACTTTTCTAAGTGAGTAGTAAATTGAAAACAAGAATTAAAAAGGGTGGGAGAGGGGACACTGTTTGCCAGGAACTAGTTTAAAATGTTTCGGGGAGAAACTAACAAGTTTTTCATTGGCAGCTTATATTAATACAGTATTTTATTATTTTTCTGAAGTTAGTGTGTTTCAAGTGCTTTTATTGTGATTATTACCAAATCTCTTGGGAAATCTATATTATTAGCATCACTTTCTTTTACGAAATACATCATTTTAAGGTACAGAGTATTGTGAATATATAGGACTGTTGAGGATCTCTATTGTTCCACAAATCAGATAAAATACTTCTGTCCTGGATATTGACCTGGTGGGAAAAGATTTACTTTGATTCATAAGTCAGCAAAATTTCATACACACCTGATATTATTCAGGCAAGAATACTTTTCAGAATATATGTTTTTCCAGTTCCTCTGACATAAATATTCTCAGCATTTTGGGTGTTGAGAATACCAACAAATGCCTTTGCCATTGTATTGGACTCTCTTAGTCTTCAGCACCACTTTTAATTTTCATCAATATCAGTGTTTTTACATAAATAAGCATTTATTTGAGATTTGTTGACTTTTTTGAGTTCTTGGCTTCTTGGAAGACAACTGCACCATCTTCAGCTTAGCACTACCCAGCCTGGTGTTCTCTGTCCCCTGATTCAGCACTGATTCTTCTTTTGCTAATTTCTTATAAATGGGAGAATTGACACTTTACATGATGTTTGTAAATTCCTTGGACTGGCAGAATCATGTAAGGGTACAGTCATGGTATCTCCTCAATTACGTGTCTATGTGACTTTGACAGAAATAGTGTCCAGCTAGTTTATTCTAATTTGGCATGAAAGTAACTGCAACTTAGCACTTATGCACTGCTTTTTCTTTAAGTTGCTGTCTACAGGCACTGCTTATTTAAAACAGCAATTATTGAGCACTCCTTCTTTAAGTGGCCAGTGCTGCCAGCTGTGAGGGTGCCAAAATTTGTGCCTCTGCTCTCAGTCTTCATCTCCCTCAAGGCAAAGACTTCTACTAGCGCAAGAAGAAACCTAGTTTTTAGATTGTACATTTGGGAGCTTTGTTTGGGGTTTGCTGATATTTTTTTCAAGTGATACAATGGCTTAATTCTCCAAAATTGTGTTTTTACATTTGACTTGCAAGGAAGGAAAAGCTAATAAGTATTTTGGGAAATGAACATTATAAAAAAACTCCACAGTTTGATTGCTTCTGGCACTTACAGTTATGAACTGTTTGACAAATATCTCAAAAAGGAAATAACATATAAGTGATATTCATTGACATTAAAAACTTGTGTGTTTTTTGAGTGTCAGTGCATTGGTAGTTGTAGCTAGATTTTAACTTACTACAGCTTGCAGGAAACCCATTCCAAAGGAAAGTAGCTAAATGGTTTTGTTGGACCAGATCATTAGGTTTAAATGAGAGAGAAGCGAGGCTCTTCTTCCAAAAAGAAGACATAAAGCAGAAAAAAACGTTAACAAGGTAATGAAATAAGGAGTTGTATCTGTTGTAAAATTAATGAGTTTTCTGGATTTTCTTGTCAGCAATGCAAATTAAGCCACTGCTATCTAATGTTGTAATCTCTTCTTGAAAGCGGTAATTTCCTAGTTCATGGACTTCTTTAAATATTTTGAATTAATTGTAGTGAAGATGATAAAGAGCAGTTGCCCTTATAAGCAGGAGCATCTCTATAGATCTTAATTTTTATGATCTACTTGATGGGTCTGAACAACTGGAGAACATTTTTACCCTCCGAGGTCAACAGTAAATTCAGATTTAGTGCTCTGAGCACTCGGAAACACCAGATTCATGACCTCTGTTATTCTATGACTTTTGCATTCCTCCTACTCTGCCTCCTCTCAGATTTTCTGCATGGTCAGGGTTACTCATTTTTATTCCCCTTCTTCCAAAGATTACTGTTTCCCTCCCGCCCTCTCTTCCTCCCTTTTCTGGTTTTTTTGTTTGTTTTTTTTTTTTTTTTTGACCAGCAACCCATCAATATATGCTTGTGAGTAAAACTGGGAAAAGCAGACGTTTCCCATGCTCTGTATTTTATGAGAATCTAATGCTGCTTCAGGCTGAAGAGAAACTTGTTAAGGGATTTGAAATGCTATCGTGATTATCATCCTGGGCCCTGTCAGACATTCTTCTGTCTCCCAGAAACTGCTCTCTGTTAAAGATAAGTGTCGTCACACATATGTGTACATGCTTGTATGTTGTATATAGCAATGGCTGGTAAGAGAATCAGGAATAGTTTTCAAAGGATGTGTAATAGGATTTTTTGGTTTGGTTTTGTGTCCTTGAATGAAGAATGAATAGAAACCTTATTTAGTGGATGATCCATCTAGATTCCAAGACTCTGGTTTGCATATGGTACAGAAAATATATTTGGTATGATAATCTCAGTAAATGAGCTTTTGTAGATATAAGTGTATCCAGAGAGCAAGAGAGTAAGGGACAGTAAATGTTTGTGAATTTTTGTGATTTTTTTGAAAAATAAACGTACTGAAATCTAGAATTATATTAAATATAAATTTTATCAGTAATTGCAGTTTAAAGGATTTAGATAGTGGCAGTTGGATTGGGAAGGCTTGACTTGGGCAATGGGTGGTATAAATTTGATCTGTAATTTCTCTTTTAAATAAAATTTTGTTAAAGAGTTTTGAGTTCCAAAAATGAGGAAAGGAGCATATATGTAGGCAGGAATAATAGAAAATGGAAAGAGAATAGAAAAATACATCTGATAGAACAATTTGTTTGCCTAAAATTCATGTGCTTTAAAATTATTTTGATTTATTTCAAAAGGTATAAAAGGTTACTGTAAAAGTTAGGACTGTAACTACAGTGGTTTACTACTATGTTTCTATTGGTGCTTTCACAGGAATTATGAGGTCCTGGCTTTGAGAAATCTGCAAAACAACTAATGTATATACATGTCATATAAACATATAAACACATTTATCATATAAACACATTTATGTGTGTGTGTGTATACACAGAAGTAATGTTAGGATTGGTTTCTTCAGTGAATCCCTCTTACACACAAATAATGCTAGGGTTGGTTTCTTCAGTGAATTCCTGTATTTGTGTCATGTTTACATCTTCATATGGAGTTAAGCCTTATCTAGATATACATTTCCATGCAAGATTAAGCATTGTTTTCATACTTGTCCTGGATTGCTTTGGGTTTTTTGTTTGTGGCTTTTTTTTTTTGGTTTTTTTTTTTTCTCTAACAAGGGCATGATATTTTCTAGAAAAGAATTGTTTCTCTTACAGAAACAAAACTCACTTCTTATTTACTGATAAAGCAACACTGTAGGTTGCAGTAGAAGAGTACATTCTGATGTTATGTACCACAGATGTATTTCAAAATATTTAAGAGATGTAATTTTGGGTTGCAAACATACAAATATTCTTAATATTTATTTCACCTTATAAATTTATTTATTTATTTATTTCACCATATATATTTTATTTATTTATTTATTTCACCAATAAATATAATAATATTTATTATACCCCTACCACATGGCAGGGTAGGGTAAAAATAAATTCGTATATTTTCCTGTATATATCTGCGTATATGTATCTGTATGTAAATATCAAATGCAGGCACGCAGAGCAGGCAGCATATATTGCTAAGCTCCTTCTGAATGTTTAACTTTGGGAATTTTGTAAATTACATACAACTGCTTTTCCAGAAAGTGCAAATGTGTGAAAAAATTGCCAGGATGTGCTTTGTTGACAGATTTGCTAATGCAGTTGTCTCAGTGATTTGGTTGAGGCTGTATGTCAGGCAGCCTGCAAAGCATTTGCTGCGGGTTTAGTGTCATATGATGTCTAGTGTTTTTCAAATTTGGGTCGCTTAATTATTCACCCTTTTAAGCCCCAACTTAAAATCTTGGACAGAGCTTTGTCTTCTCAGCTTTGTCATTGTAGGGCTTTGAAGAGGGTGGGGAGGAAGGCTTTTACTGCCTTGCAAAGAAGCCATTCAGAGAAAAAAAAAAGAGATTCTGTATATGTCTTCGTTCCAGCTGACAGGCAAGTGTCTGTTTTGTGCCCGTGCTCACATGAGATTAGGGACATGCTCTGCATTAAGGCTGTTGTACAAGGCTTGCTATATCTTTAATAAGAGTGTCATGAAATTTGCCTTCACGTTCCTTTCTGATTCATTTAGTTGAAGAACAGAAGGAAAGTGTGTGGCTCTGCCTATGGTTTCTCTACCATTGTTTACTGTGTATTATATTGTGTAATCCGTCAGCCAATTTTAATTTCACAAGCTACTCATTGTGTTTAAACAGTGCGTTTCTTATATTAAATATTTATGGAAGTCTTTGGGAAGAATACATTAAAATGGCAGATGGAGGTCGTTTCAAGCATTCTCTTGATTGAAGGCTGGGGACCCCTGTGAATTTGAAGTCTGCTTTCAAGGAAAGTTCACAATGTCTGATTATAACCCAGGCAGGCAAGAATTCCACCAATTCCCTGCACTGTGATTTCAAAAAGCAATGGCTGCCTATAATCTTCATGCTTCAGCACCTTTCGTTTTGAAATCATTTGCAAGTGCACTGAAGAATGGTGAACAAAAGCATTTACAGTTGTATTGCTTATTAATAATTCAACAGACCTGCAACTTTTGCACATTAAGATTACTTTACTCATTGATTTTTAACTACTAAGCTAGAGGAAAATCTGGCTTTTGATGACAGGACCGAGATGTGCATTTTCAGACTCACCCTGATAACTGGGGACTTTTGTGGGCCAGGTGTGAAAGGAGCCCAGCAGAGGGGATGATGTTATGTCAGGCAGGTGAGCTGCCCCATGTCCTCAAAGGTTGCAGCTGAGGTTTGCTGCTGCTCAGCCTCAGCCAGCTGCCCTTGCTGCTTGGCATTGGTGCTTCTCCAAAAGATGCCATGAGCGTCCCTGCTGATGTGCAAGGACTGATTATGCTTTTTTTCTTGCTAGAAGCTTTTACTCCAACATGTTTTCCTTTGCTCTAGTGGAAATATTTTCAATACCTATAGCATGAGAAAATAAATCTAAGCTGCTGTGTTTTCTAGAAATAAAAAGATAGTATAGGAGTTGCAGCCTTTTATACACACTTGAACAAATAGGACCAAAGGCATATCCTGGAATTGCTCTTTTTTGATAACGGTACATTTAAGTTTTTTTTTTTTTAATTATAGAGAAACATTTAGGAAAGCACACAGGAAGATAGAAAGCACACAACTCATAGACAATGTTTAAAATTTTTATTCTTCATTAATTTATAAGCAAATGCAAATGTGATATGAAATTGGTGGTGTCTCAAAGGTGAAAGAGAGATTACAGAACTGCTGGCATAGAAAGGAGAGACAGAAAGGTCCACCAGGATATATTAATCGTATTTTAAAAAAATTTGAAAAGCACAGCAACCCCAAAACAAAACAAACCCTCATTGGAGAAGGCATTTTTATCAAGCTTCAGGATACTAGCCATTTAGGAAAGTTTCTTTGAGAAAAATATAATAACTAATGTGTTAGCAGCTAGTGGAACCTACCTTTTGCTCTTGCTCTTTGCTAGAATAGCTCCAGTGTTTTCTCAGTGTAAATTATATTAATTTTTGTTATTAGGACTTGTTGACATTTGCCACTTAAATCATATTTATGCTTTTGCTAATTATAAATTCTGAAAAGTTCAATTGTGAAAAAGCCAGTTTTGTCATTGCACATTACCTTATAGAAATGTATGCAATATGTAGTAGTTATTTATTTCATATTGGGAATATTGTGCCCATCAATTTGACTGAAAGACAAAGTTCTCGCTACAAAGAGTCTGTTTTCAGAGCAAACAGCAGGTGAACATAGCAGGAGTCACTATACCCAAAATGCAGGCAAATGAATTGACCCTTCTGGGTTTTGTGTAGACAAAGGAGACATTCTTATTAATTCTGCAACTACAAATTTGGTTTCATTTTTTGTAATTATTCTCTGTCCATGTGAATGATTGTGGCAGCTGAGTACTCTGTGCAGGTTGGGTGACTTAATCATATCTCTTGACCTTAACTAATACTGACACCAAGGAGGCTGTGCTGATGATGGAGGATGTTACCAATAACAGGGCAGTTTTGGAGTCAATTTTACACCCTCAGAAGTTCTTACATCTTTAGATTTGATTCAAATTTAGAAATTTCATACATTTCTCTGAGAAGTTGTGTGTCTATCAGGTTTACGATTTTGCTTGTCAACCATTTTTTCATTTATGTGAGTACAATGTATTTTTGTTGTTGTTTTTCTTTTTACTTAAGAACTTTGTGGTTTTTCTTTGAATTTCTTTTCAATGATACATTGAATGTTTTCAAGCTTCCTGAACACATGGATAATAAAGTTAGGTCTGAATTCACATATAAGAAAGTAATTTCCATAGAAAATTGAGGGAGAAATTTCTTATGCATGAAATTTAAACTGTAATTCTAGCATTGTTTGGCCATGTTGCTGTAATATATTCACTGTAAAAACTAGAAGCTGTGTAAATAAGTGAGTGGCAGTTGCCCCAGGCAGAAATTTTTACTGATTCAATGAGATAAAAGTAATTAAGAAACATGTAGACTGATGGGTAATTAAATCCATGGGAAGCGTTTTGTAACTAATTACTACGTTCTAATCACAGATTGCTTTCTATTTGTCAAGGTAAGTGTATATAATTACACAGTTCCCATTTTCTTTCATCTAAAATCATCTCAGTTGGATGAGTATCTTTTAAGCAAGCCCAGACCTCTTAGTTTTTGGCAGTTCTTTTTCCTTGGAATAAAACAAAGTGGTGGTCATCTTGTTGCCTGGATCCAGGTGGCACAGTGTCTGCACTTAGCAGTGATGCTCTCTGCCATGCTTGCCTCACATCGTGCTCTGGGACACGTCATTCTCATTGCTCTTGATTGTTCCTGCTCTGTTTAGATGCCTAATGACTTTATGGTACACACCACTGGACTGAATTGAAACTCCAGCATTTAGGCATCTGAATTTCATGTCTTTGTCTCAGCTTTTCAAGTGAAGATATTTTAATACTTTAAATAAAAAGGTTTCCTTCTATTAAGAAGAGCGATATTGTTTAGATAAAGCTTTCTATGTAAGTGCTTAGGCAGAGCTGAGCTGCCTATTTTCCTAATGTGACATTCCAGTTTCTCTTTCAGATGGTTTGTGTTTTCAGCCTGACAAGGTGTTTGAGGAAAATATAACTCCATATATCTATACTTGCTTTTGCCTTAAAAAATGGGATTCCCCAGCATGTCTCACCAAAACCCACATTTCCCTTGAATTTCAAGGCCTGGAATAGAGAGGATATGAAAATCATATCAATCTTTGGAATTGCTGTTCAGTACACTGTCTTTTATTATAAAATCATGCATTCATCTATAATCAGTGTAACTTGCCATTTTCTCCTGCCTTGTTCACACCTTTACAGGTGACTGAAGTAGGAATCATGAAGAAGTGTACTCTGTTGTATCAGGGCACTGCCAAGAATACTCAGTAAGCTTGTTCTGTTTTTGTCCAGTGGTGGTCAGTACTGGATGCTTTGGCAACAGTGAAAGAAGTGAGGCAGCTCAAGGTGAGGCTCAGCTTAAGCCTTGCATGGCCCCCAGCTTCATGGGTCCTCCCATGTCAGAGATAGCAGTCTGAAAATCGTCTTTAATAGAAAATTCATAAATTTTCTTATAGACTTAGAGTTCTAGTCTCTGCAGCAGCCCATAGCAATGAGTTTTTTACTTTCTGTTTGCAATATCAATTTTTTTACCTAAAGCTTTTGCCCAAGACACTTATTGGTTCTATAAACGCATGGAATCTGAAATACTGAAAATAGGTGCATCGTCATTTTCCTGATGATCTTCATGGTAAGCTCAAGGTTCTGTATATCTTTGTTGTATTCTCCTTCACCTCTGTCATTCTCAAACTGAATTCTGGATTACCTGGTCTGTTTACTTGTGTCTGCTTTATTACAGTCTTCTTCATGATAACTTTTATGAAGAAATGCCATGATAGAATTCAGAATTTTGAAATACCAAGGGTGTGTGAAAAGGCATAGCATTAGCTTTCCCTTAGTTTTGTATTCTCTTTTTATTCAGTGTTAACATTCTGCCAAGTTTTTTTTGATTGGTGTTAATTAGTTAGATAATGTTTTCAAAAAATTATCCAGAGGAAAAAGTTATCTTCCTTTTTCAGGCTGTACTACATAATTTTGAGCCCTTCTTTTTCAGGGTTTCATTTTTTCTTCTTTTTTGTGGTGTGTAATTTTGTATTTATCTGCACAGGCTTTCATTGGCTGTGTTGTTATTATTATTACCTCTTAGTTCATTATCATCTCTGTAAGTTGTTACAACTAATTTAGTTTTGACTTCTTGTGCATAATTTTGTCACCAGAAATTTTTCTTGTGTTCCTATTTCACAATTTTTTCATATTGTTTGTGTCTTGAACACACCAATCCACATACAAATGTGGAAATTTCTGTCTATTGTAAAAGCTGGGAAGTTATTCCTAACACTTGCTTCCTATCTGTAGTAAGGCAATCCACAAGAGGCATCAGTCCTTCTATCCCATGAGATATTACCTTCTCTGCAAGTTATTGGTGAAGGATGTTTGAGAGCTCTTTGGAAATTCATATGCACTGTTTTGTCTATATTTTAACTGAATTATGGAAAAAGTATAATAAAGATAGGAATTCACATAAGCATAAGGATTAACATTGACACAAATACAAGTTGCCCTTACTGTGACAGAGAGTTCTATTAAGAATTTAAGATAGAATGATACCAGAATAAAATGTAACACTCACCTTCATATAGCATGCAATTCAGGGCTCAAAGGTATTTAATCTCTTATGCTTTAAATTCTTCATAGTATTTTTAATACTTAATTTTAAATACTTAGTTTAAATACTTAATAGATGCATTCTTTATGCAGAATGATTTTGCAGCATATACATTTTTAAAACGAGCCACTGAAACTTGGTAGGGCTTGCACTCTTGCATCAGGAGTGGAGAAGTTAAATATCACTCATGCCCTTTTGTGTAGTGCAGGTCTGATTTGATTTGCGCCTTCCTAGGCTTGAGCTTGGAATTGTAGCTATTACAGAGCTTTTTCTAGATGCACTTTATCAAATTTGTATGTGTAATGAAAACCACTTTGCAGCACCTGTGACAGCTGAAATTTTGGAGCCTGTAAGTTCTACAAGCTCCAAAATTTGTAAGTAGCTACTTCTGTAGTAGCTGAAAAGCTACTGAGCTGATATTGAGAAATGAGAAGTTGATTTAAGGAGAAGGAAGCCCTAAAATGAGTGAGCAAAAGGTGAAGTTTTACTTTCAAAGCTAACAGAAGCTCAAAGTGAGCTCCCGGAGACAGCTTCCCTCTCCCCCCACTCTTGGCCCTTTGTACTGGCTCCTATACTGCCCTCTCCACTAGGATGACACACTGAATGTCTGCTCTGTGAACATCTGGAGAGCTGGATTGCAATAGCCTTAGGAGGATGCAGACAGATTAGGTTTGGTCATTGTTAGTCCGTTAAGTTCTTTATCCTTCTCACTGCAGGACGGAAGAGAAATAGGTGGCTGGAGAAAAGTTGTGACTATTTAAGATGCCATGCCATTCTTCTTTGTTTTCATCATCTTTTCCCCTGGATACATCTTCTCATTCTTTCTAAACAGCAGTTTACATTGGTCAGTGTCAGGACTGTCCATTATCAAATGTTCTTCCTTCTAACTACTTTTTCTGATTACATTGCTTCATTACTGAGGCGCCAAATAGGAGACCATGCAAGAAAGCTGTTTCTCAGCAGAAAACAGCAATTAAGAAAGAAGGGGGAGGAAAAACTAAGGGGAAAAAGAAAGAGTTTGTCTCCTCAGCTTACTGTTTGACTTTGTGCAAAGATAAGTCAGGGACACGAACCTGCAGCATACAGGAGTGTGAGACCACTGTAGATCCAATAGATAGCCTTTTAATATTCTTGTAGGATGAGACCCTTAGAAAAACAAGGGCTTGGAAGAAGCAGAACAGATTTGGCAAGGCAAGTAGACTTGATTGTCAGGCTTTGTCTGCAAAGAAGTGCTCATGTTTAATGAAGCAATGTCTACTGAGACTTTCCTTTAGGCTGCAGGAGTGCTGAAACTGATGTGTCATAATTTCAGTCTATAGAGGTGGCTTAGAGTGAGAAGTGAAGGAAAAATAATCTCCTGAAATAACTGCTCCAAACAGACTTGACTTCTGAGAGCTATCATTTGTATGCTTTTCACTTCTAGTATCCAACTAGTGATACAAGAGTGTGATTTCTAGAAAAGATGCATTGGGTTGATGTTTATACAGTACATGGCACTGGTTAGAGTCATGTGAATTTCTACCATATTAGAACTAATTATGCTAAGAAGAAAACTTACCTACTAACTTTTTAGAAGAGAAAGAGAAATGACATGAAGGGCAGTCTTTCTTTATTTTCTTATTCCTAACATGCATTAATTATTTGAAATAAAAATCGCATCTCCATTGGGTGACATAGCTGTGAAGTGTTTTCAGTTTAAAAGAGAGCTAGTTAAGCACTCTTTGTAGGATAATATGAATGCTATTTATTTACTGAGATCATTCAGGCATCAAAAAATAATGCTAACATTACAGAGTGTGATATGATTCTTCTTAAAGAACCATTTTTAAAGAAATTAAATATAACCAGACTACAGGCACAGCTGCAGCATAAGCACACATTCTAGCTTGAAATAAGCCCCCTTAGTTTTTTTTTCTAGTACTTTAACTTCAGCCCATAATTTTATTTTTCAAGGTTCTCTAGTAGATTTGTTTTCCTTTAAATAAGTGTCTGGGATAGCTGCTGCAAGCCAGGTCACTTGGACGTGTCCAAGCAAAAACAGTAATGCAGGATATATGCACTGGTTTGTATTATTCCTTTAAGTTAGCACTTTGTTTAGAACTTCATACAAGCAGCAAATTGGTGATATATAAGCCATCAAAAACCTTTCAGGTTTCTAGTCTCCTTTAAATTGGATTGTATTCAAGTCAATCTGAGATGAAATGCGTTATTGCCTTTACATGGAGTCATTCAGTCCCTCACGTTTCATAAATCTGTGGACAAGATATTAATCCAGTAGTTGCAGCTATAGTGAGGTTGCTTATATTTTCTCTCACTGGCTTAAACAATGCTAATTTCCTCATCTTGACTCCTGTGAACTTACGGAGAAATAATAGTGTTTTAATTTATGTTATGGAATTTGAACATACATTTTAAGTAATAACATTGGAATGCTTCGGATGAAAGCTAGTGAGTGGCCCTGAAGATTAGATGCTTAAGTAAACTACCTTTTTTCCTATGAAATAGAGAGGCAGATACTGCTAATTTGAGATGAACTCCACAGAATGTCAGTAGAATTCCTTTAGTGTAGAAATAATTTCAGCCATTCTTTCAATGTATTTATTCCCTGGATAGATGAGTTCAATCCTTATAAGCCACGTAAATTTACCATTCTGTAATAAGGTTTCTTTGGAAACTTTGTGCTTTGTTTTATTTTTACAATGCTGGTGTGTTGAATTGTGAATGCACTTGTGGTTTTTTAGAATATATCTTAATAAGGAAACACAACTTTGGAACAAAAGCATGTGGTCTTTTGTTTCTCATTGCAGTTCAAGGTGGGCTAAATAACAAGATGCTTGTGTTAGTTCTTTTTCTGACAGATATTTAGGTGGTCCTGTATCTTCCTATTAAATAATTGGAACTGCAAAAAATTCTTTACTGGCAGTCTGCACCTTGGCTAATTGGTGCTGAGGATGTCACTAGTCAGATCCAAGGACTTCCTGCTGCTGGTTTCCCAAGTTACAAATCAGAATTAGCTGCTGACAGCCAGCCAAATAACTTCAGCAAATACTTAGGACAATGGGCACTGAAAGGCACCAAGTCTGTGAAGTAAGTCAGTGGTTTATAGACACTGAAGCATTCCTGAGGATCTCTTAAGCTGAGCCACATGGTGCTCAGCTAGGAAGTTGATTGATGGTTTTACAAAGAAAAAAAATGTTTATGAAAGAATGCTTTTCTTACAGATTATCCTGCATTAATATATATCTGATGTGCCTGGCAATGTTTCAGCAATTGGACGTTTGCCAAGCCTTGACACTTCTGCAAGACACAATGGAGTTTGTCTAGCAGCACAGAGCTTTTTGTTTTATGATCCTGTTTTTAATGAGGCAGACACTTTCATAAGTATTATCCTCCTCTAAATCAGTAACACTTGTACATTGGGATCCTTACATGTTAAATTGTTTATCTGGGCTAAAGAGGAGTCCATTTTTGCAAATTTTTGCTTCTTATCCAGAATTTCTGTCTTGCTATATCATTCTGTTTCAGTGGTTGGATTAAACAAAAAAGATAGCAGAAGGTCTCGTGTGAAGCTGAAAAAGAATTATGGACCACATACAAAATATTCCAGCAAGGTTCACTGTTCATATATCCCAAAAATACGCTCAGAGGTGTTTAAATACCTTTGTAAAGATCAGTGCTCAAGGGTATCAATGGGAGCCGGGCGACTGAATGCATTTGTAGATCTGTCTGTAGTAATTTCACAGAGCTAGACAAAAATTTGATATTAAATGTCTTTATTGGACTTATTTACAAGTGAATTTCTTTTGTGCACTTTGTGCTGTTAAATATTTGCATTTTGTGTGCTGTTTTATGGAGGGGAAAAAGGCATTAATGTGCAGTGGGGAGAATTATGAAATTGTTCCTCTCAACATGGGAAGGCAGCAGAACTTAGTAATTCTGAAACTGCAGCACAGAAATTGGTCAGGCTGTGTTTCCCTTATGTTACATTTATGATTAATGCCTGTAACAATTAAATTATTTTACTTTGAAATTTGACTTACGTCTGTCCTCCCTAACGTCACCAGTGAATGATTTTTTTAAGCCAAAATGTAATGTATTCATATGATTCAAAATTATTGAAATGAAAAGATATGTGTGCCTTCTTTTATGAGAGAAGCCTTTAACAAACCATCATTGAGGCTGAATTATTTCTCATTACTAGCAGAGAGTGGTTCATTTAAATTGCATTTAAGGTCATCGACAGGGCAGGTTGAAGGGGAGGAAAGAGAGGAGATATGCATTGTGGTTAAATGTGTTGGAACAGACCTGCAAAATAAAATGGAGACTGTCAGATAGTCTCAATATTTGTTCTGTCATGCATAGAAACATACACACAGAGAATATGCAGAAAAACTATTGCTCCAGTGGCTTTCATTCAAGCATATGGTTTGATGAATTGCTTGGAGCCCTGGTGATAAAGAATATTAACAACCTGAAGATGGCAAATCATTTAACTGCCCCATACTATTGATTACTGTCACATACTATTCTTTAGGTTTAAGTAGAAGTAAACTAAAGTATTTGCACAAATAATTATAATTACAAGTTGCAAAATCTCATTAATCTGTACTTTTATTTATGCAATGCTTGAGATATTTTTTGAAGACCAGCTTTTTTGTGGTGTGATACAGCCTGCTTTCTAAAGTTTGGTGCCTTGTGATGATGATAGACTTCTCAACCAGTATGAACCCCCCTTTTTTCCATGTGTGATATTCCAGGCTGGTGGCTATACCCAAATAAACTGAGAGTCAGTCCTGCCTGCTTTCCCTTGAAGTGGGACAAATGCTTGGGGAATGCTTCTCTGGCTGGTTACTGTTGTTCATTAAACTTGTGGAAACTTACTGTTGTTGAGAATACTATTTTTCTGCCCAATTTCATAGAAATTGGTCAATGAATTCAGAAGTCACTGCAATAGAATGATACATGCACAACATGATCATGGAAGCCTTTTTTTTCTTAGGTATCCTGATTAAAGCTATATTTCTTAAATACAAGCTTAAGAAATCTGAATCCACATTGGAGACTTGAGTAGGGAGATTCACTTAACAGTATTGGCATCTACTAACTCAATTCACAGTAAAAGCAAAAGAGAAGTTGTTTTTTAAAAAAATAAAGCTGAATGTTGTCCATTCTTCTTTATTCCTAAAACCCACTCTGATTGATTCAAACTAATATTTCATAAGTAAGAGTGGCATCAAAACTCCTGTTTGAATAGTAACTCTAAACCTAAACAAATGAGGGAAAACTTCATAGTAATCCCAAGATGACTGGATATTTTGTTCAGCTGGAGGAAAGGAATGCATTTCTTTTGAACATTTTCTTTTAAGAGGTTTTAGTTTATTTTTCTGTGCCAATCTGTAGTTAAGACTCTGGTGTTATTGAATACAGCCAGTTTTGCTCATTTCTCCAATTTGTGTTTGCATTCATGTGTTCACACTCAGTCTTGAAAAGCTTCTTTCCCATGGCTGAGTCTCAAACAGTATCTGAGCTGAGATACACTACATGTGTGTCTAGAGCTTCTCTGTAGGTTTCATGGAAGTGTTTTCATCCTGTGCATCACTTTAGGGTTTATGCTTATATGTTTCACTGTATTCTGTGATCTGTATTTAGGATTTATGGCATCCTTTTAATTTTTGTTTGAGGTAAGTGGTTGAAAAAGGTGATTGCTCTCATTATTTTCAGAGGTTGGAGACAGGAGAGAGGAAATATTAGAAGGAATCTTTCTGAAAATATGGTAAACTCACAAAGCCACTTTATTCCCATGTCTTTTAAGCAATTGTTTCTGTTCATTAAAAAACATCTATAAAGGTATATAACACAATATAAGTTGCAGCCAAATTGTTGTTAGTGTTCCGCAGGGACAAAAAGATGTCTTATGCTACAAATTAAGAGTTACTATAAGCTCTTTATAAGATTATTTGGATATTGCAGCACGTGACCCAAGGCTGAAGTTCATGTTCTTAAAAAGAAATTATTAACAATCAAGATATGCTATTTAAGAAATGACATTTTCCCCATTTCTGAAACAGACTAAAACCAGACCTTTCGTTAGGTTTCTTCTTTTTTCTGGCATTGCTAAAGCCTATGGCATATGTAGAAGTGACAAATGGTGTATGAACATGCAGCAAGTTTCTTCTGCCGCAGGGCAGAGTATTTTATAGTACACATTTTAATTTTTTGGTTGTACTTTGGGTTGGATATTTGATGACTTTGTAGGATGTTGTCTGTATTTTATTTCTTTATGCAACTTAGTGATATGCATTTTGCATTTTTAGTAAAACTGTTCTGCAAAATATCCCATCTATCATTACTGGAAAACATAAACATATGCAATAAAAGCACTCCTTTATTTGTTGGATCATATTTCTTTCAGAAAAAATGAGAAACATTTTGGAATGGCATTTGTGTTTGATTTATGATTCCTCTAGAAATTTTGGGTTTGAATTATTTTCAAGGCTCATAGGGTTCTGAAAGAAAATTATTCTTTAAGTTCCTCTAAAAATAATGTAGTTGTGGAATTCTGAAGCTTGATTGCAATCCAACAATTACATGGATTAATCATCAATATGCTGTGGTAATGTTGCTCAAAGTGTTGAAAGGCTGAATATTTTACATTTTAATACAACTTCTTAGCATATCCATACTAACTGGCAGAACTGGTGCTGCCTGGAAGAGTTTTTCTTCAACATAATTTTCCCCTGCCCATAGAAACTTCTGGTATGCAGTGGCCAAGGCCAGGAGCACAAACTGCAGCACATGCCCTATAACCCCTGGGATGTTCTGCATGTTCCTTTCCCAGGGACATGTCCCTGTAGCCGTGTGAGCACCTCAGCCAGGCTTTGGAACCTGGCCTTTTCTCCCTGCTCCTCTCCTTCCTAAATCAAGTACACATTCATTTCTAACAGTTAATGCAGCTGAACAGCAGTTCTAAGATTTGCAAAGTTTGATACCTTTATAATTTTTCTCCTCAAGTTTAATTGCTGGGTTGTGTCTTTTAGAGCTGAATATAGGCTCTAAAGGTGTTAGAAACAAGCCTGAGGAACACATTTCAGAAAATTTTAAATGAAGACAAAGGTAAACTTGTGGAACACTTGTAGACTTGTGTTACCAAGTGTTTAATAAAAAAGTCTTTAACAAATGGATGTTCTTAGATTATTTCAATAATATTTTTTAAGGGGCTCTTTCCTAGTGTCATCTGTTTAGTGGTGTTTTCTAATAGATGGAATAATAAACCTTTTCTGAGTGACTAGGACCTTGTTTGAATTCTAGTCTTTAAAAGACTAAGTAATTTCACTCTCAATATTTTTTGTTAAAGGTTCATGGAAAGAAGCTCATCTCTCTTTATTTAGATTTAATTCATGTTCCTATGTTGACATATAATAAATTCATCAAAAGGTAAATTATTGTTTAGATTGAGTCCTTTATGAGCATTAATCTGTTTGAGAAAAATACATTAATATCCTTCAAAGCCCTTGAAAGATTTCTATTTGACCTCTCTGTGGACATCTCCAACACATTTTAATTGCATTCTGCTGATGATATATTTTGGTGGTCTATCATTGAATACTTAAAATAAATTATTTTAAGGTGGCTACACACCAAAAAGGCTTTGAGTGCTCTGTGGTAATTCAGTGGATATAATTAAAGAACTTTGTGATTTAGAATGGGGGAAGGTGTGTTACTAGTGCAATGCAAGCATTCTCCTTTTTTGGTTAAACTGACTCATTTAGAGTTGCAGAGACAATACACTTCATTTGAGAAAATATTTTAAGTAACAGTGAACATTAAAAGAGGCGTTTGACAGAAATCAGGGGACTACGATGTTATTTCTGTCTGCAGACTTCCTAATTTGTAATGCCTGTTTTCCTAGCAATTATTTTTCTCATTTAAAGAAACAGAACAAACAAACAAAACAAGCCCAGAAAAGCAGAAAAGGACACATGCACCAGGTGCAGCAAGCTTGGCTTACCTGTAGATACAGGCTGTAATGAATGGATGGTATTATCTATGCTGCTGAGAGAAGGTAACTTTAGATAAGGATTGTCTACCCCAGAAATGGTATTTACCCCTCTGTATTGCTGGCTTATGGAACTGGAATCCCCTAAGTGCATTCCATGTTTAGCTGACCACCTTGCCCTTGAACATGCTGATGCTTTTCCCTGCTTTGTTGTTTTCTAGGATGCATCAGTTTGACAGATTCTTGAGCTATTTTCATACTTTATACTAAGAATGCTTGTAATTTAAATCAGTCTTTTCCCTCAGATTCAGTATTTCCACATAAAATTACAGTGATATATTGAGGAAATGATGAAAAACAAAGTAAAACAAGCCTGTCTTTATTAAAGTATTTCTGTATTCTGTATTGCCATTCGAGGTTTACAGTATTATGTCTTGGCTCATAACTTAGTGTGAAACAAAGCATTTAACACCTTTTTATTTGTCCCTTATGAGAGCACTCTATTCTGAATTCTAGGGTTCTTTTGTGATTAGAACATGAAAGGTTTTAAAAG
Organism: Agelaius phoeniceus; assembly: GCF_051311805.1. Taxonomy (NCBI): domain Eukaryota; kingdom Metazoa; phylum Chordata; class Aves; order Passeriformes; family Icteridae; genus Agelaius; species Agelaius phoeniceus. The sequence continues at coordinate 62,849,765 of NC_135265.1, read as the reverse complement.
ATGTCTCGCCTAATCCTGGTATATGTCACAGAATAAGGATTATTTATTCATTTTTGTTAACTTTTCAGTCAAAGAAAGACATAAACTATCTCCTTTCTTTGATTACATTTTTGAAATGTTGACATTTTACTGTAACCCACCTTATTTCAACTAATTTTCAGCTAATTTTTAAAATATCATCTCTAAATACCTAAAATGTGTTTTCTTTCTCCTCTTGCTGTTCCTATTTTAAAAAGTAAAAGTAAAAAAAAAATTGAATTAAATAGGACTACAGGATTTAGCTCTTTAAAATGCAAGAAATTTGAGCAGAAGAATGCTCTGTGGAGGATGATGCTCCATGTCAAATACTTCCAACACACCCTGGCAGCTTGTGTGCAAGCTCCTGTTGTAGAAGTTTTAAGTCATTCTCCTTCTGTAGAAGTTTATATAATGATAAACTCAGATTCAAAGAGTTATTTAGCTTGGCTACAAACATTTTTAATGATTGAAACTTGGTATGCCATGCTACTTCCCAAGAATTAATCAGTTTCCATGAAAACATGTTGTTTAAATTAATCCAAACTCATTAGCACTACAGAGATGGATACTCAGTAAAAAGCCTCCATTAATTAGCACTGCATCCTGTAATATGCCTACAGCTCGTGACCATTTCCTTGAATTTGTGCAGTTTGTGACCCTTTGCATCTGATATTCATCTACAGCAGAACGATAGCCCATGTTTGGGGTTTAAAACAGCAAGCGTATGTTATAATGAGTGGCACGTTACTCTCTTTTTCCCAATGAATTCCAAAGTCATAAACAAGATTTCTCGTATACCTCATTTTGAATTCAGAGCTCAATGCAGGTTTTTCATTTGTGTTTTGACAATAGGCATAGCAATAATAGGTTTTGTTTCTTCAGTTTTTAAGTTTATGGAAATTTTGCTCTATGTCTTTCAGTAACTGAAGAGTATTTGTGCAGGGTGCTGGACTGACCCTTCTGGTGGAGGGTCGAATATTCTCTGCCTGCCTGTAGTACCAGGACAACACGAGCATATCAATATTTTACGGAGTGTGTTTGTGAGGTACAGAGTAGAGAGCAATAATTCCATGCTTCAGGAACCTGTATTTCTATATGCTGTGTACAGGGCTGCAGAACAATTCTAAACTCATGCCTTGTCTATGTTTTCTGAAATTGCTTTCCTTTGTGTTTAAGTCTCTTCTTGCAAATCTATTCCCTATTTGCTCAGTCCTTTATGCTTTATTTTCTTCCTGTAGGTACCATTGCTTATCATTGAACCTGCTCCTTGAATAATGTTATTGGTTTAGCAAAGAACTAATTTACATCAGGCAATTATGTCCCTGATAATTAATACACGAGACTTTTACTCTGTTAACTCAGGCAGTAGATGTCCGCTCTCTCTGAAAACCAAAGGAATTCTTGGAGGATGTCTGTATTTGGAATGGCAAATTTTAGTTTTATCTCTTTTCAGCTGGCAAGTGTAATGATTAAGTGGATTTATTTTTTTCATTCTTTCATTTGTGCAAGAGCTAACCTTCAAAACAGGCGATTGTGTACATAACACACATGCCTGGAAATGGGAGGGTCACAGGCAGGTGACCAATAGAAAAAACACTGACCTCTCTCTTAAAGAATGATTTCCTCAGCCTGAAAAATAGGACTAACTCATGAAATTCAGCTATGCACTTTTCCCTCCATTTAAAAAAAAAAATCTTTTCCTCCCCTTTCTCTTCAAACTGGCTACAAACCCCAATTTATCATCATGATGTATGGTATCATTAATCCTCCTTGAAAGCAAGATGCATAATGCTGCAGTGTTGGCACTGAGCAAACTTCAGCGGCCTGACTGTCTTCACGCCCCTTTGAGTCTCCCTTGTTCTAGCAGAATGGAGCTGGACTCATAATAAGATTAGCTATCATGCTGTTTGCAGCAGCAAGTGACCTATTATCCTGTTCCCTTTGCTTCCCCTCCTTCCTCTCCCCTCTGCTTTCACACTGCAGCTACAAAACGAGCGAGACAGGGCTGCTGGTTTGTGCTCTAGGAGTGAGCTGTTAGGAACAGAGGGCCCTATAGGGGTAGAATGACCTCTTTTGTAAGCAAGGACAAGAGTTTGCTTTGTGGGAGAGAAAAACCTTTTATGCTTTCTTTGGTATTTAATGATTAGTTGGCTTTATCTGCTGCATGCTTTTTATCGAGAACTCTCAAACTTTTATTTTTAATGCCATAGGAAGGAGGAATAATTTAAATGAAACTTTTGGTACTGTTACAACCTTTCTTGTTCCTTAGTTTCAAAAAACTCCTCCTATAAAAATACTTTGCTTATCAATATAGCAGAAGTGAGTAAAATAAACTATGATACAAATTGTAGAACTGCTAATCCCTACAACAGTCACAGGTAGTGAACTTCCTTTGTAAATGCCTTGATGGCAAAGCAGAAGGAGCAGTTCTGGTTTTGAGATTTTTATGTGATGGATTTAGATAAATAAGCAAATTCAGTGAACTCATATTCTAAATGGTTTCATCAGTTTCATTTCTCAGATGCATGACTTTGGAAAAGTAAAATTTGGAATAAATGCATTTACAGCTTCCACTTTGTTAAGCACAGAAGATAAAATAGAAAGCTGCTATAAGTCATGTGGTTATTAGGTTCTTCTATCAGACTTCACATCTAAATAGAAAGCAGATGGTAGAGGATCATTACCTAAATCTTACTTTGGTGTTACTAAGGAGTAGATGGCTAGTTTCAGTGTGCACTTGTTCTTGTAAAATCTCCAAAGTAACCCTAAAAATTGGTGTGGAGTGTGTTAGCAGAAGTATATGCATATGTTGTGGCATTGGAGAGGATGGGGGCAGTTTTAAATTTTTGCAATACCACAGTGTTTTGTTATTCTAACTTAAAAGTAATTAGAAAAAGTTCTTGTTCCTAATGCTCATTGTTTTGGTGTTTTTTTCCCTGTGGTTCAGTTCTGATTAGATTTTGTAAATTACATAAAATAAAAAAAAATGAATGCACTTGGAGGGGAAAGATGTATAAAATGTACATTTAAAAAAATTTATTAGCGCATTTTTAATGAAGTAGAGCCACGCTGTTTCCTGAACTAATTTGTATTGTGCTTGATAATGTATTTCTTCAGCTCTTTTCCATCAAAGTTCATTTAAGCTCTGGTTGCAACTTACTGTGTGAAAGACAGTGCATTTTACTTATTGAAAATATAACTTAATCTAACCAAAATCCAAAATATGTTTCATAGTTTTGAAAAAGCAATAGCTGGAAGAGTTAAGAGGGGCCAAGGTGCAATTAATTTTTCTATTTTGCAGTTTGTGAATATAGCCCAAACTTTTTTGCATTAGTTTGCAGGATCAGGAATTTGTTGTAAGTATCTATGTCATGTCTGTAGTAAATGATCCTTTAAATCAAGTTCCTGTTATGGCTTCAGTGGGTCTAAGAATTTCCTACCATGGATATATACTAATGTATAGCATTTTTATATAAATACATGATAACTTTAATAATTTGTTAGAGTAAACATTTACTGAAGTATTTTGGCAAGGAGAAAGAAAAAATGCCTTTAATTTTATTACTAAGTGTGGTAGACAACACAGCCAAGCAGAATCTTCCAAAGTGATACTGTTCAGTGTTCTACTTCTAAAATAACACATTATTCCTACATAGGTGGAATGATCTCAGTCAGTATAACTTGGTCTGTATGCCACTTTGTATTAGTTTCCAAACATTTGTTCTCAAAAATATGTAGACCATAAAAGTTACTGTGTTCATTTCCTAAGCACTCTAATATATGTGTCATCCTGTGGGTAGTAGAAACCACAACTGCTTTAAAGGCTTGTACTGAGCTTGGCACTTGCAAAACACAGCTCTAATTTTTGTACCTGCAGACTGACATGCAGAAGTAATAGAAGTAATCCTGCCGTGAGAAGCATCCAAGTGTACCGAGAGTGCTGGCTGAAGTCATTATGAGGCTGTTCCTTCTCATCCCTCAAAGGACATTACAACCAGGGGAGATTCCTGATGACTGGAAGAGGGGGTAGTGTCACCCTGCCCACCAGAAAGAGCAAGACAGGAGGACTGGGGAACTACAGGGCAGTTGAACCTTACCCTGGATGGGGCAGACACTCCTAGAAGCCATGTCCTGGCACAGGAAGGGCCAGAGTGTGCTTGGGAACACTTGGCATAGGATTACCAACAGCAAACCATGTGACAGGCCTGAGTGACTTTTCAGATGGGATGTGTGGCTTTGTGGAGGGTAGAAAAGCAGTGGAGTTGAGGTGTTTTGGGGTGGGTTGGTTTGGGGTTTTTTTTGGGGGGGGGCGGAGGAGGATGTTGGGGTTTTTTTTGTTTGTTTTGTTTTGTGGAATTGGATTTTTTGTTTCCTTTTGGGGTTTTCTGTTTTGTTTAGGTGTAGTTTGGTTTTGTTTACCTTTAATTCATCTATAATTTCAGCATAGTTCTTAATGTTCTTAGAGTGGTGAAGTATAGATTGAAATACTGGATGGTGAGAAGGGAAAGGAATTTATTGGACTGCCAGGTTCCCAGAGTGGCAATCCCAGAGTGGTATAAGGTCTAGATGGCAGGTACTAAGGGTATTTTGCAGCCAGTGTTTCATGTCTTTTGTAACAAAGTGAAATCTGGGAGATGATACTCAAATTAGGGGAATACTTGACTGGCTGGAGGGTACAGGTAATATTGCAAGAGACCTCAACTGCCTGGAGAAATGGACTTAGTGTAACTTCATGAAGTTTAGCAAAGGCAGGTAAAATGTCCCGAATCTGGGATGAAATGCTGCACTATGGATGCTACCAAATGCTGCACTATGGATGTGGAGAGCTGACTGTCTGGGAAGCAGCTTTGTAGCCTTTGGAGTTCCTCTGGGAAAGCTGGTGCACATGAGTCAGCAGTGGAACCCCTCTGCATTTGCCAGCTGTGCCCCAGCTGCTGTTGGAGAATGCAGCCACAGGCCCCAGGGGAGCGACTGGTACCTTGGATTTGGCAATTGTGAGACATCACAGAGAGAGTGCTCTGTCCACTTTTGGGTGCCTCAGGACAAGGCTGACACAATGCAGCAATTCAGCAGAGGGACATTGCAATGATCAGGAGGATGGAGCACATAATAGACAAGAAATGGATTTGTGAAAAGAAAGCTAAGAGGAGTTATTGCTGTTTGCAATGGCCTAATGGGACAGTTGAGAGAAGACAGAGCTGGACTGTCTTGAAGTCAGACAGGTCTTGCAGAGGTAGGATGATAGTTAACAAGTTGGACAAGTTGGAACACAGCAAATTGCAATTAGGTGAAAATAAAAACTTTTTACTCTTAGGCTGATCAAATATTGGAACAGATAGCCCACAGTGGCTGTGGTATTGCTGTCCTTGGAAATACTCAGAACACAGCTGCAATTGTAGTAGGTCAGCCCACATTCATGATGTTGTTCAGATCTTGTTCTCCTGTTTGTGGCAAGCATAAAGAAAATAGGAGTGTACAACCATCTTCCATGTCCTTAAGACTGTCCAGAAGGGTAAAAAAATAGGTCTTTTAAAAAGAGGAAATAGTTTTGAGCATTAATAAAGATCCTCTAGAAACAGGCTGTGAGACAGTTTGTACATAGTGCGTCGTGAGCAGAACTGCAGCCATGCATTTATCTGTACAATATGGTGCTGAACCTGCACTTCACAAAATACAGAAAAAGCATTGATCCTTTAGGTCATAGCCTGACAGTTTGCCTCTTTCAGCAGCCATGAACTTAGACCTGTCTTTTTTACTTCAGTCTACTTGTATCATCTGCTTGCCAGAATGCAAGAATCCTGTATTCTCAAATTATGACAGTTTGGCGTGAGTTACTGAATAACTAGGGCTTGTATAGGACTGTGTCCAGATCCATTCTTTCTGTCTTCCAGAAGCCCTGTAGACATTCAGATGAAATCAGAGTAAGGGTCTCTTGGTGAACTGGAAATGAATCCTTCCAAATCCCCCTTAGCACCAGTGAGTTGTTCCCAGTTTGATTTTCTCTTTCAGCGAAGCCCCTGCAATGGGATGCTTCAGTGCGGATCCATGTGGTTGAACTGTCTTAATAGGACACTTGGATGACGCTGAATCAATCCTTGCAGAGTATTTCAGAATTACAGGAGGAAACTGAATCCTCCAAATCTCAGTTTCTGTTTAAACTTGCATTATATCCAGATTGGTACAGTGTTCTGCTATTTGCATAGTTCTTCACAATTTCCCAGTTAAGGCTTTGATTCAGCAAAGTAATCTAGCACAATGCTCTGCATCAAGTATGTAAATGGTTCCTGTAAAATCCATGCTGAATAAATAAGGAAAAACTCAAATAATTGAAGAGAAAATAAAGTAGGCTAAGCTCATTCTGAACAATGAATTTGTTGTCTTCTAAGCCTTCATCTTTGACCATGATTTTTCTGTTTTTAAATGTTTCTAAGGTTGTGATCAGGAATGGTCAGATTGACTGTCCTCAAGTCTGCAAGACACAGACGTTTATGTAAGGTCTCCCCTTGGCAGATGGTCTTTCAATTTCTCAACCACTGGGAGAGGTATTTCTGTGGTCTGTGCAGCACTGCAGGCTGCCATAAGAATTCACTGTTGGAGAAGGAATCACCAGGAGGTCAGGCAGTTGTTGATAAGCATATGCGGGCTACTGAGAAGGTCAGAGTCAGGGGCCTCCCACTGAAGCAGCCTGCAGAGAATTGTGCTGTTGGAAAAGCCACTCTGGTTCACATTAAAAAATCTGCCAGGAAAGAGAAGGAACAAGGAAGGAAGGAGAAGAAAAATCATGAGGATTTGGGTATTGTATTTAATTTGTACAGTCAGTTATCAAATGTGAGAATTTCACTGGGATTGGTGTCCAGTATTTTAACATCTTCAGATCTTTCTGTAGATTGAAATAAATGAATTTTTCTGATGGAGTACACTTCTCTTCAGTTTAAAGGACGTTTGGTACTGCCAAAAACAGTGTTTACAATAGTGACGTGAAGATAAAGCAAAATAAAAATGCTAGAAGTTTTTTAGAAAAGAAATTAATAATTTCAAGTGGTTTCTAAACCAGGAACGCACATATTTTGTAAAAGTGATAGATGTCAGATTTCTTATCTCCTTCATGATAAGGACTGCTTACCCCACAGAAATGAAATTAAAACCTGTATCAGATAATCTGCAGGAGTATTCTTTATATTGAGACATGTGAGAAGGAATAGGCTCCGAACTTTCTTCATTTGCTTGGAACCTGTTCTTTTTCCAACATTTTTCATTCTCCGTAATCTCCAGTTACAGCAGATCAGAGGCCAACTCTTAAGGTTTCTCTTTTGTGCTGGATAGTGATGGCAGAGTGAGAAAAAACCATGAGCTGTGACCAAAGGCAGACTTGTAATTACTTGGATATAGGGATAATTGGCCTTAATACTGTAACAAATGCTCTGAGTTTCCACATCTGAAGCCTCCTGTTTGGATTGATTTTCTTGTTTACAAAATCAGCTTGCCTTTATTAGCACCAAAATTGCCCAGTAACAGAGTGGTGAATGATTGAATGAGGTTCACTGCAAAAGAAAGGAAAAATATTATGTATGTGATTAGACAGTGGATTTAAACAGGTTCCTGTGGAAGGCTGGAGTTTGGAGGGGAGCTGGGTGGACTGAAAATGAGAGGTGTTGACTGATTTCATTAATACTGTTTGAGAGGTCTATTGTTTTCTCTTCTTACCTGGTGTAAGTTTAGGCTCCTAATCTGGGTATACAAAGGACTAAAAAAAAATGGCCTAAAATCAGTCCACTCAAAACCTCTTTCACACAGTTATGTACAAAGTTGATTTATCCTAATGATCCTCCTTGTAAATATTTATCACTCACAGTAGCTTTCGGTATTTGAAGATCCATTTTGTCAACCTGAAACTGAGAAATGAACTTTTTCCTAAAATACAGGTGCTCTTCCCCCTCCCTGCACCTCCCTGCCCCCGGTAATAAGACTACATCCTTGGATTTCTCAGCATGCATTATTCCCATTGCTTGTTGTTCAACACCCTGATCGGAGAGCAGATGAGACAGTTATTCCTGCTGTTGCTGATTTACTATTACAGCTGCTTCCTCTTCTTGTGATTTAATTTGAAGTTTCAGCCCACCAGGGGGCTAATGGTCCCCACCTATGCAGCTTTAAAAGCTCGCTGTTGTTTTCCACCAGAATGTTATTTCCATTCCTAGACAGTGATTTATTTTTTTTTTCCTTAGCGTTCATTTGGCAACTGTGAGGCAGTATTCCATTAGCCATTTTCATGAAAAAAAAGAAAAAGGAAATCCAACTCAAACCCCATGCAACTCTTTAGATTGAAAGCTTGCAAATGAGAATTACTCTGTTACAGTAGAAACTCAACCAATCAATAAGTTTTGTAGTGCTCCTATGGCTGTTGGAGAATCATATAGAGAAACCCAAACTAAACAAAACAGGACCTTATCAATCATTTAGATTCCTTACATTTCTCTTCTTTGTTAACATACAGCATATAAAATTCACTTCTTTCTTCATGTGTTTCAGGAAAATGTAGGGCAGGCAGCAAACCCAAGAGTATGTTTCATGGTGGGTACTGCCTGTGGTGAGATGAATTCCAAAAACATTAGCAAGTGCACTGAAATCCACAGTGTAATTGTGTCCTGCAGGCAGATTCTGCACAGGGAGCTCAGTTTGAGTGTGACTACAAACTTGTGACTGCAAATGGTCGACCAAAGAGCACTTACTACTTCAGGAATGCTTTACACCAGACTTCTCTCAAGATACAAATTGTACATCTCCCTCACTAACCTATTCTTGAAGCAAAACTTAAAAAGTAAGAAGTTTTCCAGTTAACCTTAACTTGTAAAGTGTTTTTCATTCTAAGTAATAAATTACCTTGAAAACGTTTCTGTGCCAACAGGATTAACTTTGATGCTCAGCATGGCTTGCTCTCTGCCATTATTGTTGCAGTGTGAATTTAGGAGTAGCAGTCTTGGATTTACATTTTGTAAAACATTTGGTTTCTAGGTTTATTGCTTTTTATGTGATTAAAGTTGGTGTATGTGCTTAAGTTTTCCTCATTTGAGTATAAATTTGTAACATAAACATTTACATTTTCTGATATATTCTCTGCTGGCCCAAAGTGTGCTTTTATGAATTATGCACCTTCTAGTGTTTGATAATTTCTTTTACCAGTTCATGACTGGTTTTAGAAGTTTATCTCTTCACTGAGTTAATGGTATCTTATCTTGCTGTAAATCACAGGTGTTTTCTTCACAGACACCCTGTTTTTGATGGTTTATTTCTTGCTTTGGGGTGGTAAGGAAGGATGGAGGGATTGTATTGCAAAAAAGGATGAAAGCTGGGCAGGCCGGCAGAAGTGGCTGCATGAAACCTCAGTGCTTTCAACTATTGTTAAAGGGTGGTACAATCTTTCTCTCTTTGGGTAGGAGGATATTATTACCAAATATCAGTGTTTGAAGTTGCTATTTACAATAAAAATCAAATGCACTACTTCCTAAGGCTCTGAGTGATGGAAAATGAAGCATTAACTGCCAGGAAACAGGTTTTCCCATATTATCACTCAGTCATGCAGTGGTCACTAACCTTTTCAATGCAACCTTAATATTGCATTGCTAATTGTATAATTAAAAGAATACAAGATTTTAATAGTTACTTCAGGAGGAATGTCAGTCACAGTGCTTTACAGCTGGTTTTGCTCACTGGAAGCTTACCAGTTAATAAGCTAACTACTGTAATAACCATTAGTGCAAACTCTGCTTGGGTGATGTCTCTTGCGGTGTTTAATGAATTAGACTCAAAAAATAAAACAGAGTGTTAAACTTGTCTGACTTGCTGTAGAGGCAGCACAGAATTAGTCATTGGCTGTGAATGTTAATCACTCCACAGCAATGATAATTTACAGCATTGTTGTAGCACTCTTGTGCTCATAAAATGAACTTAATAACCCACTGCTACCCATGGGATAAGCCTTCCTTCTCCTTCCCTCCCCTTTGCAATTGAATACCCAGTCTGGCTGCATAATAGCCATGTGAAATACTGCATTTAAAAGAGTGAGCAGCTGTATGATAAAATAAACAGCTCTAAAACAGATTTGTTAATTATCTCTTTCTTTTATTCACAGAGGGTGTTTGTGAGATATGGCTGACCAGTGAAGACACAGGGGCTTATGGCAGAGACATTGGCACAGACCTCCCCACGCTTCTGTGGAAGCTGGTTGAAGTTATTCCTGAGGGAGCTATGCTGAGGCTTGGCATGACAAACCCTCCCTATATTTTAGAGCATCTGGAGGTAAGGGAAGAAAAGGAATCATTTGTATGCCAACATGGACATTCATTGAGTGAGTCAGCATGGAACCTTATGTGAAGTGTCTTTCATTTTAAGCAGTAGCTTAAAAACATAATAGACTTAAAAATGCATTTACAACATTAGACTAACAGTGTAAAGCCATTTGCCTGACACAGCAAGTTACTGAGATAATAAGATCCTCAAGTAATTTTGGAATTATAATATTAGTGAGATCTCTGACATGTAGGACTTTATTGTAGTAATGTTCCTTTGTGTGTGTATCTAGTGTTTCCAAGAACTAAAGGAAATGTCATTTGCAAGTGATGGACTATGGGATTGATTTTTTCTTCCTGCTGCACCTCAGACAAATATTTCCAGAAACACTATATAGTGGTCTCACTCAATGATGCATTCATTATCCTATTTTTAATGTGTTTATGACTTCCTTGATAAGATATAGAAATAGATATACACTTGGTAAGTGTATATCTGTGTTTAAAATAAATGTAACAAAGCAGTTCAATGAAATTAGAAGTATATAACAGTGTGAATTTGGAAGTGTAGCTTATTCATGCAGAGGAGGAAGTGAGTTTCTTCTGAAGGGTAGGTTGATTTTGATGGATTCTGTCACCAAATGAATTTATTGAAATTCCTAGAAACTGTCCACAGAATAAACATAACTGTAAAGAGGAGGAAAAAAGGAAGGAAGGATGTAGTTGAAAGTAAATTTTGTAACCATGTGCATGTTTACTACCCAGATAAGTAGCTGGTATCCATGCTGCTTTCCCAAATATAATGTAACATTAAGAGTTGCACTTATATTTTCTTAAGATGTCAAGGACAGTATTTTCTCATCAGAGTGCTATAACTGCACCTTTGCCTATTGTGGAAGCATGTGGGCCAGAGGAATCTCATCTTGGTAGGAATAAGCAGGTTTTCACTTCACCAGCTAAAGAATTTGACCTGCAGAAAGTTGCAAGAAACTTGCTAGGTTATTATTTAATTCTTTGGTTTAGCATATACTTCACTAAGAGAGGCTTTTAACTCAGCACTCTGAATAGGAGCCTTTAGGAAGCAGTCTAGTAGTGTTTTTGAGAATTTGCATTGTGTCTGGGACTCTCATATCTGCCACAAGCTTTTCTTCTTTTCTTTTTGTATTTTAACATTTTTCAGCATCTTGTACAAAAGCAAATCAAGCTTTTAGCAATTTTCATAGTTAGTTCCTTTGCTTTCATTTTTCATTCACATTATTAAAAGTGTTTTGGCATAGACTGCTGCTTTTGTCCCTGCTGGTCATTGTGTGAGTGCTCTCAAAGCTTAAAAAAATAGAAAAAGCAGTTGCTGTAAATAACAAACTGCTCTGCTGAGATAAGGGGCACCCTTGATATAATCCATGAAAAGTGGAAAGAATGTTGCTTTCCTTCAATCATAGTAAATGTGAGCATGTCACAAATCTGTAAATTTATGATATCTAGTCTTCCTGTTTCTAAATTTTCCAGAAGGTGCTGTAGGTAGGACTTATTTTCTACCTGACTCATTTAGGAAAAGTACTCTTATCTCTTTGAAAATGCATCTTTAGGTGTCATGGCAAAGGCAGAGGAATTCATGGAAGCCTACTGAAAATGGGTGTCTTGAATGTTGCTGTGTAGAACACGTGTTTGTGTGCAGCAGCCTTTTTGTGCAGTAGCAACATCTGCTGTTGCTCATCCTCTTCAGTGTTCCATACAGTTTCCAATTTATATGATTTTTCTAAAGATTATTCAATCACATTTCTGTGTTTCACATGTGACCAAGAATTTCTGGTCTTGAAATTTTGTGACATAATTTTGCTGATTTGTCAAACTAAATTAGTGATAATGCTTGTTTTGGTTTTTTTTTTGCTTTCTGCATTTCTATTTAATCTCCTCTTCCAAGCTTACCAGACTTTTCTCTGAAGGATCACTGGGGAATGTAAGCAGTCTCCTGTATACGTTTTCACCAAACAAAAGAAACTTTTTATGGGCAACATGCTTTTAACTTTCCAGTTGAGGAAAGGGTAAAACTGTAGTTTGTTTAAAAAACCAAAATTAAGTGAGAAGCTGATTAACTCTCATGTCAGTTGATTAGGATAAAATCCAGATGTAGATCTGTTATCTCCTAAGATATGAAGATGTGTTATTCATTGCAGACATCTTTCATTAATTGTTTTAGAAGGTGCTGCATTTTATTAATTGAAATTCCTGATTTTTATTAATTGAAATTTCTGATTTTTTTTCAGAAGTCATATTTCTGATTGTCATGTTGTTTGGCTTTCTGTGAAAAAAATTTACCTGGGAAAATGTATTAATCTTGTGTCCCTTTTTGTATGCAATACAAAGGACGAAGTCATTCCAATCGTGTATCTTTTTTAGAAATCAGACATTTTTGGCATACAATTGTACACATGCAACTGCATGGCAGGGGTTTGTTTCATTTTCAAAATGATATGTGGCATAGAGCAACAGTAGTCCTCTAAATGTAGAAATTAATTTTGAGATCTGGATAAAGCTTCCCTAGAGACTCAGCCTAAAAGCAAAAATTTTGATTAATTCACTTTTCTTCTATATTTACTGGAGTTTACCTGCAGGTGAGAGTGTTTCATCTGCCTCAGTGTCTGGGAATCAGTTTCATAGTCTCCACTAAGAAGTGGTAGCCAACAGCTCTGCTGTTCCACTGATGGAGGCCAGCACAAGGAGAGGAAGAAGACAACTTCCCTTGGGTCAGGAGTGGTAGGAATAGAACAGAGGAGGGGGCAAAGAAAAGCTGTGAGTGCTTGTAATGGGCATTAAAGCTCTTATGCTGGAAGGCTGGGTAGATTTGGAGGTCTGGGCCAGTGGCCATTCAAACTCAAGTTTGTGTCAGGTAGGGAGTCAGTTTAAGTTTTCATATGATTTAAAATAGCATAACCAGTGCCGTCTGGTACTGCTGTCAGATAAATGCCATTCTGTACTTGGAGATGTTTGTAATTTCAGAGAATCCTGTTAATTTCATGAAAATCCTTACTATACTTGTGTTTGTTTGTTGGTCTGTGAATTTAGTACTTCAGTTTTTTATTCAGTAAATATGGTGGTAGCAGTGCCTTGTGAAGCATGAATAGTCTTGGGATGAGAAGCAAACATGTGCTTTCAAATTAGAAATTCTGCATTCACTCGGGCCTTCTTGTCTAAAAAGAAAGATGTGTTTAGAACCATGCAATGTTTTATAGTCATGCAAAATATTAGATGTTTTTTGGCTGGATACTAACCTATGTCATTACAAAAAGCCTTTGTCATAATTATTCAGGGTATAATCTAAAGTCCTAGATTTTTTATCTGCTATTTTCTTTAGCCACAGATGATGTCTGTGCTTACATTAGTGAATAGTATGAAGTATTAAGAGGAGATGAGGAAAACACAGAATTTGGTAGTGAAGCCGCTACCAAATATCTCAATTTATCTGCATTTTGGACTCTTTACTTCAAAATAAATGTAATTCTCTTAATCAAACTTTCCCACTACCCATGATCCAAAGCTGTTTCAAAGGCATACCATTAGTTTGAATCCTGTTGTTTCCACCTATTTGGATGGAGTACATTCATGGTGAACCTGGAGTATGGCTACTGCTCTGATTTCCTTGGAAGCTAATTTAGTTTGTCCACTACGAAGTTCACCCCAGACTGAACGAACCAATGGCTGTGAAGGGAGAATGGGGAACTGCATTTTAAAATTTCACTGCTGCTTTCAGTGGGCACATCAAAGTGAACACAGCAAATCCTGGCAGGAATTCTTCAGCTTGAGGTTTGCTGTTATGACAGAGAGGATTATTTGGGGTGTTCAAAGTAACTGAGAGACCAGAGACTCAAACTCTTGGTTGTGTCACTAAGACTGAGAAAGAAGTTGGAGTTTGGTTTACCTGCAGGAGACATCCTCAGTTTTCCTCGGAGAAAACCTGGGCATGGAGGTAGTATTGCATTTTCCAAAGTGCTCTCACGGTCTTAGCAGTCTGTTTGCATGGATACAGCATGAAGCATATGGCTTGCTTATTTCAAGGTTGGTCTCAAACTGAAGATTTTTGAGACACACCCTTGCCCGGTGTCTGTCCTCTCTTAAAATGTTAATGCAACATGACATTGAGGAAAACTTGGGATTTTATCTACATGGAAGAAAATTTTAATAAACAGACATGGACTATGGCCAGGGAAAAATAATTTGCCCCAGGTGTTTTCTGTTTTATATAATGTGAAGGAGAAGATTAGTGTTAGAATCCATTATATAGTCCTAGAAAAACCTGCAAGGAGTGTATTTGTGTGTGGTTTTCCTGTGTGTTCTTGCCCATATGTCTTTGCACAGAGCTACTGCTCTAGTTACACACACTGCCAGATGTCAAAGATTTTATCACCCCATGGTATCAACATGTAGTAAAAGTACATAAGGAATACACCCTGCTTTAGAGGTAACCTCCAGACACTTTATCCCCAGTCATTTTATGAAGCTACTTGCTAGTGCTCTGGTGAAACAGTGTTTAACATCCACTTCCAGTGACTGATGGAAAGGGAGGGTTGGGAAAAATCCATTAAAGCAATGGTAGTAGATAAATGATGAATGGGAATTAGTCTGAAAAGTAAAAAATAAGGTGAAGTGTATAGCAGCTTGAAATCAATGTTAATGGCATAGTGTTAGATACTGATTTTGCCTAGACTATATTTCACTTTTCCTTGGGTTGAAACTTAATTTTCTTTTTAAGTATCCAGGGCTCTGTCCAAATCACAAGGGACTCTAGATCATCCAGACTGTAAAAGGGCAGGGACTCACATCTCAGCCTTAACTTGCCTCCTTTGTGGATTTAACATAATCCCAGAATTGTCTGGGATTTTAGTACGGCACTTTCTGTGAGTGATAGGATGCTTCCAAATCTGTATAAAGGAGGCAGTTCACACCTGCCATTCCCGTAAGTGCTTAATTTCACATGACTAGATGAGTAGTCGTCTTTGTCACCTGTCAAAATGAGTCTGTCTCAAACCATACTATATGCCATCTGTGGGCTGTATCTCCGTTATTAATTCAGGACATTTGAGTGATACACCAGCCATTGAGATGGAGTCTGCATGGCAGCAGAGCCTTTAAATGCAGAAGGTGTGCCAAGTGTACCACAAGTCGCAGTAGTATTTCTTTGCTCTTTTGCTTTGATTTTTTGTGTCAGCTCGGTGTTTGTGTTTCTTAACCTCATTGAAGCTGATACCCTACAGATGGCTCCCTCAAACGTGCCCTGACACAGCACATAAGAAATTGTTACAGTATTACAGTAAAATTACTAATTCACTTTTCTTTTTTCTCTGTTGTCCTTTTTTTCCTCTGAGTGCACCAAGCATTATTGAGCGTTGTGCATAAGCTCAAGTTTTGAATAACCTCGAGTGTAAGCTGATTTGAAATGCATTTAAAAAGGGAATAATATGCACACATTCCTCAATGGCAAATAAAAGGGCAGCATAATTTCAAGAATTAAAAGGACTTTAGGGCATGTATTTGCTTTGTTTCTAGTATTATTTTTTGTCATTTTCATAGACTGCTGCTTTTGAAAGTGCCAATTAAAATCTGTTGATTTGACCAGAAAAAATGAAAACTGCAGCATACATTTAAATAAATGAATAGTTAAGCCCCTGACTTCTTATTACTGTGAGTTTTGCAGTGTTTTGTACTCGGTGGACCATGCAACTTTTTCTTGCTGTAATTACAAAGTTGTCTCTATGCAAACTGTGTCTGTTTTGCTGGCAGTATAATTGAAAGCAACCTCAGATACTAAAGGGAGGTGGATGGGGCAATTGCCTCTGTCCTCCTGAAAAAAATAAAAGGTGAGGTCTGAAGGGATGTTCACTATTTCCTTTGGTTTTATGTTAAATGCTTGTTTGTCCTATGGAAGCTGTATGTGCATCTTTGCGAACTCTCTATATTCCTGCTTTTTATTTTTTTGTACTAAAATGGTCTGTCTCTCCTCTACTTCCTCTCAAAGCATTCTTTGTCTTTGGGGTTTTCACATATAGCACATTTCCTTTAAATTACTTCTTAAGACATAGTATCATGGGAACATGAGCTCACCCCAGAGTCAATGTACTTTTTTATATTATGGAGTTGGGAAATGGATGAATCTCTGCTGTGCTTTGGGATACATTTTGTCATGCCATTTTCTCTAATCTAGAATTCTAACATCGCATACACAGCAGATCCTAACGTCTGTAAATGCCTGGTGACATGTTCATTTCCAGCTGGTGGAATATGATTTGGCTTAATAAATGTCAAAATAAGAACCCATTTTACTCTTCCTGAAGGTTTTATGCTGTATTTGTGAATATTGGGTTCTCTCAAAAACCTTAGCAAATTGTGAACTTTGGACAATAAATGTTTCCTTCTAGACAACATGGAAGGGAATATTTGTGTTGTTGAGAATGGAGCTCATGTTCTTTATAACACTAGTAGAAAAAATGCTTTGAGATACATAAAAAACTGGCTTTATTTATGCAAAATTCAGTTTTCTATCACAACAGAATATTTTATGCATGCATCTAGTGCTCTTCTATATTTAATAATCTGTGAATAAAACCTGGTATTGCAAAAAGGGGTTAACATTAAGTAGCACACTGCTTGACCAGTTAAATCTGTGCATATTAGTTGTACCTTAATTATGATTTGCTCGTATGAATGTTGCTCTTGCTCGTTAGACTGACTGAGAATGAAGAGTATTTAAATGCAGACAGATCCACACTCAATCTTGTGCTGAGTGTCAGGCTGTCAATTACTTACAATACTGTCTCATCCCAGCAGTCCTTTGGAGCTGGAGCTTCTGGTGAATTACTAGCAGAAAATAAAAATCACCAGTAATTGAGCAATATGTTAAAAGAATGGGAAATGCATATATGGGATAGTGCATTTGTGCTAAATAAAAATAGGATTTTTATCAGTTGCCATGCACTTCAAGGCATTGAGGTAGAAGATATTGTCAAACTTAGAGCTTGCATAAAAAACTGTGCCATCTTTTAAAATTTCTGCATTCATTGTTAAACAAATAGCATCTCACTTTCCTAGTTATTTATATTATAATAAGTAAAGTTCTACCAACTACTCTCCATGCTGTTTCAAAAGCTTCTAGTTAGTTTAGATGCATAAACCCTTTTGTTTTCTTTGATAGATGAGCTGTCACATTCCCTGTGCTTTGCAGCATCATCTACATAATCTTCAGTAAGACTGCTTGCTTCGTTAGGCATTGGCATTTGTTAAAAAAAAAAAGGTTGATTTTCTTGAGGTGAAGATTTTCTTTAAAAATGAGAAAAATAAAATACATTATGTTCTAGAAACTTCAATAAAACTGCACAGTAATATTTGCTTTGTGTTGTTGTACCACTATTAATCATGGAAAAGATGTAAAATCTCTTCTCATTCTTGGATTCAATGGGTTTAGCTCTGTTAAATTGCAGGGGTTACTGAAAAATGTGAATTCTATGATATAAATCTCATCGTTATGGTTTGCAATATTTTTATTCTGTTTTACTATGAAATTTAGGTCAGCTCACAAAAGGAAGTGATACTATTTGCCTAAAGGTTTAAGTTTTGATTAAAACCTTCCAGTGTTTTCCTTCCACTGGAACCTGCTAAAGCAGTTGCTATTTTAGATCTTGTACTTGCTTGTTTGAAATGAAGGGAAACAATAGAGAGGCTCCCTGGCACTGCCCCGTCTTGGTACAGATGAACTCTGGAGGGGTGCAATTCATTCTATGTCTTCCTTCTGAGCAGAAACCATCAATTCTTTTCTATCCTATGGGATTCTCATTTTTGAGCTGGAGAACAAATTCATGGTATGGATGAAATGAGCAATTCATTTCACTCATTCAGCTTTCTGAAAACAAAAAGTGTGACAATCCTACTTGCCTATTGTGTGTGCCTCTCTACGCTTTAATTAGTTTTCAAGGTTTTATTAGCATAAAGTATGATTGAGACAGAGAGTTATTTAAAATAGCAGTGTGCTGTTGCAATAAATCAACTTTTTAGGGACCTTCCCAATAGGTGTTTCTAATACATATTGAAAAAAGGAGTATTAATTTACTTCTGGAAAAAAATATTTCATTTGAGGAGTGCTTAATGATGAGAAATTAGGGAGGACCATAGAGAAAATTTAAAAAAAAAGGTGTATTTTCTTGCATGTCAGAATTAATAATTTCACAAGTAATTAGTATTAGCTCTTTGGTTGGCTGGTTTGAAGTCATGAAACCATCGCTTTAACCAGTAATGAAATGTACATTTCACCTTAAAATGAGTCAATTTTTGGAACTGGACAAACAGCACTCTGAAGCTCCACAAAGGCTCTTTAAGATTGTAACGATGGCTGCAGCAGCAACAATAGCAGTTCTTATCTTTGAAAGCACTGAACCATTTTCCTGCATGGCGCACAGAAATTAGTGTGGTATCATGCTGAAGGTGTCACTGAATCAGCTCTGTTTTGGTGAGGTGGAGACTCAGATGTGCTTGGGCTCAAGGCTCATCACAGGCTGAGTAATAAGCAATCCACCCAATGGAGATGGATAACATTTTACCCAATGTAAAGTCAGTCTGCTTTAATATTGGAAGCAAATTGTGATAGGGAAGCCAGCTTGCTCATTGTGAAGAATTTCAGGAACCAAGGTTTAAGATGTCTGTACTGGGGGTTACTGGTTTTGTCAAAAAATATGAATAAATGGTACTGTGCAAGAAATTTCTTTTTATTCTTGGATATAACATGTATAATCTTAGAAAGAACCATATCTACCTGTTAATGGAATAGGAGAATTCTTGCTATTTTTGTGTTTAGAAAAATAGGTACCTAGGTTTACAAAATTAGGTACCTAGTGTATTTGGTGGTGTGTGTTTCCTTTGTGCACTGACTCATGGGAAGAGATGTGAAAAATTTCAGCTGAAGCTTTGGACTGTGAAATGCAGTTACTGTATTGTGATACTATGTGAACATCACTTCTTGTTCAGGAACTCGAGTTAGCTTGTGCTCTTGTTTAATAAAGGAAGATGTGGCAAGCCCTTCAGTGCATATTAGGTGATTTTGCTTTGGCATGGTTTGCCTTCTTTTTTTTTAAGAGATTAGGTTTAACACATATTAAGCTGTGAGGAAGGAAAAAGTAAAAAGTTGCTTAGCTAGCCATGGTTTGTCTGTTTTCTGAGGCTGGAAGCAGTAGAGAGGTCCCACACCTAGGAGAACAGCTGGGAGCAGCTAGGGCTGAGCATATGACTCTCACGGCTAGTTTTCCTATCAGCAAATCACAGCTTGCAGTCTGGTTTATATCCACTTCCAAGGGTGGCCTGAGCTAATACCAGTTTTCTGTTTGGTAATGTAGAAGGCATTTTTCCCATATGGCAAAACAGATTTTTGCCCTCCATCTGGCAACCCAAAGATTTGATTTTAAGCTTCAAATTACATTGGTTAGAATTGCATGGGCTTTTAGCTGCTCCAGTGTGACCTGCCTTTATCCTAATGACAGGATAAAGACCTGAGCATGTCATGTCATGTTACATGGGGTAGGGGTTGCCTCTAAGCTTGCCCATCATGTGGCTTCAGCATATCTCCCCCGGTTCATACACAGATGAGGGAGAGGCACTGCCTTCCAACCAGTGTCCTCAGGGACATCCCACATGTTCTTAGCTTTTTAAAGCCCCATTGCTCACAGGGGGTGGGAAGTGGGGGAGAGTTCACTGTTCATTCGTTTTAACAAAGCTGCTATGGGTTTTCCAGACTGGATCATAACTGTGTCATCATTCCCATGCCTGCATCACAAGATCACATCTGTTCCTGAGCTGCACTGCAGCAGAGGAATTTATAAAATGGGCCACAGCCACTTGATTTTCATCCAGACTGTGCTGGTGGTAGCACCGCTCAGCTTCTGAAAGACAACAGTCAGCAGACACCCCTCGTGACATATCCCAAAGTAATATCTGCCACAAAGGGATGAAGTTTTGAGGGAGTGCCATTTTGTCATGTTTCCATATGGACGAGGATTTCTTTGGGCTTCACTGCTGGCAGAGGACAAAATCCTTTTGCTAGCAAGCAAGCTGTTCGTATTATCATGACTCAAACACAAGACAGAATTCAAATACTTGGATTTTTGCCTGCTTTAGGTAAGGGGAAAGAACTGCTGTCTGAACAGCTTGCTGGTACTGACATAAAGATGCACAGATATTGATGTTTATTGTCTCTGCAATTTTCTATGGTTGCACATGGTGTCATTGCAAACAGTAGGTGTGATTTTCTGGTTAGGTGGTTAAATTTGTGTATTGTAATTGCTAGGATAAAGTACACTGACTAGATAGAAATCTTTCTAGTAGTGTGCTTTGTGTTCTAATGTACTCCAGCTGCTAAGGACTGGAAAAAGTATTTCATATGTGATCAGTATCCTAAAGGATGCTTCACATACATTGTTATTTTCCAAATGTAGATGACGCCTATTTTTGTAGAGTCGGGTTAAAACAAATTGTGCTACTTTTTGACCTTTTAGCTCCTACATGATATTTCATTTTTGTGTAGCGCATCCCTTCATTCATAGACACATTATCAGATTCCAGGGAATAGCAAGAAAAGGTAATCAGCCGTTTCAGTCATGATGAAAGACAGAAAGTTTCTCTCACAGTGATATACTTTCAAAATGTTGTTCATTTATTGTTTCCAGATGGAAATAAAATTCTTGATTTTTTTTTTCTGACTGAAATATGTAATTATACCTAGTAATGCAGAGCACTTCAGGAAAAAAATAAATGTATATAATTATAAAAAACCAACAGGAAATAGATGTTAAGCTTAGGATGTTGAGACATGGTGAAGTAAAAATATGCATTAGCCCGTGATGTCCTTCAAATACTCTTTAGGATATTAACTAATAGTTTTATTCAGTGATGAAATTTGATATTCTATGTGCAATCTGTAGTATGGGAAAATCTGTCAGCATTGACTAAGTATGACTGTTAAGTGCAGAGTAGTTGTAATTTGATCAAACCTATGTGGCAAAGAACTTCAGTGTTATTTTAGTGGTAGGGAGGATGAAAGATAAGACTGGAACAGTCTTGCCTTAAAGCTACAGGTCAGAATGTGATATTTCTATCTGAACAGTGCAAACTTTGGAAGATTGATTTATCCAGATTTCTGATGCAATCGTGCAAAGCTTTTGTTTAATTCATTATTCTTTTTCCTTCTGAATGGCTCACTCAGAGTTTCTGGTTATGGAAGGTAAATTTGAGACCACCAGCAGTACTTAGAAGTGAATGACAATGAAACAGTGGGTCATCAGGTGTTTCTGTCTTGTGTTTGGTTTGTGTTAATAATTTGTGTTGTGCTAAATTCACAAAGTTAATCGTTACAATCCTCAAGTACCTGGTGGGAAATCAGTTTATCAGTAGGATCTTTGATTCAAAGCACATGCAGTGCATTTTGTGTAGCTTTAGATACAGAAAGCAAGTAAAGAAAGGAGTTCACAGTGTAAAGAGCTGTTTGCAACCTCCTCATCTCTAGAAGGAGCTTTGACTGTCCATAAGATCCCTGAAACCCTTGACCACAGCAGCTAGGCTGTGCTAGTGTTCCCAGACAGACCATGTGTGTGTTGCATGTGAATCTCTGATACACAAGGCAAGCAAGTTACTTTCTAAAGAATGCCAGTTCTTTTGATATGGAGTATCTTTCTGAACCAAAATGATGCAGTGAAATAGTCAATAATGTTTTTGGGCTTACATCTGTAGCTTTTACTGTATGCAGGGATCTGTAGGGATAGTTGAAAAGTTCAGTTAATTAATGCCAGGCATTTTGCATCCCATTGGTACAGAACCATGGGTAATTACTTTAAATGACAACAGTTGTGTTCTTAATCTTGAAAGTTATTGACAACAGTGAT
The DNA here is from genome assembly GCF_051311805.1 of Agelaius phoeniceus. Taxonomy (NCBI): domain Eukaryota; kingdom Metazoa; phylum Chordata; class Aves; order Passeriformes; family Icteridae; genus Agelaius; species Agelaius phoeniceus. The sequence continues at coordinate 62,827,552 of NC_135265.1, read as the reverse complement.
CGCACAAAACATGTGTTTTCTTTCTTTACATGGGGGATAACTGGAAGAAGGAATTCTGATCAGTCTTGTTTAACACTGGCTGGTGGACACCATTGGTTTGGTTCCTCTTACAGGAAGTGCGGTCAAAAGCTCCCTCTTGGCCACATCCCCCTGAAAGAGATTAACTGTGAGACCAGCTTCTGCATGTTACTGTCAGACCAGCAGCTAGTGGCTTTGGGGTTGGTTGGGTGCTTTGGTTTTTTTGAATCCTCTGAGCAGGAAAACCCTATTGAGATTTTAGAATTTGATTTTCATTCTTCACACTTCACCATAACATTTTCATTGTTTAAGGTGAATATGAGAAATAAAACCAACATTTGCTATTTCTACATTTGTGACTTTAAAAATCAAAACTTTGTGGTAAAACAAGATAGGTTTTTAAATAATAAGATATTATAAACAATAAGATATTTTTAAAATTGAATATTTCTATCACAAACAGACACAGTGAATCTGTTTGGGTTTTTGTTCTATCAGATGATTCTCAGCCTTACAAAAGCTGGACTAAAATAACACTTAAATGATTTCTTACTCTCAAAAAGAATTCACAGACTGATCTCATATGTAAGAGTCTGTTATTCAGAAGATGCAAAATTTGAGAGAATGGCAAAGAATATTTTTTCCTATGTCATAGGGTGAGTTGTTTTTAAGAACTTGGCAGATTTAGAAGCACGTTATGAAACATGACTTTCGTTCATCCCTTATATCATAAATCTGTTTTTGAAAACTGAATCAGGTATTTGGAACCAAGAGATAAGCAGAATAATAGGCTTGTAGTCCATAGCTTAATTTTCAGCTCATATTTTTTGTATTTTAGAAACATATTTGATTACTGATAAACAGAAAAGTCACAGATGACTACAAGGATGCTTCATATAAATTACATTCACAAGATTTTCTAAAGCTTAAAAAAGGAAGGTTTCCCACTTTTAGGTACTTGTTCTGTACAATTTCATTTTTGAAAATATGTTCTAGCTGAACATCTACAATTATTAAGGACACAAATAAGTATAGTTCCATTTAAATTGGACACAAAATCTGTGTGGATGCATGGTGGCCTTTTCTTCACTCTTTTTTCATGAGGCCAGCTACCTCCAGCTTCCACTGAGAGCCAGGTTCACTGCACACAGCCTTTCTATGTATCAAATTGTGTGCAATTCTATGTATTAAATTGAGTTTACATGCCTGAGATGGAGTAGCTGTTGCCTTGAATAATGTAACCACTTCTCTGAGACATTTATGTAATAGGATCTTGGACAGAAACTTTCAAAACTGGTTCCAGAAGTGATTTGATAGAGTTTCAGGTTTTGTACACATCTGTTTGTCAGATAAAAAGTGAGTATCGAGAGAGCATTTTTTTCTTCTTGTTCCAAAAATCAGTGCTTTAAAAACTGAGCTCCTGCAAATGAAAAGGCATAAGGATGTCTGCCTTCTCTTTGAACAATCTAGGGCAGCCTTTTAGAAATACAGAGAGAAAGTCTAGATGCATGACTAATATTGCTGATTAATGGCCTGGAAGAATTTGTAAATAGTTGCAGCTTAAAAAGTAAATATGGCAACAGTATGTGTTGTCAGCCAGAGTATCTGTGCCATCAGAGAAAACAGGAGGAGTGGCCTGAGTGAGCCTGACTGGAGCGCACAGAATGCACTGGCAGAAGAGCAGTGCTCAGTCCCAGGCCATTTCCTGTATGCCCACAGCTCAGGGAGAAAGGGAAGATCAAAAACCTTATGTGAAGATGTGCTTGTTCATGGAATATGGTTCTTTGTCCAAGTTCACTTATTTGTTGCAGGACAAAAATTAACAAGCAGTATGATACCATATTGCATGCAATCTCAGTGCTGGTTGGTTTCAAATTTAAGAAATACTTAAACTTTGTTGCCTGACTGTATGTCCTTAATTGGTTAAATAATAAAAATGAGAGAAACCGGACCATCATATTCTATTCTCTGTCTCACATTCCTTCTCCTTGCCAAGCCTCTGTTGGGAGGTTGGTTTCGCTTTCATTAGGAGGTTTGGTTTTGCTCTTACCTTGTTTCGCTCTTACCTTGACTTTTTCTTCCCCTGACCTTCTGCATTTGTACAGTCTACATTTGTATCACATCCTGTTTTAAGCTGCCCCCTGATTAATTATACTCAAATTATAGCCAAGCACTTTTAATTTCAGTCCTTTTCTCTGATGTAACACACGCAATATTTCAGACCAGTATTGGAGCATGTTTGCAAGTGATGAGGTGTACCTTAATTAGCAACTGGCCAAGTTTAGGGATGCTCCAGTTACAGACATTCTCATTTTGGTATCTGAGAAGTTACTTCATTCCAACAAGAAAGTGACTAACCCTTGCCATCTTCTGAAAACAGCCACTGTCTGAAATCACCAATTTTCATAATACTTTGCCTCTAAAATTTTCTTTTAATTGCGTAATCAATACAACATAGGGAATGTGATCCCTATCTCAAAGGAGATTTGATTTCATCACTTTCTTCTTATTTTCTCCTAAAAAAAATTGCTTTCAGATATTTGCACCTGTCCCTACTGTTTCAAACTGGGCTGGGGCAATTTAGTATTGTTTGGGTTTTAGAAGTATTACTGCTGATACTTACCCCATATATTAATCTGAGTTTTCTGTATTATTTTCATAATGCTTTAAAGCTTCTTTTTCTTTTAATAACTCTCAGGAAATGGCCAAGATTCTCAATCATCCAAGAGTGTATGCTTTTCTGCACATACCAGTCCAGTCAGCCTCTGACAGTGTGCTCATGGACATGAAAAGAGAATACTGTGTGGCAGACTTCAAACAAGTAGTGGATTTCCTTAAAGAAAAGTAAGTCTACTAATAATTGAGAAAATGACAGTGTTGGGTTTGTTGCAATGTCAAGAACATGTGGCTGAAAACACAATTATTTGCAACTTCATAATTAAGGTATGAAAAAAATGAGGTCCTTTAAGCTTTCAAAGTCTTTGAGTTTTCTGTAAGCCCCTTGATGTGGTTGGGCTCAAGCTTTTATAAGCATCTTAAATCTCTGCATGACATGCTTTTAATTTGTCAATATATTCCCAAACTTTTTTGAAAAAATGCATTGTTAAATGATTTTTTTATACATAAACTACTATATATAGATTGCTTGAAGTTGGAGTTACTGAAGTTGTCTTTAATGCGGCTTTAGAGCATTGCACACTTTGTGTACCGGAGATGATCCAGCTCCAGCAATTGTAAATGGCTTGGTTTTGTGTTTGTTTGTTCTAATAAGTATTTTATGTCCTATATCTTATGTAAATTTGCATCAATATAGTAACGCTCTAATCTTGTTTAGGGGACTGATGAGTTCTAGATTAATTTCAAAATTATTTCCCTTAATAACACAGCTAATTGTGAGAAATGAAAGAATGTATCATTAATGTATTTGCTTATGCTGACACCAAGATGAAAGTTGTATCTACCTGCAAAGCATTTGTAACTATAAGTAATAATTTCATATCCAAGAAAGTATTTTCTTAGCTTTTAAAAAGTTAATAGTGACATATTTTGATGGGTATTTCTGCACTGATTATCAAAAAACCATGTGTCTGGAGAATAATTTCTGACACCTTGTTTGGCTGCTTTCTCTCTTTCTGCTTTCTTTGTTTGTGTTTTTGTTCAATGACTTAAGGCAGTGACATTGTACCTTTGACTCTTACCTTGCATTAAAATACTGGTACATCAAACCAATCAAACTTTCATGATCAGTTTTTTTGTGATAATTGAAAAATTGAGAAGTCTAGCTATGTAAAACATGTCATCTAATAGCTGCATGGGAATTAAAATACGTAAGAAAGAAAGCCAACTGTGACACAATAGAATCTGTTTTGCAAACTGAATGTGTAATTTATAGGACATTCCTATGCATCTAGGACAACTGATGGAAACGGGGCTGCTTGTCTTCATACAGGTTGATTTGCATTAATTTTCCACCACAAACAATGCCCATGAATTCTTGGCACTAAATTTCATGTGACTATGGATCAGTGTTAGTTTTTAATTAACAGATGTATTGTATTCCCACGTATCTTAAGTGGAACTGTGTCAGTTTATGTCTTAGTTGACTTGAAGTTGATTCATTATTCTCTTCAGTAGTTTTAGAATTGGAAGCTATTATCATAACAACAGCTGGATTTTTGATTACCCAGTATAGCTGGCACATGTTGGGGCATATGGGGATTTATTAAATCATTCAGCTCTTGCACACAGCAAAGAGTGAATTACTTAATACCCAAATTTAAAACAGCTGGTCACTAAGCATATAGTAATGTATGTCATACGTCTTTTTCCAGGGCTTTTTTGTAGTGAACTTAACAAGGAAGAAAACTGGTTTGATGTCTTGATTTTAAAGAACAATAAACTTTACTTATCCTACTTATTAAGAAAATACCAAACTATCTAGTAGTTCCTGTTAGAAAATAGTCTCCAGATATTAAGATGGAAAAATCTTTGAACTATATGGCAGCAGGATAAAGAAGCCATGCAAGGTAGAGAAAATGTTTTGGATATTTGAACATGTGCTCATCTGTAAAATGCAAGGTTTTTTTCTTTGCCCTTAAGAGCATAGAGTCTTTGTTTGTAGACTTTACTCTCGTGACAGCAGCCAGCTATTACATTCTCATGTAGATATTCCTTTAAGATCTCAGCACAAAATTTACCAGAACTTAACATGGCTGCAGACAAATCCAGAGCCTAGAGCCAGAATAGCTAAAAATTAATATATGTTTAAACTACTTTAATAGCCAAAAGGGATTATCTCCCATTTATCAAAAAGGTAAAATAGAACCCCCTATATCTCTTTTCTCTATTGCTGGGGCCATAAAATTATCTAGAAGCTTCCTGCACAAAATGTACAAGGACTTATCAGTAGATTCGAAATGTCACCTTTGTCTCTAGAATGTGACGTCTGCTCTAATAATAACTTCACCAAGAGTTTTATGAAAGCAACAGTTATATAGGTTAACCTGCTGAAGAAGTAAAGCCATGGATCAGGGAATGCTAATGGTTATCAGTTAAGTGTTTAATAACTTGCATTCAGACATCTAAGCACATAAAATTTAGTCCAGCAAGTAAAAATGAAAGAAAAAAGGAAAAGAAACAGTTATGTCACAATTTTTGTTTTGGAACCCCAAAGACATAACCAACTGATTTCTGAGTCTTTTTCTCAATCAGGCCAACAAAACACTCTGGGGCTTTTATTCTCCAAGATGAGAAAAATGCTTTTACTTCCTCTGGAGAGCCATAAGTGACTGCAGAGGCATCTTCTTCAGAGTGAGGATTTATTTATATCCTGCTGAGCACAGAATACCTTATAGAGAAGTTAGAGTTCTCCAAGAGTACTCCAGACAGAGTACTCTCTATATTGAAACTCTCTTTTTTAAAAGAATGGAGCATTCTTGACACTCTGTTCTGTGAAGTTAGAAATGTCACACTTTTCCTCTTTTTGAGGACTCTCTACAGGCATGAGCAATAGAAATGAATTTTAAAAATTAGTATTGATGTTCTAGTGCTGGCTTTTGATATGCAACTCTCTGTATTGCAGAGCCACTCTCCCTAACCATGTGCCAACATTTTTGGTTTACTATGAAGATCAATAGCAAAATGCATAGAATATAAAGCAAGAAAGGCAAATCCATTAGACTGTGAAAAACTGAAGTACAAAAGGCTTCTTTTATACTTCTTTTTTTGAAATTCCTTCTATCATATTTTGCACTTTTTTGCATGGAAATTTCAGTATGTTTGACTGTTTAGGAAAATACTGTTGAGCAGTTGATCCACCGATCTGCATGTATCTGGAAATCTAATATATAAATAGAGATATATAGATATATTTCCTGAGAATTTATTTTTAAACTGTTTTAGAGAACAACAGCATAAAGTGAGGATGTATTGATTATTATTGTAGAGGGTGTGCACAGTCTGTAGGGATTAAGTAAGAACTAGTGCCCTGGTCTATCGTCTCTGGGGGCTAATAGAGTAATCTGCAGGCACTATTCACAGGACTGATTCCTGCATGAGTTTGCAACTAAATAGAGGACTTCTAGAAATTGCTGCTAAGTGAATTTAATCCAGAGATAGATTTAGTCTTTTATCATAAAGTCTTCTTTTTGGTGTCATTATATCAAAATGTGCGCTGTTTTTCAAGTGATCTCAACTTTCAGGATTCAGCATAGATTATATTTCTGAAAGGTGATGTTTGTAGTTGCAAAAAGAGCAAGACAGCTTTAATTATCTTGAAGTTCTGAAACTTAATCCCCTGAAATTTACTTTTGATGGTAAAAGCAAACAATTGGAATGTATTTGAGTTAAAGAAACCTGAGATCTGAATGTCATACTTTGTAATTGCTTGAATAATCAGCAATGTGAATATATACCCATTAAAAAGTCCTTAGACTGGTAATGTGTTTTCCAAATTTGCTTTTGTTGCCCAGACTATATTCTCTTACCTTTTTGGTTTGTGAAGTGATTGTTCATCAAAATTTATATTTATGTCTCCTAATACTGCTGCTTGATAAGAGATTTGTAAACCTAAAATCTAGACAAATAGAAAAGTAGGGAAATTTAGAGCTAGACTGAAAGACTATACCTTTCTGTTTTGGAGAACAGAGTAATTCTGAGGAAAAGCTGGGTTTGCCTCCCAGTTTGTTTTTGTTTGTCCCCTGAGATAGGAGCATAACATTAATTGTGGAGGGTTACTGCTGTTCATTTGAGACTGTCTCATAACTCAGACTGGAAACATTGGAGCTTTCCAATATCATCAGAAGGACAGCAAACTTGGTCTGCCAGCAGAGAAGCCACAGCTCTGTCAGGCAGAAAGTTCTGGGGTTTCTTTTCACTGGTTCTCCCTTTTCCATTAAAATCTGACCTACTCAAAAGCCTCTCTGAGCCTCCATTAATTTTTTCTGTAATCAAGCCTTGATTTTTCAGCACAGGTAGATACATAATTACTGCGGTTGGAAGAAGGCAGTAAAGGACCTAAAGTAAATGTGTGCAGTGGAAAATAAATCACAAACTTGGAAGGAAATTATTCACTCAAGTGCAAACTGAAGACCTAATTGCCCAGCATTACAGACAACTGCCTGATGTCCCAGGAAACTAGAGATATTGTCCAAACTGAGAGAAGGTGTTACAGAGTCCTTTTGGGACAGCTGGCTTCAGCAAGGCTCCTTACTTCCCTGACATTTACTGAAAGTAGAATCAGAGGGCCATGAAAAGAGTAATTTTAAAATAACCATGTACTATTTTTATATACCTTTTTCTACTCACTTTCAAAATGCAGGTAATTATGAAGTAGACTATATCAACTCCCTCACTTTTTTACAATGTGAATGTGTTTCATTTTCTTTCTCAAAATGCACTTCTGTTTCTCAGAGAGAGACAGAGCTCATTTTGAGCTCATTTTGCAGACGTGTAAATCGTGTCCCTAACAAACCTTGACAAGGCTTTCAGATTTGGGCTTTTTTTAATGGGTTTTAGCACATCTGTTCTGTCAGTCTGACTACTGCAAATGCAAATGTCATCTGTTTAAAATCCTTATTACGTTCTCTGCTAAGAAATTGCTGAGTGTATTTGGTACTTATCTGTAATTTTATACCTCAGTCTCTAGACTCTTTTCTCTACTCTGTCTTTTGTCTGCTCTTGGAGTCTGAACTAATCACTTTACCAAACATGTCTCTTTTTTTTTTTCTTATGTTTTAAATTAATTGAGTGCCTTTAAAAGGTATTGAATTAGCACCAAAAGCTAGAACGTGGGTGTTTTTTATCAAATAGTACAGAGGTATATTCAAGTTTGTGTCTAGACTTGACCCTAGTGCTTCATGGTGTAGCTTTTGATGGACAAACTCCTTTTTATCACAGGATTAGTTCTCTTTAATTGTCTTGAAATTTAAATTTGGACTTTGGTAGGTTAGTAACCCTTCCTGCCCTGCATTTGATTGACAAGGTATTGGAAAGAGGGGTAAGTAGGCTAGAGGTTTCAAAGGTGCTGAACTAACTAATTGTAACATGACTTCAACCTAGCTAAATGTTGTTTTAGGAGGACAGTCTTTCCATTTTGGCCTGTACAGCACTTTGCCCTTTTCTCAGCTAATGCTACTGCACCCTTACTGTTCAGCAAGGAGATACATTTTTCCTAGTGAGGGAATGAAAGGCAGGAAGGCAATATCTGCAACTTCTGAATCTTTGTCTTCACTGTTCTACAGATTGTAATTCAGGTTTTGGTTAGTTCATGGAGAGATCTCTTTACTGCCATGGTTTACAGGATTAGATTTTTGCCACTTTGTAAATTACTAGTCACTGTTCGGTAGCCATAGTCTTTCATGCCAGATGCATCAAGAATATTGGAGTTTTCTGGGCTGTCAACTCTCAGTTATCCTGTTTTTTGTGCATCTTGTCGGTTCACGTGTGAGGATGTACACATAAAAATACGGAAGTCCCAAGCAAATCATGTGATGTGATGTTAACGTAAAATAATTCCAAATTTACAGACTACTTTGAAGATTAGTTGACACCAAATGTAACTTCAACCTGTTTATTTTGAGGAAAATACTGTATAAGGAGCTATGATTTCAAAATTTCCATGCTCTGTAATTTTTTTATATTAAGTCTCTTTGGATTCTGGATCACTTTGGGTCTGCATACTGACCTGTTTAGCAGGATGTGCATGCTTATGGGTACTCCCATTTTACAGCATTTTCTTCTATATAACACACAGGTTTTTCTGGAGATAAGAGAACCATTATGTGAGGGTTGGTTTGGGTTTTTTTCTCCTGGTTCTCAGGTTACTATTCAACTCCCATAGTAAGAACTGGAGGGTGAAGCCTGGGAAATCAAGTACCCAGGATGAGCCCAGCTTGCTGAGTGCAGACTTAGTGGGCACACAGGGCGTTTGCCGTTCAAATCCTTTGAGATCATTACACTGTGATGCTCTGCTTTGGCCAAAATTTCAAGGAATAATTTTTTGAATAGTTGCTGGAAAGAGAAGATATGTGCCCTGATGAAATGTAAAAGCAATTTCATCTGATTATTATACTTGGCTTACAATCTGGCTTACTCTTTTTGCTAAAGATAAGTAGTGAAATTGCTTAGACGGATACTCTCTGTATGCCGTTATTATTAGGCTCTCCTTTTTCTGGGCAGCCTTATCTGCAGTTTTCTTCCGTAAAATCCTAATGTGGGAGTATTGTTAGATGATGCAGTAGAAATTAGTAAAGTACATCTAATTCAGTTTCTTCAGTGTAGCAAGATGGTATCTTTTTTTCCTTTTTTCTTTTCCCCCTGAAGGCATGTGAATGTGTTCTTTGGAAGTAATGATACAAAATCTGTAGTAAGGATATAAGGAAGGAATGCAGTAGTGGAAATAAGTTTTAAAGCATTTAATATTTATGAGTTTAACTTCTTGTTTGTACTTATTGGGATATTTCTCTAGTGTTTTAAAGCAAAATGGCTAAAATCACTTTGGCTTTTTCCTGAGTACTTATTTTTATTTTGGTTCACTTTCTTGAAACACAACCTGGGGAGGGAAGTCTAATTTGTTTTTAAAACAATAACTGTAATTAATATCAATTTGCTTAATAGCAGATTGACTTGGCAAGTAATTCTCAGTTTTAATTTGCTCCTGAGATTTTAAGCATATCCAAACATATATTAAGATGTATAAGTATTTGTGATAGCAGATTAGTACAGATATAAATATGTGTACACCTTATAGTGCTCAGATATGCATCAGAAAATTCTGATGATGGCATTAAATTTTCATATTTGATAAGTTTCAGAGAAGTATTTCTTCATTTCAGTGTGTATTTTTTTCACATTTTTTGCCATAGTACCAAGTAATGAATTCATTTTGTAAGCCATGTTATTCTGATCACATAAGACAATGTGACACAAAGGAGTTTTTGATGAAGGTGGTAGCTGGCCAGCTGATAAGTGCTGATTGAATCTACATTTGTCGAACTTTCAGGGAATATCAGTTGAAAAGAATGAATTAATGAAAAAGGCAATATTTCTGTAACTGTTCGGTACCTTTAATGGTTATTTTTTTAAACACAAACTGCTTAAATGAAGAAAACTAGGAAACAGAAATATACAAAGCCTTTTAAACCTCTTTAAAAGTGTAGCTATCCAATTAAAACTGTTGCATTCAAGAAGAATGATAATTCTGCTACCCAGAGGTTTTGTCTGTATATTTATTTGGGGACAGTGGTACAGATTACTTCGGCTAAGCTCAAATTTTGTTCATGTGCATCTTATGTTGGTCTGTATAAAGTATTCAGAAGTTGATGATTCACCTCTTTTTTAGTAAGAATGTCATTTATAGTTGTAAACTTAATATTACATGGCAAAATAGTCACAGACCTGAAACCTTAAAAGGTTTGTGCATAAGACAAATATCTGACTATAACAGAGGAATGTTTATTTTCCACAGCTGAACCACTTATCTCATGCACTTATAATTATTTTTGTCTTTCTATTTTGCTCCTCATCATTATGTAGAGCTGTCATTTTGTTTAGTAGGAGTAATTGACAAAGTCCAGCTGTTAAATTACTTCATAACAGGAGGACAGTATTGCAAGTCTGGTTGGAGGACAGTATTGCAAGTCTGGTACAAGAGGCAATGTACATTCTTCTCAATCCACCTACTGGAAAATTGTAATTCAGGTGCTAGTTCAAGCTGGAAAATGTTAGTTCCTATGGGAACACCTTTCCCATAGGAGAAGAGAAAGCTAGAGTGGCTGATTGTAAGCCATTTTGTCTTGAATCTGGAGAAAATATTTATTAACGAAACCCAGAGGCCATAGAAATAAATTATCTTATAGTTTGCTGGGTCAGATGCCTCCGTGGTTGGCCTCTGGAGGAGCCTTGGCCCTCAGCAGGGGAGGCAACTCTGAGATCAGAACACAGCTCCATACAGACTTGCAGTCAGCTTTGGGGTAATACCTTTTGAACATCTCAAACCCCAACAAATTTGAATCAGTCTTCTACAAAAAGCTTTGTATTACAGAAAAATACTGATCTCTCTGAGCTTTTATCTGCCTTGAAGGATTTTTGTTGAGACAAACTTCTCAACAAAACACAAGCCGTCAACTTACTACACAATGGTACACACATCTGAAAAATGGGTTGTGTGATCATAGAGCTGCTGCTGAATTTGTGTGTGTGTGTGTGTGTGTGTGTGTCCCACAGTTGATGTTTAGCCACTGTGCTTGGTGAAGGGAAATCTACTGTCCCAGACTCTGCAGAGTGAGGGAGGCAGACAGACAGACTGTAGAGTTCAGGTTTGAACAACAGATTGGCACAATTTTTCCACTGCAGTGAGACAGCTGCTCCCACACTGCTGATTTCAGATTTGGGGAGTACCTGACTCACATGTTTATTCCTAGAAATGGCTAAGGCAGCCAGCTGGACTCCCAGCTGTGACCTGGGAAGTATTTTTCCATGTAGCATACTCTACCCCTGCAGGCTCCCTTACTATCACAACCTTGCCACACTAACCAATACAACTTTCTGTGGGAAAAAGGATTCCTTATTACCATTTATCATAACATAGTGAACAGAACTGTTAGTGCTTTGCCAGAGTATTTCAGAGTGATGTACAAAAAGAATGTCCTAGTTATCTGGTTTTTGTCTTCAAAAATGTTAAAACTTTATATAAAAGATCAGACGTGATTTTGTTAAGATTTACATTCCTGCTTTGTTTATGTCTTTAAAATATCATACAGAGTTAATGGCAGTAAGTCATAACATGCTTTGCTGCTGCTGGTTACCTTAGATAATTTAGTTATATTTTCTACATAATGCAAATTTTTGATGTATTTTGAGAGTTTTCATCATTACAAGAATAGAAGAAGCTGAAGTCTGTCTCTTAATGTATGTTTTCACAAAATACAGCTTTTACTTGACAGCATTTAAGTGAAGTACAGTAATTATGACATTAAGTGATGAGATAATATTTCTGTGTTTTCATTAATAATGCAAATAAACATATTTTTTTCTTAAGGCAAATGTTCAAATAATTCTTAAGAACAAAAAATTGTTTTGTTGATTGAACTAAATGTGCATTGAATCAGTGATTATGTTAGTATAATGGCAGTGGCTGTGGATTTTTAATTCTGTTTTTTGTAATGTAGCATCTCTATGGGATATGTTCCCATCCTCTGCAAAGAGTTTGCACAGAAATTAATTGTTCCTTCCATTAGACTTCTGGAGCATCCAGAAGTTAGCTTTGATGATTTTCCTTTCATTTTTTAACTCTGTCACAAATGCCTGTTTCACATCCAGTTTAAATCATCTTCTAGTATTTTTGATGAATTCTTGGTATTAATTTATCCTTCTTTTTAAACTTCTATCCTGAGATTTTTCCTCTGATCTGCTGGGTTTTTTTCCCCTTGAAACAAGAATGTATTTAATGACCTGGTATAAATGTGATTTTTCCTATTTCCCAGAATGTTGCTTTGGTTTGTGTTTTTTTTTTTTTTTTTTTTTTTTTTTTTTTTTTTTTTTCCATTTTCTGATGGACTTCCTTCATAATAAATAAAATGCCTTTATTACATTTACTTTTATTTTATTACTTTTTTATGGGATAAAAAACACATTACATCTGAATACCTTGTCTTTCTGATAAGTGAGCCCTGACCCAGAAACTCACAATGGCGTCTTCCAAGTATTTACTTCCTAAATTCAGTGTGCTGTTTTGTCAAGGAAATCCCTCACAGTGCAAGTTCTCAGTTACTCCTGTAGCACCTGCATTGCCTCCACAGAAAGCCAGGCTCGAAGGCTTGGTGAGGCACCTCAAGGTGTGTGTTGTCCTTGTGCAGCTTTCTGCCAAGTTCTGAAACCTGAAGCAGGCCCAAAGAAGTGTTTTTGCTGTGGGAAATGGTACCTTTGCAAGTTTGATATACAGGGTTATACTGAGATGCCATTGTTGCACCTTGCAGGCTGCCACAGTTAACGTAAATTGACCTTTATCACCAAAACAAGTTTGTTCTGGAATTATTAGCTGTGATTCTGGAGGACAGGATTTTAAAGTCTTGCATCTTTCTATTTACTTTTGCATATATACAATGGATTTTAGGCCTTGCATTATCTTTTGGGAGTTCACTACGATCATTGCCTGTGAAGGTAGCGTGTGTTTTAGCTGGAAGGAAAAAAGGGATTTGAGCTCTCGTCACGGATTCTCCTTTTGTTCCTGTTTTCCAGAAAGGCAAGGTAGCCCATGTAGTATTTCTGAAGTCCTTCTTCAAGGTGACGTCCACCATTCAGCTATTTTAGGAAAGTCATTGTGCCTTGTTTTTCTCCTTAAACCTCCTGCTTTCCTTTACAGATACTTATTTTGTATCCTGCCTGCATTTCACCTTCTGTATGTTAGGGAAGAGCCCTAAAGAGCAATCCCTAAAGATCTTGTATCTGGTGATGAAGAGTTCAGGCAGGTTAACAGATACCTCAGACTCTCACAGTAGATGAGAGGAATGTTACAAAGTCATTAATAGGGTTCATCTGCTGCTTCTTTAATAGCTCCTTCAGTTAAACCTCACACAACTACACTCTGCATCATACCTTTGTATTTTTTATATGTGAAGTGGACATTTGAAACCACTTACATGTTTGCTAAGTGCTCCTGTGCCTAGCCAAAAGCTGCATTTGGCATAGCTGTCCTTCAGTCTTGGTTCATATAGAGACACAATGTGCCTGTCTTCAGATTTTCCATACTCTTAGATCATTTGCAGTGACTGCAGGAGTCCCTCTGAAGAAGAGAGGTTATTTATTTGCCCGTAACAGATTTTACTTTGAGATATGCTGTCTGCACATTTAGCCCTTCCATTTAGATGTGTTCCTTGCTTAGATCAAATCAGGGGACTCTGAGGAGGTCTGGGCTGCTCCTGTTACTACATGAACTACTGGCTGACAGATGTGGGCCTGAAGGATGTTTCTTTGGATGCTGCTGACATAAAACACATCATAGTTCAGTGCTTGCTTACACCACCATGTGATCACATGTAGGCGACTCATCTTCTCTGGTCTATAGGAAGATAACTGGTCTTTATCCTCTCCTTAGAATACTTCTTCTATTTTTTGTTAACGGCAAGCCAGATGCCAAAGAAATTTTGTTATTGCTACTATTTTTTAGGGTTCAGTTTTTCCCTAAAGGGAGAAATACTAACATTTAAACCTATTCGGCTGAAAAATATGGTATGTTCTAAAAAAAAAAAGTACAAGAAAAATAGAAGAAAATGAGAACTGTAAAATGTAATGAATATTTTCAGATTTTTTTTTCTGGTAAGGTAAAACCCTAAAAAACGTTTAGAGAAATGCTAACTAGTATGTCTTCTACTCAGCTGATAAGAAAACCCAACCTACTGAAATTCCTGGAACTTCAACGCTGGCACTGAAACAGAAGGAAAGGAGGTGTTGTGAATTATAAAGACTTGCAATAGATCACAGAGGATGAAATATTTTTCATTAATGGACTCAAAGGTTAAATCAATAAATAATTTCTGAAGTTATTCCATGTTTTTCTACCTACTTCAAGCATGTCTGAAATTCCCACCCACATGGAATAAGGATTTTCAGAATGCTGTTACATAGATGGTAGTTTTGTATCAGTTGCTCAATATTCTCTCCATAATGAATGAGTTTAAATTGTTTGAGATACAGCCTGTTTCATCCTTAATGATCCTGATTTGCTACTTCCTTCAGACTTCCTTTTATACCATGCCTTCTGTTTTTCTCATGGTTGAAAAGCCGGTGTCTGTGTTAGGCCTGACACGTTACACCCAGACATTGGATTTCAGCTTGGGACTTTAGTTTTTGCACCAGCCTTGTGGATCTTGCTGCCTAAGAATTCTTCCTATTTTGTGCTGGTATTGCAGAGCCAAAAGGGCACTGTTGTGCCTGGCAGGCATTTGACAGGTTTTCCAGGTTCTTTAACTGATGCCCAAAGGCTATTGTGGAACATTGTGTGATTTGATAAAATTGGTTTCAGTGATACAGTCTGAATGCACACATTGCTGTTTCCACTGAATTGATTGGATTCCATTTTTATATTCTACTCCCTTTGTATTGTACTTTGAGTATTTTATAAAATTATTCATTACATTTAAGTGGGCTTTAGCAGAAGGAGTTCATGGTAATGATTACATTCAAACTTGTGTTCAGCTTGCAAAATTGAGTAGTTATAACCACCTTATTTCATTCATTTGAGACATTTTTTCAGTTCTCTCTGTATTGATTTCATTTAATTCTGCAGTTTTAGCCTGCTACAGAAATTTGTTGGCTTTTGGGGAGGTCTCTTCCCCTGCAAATTGTAATATGATTTTCTGATTAGAATGTTGGAATGTTGGGAACCTCAGGAAAAACATTTTTTTTTTTTCATCGCTGTCAGTCTTGCTATCAAGATCTCTCTCTTTGTTTCTATACTCATCTCTTTAGTAACAAAAGTTTTCAATTTATTTCCTTTATCAGAACTGTTAGATTTAATATTCCCATCTGATGACATCACTGATGTCCTTTCATAATGACGCTTTTGAAGGTTTTCAGTTCTCTTCCATTTCTTTCTTAAGTATTGCTTTTTTAACTTTTACCAACTCTTTGGGGACTGATGCTAGTTCCTGAGCAGTTGCCTTGCTCCATCCTGATTCTTATTTAGTTTTCAATGGTAAGTGTCCTGCCTAATTTACTAACTGTGGGATCTTCATAGACTCTGTTTGGGTTCTGGGACTTCATGTGGCAGGCCTTTCTGTCTTACCATGTCAAGACAGAAAAAAATCTGTTTCCCTTAATCTTTAGATGTTGCTCCTGTGCTTTGAATCACATTGCTAGACCCAATTGGTACTGATCCTGTCTCTTACCTAATTACATGTATTCATATGTGAGAAAGAAGTTACTCATCTCAGTTACATCTTTATTCATCTTCTACTGCTATTAAATTTACTGAAACCGTATTCCCTAAATACAATTTTCATACATTACCTATCCAATGTTAATGGTTCAGTGATGCCGAAGAGCTTTAGTTGCCATAATTGGTATGCTGTCATATCTTTGAATTCTTAATAAAACATACTTTTAATTTGGTCTTTGATGATTCTTCAGTGATAACAGCATATTTTTGTTTTGTGCTAATTCTCTTTTAACTTTCAGTCACTGGCAGGTCAAATCAGGTAACTGCTCACAACATCAAGTTGCCTTAATTATTTCTCCACAATATGAGTTTGTTAACTCTGAGGGCTTCATTTTCTGGCTATTTTACTTCTTTACAATGTACAAACACATTTATACAGTGTGTGCTCCTCAGCAAACCAGAGGACATTTGACACATGCAAGCTCAAAATATGAAGGTGACCACCTTCCAGCCTTTTGTTTGAATAGTTGCAGTTTCATTATCTTTTCTAAAGTTCTGCATTTTATTTGGATTTCATTAATAGCTTTGCTATTATTACTTAGTAATACCTCTTCTCATATTGACATGCAGTATTCCTTTTACGTTTTTCTGAAATTTTTTAAAATTTCCTACTTAGTAACCCTACCCTTAGGCAGCAAAGTGAATGGATTGCTTGAATGGATTAAGATTTGTGGCTGTGTACAGCCTGTCAGAGTCCTCAAAAAAAAAAGGCACCTGAACTTCTACACATTTAGCAGTCCTTTATTTTATTTAAGGCATTTGACTGTCACAATATACACTAATAAAGATACGGTAAGCTATCCCAATTGTCAGTTTTAAGGTATCTGCAACTTTGTGACACACTGAAAGTGAAGTAGTTCACTGAATTGAACAGAGAGAAATGGATTAGAGCTTCCCTGAGGCAACAGTGTTCATTGATTTTGTATTGTTTTAACTTTGTCATTGGCAAGGTAGCAGTCTACATCTAAAATAGCATCCTTTCTTCTCCTGATTTTGCCTCCGATGTCCCCTATGTGTTGCTTGGTGTGCATATATGAATCTGAATGTCCTTCAAAACTTTTGAAGGAATGCATGCACTAATTACTTCAGTTGACCCCAATATTCTAAACTGATTCTGTCTTTTACAAAGAAATGTTCTTAAATTACTGGCAATTCTAGGCAAAGGAAGCTGCTACCAAAACATTACAAACATGAAATGTGTAAGAACATGGCTAATTGAGGCCATTCTTCTGAGAGGTTGACTAGGTACTGTTAGAAAACTGTTCGGGACCTTTTAACTGAGAGGTTAACTAGGAACTGTTAACTCTTTTAGAGCTGATTTCCTGGTGATTTTGCTTTTTCTGCCTAGTGTTCTCAAGCAACATAGCAGACTAACAATTTCTCCACTTGGAAGACAAGGCCTAGTATTTAGCTTTAAATTGTGTCTTATTAACTGATACATAAAATAATATTTTATTTTTATGGACCAATCCTGTATAATCTCTTGTATTCTGAACTCACCTGCTGTTTGGGTATACCTGAGAACAAAACAGATACTTCTCACAGCCATTCTGCTACCTTCCAGTTAGCCAAGTGAATTGTTCTTGCTCATAAAGATGGATATTATTTCTGGTGTGATTTCTTTAAATTCAGATTTTTATCAGAGAATGTCATGAATGGGATGAGACAGTGATCTGCAGATGGTGTTTGTGGTGTACTATCACTCCAGTGATGCCCATTAACAGTCATGCCCAGTTCTTTCTAATTATTGTTTCAATTATATTTTTAAATGAATGAATGAATAATTCTTTATACATGGCCTTTGAAATATTTACTTCATAATTTCTTTAAATTTATTCTTGCAAGGTAAATTCTCTGTTTCCCAGTGATCCAAGTTATATTGCATTATGCTGATTGAAGTATGATTATATTGAAATACAATTAACTTTATCTTATCACACTTTAATTAGTAAAGCACACTGGATCTCTTTGAAGTTAAGCTCATGGGTTTTGGCTTAATAAGGAAATATCATTGCTTGTGAGTCTGAAGTGTTACTTCTGAAAATATAATTCTGAAGCTATATAGGTGGTGTGTTCTGAGTACATCCCAATCATCGTGTCACGCTTGGGTCTGAAGTGTTAAGACCATATAGTCACATTTGCCAGTGGATCATGAAATAAAAATGAAAAACTTTGAAGTTACATGATAGCAGCTTTCAATCTTTGTGGAGTAGGGAGGGGATGGTATTGGAATTTTGAGCCAAATACTACACTTTGAGAAATTTTTTATTATTATTCAAATTTGCTTTTTATGCTGCTGATAGGAGTAGTAGTTCCCTGTGCAACCCCTTTCCTGTATATACATTGCTTTCTAAGGGGAAAAGAAAAGTTTTAGAGAGGTGACAGTAAAGGGTTTTGACCTACCAGATAGTTGATACTTGAGAGATGCTGGCTCTGAAAAATTCACATTTAAGAATGTATAGGAATGTACATCAAGAACTGTCTGGTGTAGAACTGCAGCATTGTTTATTTAGAGTACATGAACTGTGATTTAAATGCCTCTAGCTAATATTCAGGAAAACTGCTTATGGCTGCTAAAGCCTTGCCCTAGACAACCTGCCTGCTGCTCTGTTAAAACTGTGACTCTCAGGTTTAATTATAACAACACATTCTGCAAGTACTGTGTTGATAAGGATGTAGCACATAAGCTGCTGTGTTTTGGATGATCAGCTGGTGTGGTAAAAGTTCTCTTTCATTAGGTACTTTGAAAATGGAATGGAGATTACATTAAATTTAATGCACATCATGCCTATGTTTTTAACTGCTGTTTCCTTCAGTGTTGATCCTTTCCATGTTGATGTTTGCAACTGGAAAACTTTTTGTGTGATGATTTCTCACAAAGTTGTAAGACAGAAAAAAGATACAGTCAATTTGTTTGTTTAGGTTGTGATGTGAAAGAATTGTGTCTCTTTTAAATCTATCAGCTGTTTGGGGGGAACTCTTTCAAACTATGCACGTTTTTTTCAAACTCTTTGTTTTAATGTATGTCTTGCCATTCTCTGCTCTTTCCCTGTGCTGCAAAAGTTATTAATGTAAATTTATGATCTTGAACCAACACCTTGGAATAAAACATCTGTCGCGTTGGCAATTTTATTTCCTCTTTATTTTTTTATCTTTTTCGGTTCTTGGTTTTGCTTCAGACAGAAATCTTACGTTCTCTGTTAAAGTCTTGCAACTTGTCATACTACTATTCCTCCTTAGACATCTTCAGTTCCCTTTACCACCACATTGCTGACTTTGTCCTGTCTTTGAAATGTGCTTGGCCTTTTAGTTTATTTATTTTCTAAAACTTATTTCTTTCTTGTCCCTTACCTTATGTATGGTCCATTGCTTTTTGCTACCTGCTTACTAGAAAACAAATTAACCCAAACCTGAAAGAAAACTATTAAAAGCAGAACATTTATCTAAATTCTAGAACTATTTTAAGAGATTTTTATCTTGTTGTGCCTGTGTTGTTACTTGCTGTCAGTGCCCCTCTTAAGAAGGATAGGTTACAATGAGCAATGTTACTGTAAAGACTAGCAGAGATTATCAGAGGTATGACAGATCTTCGCACAAAGGAAATTAAGGATTCTTCAGTCTGGAAAATGCTAATTGAGAGGGACTAGAACAGAGGTTAGTAAAATCATGAAGAGCACTGAGGTGAATGGAGTTGTTACTGGTCTCTCCCAGCATAACAATTAGGGGACATCAAATGGAATTAGCACATGGAAGGCTCACCAGAGATTTTTTTGGTTCAAGTTATTTTGCAATGGAGGGGTTTAGATTCAAGGAGAGACTTATTGACAAGTTAATAGAAAAGAAATCCATCAGAAGCTGCTGGTTACAGAAATATCTTTCTGACAAAACCCAGTTGGAAAGACGAAGGGATACTGGGGGGGCTCAACATCCGAAATGCTTCCTGGGCTACTTCTGATGCCCATTGCTAGGACTAGATTGCTGACTTAGACGGACCTCTGGTCCTCTGGTCCAGTATGTCCTATCCTCATGATCCCTGAAACATTGCAGGACTATAGATTATAGACTGGTGAAAAGACATGGTCAGAAATATTTCTTTTTCATTTTTTTTTTTTTTAATTAGCATTTGTTAATGGAGCCCTGCTTGCAATTTTTTTAATTTGGTTTCATCATGCCAAAAAGGCATGCTAATCATTTTGTTTTATATGCCTGATTTCTGTGTCAGAGTGAAGAGCTAAATGACTGTCACTGAAACAGACGTGGATGGGTCCTCAGAGCCCAAGACGTTTAGTATTGGTGATAAGCATTGTGTCAGACTGAGAAAAAGTATATCATATTCTGCTACTCATGGCTGAGATCCTATTATATCTGACCATGCCTGACAGCTCTAATGCTAAAATGTGAAGGGTCATAGAAAATTAGTGTAATTTCAATGGCTGCTTTAGAGCAGCAAACATTAAGTCAGTTCCCAAGAACAGTTCCCTGGTGCAACCCTTAATAAATTCAAACTTTATTTTTAGGGATGACCTTTAGTAATGCGAGCCTTGATCCATTGAGATGCTGTTCACTTTTGATGCATCTCCAAATCCCTTTTTTATGCATTTTAAATCAACACATGCTTATTCTGAATTTATGTGTGTGGATAGACGGAGAGATGTAATTTAAACACATCTGTTCAAATATGCATTTCAGATCAACTTGGTGCCGGTTCTCATAATACGGCTGAGTTTTTGACGGGTATTATATCCCTAAAGTACACAGCAGATGGTATTTATTAGAGATTGAATGGAAATGAAGTTTAAGGATGTTGAGCTTTTTGTCTTAAGTCGCTCATTTTTTAATCATAAAACAATAATGATCTGAAGTTATAAATCTGTAATGAAGTTCTATAAAATGTTTATTGTTTATGGGGAGAGTAGAACACCTTATAGCTGAATTAAGTTGGTCCAAGCCTTAACTGTTTAGTTTTTGGTTTGGGTTTTTTGGGGTTGTTTTCTTTTAAGGAAAATTGATAATGGGAAGTATTATAATGCTTCTCCTAAACCATTTGGGCTGTATCTAGTAGGAACTCAGGCAACCTTCATGATAATTGTTTGAAGAGAGTAAAACCATGTGTACTCTTTCATCCTCAGGCAGTGAGCCATACTAATTATGAGATATACTTTTTATCTAGGTCACTATTCCCTGGTAACAAGGACAGCCCAGTCCCTACTTGCACGGAGTCCTCCACACCTATACCTTCTCAAGCTGAGCTCTGGAAATCAGGTCTGCTTGCTGCCTCCAGGTGTCATTCAGCCCAGTTTCTGAAAGAGCTCTTCTGGGGGCAGGAGGTGGGTTGGGAAAAGAACAGTCATTAAAAAAATACCTGTTCTTGCTCTCAGTTAAACTCTGAGAGCTGTTGGATTGTGCTTCTTAATCACAGATACAATTCTACAGCCTGTTTAAGATGACTTACATCAAAACCACAAACTACTCCAAATTCAAGCCCAACATATTAAGCTGCACTTGTAAATCTGTTGGACACTGCTGATGATCGCAAAGCTCTGGTGTAACATGTTCCCTATGGAATCACCAGAAGGAGCGGCTTCAAGTGCTCTGTAAGGTGTGGAATGCAAAAAGCAGGATACATCCCCTGACTCTGTAGCTGTAAGGCTGGACTTACTATGTAGTTTCTGCTACCTGTGAAATTTAAAGTGTTTCACTATGAACCACCTCCAAGTTAACTGGTAGGATTTAATGGCCTTGCCAACTATTCTCCCAGGTGTACATACCTTCCTTCAGGGAAATTTGCAAGAATACTCTGAAAAAATATGCTGAGGTTTTCTCTGTGGTCCTGTCTGGCTTTCATTTGTCTGTTTTATTGTTTTTTAATCAAAGCAAGCATATAAACAATATGGCATTACATTTGTTTTTCTGGTTTGTTGTGTCTTGGGCATCAATTTCAGAGGGATATGATCCAAGCTGTGAAAATAGGTTTTAAAAAAGTATTAAAATTATGCTTTTTACATACATAAACACAATAGACTTACTTAAACATCTGATAGTATTTGTTGTCTCAATAGTTGAGTAAAAAGTGAGTTGGCTTATAAATGAAGCCACTTAAATACTTTTACATGCAGTATCAACCTAGTTACCTTTTTTTTGCTTTAATTCTGCCAAACTGAGGTGAAACAGAACTGATTTGTGAGACAAACTGGAATTGTCTTACACAGTAATAGAGAACATATTGACATTTGAAATAAGATAATTTCTTATGTAATTCCTATATACATTCTCTTAAATAATAATGTTCTTGATGTATATATAGCTGCATTTTAATAAGGTGTCTTACCAAAGTATTGTTTATATCTGGCCATAATGGCCAGTATGTTATCATTTAAGAGACTTTACATAGAAGTGTTTATGACATACCTGTTGTCATTAAACCAAGGTGCTTTCCAGTTTTACTCCATGTGTAAATCAGTTCAGCAGTTGATATGAGGATTCAAAAGAACTTGTTTTTCTGACACAGAGGTTCTGAACTCACACATCCTGGACTACTTTTAAACACATATGGAAAAGATTACTAAGAAAAACATTTTCAGTGGATATCCATTTATTAGATGCCTGTTCATTCATTGTGTAATTTAGAGTAAATCATAAATGGGAGAGGATGAAGAAATGCATAAATTATGCTCAGGTTTAGTCCCCCAACTCCAGACACTTAACTTAGGAGTATATCGTCCTGTGCTGGATTCATAGTCCATGAGTCCATGGAGAGAGAGAGAGACAGAGAGAGGCACTGGGGGATTTCAGAACAGAAACAGGCTGAATTCCTTTCTCAAAGTGTGGGGATTTTTCCATGGCTTAATCCTCAGGTTAATCTCCATATAGCCAAGAGAGAAGCGGGGTGAAGTTTCCTGTTGTTCCTTGATGGTGCTTCCAGCTGAGCAGTCTGTTTCTCTTGTGCTAGCTCCAGTTGGTGTGACTCCTCAGTGTGCCATTAAAGTTGAAGTCAGAAATCCCACAAGACTAGGCCTGATGGAGAAAAGAGAAAAGGGAGTGAAAAGGGCTTCTGGAAGACTGTGTGTGGTCACTGGGAAGATGCAAACACATCCTTTGGCTCCAACACAAAATAGCACATTGTGATGCCTGTTAGGCTCTGTAAATACGCTTGAAAGACCAACTCAGATACCTTCAAATTATTTCATCCATTAACCCCATTTCATGTTCTCTGAGTAAGCTTATACTGCGGAAGCATTCTAAAATATAAAATAATGTATGATGCTGAAATAACATTTCAGAGTAGGTTGGTTTCATTTTCATAAAAATTCTGGGTTTTTTTCCTAATATTTTTTCAATGCAAATTTCTAATTTATGAATCAAGAAGTTGCTATGTCATCACACTTTTTGTTTTTACTTTAATTACTATAGATTACACAGGGTGTTCTCATACCCTTCTGTAAGACTACATAGTGTTTTCTTTTTATTCATATTGCTATTTATTCAAATCCATTATTTTTAATTCAGAATCCAGTATTTTGTCAAACTGTAAGGGGTAGAGGTAGCTGGTCTTGCTTAAGAGCAAGTTGGTGGCTTTAAGTTATTTCTGGATTTAAGTGTTAATTGCTGAAATGGAAGTGGGAAGAATATGTGATCATGCAAAAGAATTTCAAGTGGTCATGTGAGTAGCTGAAGGTGATAATTTTAGCTGCTTTACATAATTTCTTCCCGGAACGTGGATTTGGTTTGTAATGGTTATTGCTAAAGGAAATGTTTTCTGTAGCTAAAACCACATTAAATGGTCCATGTAACAAGTGAATCCTAGACATTTTCACAATTTTGCTGCTGCTTTTCTTAGAAATACCGCTCTTCAAAAATGGGGGTGGGATGGGTTGGGGGGGTGGTCTTGCTGTTTTATTTTTGTCAGCTCTTATCCCTTTTATCTTCTTTCTAAGTCGCTTGTCTTCCAGGCATCAGTCAGGTCCTTGGGTCTGATTTTTTTCTCTGACCCCAGAGGTTGACTTGGTTCCTCTTTAGTCAGAAGGCAAGATGTTGCTTTTCTTCTGTATTCTTTCAAACACATCTTGTTCTTCCTTTCTGTGAGGTTTGGATACCTGTGCTGTCAGCACTTGCTCATGGGTGTGTTGGCCCTTACAGCATCATACTAAAACAGATGCGTCTTCACTGTAAGGTGAAGCAGTTGCTTCTTTTTTGAGTATTCAGAATTGCCCAGGATTGATGGGATTTGCATTTCTGGTCTAGTTCAGAATGGCAAACCATCAGTCTGGTTTAGTAGAGGGAAGGGATTTATATATGTAGAGGGACATAGGGGAGAAAATAAATATTAGAAATTATAAATGTTAGAAAATATAATATTCGAAAATATAAATGTTTTATCTTATAGATGGCTTTAATCATTCTTCTAATTCATCTTGTTCTGAAATTCCACAGTTTTGTTGTAAAACTTATCAATTGACAGTCAACATGTTGTAGAGCTTCTATCCTACACCCTAAAAACCATTTGTAGAAACTGAATAGTTAGGCCAACTATAAATGAGTTTATGTAATAAATGTTACAGGGGATGTTCAGCAGTGTTTTCTTTGTTTGCTTCAGAATAGATAAGCAGCATTTGGTGTAAAATAATAATAGTATTGGCTGATGCACAAGAACTTGTTTTTATGTGATTTTGGATCATATTTCATAGATGGAGCAATTCTTAAACATCATCTGAATCAAAGTAATAAAGAGTTTTGTGCTGCTTTCTTTCAGGCTGTCAGAGAAAAGGTCACTTTAATTTTCAAGTGTGTATGTGTTTTATATTTTTCCATAATGATATCTTTTTCCCCTCTTTTTTCATTAAGAAATTATGATTCACATGTGGAACTAATTGTACATATTTTTGTTCATCACTGCTTTGAAAAGTCTTTAAGAGCTTGATTTTTGTCATTTTGGACTTTGAGTGAAATCTCATGCTTTTCTCCCCTTTTTAAACTGCTTGTTAAACAATATAATCAGCAGTGATATAAAAATGCACTATGCAATGTCATATTTTAGGCAGTTACACTGGATTGAACTGTAATTAATTGCTGTTGCTGAATACACCGTGGTCCTTATTCTCTTTTTGTATCCAGGCTTTTCTTTGTGTGTAATAATTCCATCCAGGAAGAAATCTAATTACTAAGATAATTAACACCTTATCAGCAAATGGAGTTCAGACATTTGTAGAGTTTATGAATTTTTAAAATATGTAATTTCCTTTTAACTGAATGACAACTGGTGTTATGGAGAAAAAGAGCATATTTTATTGTATCTAGCTTGATTGGACCTTATAATTCATGTTGCTATAGAAACAACCAGGCCTTTATAAAGGATGGTATTACTACTACCATTGGTAATAAATGCTTTGACTGTTGCCAATAGTGTCATTAAAATGGATAAAATAACTTCATTATAATGGTTTTTTCAAATGTAATGAATGTTCTGTTCATGTTCTGAGAAATGGCAGCTGATGTTAGGTGGCATTGGTTTATAAAGTACTCTTTCTTCCATGAGCTTACTACTGCTACCAAGATATTTGTGGTATGAACAAAATCATGTTGCAGGGTGTGGTGCTGCTCTCTTCACTCAGTCCTTAAAGATAAGGAATTTTATTGTTACTTGATGTCAAGCAGAAGTTCATGTCTTGATGTTTGTCAGTCTTGGGAAAGCAGTGGTGACTGAGGGTGCTGAGCCCTCAGCTCTGGGAATTTCTGCTCTTCTGCACAACATCCAGATTGTGCTTCCCACTTAGGGTTGTTGTATCAAGTTCTTGAAAATATTCAGTTTTATAGTGGTTTTGATTTGTTGTTCAAATGCCACCTTTTAACCTCAAAATTCGCACATTCAGACTCCACCACTCATATGGTGGAGTCTGAATTTGTGAATTCAAAAAGGAATTGATAGAATTTGGTTTCTTTGCTGGGGATTTTTCATAAGGAAAAGGTGAAAGAAGATTCTAATAATAGATGATAAATTCCTGTGCTGCTACCTATATGTCCAGGCACATGCTAAAAGAAGGGCAAGGCATTAATATAAGCTCATTGCCAATACTTGCAGAAAAAAAAAATTAAGTTTGGGGGAAAAAAATCACAAAATATATTTACTACCATGTACAATTTGTCTGAAGGCTGGTCTGGTAGATATAAGCTGTGGTCTAATACTGCACCTAATAAAATTAATAAGAACAGTATTCTCTGCTTCCCTTTTTTGGGGTCTTTTGCCAACAGGTTTTCCTTTTTCAGTACAACTCATTGTTTCAGGAAGTTTTTCTTTCAGGAATTTTTTCTTTCAGATATTCAAAATCAAGTTTCTTCACTCACTATAGTCACAGCATTATTTTTTTTTCTGTGGTGATGTAGTTCCTAATAAGAAATTATAGTTTTCTTTGGCTATTTGAATGCTTTATAAATGTAATTTGGATTACATGCACTGACATTCACAGTTCTGCATTGTCTTAACCGGATGAGGGGAAGGGAAACCTTCCATCCATTTCTTTAAGGTTAGAGACAGTCTTGGAGACCCCTTCTTAACCTCAAGTGTGAACTTTGCTTGTGACAGTTGTCTTTATGCCATTCACCCCTAAAACAATCTCTTTCAGCTGTTCTGTTCCCTTGCCTGTGCCCTATATAAGAGCTGTAGTATTATTTAGATTGGAAGGGACCTCTGGAAGACATCTCATCTACTCCCCCTCCTTGAAACAGGGCCAGTTCCAAGTTAGATACCACCAATATTTATATAGAATTCTTCCTTTTCTCCAATATTTTCTGCAGTTTATCATTGTTACTGGCAGTGTGGGGTGAACTCTGCATTGTGGAAGCAGTCTCATCCGTGTCGAGAGGGAGCACTATGTGTTTCTGCCTCTCTCCAGAAGATGCTTATCATTATTCCCACTGTACACAAAGCTCAGTCTGGGTGCAGGCCTTGATGGCTGCTCCAGTATCTACTGGGGAAAGTGTTCATGGCATGTTCCCACCATGTCCAGGATGGTGGTAGTGGCACAATTTCAACTGAAGCCCCCTAACTTCACCCTCTCCTGTGCAACCTTCTGTGTCTGTGGGTTGTCTGTCAGCTGTGCTGCCTTAACCTGGTGTGTGTGAGGGATCTGCATATTCAGTCCAAGGGGAACAGTTAGGAAATGTTGACATTGCTTAAATAACAAGAGAACTCACTGCCCGTGCATGTGAACTTAAGTATTTTGTTTTCCTTTTAAAGCAAGGCATAGGCCGATGTTTTAGAATACTGAGTCAATTTTTAAGTTGTGACTAAAGATGTATTTTTGGCTTTAAAGCCAATTTTGTTAAATTTGCTAGGTGATATGGCATGCCAGTCCCCTCTTTCAGATATCCTGTTCTACTTTGATAGCAGCCTTATAAAATATTAAATAGTTGACATTTTCTAGTGACTGAGTCTCAAAAGGTTTGCATTTTATCGATTAAGCAATCAGAATTCAAGAAATAACAAGGTGTGCTGATTACCTCTAATTTTGATTGAAGGAAGAGTTGATCCAGATGTTTTCACTCTTCTGTCACAATCCTAATCCAGTATTTGCTGCAGTATCTTCTATTACTGTGCTCTCAGATGAGCACCAGATGCATTTCTCATTACCTAACAATGGGGTTAAAATCTTTTTCTCCCCCAAGATCCTTGTAGGTCTCAATTTCTGTAGATAAAGTTGAGGGTTATATGTCTATGTACACTAGCTTTTAAGGTGCAAGACTTCTACATGTCCTCAGTTAAGTGTTTCTTTCTACTTCCTTTACAGAGTGCCTGGAATAACAATTGCTACAGACATCATTTGTGGATTTCCAGGAGAGACAGATGAAGATTTTCAAGAAACGATGAAACTTGTAGAACTGTACAGGTTTCCAAGTTTGTTTATTAATCAATTCTACCCACGTCCAGGAACCCCAGCTGCAAAAATGCCTCAAGTTCCAGCTGCAGTGGTAAGATGCATTTTCAGATGGCTTTAATACATAAAGCATGTACACAAAAATGTACATTCTGCAGAACTGTGCCACATTCAAGTGAAGGATTTTTTCAGTCCGGTAAGGGAAATGATGCTAGGCTAGATCACTGAATGTGTTTTCATATAGAAATGACTGTTCAGATTGTCAGTATGGGTAATACTGTGGTTATACTGAAGATCTTGTCTGCTTTTTATCAAGTTTGGGGTGAATGACTACCAAGAGTAGTAGCTGATTGTTTACACATAGAAATGTTTTCCATTTTAAGACTTCTGTGACTCCAGCATTCTCAAGCTTATCATGCATAATTATGCAAAGAATTAATAACAGTGATCTTCTCTGATTTATTTGTCAAATATTAAATTCACAGGCCACTTATCTTGAGACTGTCCTTATGCACTGCTCATTTACTTCCTTCAGCCTGCAGGTTAAAGGCCATTAATTAAATTCCTTCCTTCCTTCCTTCCTTCCTTCCTTCCTTCCTTCCTTCCTTCCTTCCTTCCTTCCTTCCTTCCTTCCTTCCTTCCTTCCTTCCTGCCTTCCTTCCTTCCTTCCTTCCTGCCTTCCTGCCTTCCTGCCTTCCTGCCTTCCTGCCTTCCTGCCTTCCTTCCTTCCTGCCTTCCTTCCTGCCTTCCTTCCTGCCTTCCTTCCTGCCTCCCTCCCTCCAACTTCCAACAGTCTCATCTTAAGTTCCAAACTGTTTTTATAAAGAAGGTACATGGCTATTGATTTTATTTTGCTAGATATAAATAGCTATTTATAAGCAATAATGATAGCAATCATATCAGAAGGCATGGTTTGATTTATTTCAAAAAAATTGAATTTTTATTTTTGTAATCTGAATCTCAAAACAGGAAAGTATACAAGATTGATGCCTGTAGTAATTCAGCTCATTACTGTATCATTTTTGTGGGCATAAATAACATTTATTTTTCCTTTCAGTGTAAGAATGAAAGTCAGCCAGCAATGTAAATCAATTTAAATGAAAAACCTATTTCTTTCAATTTATGTATCCTGGTACACCAACATAAAGTCAAAACAATATATTGGAACTTGTATTCCTGTACTTATGTGTCTGAAAGCTAAACAAAGTATCTCTGTTTATTCTCAGTATGTACCATGAATTCCATAGGATGTGTCCACTGCTGGAGACATAAAATAAGATTATATCTGGCTTCTTCAATTTGCTGTTTAGTGTAGTGAGCTGGAGCAATTTATTAATTTATTATAGACTATCTCATAATGGGAAATTGTAAGTTTTCAAGTGTAAATGCCTGCTGTTGAAGTAGTCTCCTTAGTGTAACCAACTCACATGGTTGCATTATTTATCTTAGTCTTGAAGACTTTTTCGATATTTTGATACATGAAAAAAGGTTCAGAAATGTAATTTTTGGAAGGTAGGAAGCTTTAAAATCATAACATTGGTTTGTGTTTCAGGTTTGTATTCCTATGCACAAGTTCTTAAGCATGCCATTTTCACAGGAGGTGCAGAGAGCTTAAGTTAATTTACTCACTTCTGTTTAACTGGGTACTTATGGGAAGACAATCTGTGAAGAGATAAATTATTAAAAGAACATTAGCTGTTCTGTAGTTAGAAGTATTAGCTGGAAAATGGTAATTGTCAATTTAACCCAGTTTTACATTCTTTCTTCTTATTTGTAGCACTAGTACTTATTGCTTTCAGTGAAATAGAACCTTCAAAGAAGATGGGGCCTCTAATCCAGGGCTGATGAAAATCTGTAATTAATAGATTTTGTTTCTCTTTTTTCTTTTTTTTTCTCCTTGTAGTCCTTCAAAAATCCTGTGTTATGAGATCCTTTGTTCTTTTATCTCTTAGTAGAAATGGAGAGCAACTAGTCAAACAGAGCAGGAAGAGCTTGTGCTAATCTCCTATGTTTTATATTCACATTACTTCTAGACAGCAGCTGATGGTCTTTCCTGCATTACCAGAAATGGACAGGCATTTTATTTGTTATTTCTTGCTTAGAGTAACTTATGTTTCTCTGCTAGGAAAAGGAAAGTAGCGCACAACCGTCCACGTTATGCACTCTGACCCTTTCATCTTTTAATGAAATATTATTCATGTTAATGAAGGCATTTTATTGCATTTGCATTGGGTAAGAAATAGCACATGCACTGCCACACAGCTGGTCTGGGCAAGAGCCTCAGTGTGCATTGGATCACCAGGCTGCACTTGGGAGCTTGATGCATCCACGAGGTGTTCATGACAGTATCCACTGCAGTGGATCTGTTGGTAGCATTTCTTTATGGGAAAAGAATTTTGTCTGTACAGATGTTTTTTAAACATCTGTTTAAGAACAGATGTTGAATCAGTGAGCAAGTTATTTGACAACTCTTATTCTTCTTTTCTTCTTTGTCATGTTTTTCTGAAGGCTGAATATATTTGCTATGTTGTTTCAGTTTTTATACACTTCTGCAGTGGACAAATCCATTGCTAGTTGCAAACTGCTCCACTTTATTGAGTTCCTCTTCAGCAATTCTGACTCAAGATGGCTTTGGTGGTTCTGCCCAAGTATCACAGCTGCAACAAAAACATACTTATCGTGTCAGTTCCTTTTAGATTAGCTTTTTTTGGAAGACTTTACCACTTCTAGAGACAATCTGTAGAGTATGAAGCATAGTAATATTTAGTACTTTTATATTTTTAGGGGATGGTTTTGATGATGATCTTAAATATAATTGCCTTTTGGGAGAAAATCCTCATTTGAGATTATCTGAATAGAAAAACAATCAGTAGGTCTACATGGAATCATCCCTTCACATAGATAATTTATCACTGAAAGCCTTACAGGCACCAATATTTTGCTAAAATGGCAGATGACACTAATCCAGATGGATGTTTCTGCCATCATAAATTCAGAAAAGACAGCTTAGGCTGCAGGCCTTTCTTATTTCTCCTGGAGAAAAAATGTCCATGGAGAATCAGACATCTGTCTGAATGGTCTCATCATTTAATAACCATCAATTAGATTATGCTTACCACAAACACTCTTTCCAGTTTAGAGAAAAGTCAAAACAAACCTGGGCATGATTTTTTTTTTTAAGAAGCAATTATGGTAATGCTGAGTCATGTGCATGGAAAATGAGCCAAGATGTTGTCCAGAACTTAAATGCTACCCAATTGTTTTTTCTTTCCTTTGCCCCCATTTTTTCCATGCACTATTTCAGAGATGAGTCTGGATGCTCTTTATGTCCAGTGGGTTGAAAATTCTCACTCTGAAATGTGTTAACGATGAAATGCTAATTTGTGTATTGTTACTGCTGCTATTATTGTTTTTATGTATCTGAATTTCTCAATTTCCTTGCTGTGCTTGCTTGTAAAAGTGATAGTGCTGATAACTGCATAACTCAAATTACAGATTCTAGTTAAACTAGTAATAAGCAATATAAGAGAACATGACTCAGATGTGTCTGGTAGGGAACTCATATTTAGCTGCATTGCAAAGGATCAGAATAATTCTAAGGGTGAAAGTTACTTTTTTTCTTGAAAATCAAAAGCATGTAATGCCTTACATTTTTGATAACTTCTCTGGTCTTTATTTTTTGAAGGCAGCTATTACTCATGTGGGGACTTTCCTCTGTCCTTGTGATTTGGTCCATCATAATTTCTGAAACATTAGGGGAGATTATCATCTCAGGAACAACTTGACTTCTGTCACATGGAAAATACATGAGGAAATAGTAATTTTGAAAATAAGGATCTTAACAAGGTACAATTAGGTTCATCTCTACTGAGAATAGGAGATGGTAGCTGTTTTGAGAGCAGTAATGTGGCTGCAACTTCATGATTACACTGCTATCAACTGCAGTGTGGATTCTAATTTTTCTGTATACATTTTCAATAGTGTAAGAAATTCAGTTTCAATTATATATTCACTTTCTCTTTCCTTTTCTCTTTATATCACAAGATAATTACATTGCTTCGAGCTAGAAAATTTTGTCAGTCAACTATTGAACATTTCCTTTAATTCCTCTGAAGTGTCTTATTATTTTTTTTCTCCCTGTATTAGTTGTATTAAGCACTGTGCTTACTATACTGAGGTGAATAACCAATTTACAAACTTCATAACTGTCCTGGTTTTGGCTGGAATAGAGTTAATTTTCTTCCTAGTAGCTGGTATGGTGCTGTGTTTTGGATTTAATATGAGAATCATGTTGATACCACTACATGATATTTCAGGTTGTTGTTAAATAGTGTTTATAGCAAGTCAAGGACTTCTCAGCTCCTCATGCCCTGCCAGCGAGGAGGCTGGAGGGGCACAAGAAGCTGGGAGGCTGCACAGCTGGGGCAGTTGCCCCAAGCTGGCCAAAGGAGTATTCCATAGCATGTGGCATCATGCTGAGTGTACAGAGCTGGCCAGAGGCAGCTGCTGCAGCTGCTCGGTCACCCTGAAGAGTTAGAAAACCAACACACTGTTAGTACATTCACCATTATCAGGAGAAATAAATATCAGTGATCAGACCTTGTATGCCTCTCCATTTAATCAAATCATCACTTAGATCTGTTCTCATATCTCCCAATAACAGGAACAGTACATAATGCACTAAGAGATTTTTTCCATAAGGATAGCATAATACAATATACACCTCACTGCTGTCTGCCAGACAAGTTGTATTTGATCATCTCTGTGGGAGCAGAAATTTTGTGGCCTTTATTCTATAATGGCTACTTATGTTTCTTAGACTGCTTTACTGTTACTTCCCTCTAGGAGATCTCCAAGAAGTTTCATAGTACCCTTTCTTAACTGCGTGGCTGCAGATCCACGAAATCTCTCTTTGATTCGATTTCTGCAAGGCACTAGAAATGCCTAGAAATAGGCATTCTTGAGTGCCAGTAGATACAGTGTGATGTTTACCTCCTTTGCTGGATGGATGGGTATAGGTTTTGTAGTTCTGAATCTCTGCACACAAGCAGCTGAATGTTCTGTGGAAATTCATGTGCTCTTACCTATTCAAAAGACATGATTTCCCAAATGTTGCCAAACTGTCCCAGCCTCACTGAAAAAATAACCACTCACTCCTGTATCAGGCAATATTAGCTGTCCTCTACTTTGGCACTTTTTAACTTCAGGTATGTGGACAGCAAATGGAATAGCATTGCTTGTGCAAAGGACACCTTTAGCCATGTTCAGAGCTCAAAAGGAAAGGAGCACAAGTGGACCTTGTAGGTGTCCCATCAAAGAAAAGGCTGGTAAGCTACCTGCTAAGCAGACAGTGAGGAAAGAAGACAATTGAGGACCACTCTTGCCTTTGAGCATATGTTTCAGACTTCAGTGGGTAGTGATGGGGCACAAGGTACTTGGGAAGGCCATGGTCAGAGCTAAAGCAAGGAAAGAATTCATCTGCTGTCCAATATGGATTTAGAAATAACTTGCTAAGGTTTCATGTGATACATGACAGAACCAATGGCACTGTTAAGCACTTGAAGGTTGAGAGAGTTCAGCTTCAGGTGGACTTGATTAGTTAATGTGATTTAAATGTCCAGACAGGAAGGTACCACCTCATTTCTAATTCTCACAGACCAAGCAGAATCAATAATACTTTTTGCATCAGATTAATGGTGGCCAATCCAAAGATCATGCAATGAGATTATGTAGGGATATTCTTCTAAAATTAAAGAGGAATGCTGCAGCGATCATAAGGTGGGAGAAAAGAAAAGTAAGTAAAAAAAGAAACAATGCCACTTATTCAGCAGTACTGTTTCTCCACTGTATTGTCACTATGAGCTCCCTTGTTAAGTGCTGTGACTAACTGGCATTACATGCCCCAGGAATTGGATGCAGCTGTGATAACTGCTCCTGGTGTATCAAAGGTTCTTGGCCCCCCTGATACACATCTCCCCTCCCCAGCACTTGCAATACTGCATGGTGTAACATGCAGAACGTTCTTCATGTGTAAGAGAAGCCAAGACTGATTAATGTCTGATTTTGTCTGCTGAACCTCTGTACTGCAATCTGTTTTTCAGCAGTACACTTTTATTTGCTGTTTGTTATTCTGCTAGAATAAAAACCTGAGTGAATATTTTCATGACAACTTTGGGACCAGGGAGTTAAAAATGTGAACACTGGAGGGGAATGTAGAGCATGAACAAAAAACCAATTTATAATTCTTAATATTTTTCACTGAACTGCTCTAGTATTCCAAGCTAACATTTTCCATCAAGTTGCTTTCTAGTAGTTTTATTTACATCCATGTTCCCTTATGATTTTTGTGAGAACAGCATGTGAGGTACTGCAGAAGGCCCTACAAACCATTGATAGCTATGAATTCTCTCATCTATAAACCCAGTTATTCTTTGATGGGTTTTATTTTGATTGGTGTGTCTGTTGGTTAGTGCCATATCAATGTTGGTTCCTTTTGTTACCTTCTAGATGATTAGAAATAGTTTTGGATTATTTCCTCCATGTTTTTTTCCCAGTTATTCTATAAACTGGTTGACCTGTGAAAGCCTGGTTCTTTCTTTCCTCTGTTTAGAAGATGGCCGAAACATTTGACTGCTTTTCTGCTGTATCTTTAAATCTACCCCAGCATATAGCCAGAACGTCAGGTTTTTGCAATGATTTCAAAGGAGCAGAATTACCTGTGAATAGGGGTTTTGTGGTTAGACAAAACTACCGAACAGAATTTTGTAAGTGCTTAAAGCCATTTTGTTTTAGGCTAGAATCAGCTCAAGCTCAAACCACCTTCAGTTATATGACCAGGCGCTGAAATGAAAATCTGTTTTTGTTGTTGTGGGAGACAGTTGAGCTGGTAGGTTTTAAAATAGGTTGAACCCTTTTTGAGAGCTGTAAACGGTCTGCCTATGGAGCTGCTGAAAATTCAGTTCATAGCTGAATCTGGGGAATGAGTTAAATTGCACGGTAACAGCTGGACAGTGCAGAGTCAGACCCCTGAGAAAGGACAAAAGTATTTTTACTCTAGCTTGGAGCTGTGGCTCCTAAATCTTACACTGGTGTAAAATAGAAGTCTTGTGCTTTCAAGGAGCACAACTGTGTTGCTTGAGAAAACAAGTCAAAATTCAAAGCAGGATTGGAAATGCACTTAGGAAACCAGCTTAGTTGGTGTTCTAATTTTTTTTTTTTTTTTTTCAGCAGAAACTGGTTGGAATGAAAATTACCAGCAGCTTCCTTGCAAACTTTATACAAATCAAAGTTGAAAATTAGAACATCTTAAAGTAAAGCACAACTATGAGTTCAGTCTAGGCCATGTTGTTAAGAAAAATAATTGGAAAATAAAATATGGAGAATATACATAAGGAGGAAGAGGGGGAGTTCTTCCTAAATTTCATTGTCAGGCCAGAAATAGTTACAGAATTTGCAAGAATAATGAAACTGCTTTTAAGATCATGTAACTTTGTGGACTGATGCTTGCAGCCATGTGCAGAACATATGTTGTATAAAAAAATAGTTTTGGAAAGTGCAGTCCTCCAAGATTTGTAATGGCCATGAGCATTCATTACCCATCCTCCTTCCCCTGTGAGTCTGTCTGAAAACCTTGATGGAATTGTGAGATTTTTAGTTGCAAGGAAGCGGAAATAGCACCAGGGGTTTTGAACACCACATACTCCTGAGCTGAATAGAAGAAAAGGAAGATACTCTCAGAGATAAGGTAGAATAGCCTTTGATTTTATTAGAGAAAACAGTTTTATCTCCAATCTACTCTTTATTCTACTGTCCTGTTCATTGGCTCATAATGAAGTAGAAAAACCATGGAAGAAGTCTTAACTGTGCCTTTTTGTAATTTTTGTAATTTTTGCTTGAATTACATTTATGTAGCTTATGTAAAACTGAAACAAAATGCTCTTTTTCAGTTTGGAATTTTAATTCACTTTATAATCCAGACTGCTCAGAACTAAAAACAGTGCCAGCAGCTTTAGTAATTAGTAACAACTTATTCCCTGAAACTGGATATAGGCATCAGAACAGAAAATTTTCATAATTCCAGACTTCTTCAAATGAGAATGTGGTTTAGGTGTAATTTTTTCTAACTTAACACAGACAGCAAATTCATTTGTATCATGGAGGCAACTAAGCTTGTCCATCATTTGCAAATAATGTAACATTTATGATGGCCCATACAATATGCTTTGGAATGAAAGGACGCTGAAATATCCTGAGGTGGGTTCTTGGTGACCCTTTCTTGAACTTCAGCTTGTCTTTGATAATCCAAGTGCACTCCCTCAAAGCCATCATAGTCAGTCAGGACAGTGAGTGCTCTGGAACTTTAACTTCCACTGTTTTCATTGCTGTACCTGCACCTCTGGTCATGGGGCTAAAACTCTTGGAACCAGGAATTCCTGAAAATCTGGAAGTAGAGTGGAGGATTGAATAATAGATGAAGATAAAACAGTGAGAAGAGTTTTTTTGTTTCTATTGAATTCGTGTGTTGTAGGTGGTCTCTCTCACACAGCAAGCACTTGAGCACTGCTCCTCACAGTTTATACCACACTGTACCCTCTTCAGCACTTCTCTTTCTGTTCTTCTTGGAAGGCTGGAAAACTTGGTGCTTTCAAGGCTGCTTGTGTGTGGTGCAGCACACAGATAAATCACCTCACCAGACCATAAAAAGGAAGAGTGCCCTGCAGACAGGTTTGTCCTGGGCTTATGTATGTCCTGGGCTTAATATGTCTGTAGATACAGATACACGGATATTTTAAAATAACATTTCATTACTAAGCTGTAGTTTGCAGTTCATTCTGGTTTATATTGTTGTGTAACTGGCTGCAATAACTATATTCAAAACCAGTCTATCCCTCATGACCGATCACTTCATTTCTGATTTAGTGTCAATCTGATTTGAAATATGGTTGATACCACAGGCCAAGATTCAGCTAGATATTTTGGTCTACAAATTGTTTTGACCTAAGCAGTCTTCCTAATCAGTTATAGTGGCATCCTTAGGAAATATCCTTCTCATATAGACTGTGAAATTTCTACATGCATTTCAGATACAAAAATCTATCAGAAGTCCGACAGAGCATTTTACAAACTATACCGAATTTGTGGACCCTCAAAATGAACAAGTGCTGAAGGCTTTTTCTGAAATTAATAATTGTTTTGTAAAAGTCTTCAGAATAAATTTTGCATAATTTATAGAATCATAGAATTGTAGAATATCCTGAGTTGGAAGGTTATTGAGTCCAACTTCTGGCCTTGTGCAGGACATCACAAGGATCACAGCCAGTGCCTGAGAGTATTGTCCAAATGTGTCTTGAACTCTGTCAGGCTTGGTGCTGCAACCACTTCCCTGGGGAGCCTGTCCCAGCGCCCAGCCACCCTCTGGGTGAAGACCCTTTTCCTGATATCCAACCTAAACCCCCCCTGACTCAGTGTCATTTCCTCAAGTCCTGTCACTGGTACCAGAGAGGGAGATCACTGCCTGCCCCTCCTCTTCCCCTCACAAGGAAATTGTTGACTGCAATGAGGGCTCCCCTCTGTCTCCTCCAGGCTGAACAGACCAAGTGCTCCCAGCTGCTCCTCACACAGCTTCCCCTCAAGGTCCTTCAGCATCCCCATGGCCCTCCTTTGGACACTCTCTAACAGTTTAATGTCCTTTTTACATTGTGGCACCAGAACTGCCCCCAGCACTCGAGGTGAGGCTGCCCCAGCCCAGAGCAGAGCAGGACAATGCCCTCCCCTGCCTGGCTGGCCATGCTGTGCCTGATGCCCCCCAGGACACAGGGGGCCCTCCTGGCTGCCAGGGCACTGCTGGCTCAGATTCACCTTCACATCGACCAGGACCCTCTCATCCCTTTCCACAGTGCTGCTCTCCAGCCTCTTATTCTTCAGTCCATACATCCAGGTTTGCCCCATCCCAGGTGCAGAATTCAGCACTTTGCCCTTGTTAAATTTCATATGATTGGTGATTGCCTATCTCTCTAATAAAAAGTGACAGGAATAGCAAGCTTTAATCATAAGATAAATTAAAATGTCTCAAATTTACCAGAAGGAAGAAAATTCAGAAACATTTGTGAAATATATGGGTTTGAAGTGTCTGTATTACATAGCTAATATATGGGAGGTAAGAAGGAGGAAATTGCAATGCACGTGATTTAATTGAAAATGCATCCTTCAACAAATTATTTTCAGATAATTGAATATACAGATGACATTGAATATACAGTTGACAGATATTCTGATGAAGATCCTAGCTGTTTTTTGAAAATGTCTGTAATTTTCCATAAATCAGAATCTCTACATAAAATGTAAAATAGTCTAAACCATAATAATTTGTGTTGCTGTAATCTGAAGACAATATTCTTTTAATGTTTGCAATCCTTTTATAGTATTAATGATCAGTAAAGCTGTGTGAAGTTTTATATATTTTGCTCTTTTAGACAATAAACTAAATTTATTTTATTTAAATAAAATAAATAGACAAATGTTGCATGGAGTCATAGAACCATGCTATACATTTTAAAGAATTATTTTGTGTAAAAAAACCCCAAAATATGAATTATGAATTATCTACAGTTCTGTTGTTAATTGGAGCTGGGAAAAAACTCCACTGTCCCATAACATTGATGTGAACTGCTGAATGACACACTATACATTAAATGATATTTTCTATGCATGGATCAAAAATTATTAGACAGTTATTTCTTAAAGCAAGCTGAATATATATGTGGGTCAGTAGCTGAAGAAGAGCAGTGAGTAAACATAGTAATACATAGTAATAACGTAGTAATTCAGGTAGGTTAGGTCAAAAGGCCCCTAATTATCTTCTATGCCTTATTATAGATGGGATCAGAAAGACAGGAATAATGTCAGTAGAGGTGAGGTAGTGATAGGAAGCAGAGAAGTGGTTAGGCCTGTATTGTCACTTCTGTTCTTTCACAGCTTACAGGGCATGGATACAAGCGCAGAAAGAACACCAGGTATGATTTTATCAAGAAATCTGGCTGGGGCACAATGTTTTTTCAGGATCATTTCTAAGAGGGTGATGCATTGAATAACAGAGGTCAAAGAGAATGGTTCAGTGGTTTCTGATCACTTTTTTAAAAGCTGTTTTGCAGACCAAAAAGCAATCTGCAAACTTTGATAACATGGTGGTTCCAGTGGCTTGTCTCATATCTCTGTTGTGGTTATAGGTACACAGATTTAATACTTTATGGATTGAATCTCCAAGCAAGGCTTTTAAATGTACCTTGGTTGGAGTAGTTGCTATCTCCCTCTCTGGTGTTTTGCCAAGTAATTCTGTGGAGATCAAAGTTAGTCCAGGGGGTGTCTTCAGGTAGGGTGCTACCTGCTTCCTTCTAATTTATAAAAGTTCTGAGTTTGGAACTACCCCAGGCCTTTGTAGTTTTGAGATCACAAATGTAACATCAGGGAAAAGAAAGACACAGCTTTTTTACTGATCAGAAAATGGATGTCACTGAAGTCAGAGAATTCCATAACACAAAACGTGGTAGAAAGTGCTGTTTCAGAAAAGAAAGATCCAATCTCATGGTTTTGTGAGTATCTGTTTTTCTGAAGCCTCTGTGCTTTTAGTTATACTGGGGAGGGAAACTGTGAAAATACTTGAAAAGCTGCTTCATTTTTCTCCCAAACTGTATCAAAATTGTAGTTACATTTTTCCCTGATTCACTAAGTTTAATATGACTTTAAATGAAGGGAATTCATTAGATACTAAAGAAGGAGGTAAAGTGGTTTTCCAGATTTGTTTGAAAGAAAAACTGAATACTGCTATTGGTTTTTAGCATGCTCAAGGATAGGGGTGGGATGCTTTATAAACTCTAAATTAAATAAAGTTCCTGTGGTAAAATAAATTTTTTTTAAAATTCTGATCAGCAGTATGTAAAACAGAAATGGGGGAGATGATTGGTAAGTGAGGGAACAGAACTGAAATAAAGACATTAATCTGATTGCCTTGACACATGTTATTATTCACTGTACTCATGAAGGAAAAGAAGAGCATTTGAACAAAAACAGATACATGTTCTTGTGACTGAAGGCAGCCCTGTGTATTGGAATTATTTTAAATCATCTGAGCAAGAAAACAAAGACAAGAGAACTTTGCTGGCAATATATTGATGCTGAGACTTTCAGTGGAACTGCTGGAATCTGCAGATCTGCCACAGTATAAGGCTGGAATTATTAAGAACTGTGAAGGTGAAAATAGGCTTTATAAAATGAAAGTTGAGTCTAAAGGAAAGCAGTAATACCTTCATATTGGGAGTAATTTTGTCCCTTTTATTCCTAGATGAAAATCTGAGAATATTCCATTTAAGTAGCTTCCAAGTAATCTATAAAATAAATACCTCAGTGATATTGTAGTTCTCCTTCACAATAAACATTGCAGACCTATGACACCATGCTTGAAAAGAAAGCAAACAAGTTTTGGGCTACATTAAAATCATCTGAAAGACAGATAATTATCACCTGAATATGAAAAGAGGATCACAAGATAAGTGCAATATACATGTGTGCATGTGTGAACCTACAGTGTTTAGCATTTGTTGTAACTATTCCATTTGTAAAATTATTTTTCTAAAGTATATTCTGATTATAAAAATTTATTATTAGGATACCCCTATTTTTACCCTATTTTCACACCATTATTTGCAAAAAAAAAAAAAAAAAATCTATGGTAGCACAAAATTCTATTCTGGTTTACTTGTGCAGAAAATATTTTAAATTGTTTTAGATTCCTTCTGTACTACAGGGTTTGTTGGGGTTTTTTTGTTGGTTGGCTGATTTTCTTGCATTCTCTTGTTCTTCAAGTGATTTTTCATGACTTCTACGTTATTCTGCAAAAGTAGAATAATAATCCACAGTATAGTCCATGTAAGATATTAGAAAAAGTTTTATTATTGCTAAAAAGCAGTGCACTAGAAAAAGAGTAAAAACACCAAGATCACTAACTCAGCTTTATTGGTGTATAGTCCCAGACTGTTGTCAAAGGAACCTTTATTGTTACTTTACCTTGAACGTATAATATGCATAGTGGATGACCAGTATCCCTTTAATAAATATCAGTAATCAAAAATCTGAGGCCCAGCAAAATGAGAGAGAGAAAGGAAATAAACAGAGCAAAGTGTGTGTTACTTGCATTGCATATCTGCTTGCAGGATGGGGGAAATAATGAAATTGAGGTAATGTGTTGTTTCCTCTCTACTAACATTGTCTGTGTGTTCTGTCCTCAGAAATGTCATTAGTTGATGTTGGTTTCTTGTTCTTATTTTTATAAATATCTTGGACACTACCTGTCTTTTCAGAAGTTAATTGCTTAGGTGCATTTTAGTAACAAGCTTGAAATAACTCACTTAGAAAAAATATTGATTTATTTAAGGAAAACCTTCCATCCTGGCATGCTTATGTGTACAAGCATATACAGTTTTACAGTATTTAACTCAGTCCTGCAGCAGCAGTTTAATTCATTTTCAGCAGATGTTCACATAGTTTTCCTGATAAAGATATAAAAAGTGTCTCCTTTTTATCTCCTATATAATGTGGTATTTTTGCAACTTTTTAACACAGAAAACTGAAAATTTGTTTTTACAGTCATATGCATATATATTTTTTAAGTGGCTCACATCAGTATAGGATCTGAATTTCTCTCTCTATCTCCTCTCCCTGAACTTGTTCCTTTAAGTGCTGCAAACTAAGGACTATCTATCACTGTATGGCAAGCCTCAGAGAAGTACAGGAATAAGCTATGAGCCTGATGTTGCTATGAGACTCCTGGAAGGTCTTTTCATACTAATTTGGAAAGAAAATATAATTTTTTACAGGAATAATTGATATATATCCTCTGTAGGTCTGTGAGCATGTTTGAAAGCAGTAGTGCTGCTGCACGTGGAGCAATATGATAAACTAGTACAGTTGCCTAAGTTCAGAGAGGGCTTTTGAGTGGCTTTTTATGATGTGCTTTTGGCAACATTATTGGTACAGAACAAAGGACTGGAGAATCAGAACATTGAAGAAAAAGAGCAGGGAAATAGAAGGTTTTTTTTGGTCAAAGGGTACTTTAAAGGGATATTGGACTAAGCTGAGGGAACATAAACAGGGGTATGAAGCTATGTTAAAGGAAGAAATTCTGAATAGATATGTGTAAATAGGTAGTTTAGGGACTGAAATAGTCCACTGGAGGTGGTGAAGGAGAAGGAGCTTTTGGACTCTTTACTTTCCACTGTAGCCTCTAGACATGGAGAGGCCTGCTTTACCTTCTGCTCTGTACTGCAGATGAGCTGTGAACCATGCTGCTGCTTTATTTCAAAAACTTATTATTCATACCATATGACTCATGCCAGCTGTAGGAGTTGAAGGGATTACCATTGGAGCAGCATGAATTCCTTGTCCTGTGTGTGTGTTTTGAAATACTACATATTTTTGGGTTTTAGAGATCTGAGTTAAAGTACACTTTTTGTTGTAGAAAGACAGAAGTTATCACTAAGCAACCTTAACTCTGTGCTTATGACATTTTTATCTGTATATATTCAGATTCCATACAAAACAATAAAATGCTGTTTAGATTTAGTTCACCTAAGCCTATGAGCCATCCTGGGAATTTTGGGGCATTTCTTCATCTGCATCTTGAGAAGTTTCTTTGCATGTTTTTCTCTATTAGGAATTTCCAGCATTTCCCCAGTCATGAGAGTTTTAGTTTTGTACAAAAAAAATAAAACTTTTATGGAAAGGTATGAAAGAAACCATAATTTTCTATAATAACAAAAAGATTAAGACTGTGTCAGTGTGTTGTGTGAGGGAAGCCATCTTCACTCTTTCTCTAGCTCAATGTGTAACCAGCATTTTGGTGAGTCTGAAGGTGAAAGATGGTTGCTTTTCCATCATATCATTTTACTGAATGTTATTAAAGTAATTGCAGTCAAAAGAATGCAAGAGAAATAGTCTTTAGTAATAATGAGCAAGACTTGGACTTTTTCTGGGTTTTGTAGGGTTTTCTTCCTAAAAAGATTAGTGGGGTTTCCATAACCAAAACTCAAGTGCTTTAGTCTTCCTCTTGCATGATGCTACATTAAATTAGTTTTTTTCAAGCATTCTTTTTTGTAATCATTTTCATCTCTTTTTAAGTTTTTATCACATTTCTCCAAATAATTTTTATAGTATTTTAAGTACTTTGACTGTCTACAGCTGTACTACCAGAAAAGAAGTCATTGTAAGTTGCTTAACATTTCAGTGAAAATAAAAACTATGTAAAGAAAGAAAATACATAGTTCATGTTGCATGATCAAAAGTTACTAAATTGCCCTATAGTTTCCAGAAGTTAAAATAAATTCTGCAGTCATGCAGCTGTGTATGTAGCTCCTAGCATGCTGGAAACATAAAGAGATCTTTCCAGCTTAACTGTAAAACTACTTTCACAGAAACAATGGCTAAATAAGACACTGGTACAGACTGCAAGCAAGGAGTTCTTGCAGTTGTCTCCCCTTTACACATTTTCTAACATGCAATGATTTGCATTCCCCAGCTATGAGATAAGTAAACAGTGATTTTGACATAATAAAACTTTGAACTCATTTGTGACTCATCCCTGCATTAAAGACAAAGGATGTTTTTCTCCTCTTCCTGCCTATAGGATACAGCTGAGAAATTCTATTTAACATCAGCTGAAATTACTGAAAGCTCTTTGGCTAAATTCAGGAGTTGGATAAGCAGGTTTTGTCTTTGAACTATACTCTGAACAGAACAAATTTTTTTTTCCCTGTGCCTTGGCATTAAATGAGATATCACCTATTAATTTTCCACAATCAAAGCAGTGAGAATATTAGCATCAAAAGAAATTGACAAATAATAAATGATTCTTCTTCAAACTGACTTCCTTTACACCTGGTCTTCTATAAGGCAATACTGCATGTACATGCTAGAATAGTAGACAAGTCTTTACAAGATTGTAGCCTGATCTCTCAGTTTTATTATCTGTATTCTAAAATATTATTTATGATATATTGTGAATTGTTTACACATTCCACTGAGGTTCCACAGATAAATGTTTATTATTTATTAAGGATATTTTCCTTAATATTGTTAATATATATGTTAATTATTTCCTGTAATATTTAATATCCTTAATCTGCATACACTACCCTTCATAACTACAGTTTCATTAACAAAGTGGGGAGAGAATGTGTTTGTACCTGCATACAGCTTTTTAATCAGTAGCTTCTCTCTTTCTCCTTTAACTTTTCTAATATGGCTTATTTATTAATAATCCTTTACAGAAGAAACAGAGAACGAAGGATCTGTCCCAGCTGTTTCATTCATACAACCCATATGATCATAAGGTAAGAAAAAAATATACTATCTCAGTTTGT
Source organism: Agelaius phoeniceus (assembly GCF_051311805.1). NCBI lineage: Eukaryota > Metazoa > Chordata > Aves > Passeriformes > Icteridae > Agelaius > Agelaius phoeniceus. The sequence goes on along the minus strand of NC_135265.1, from coordinate 62,783,324 downwards.
TGTTAAGAAAAATTCCAAACATTTGTGGTAACTATATTTCTTGTTTGATGCAAAATTGAGGAGAAATGATAAAATTGAAATTGCTGAGCATGTTACTTAAATTCTGCTGTCACATAAATGTTTCTTTGTTTCTTTAAGCCAAGCTTGAAAAGGTGCATTTTCTGATTGGTGAAACCAGTGACTCGCATTAACCTCGTAGAAGTATAATTTATAGACTGGCATTAAATCCTGCAAAGTGACTGCATGTGGTATTGGATTCCCCTCTTTTTTTTCCTCTGTGTTTAGGAACTGTGTTACCCTAGAGTATGTTGCTTAGCCTGTTGTGTCAATTAGGCCCTGAGATACATGATACTAATGAATTATCTATTGATCACAAAAGCATCATTCAAAGAGGCTGCTGGGTGAACAGCAGTGGTGGTTGTCTTGGGGAAGAAATAGAAACACGCATCATTAGAACTTGTTTGTAACATCTAGGGGAAAAAAGAGGGGCCTTTCTCATTGCAATGTGAAATTAAAAAAAATATAAAGTTGTTACAAGAAGATTTTGGAGACCCGAGAGACAGAGATCACAGTATTTCTGTGCTATAGCTATGTCATGGGGTTCTTCTGGATGTTATGCAGAAGAGAGCATTAAGCAGCAGACTGAAGGAATTTTGAGTAAGTTTTAAAATATTTTCATGGTGTTCCTCCTATCTCTGATGCCTCTGTGGGCATATTCTTGTAACAAGTGCACAAAACCCTTTAAAAATTTGTCAGCAGTATGAGATGTCTGTCTTTGCTGCTTCTGTTTTGAGAAATGTGAGTGATTTTGCAAGTATCCATTAAAACAAAGAAAGATTTGAAACATTTCTGTTGTTGTTGTTGTTGTTGTTGTTGTTTAGACATTGCAAAGGAAAGTTCTGAACTCTATCTCTTCTTTTCCTGGCCATTTACCAAACATATTGGAAAAAACAGCTAGGTTTTATATTTGGGAGAAGGTGGCAGAAGTATGTATGTGCATCTATCTCTTTGTAGGAACACATGCACATATGCAACATATGTGTAACTACACATATGTCAATGAGAAACACAGTGTGTAAATGAATGGATTAAATTTATCAGGCAGGTTGTTGCTGGGAGAGTTCTGTAGTTACCGGCCACTTGAAAATTTAGTTTAAAAATACATTGTAAAACAGCAGTTATATTCCATAGCTTTAATAATTTCAAGTTAAATTCATCTCTGCTTAGTACTTCTTTTATAAATAGTCTCACATTATTTACGAAGATTGGTGAAGCTGATATTAATGGCCTGTGAAAATGGCCTTAATGGAGAAACATGAAGAATAAAGGAAACTAGTGTGATAAGATTTTGAATGGGATTGTTGCTCCTTCGAATTGAAACATTTTAAGGTAAATGTAATAGTAAGTCAATTAAGATCTAATAAGGAGATGCAACTGGTGAACAAGAAACTTTGATATTCCTCTCCATGCCTTAATTCTCCTGTACAAAACACTTTTTATTCATAGTACAAGGAAATTCCATTATTCTTTTATTAGCACTTTTAATGGAACTTGGCCATTTGTAACTCCTGCTGTCTTCCTGCTCATATCCTTTGTGGCATTATATCAAAGTATTCTCAAATGATTTTGGCTGCAGTTGTGAGGACTTCTGCACTCTTTACAAATTAGTCATCACACAATGTGGAATGGAATATAAATGCTTAAATGTATTCGCTTTTGATCTTTGTTTTAGGACCTTTAATATATTATTAAAAGTAGTACAATTGTTTGATGGGTGATTTTTATACCTCCACTCTTTTGTTGCTTCCAAGCATATTCTGTATATATCTGAGAGTACAAGTGCAGGGGAAAGGACAAGTGAAAGTTTGTATTAAAGTTATGCCCTTTCCATATTTTCCATTTGACAGTGAAGGTTTTCCTTCTCCTAACTACTTCCTATTTGTAGGCTGCAACAAGTTCACTGCAGATTTCTTGCTCTGTGCTTTTAATTTCCACCTCAGCTTCCAATTTCACGAGTGTTGCAGTCTAGGGGAGGGCTTTTAATTTTTGTATTAAATCTAACATTAGTTGGGAATACAGTTATTTCTACTGGAGGTGTGTATTAGCTTTGCTCTAGTTCTATTTTGTTTGATTTACATGGCCAAAGGATTTGAGGGCAGGGCAGGGGCACATGTTGTTTGCTATTTTGTAGATCATTTTCAGGAAGTGTAAAAAGAAGATTTGATAATGACTTTGTGAAAGAGTTGGTGATGCAGGATCATGGCATGAGTGATTGGAATTAGTGGCTTCCAGGATTATTTCTTTCTTGATTAAACAATTTTTCTCTGAGAACCTTTCTAAAATAGATAAGAAGAAAAACTTAAGGGTAAGTTTGTGCTTAGTAGTAGTAGTTAAAACAGATGTGAAAATCTCATTAACTACAGTGGCTTAAACAAGACTTGCTACAAAGATTTGACAGTACTTCATCTTTTTAGGATGAGATATCTCACAGTAAGGAGAAAAATTAATCAGAACATCAGAAAGTGTTCATTCTTCCATGCTTGCATTTCACTCACTAAACCAGAAAGTGATATTTTGATGAAGTAGCTATACTAACCTTACTAACCTTGTTACTATTTATGCATGGTCAGGAGGCCAATAGCTCTTAGAAACAGTAACTGTCCCCCTGAAAATGTTACCTCAATATATATTTTCCAATCTAGTGTAACTTACAGCATCCTGAAAGACATTTAAATGCCTGTGGGTCTTCATTCCCAGATGAAAACCAAGGACTTTTATAGATGTGGAAACAAGGATTTACTTTCCCTTCCACTTCCAGGTGTTGAGTTTTATCTTTTATCCAATGAGGCCTTAATTCAGCAGCAGAGGAGGCAGAGCTTTCAAATTCCTCCTGCAGAAGGAATGGAAAAGAAGGAGAGATACTCTGCTGGTATCAGGAGAGAATTAGCTGAGCTCCTGTATTCTTTAATTCCTAAACAAGTGTAAATTACCATCTAGTTGCCCTTCTCATTATTCAGATAAAACCATTCAACAGCAAATCTCAAAAATTGCCCATTATATACTTCTCCTATCCAGGCAGATTTGATCCTTCTCTCTTTTACCTAGTGTAACTGAAATGCTTTACAGAGCCTCTGACTATAGAACCTGCAGGTCTTTCAGATACTGTGCCACAGACAAAGCTCATTTTAGCCATTTCTGCATCAGTCTTTAATGCCTAGCAAATATATTGAATTCTTCATGTCAGGCACATAAAAAGAACTGCCTTTTCTCAGTTTTTTCTTTTGTTGTTCTTAAAATAAGTATCTTCTAAAATTCTTTCTTTTCAGAACTAAATAATTAGTTAGTTCTTTTCTGAACTAACTTAGGAAATGCTGAGCAATATCTCGTTCCAGGTGCGTGATTGCCATTTATTCAAACTTATTTCAGCTGGCATGTGTAAAAATACATAGCACTGTGTTTTTAGATTAAGCCATTCCTTGTTCTGAAGTACTTGCTTTTCCATGTTTATGTAGAGTAAAAATATGTATGGTCTGGCTTTCTTGAGAGTTGAGTTCTGATTGCTGTGTATCTTTTCTCTAGTTAGCCATAGAGCAGCACTTCCAGTTTTAAATACAGTTAATCTTTTTCTAGGACCATCAGAAAAAGATTATAAAATTGACATCCTCATAAAGCTTTACCAACAACAACTTTAATGTTTTAAAATGTAAAAGCAGGTAGTTGAGAAGCTGTATTCTGCCAGTTTCCTGCAAGCTCACTTAATTCACTTAATGAAAGATTATGTTTGCACACAAGTAATTTCTGTTGAATGTTTTGTGTGTGTACGCTGTGAGGTTTCACTTTTCACACAGTAAGAATTTTATTCTGTCTGAAGTAGATATTTAGCTCAGAAATAATGGAATTTGAGCTCTCTCTGAAATTACACTTGCTCTTTAAAATTTGTGAGCCAGTTGTTTTTAAAGCTGGTAAAGTAGCTGTTATAATAGTTTACCTGGTGAAGACAACAGGTTTTAAGCTTAATAGGAGTTTCAGGATCCAGTATGCACCTAATGGCCAAATTCAGAAGTGCAGAGCCCTAGTTCCATTTCTTTTTGTCAGATGAGTTTAAGCATTCAGTCTAGCCCTGGAGTGATTGTTTAAAACGATAATCCTCAATTTTTGCTCCGCAGAAGAACGTTTTTACATGTTGTAATCACAGTATATCAGAACTACTACACATTTTGCTGCCTTGCTTTCTTGGGAGGGTACCCGGGGATACCTTAGGGCATGTCCGTACACGCCTCTGGCAGCACGGGGCTGTTACACTGAGAAATCCCCTGGGAGTTGTGCTTAAAACTCAGCTCCTTCTTTGCTTCTGCCTTTTGCAGCCTGAATCTCTTGCTGTACAACATATATGAATAAATATATGAAAAAATAAGGTCATGTCTTATAGCTTTAGAGATTTATTTTAGCATATACTGTGTCCAGCCCAGTAAGAAGTATAGTCAACACTCATATGATTTGAAGAGTTTTTTGAGAGATTTTCTCCCAAAATGAAGGTGTGCTCAGGATTAAAAAAAATGGTTGCTATTTCAAAATGTGCTGTAATTGATGAAATTCTGCTAAAATAGTTGTAAAATCTTTAAGCCTCATGCTTCTAATGGTCTTTAATAATGTATTCTGGAAATGTTAAAACATGCAAAAGAGCAAAATCCCGTAGACAATGCCTGTGTGTTTGGCAAGTTATATGGACCAATGTGTTGTGATACACAATTAAGTGACAGAAAATATTTTCTTGGTTTTTTGAGGATTTTTTTTGTCAGCTCTTAGCCTCATAAGCAATTTTGGGAAGCAGGGAGTTATGTCCTGTTGTCTTTGATAAGGGTAGATATGTGCATAATTCACTCAAGGAACATTAATGACAAGATTATAACAAGGCTATGCTTAAGGTACTAATGGCTGCTGCTACTTAAAAGACCTATGATGTTTTCAAGCAATTATTTCAATAGTACACAGACCTTATGCTTAATGGAAAATAAATAATCGAGTGTCAGTTTCCTTAAACTGAGACTTCTTCTGCTGCATTCCTTAGCTCTCCTGGACAGTTGACATTTTATGTCAGAAATTTTTCAAAAATTAACATTGAAATAGGCTGTAAGTAATGAGGGGGTGAAACTATTTTCACAGTGAAGCAGGCAGGGGCCACTATGAAACAGGTGGGATGTCTTCTGGCTCTGCCTTAGGAGGCATATCTGTATGCTCCAAGTGGTTTTCATTGACAATAACACAGCATATTAATCATGGCCATGCCCAGGGCTGTGGCATTGTTTAGGAATCATGGGCACCTGTGTGAAACATAAAATATTGGAAAGCAAGTGTAAAGTACCAGGTGAAGGGTGAGGGTTTGGAGTCAGCTGGCTTCTGATAAAAAAAACCTGTTAAGTCCTGCATTCCTTCCACCTCTGTGCTGTTCTGGTGGTCTCTGGGAAAAATAGACTGTGGCAGGAGAATGGAGGGTGTGGTGGTGGCACTGAGAACCAGCAAAACTGTCTTCACCAAGATGAGGACTCTTTATCTCAACAGCAGAAACAGGGGGAGATGGGAAGTCAATCACTTAAGTTGGGACTAGTTTTCCTACTGATAAGCTGCTTTCTTTCATTTTTCTCCCATGTACCAGGACTCCTTCACAAATAAGCCAATTTGAACAAAAGAAATTCTGATGTCTATTGAATGAAGCCACTCTAACTAAAATGCCTGATGTTGGCTAACTTTCTAATGGCAGGCATCACCACACTACTCTTGTTAATTAGACCCTAAAACTATTTTTTTGAAGATGCGTCTGCACTGTGGACAACGTGTTTCATAAGAGGACATTTAAATCGTCATCTTGGACACCTGTAGAGTTGGAAGTATTGCTGTGGGAGTAGCTGAGTAGGACTAAAATGTAGTTGCAACACTAAACGTGGCAGGTGAGATTAACATCTTTCTGTGTTCATAGTTCCAGATCTCTCAGACTTGGACATCTTATATGTTTGCTGCTGTCATCTTCAAAAGCTACTGGCATTAGGAAGTGGTTTGTTTTACATGTGAAGCATGGCATTTAGCATGTTTACGTAAACCAAATTTGGATGATTTTTGGAGGCTGGAAATGGGAAATTACAGAACTGCTGAAACCACAAGCAATTCTTATTGTTTTTCATAAGGACAGTAATGCTTCTCAATTATTAACTGTGTTTTGTAAGATGTGTGGTGGGAATACTGTGAATGTGTAGGTTTTACTTTTGAGCCAGAAAAAAAGAAAGCAGTTTTGTGGTACTCTGTCAGCCTTCAGATTTTTTTGGTAATTACTTGGATATATGATCCTGGAAAATAACAAAAATCCTTTTAACCTGCTTTTCATTTATTCCAGGAACAGCATTGTACTAAATTGTAAAGCAACTGTGAGGTTGCAATGCCTGTGATATAAGCCATGATCTGAATTTTCTAAAGGAGGTGCTCTGAATTGTTGTTTTGTAAGATGAAAAGGTTTTTTAGGTTATTGCTCAAAAGGGCCAGAGCCTTTTGCTATCTCCTGCCTTGAAATAGATTTTGGGTTTAATTTAAAATCTCAGATGTCAGATATGACCGCTTTTTATGGAAATACTCTTATTGTAACCTACATCCATTCTTCTCTGTTCTCTTCTCTCTTGTTCAGAGCTGCTGTTTGGAGGAGGTTACATAAAGCTGTTTTGTGCTCTTGATATGATGTGAGGCTTCAAAGAAGACTACTGAAAGAGAAAAGCAATTTCTATTTGGAAGAGCCATGCAGTGGCCTCCTGCTAATGGCACACTTGAGCATTACTTGATGATAGTGAAGAAAATCTAATTGTCTCAAAAGCTCCTGCTTATTCTTGACTTAACTCTAAGCTACATTTAAGTTTGTGCCATCTGTAACATGGAGTGAGCTAATACAGAGATAGTTTAGAAAGGGCTGTTCATACACCAGGAACTGTTTCAGGGTTTGTAGAGAATAGGCAAAGAAACAAGGCAAGCACTGCAACAAAAAAGCTTTCTTCTCCATTGTATATGCTGTAGAAAAATACATATTTGCTCTGTCTTAATTCGGTAGCTGAAGTGTTGTGATTAAAGAATTGCAGTCTTATTTGAAGTGCACATTGCATCCAGAAAATCATGAAACAAAGAACCCAATTCCTGAATTTGTTGCTCTAAAACCAATGCTTTCTTGGTTGGTTTTGTTTTACACAAAACCTAGACTATATGCAGACAAGTATATACATTATTAGTAGATATGATTAATATTTTGGTTAAATCCATATTTAATGCTAGTAACTTTTGCTGTAGTTGGACATTTAAAGCATCTAACCTTGTCTGATGCTAACTGAATTGTTTGGGATTGTTACCTCTATTCCAGAACAGAGGCTTTTCCTGTTTTAGGATAGAGAGGTGTTTTTTCTATCTTTTTTAAATGGCCTTTCAAAAAATTGTTTAACAGTAGTCTGTTAAATCATGTTTGTATCTATACACAAAGGTGTACCTGTGCTATATGTTGATGTTTGTACTTAGGTGTTGAACAAGGTTTCACAGATGTATTACTGAAATATCTTCATTAGTGATCTTGACAACAGTTTTAATAAATGAACTCATGAAATCCACATATATCCTTCACCCCATGTAAAACCACTTTTCCAGTTAAACAGTTTTAAAATAGTGGTTATTTACTTCACAGTTTTTCTCCTTGGTACAGCTTGTAAATGCTACCTGGTACAGTAGATTGCCTGAAATAAAGATATTCTACTCCAAAAGATATTGAAACATAAAATGAGACAAGTTTTACAGTGACATTAAATACATGCCATATCAGCTTAAGGAAAACAAATTCTTTGATGCCCATTAATCCTCTTGTTATTTTCTGGAGAAAGACATTACCTTTTGCTTCATGTCTTGTATCATTTATATGCCTTGTCCATCATTGATTGATCTGATACTGAGACAAAAAATACAAAAAAGAAGGGTCTTAGGGTTTTTCAAATTAGTTGCTGGAAAACCTTGGCATCACAAAAAATAAACAGGCTTGACCCTGCTACAGTTTTTTAAAGCTCCCTTCAGTCTTGTGTTAGCATCAAAATCACATCAAAATGTGATGGAGTGTATAACTAGCCATGGGCATTTCAAGTTCAGGTATCTTTCCTTCTCTATTCCTTAAGACCACATTTGACCTTTTCCTCTCTGGCTTTGCAGTTTGTAGTGGATTGGATTTCCTAGTTATCTCCCACTTTTTCCCATTTCCAACCCCTCCCTTTTTCTTTATTTTATTGCCCTTTCTCCCCTCAAAAAATAAAAGGGTTTTTCCTTTATGTAGTCTACCTTCTTTCTTTTGCTTTCTTTCTTTCTTTCTAATTATTCTTTCTTTAATATCTTCTTCAGGTACTAACATTACATTCTTGCTCTTTTTTGTTCACCTGCCCTTCTGTTTTTCTTGATTATTTTCCTCTTTATGGAGCCACTTAGCTGTACTTTGCCATGGCATTGAAGTGGCTGTGGGAGGGGAAGGCATCAGTGCATCAAATATAGCAGTGCATGAGCACAGTGTTGTGGAAACCCATCCACAGAGGTGGTAGTACAGCTCCCCATTATTCAAACTTTGCTATTGATCTAAGTATTCATATGACCAAGCTCTTGGACTTGCCTGCATTTATTTAAGCACCGAAGTTTTGGGAACTTCACTGGTAGATTTGATAACTGTGCTTATGTTTAGATCCCCATCTTCTCACTGGAAATCTGTGTACTGTAATTAATTTGACATAGTATTTAAAATTTTAGATGTTAATCAAATAGGCATCAGTACTTCTATTACTGGAATATTTTGAGTAGTCTTCTGGTACCTGAAATCTTGGGTAGATTTTTACTTTATTCCATGTAGTGAGGATATTCCATTTCTTTTTCTTCTTAATTATTCCTGTGTAAAATCATGTTTTATTGACCCTTTGACATAAAGTTGTGAAGGAGGTGTGGATTTTTTGGCTTTTTGTCTGAAAATAAGGTATAATTTTCTGCACAGACTTGCATATATGCACATACACACATCTACAAAACCCCATAATTAACAAAACCTTTGATTTGAGATTGATTCCAAGTATCATCCAGAAACAATCTGGTATATTTTGCATAAATCATGCTAGGATAGGATCACATTTTTCCCCATTTGGAATAAGTCAGTGCTGGCTACTTATTCCATCTTCTGCTGTAATTTAAACTCTTGGAACTTGAGACGCTCCATTAATTTTTATTTTGTTATAATTTCCTCTCTGCACTATATTCCACTTAAAAGCATGAAGAGAGGTTAGTTATACAGTTGAAAAGAGAAGTCTCAGTAAAGTGGCTGTGTAAAACAGTAGATATAATTTGGGCATTAGATTGCTCTACACAGGAAACTAATTTTCCTGCTGTCTCTCCATGCAGTGCAGTTTGGCCACTGTCAGTGTGAGCTCAAGAGCTCAGCTTTGAAGGGCAGCTGGAGGAGGAGTCTCAGAATCTAACAGCAAAACCACATGGATTTTCCATGCATAATCTAGGTGATTGTCCTAGCTGTGTGTGAAATTCAGGGCTCTCTCAGACATGCTCTTAGTGATTTTGCACTCAGTGTGCCTCTGTTGGAGGGAAACTCTTGTGATCTTAGGGGACAAAAAGTGGTTGTATTTAGATATAATTAGACAAGCATCCTGTGGCTTCTACAAATTGCTCAGCCTTCCCAAGAATTGTGGGATGAGTGCTGGATGATGTCAGTTTTCTCACATGTATACACTATATATGTTTACAGCAAAATTGGCAACATTAGGTTAAATGTCTCAGATACTAACATTTACTTCTTGTGTGAATTACAGTAGGCTTGAAAGGCTTTCAAACCTTGGGCAAGGAGGGAGAATCTGAGTAAATAGACTTTTCAATTCAGCCTGCAGTGTGAACATGCAAGGGAGGTTTGGGTTCCAGTTCAGGGTGAAAGAAGCATCTTAAACACACAGTTAATTTCAGCGTACTTGAGCTTTAGTGCATCAGGAGGAGGGAGTGGTGCTGGTCAGTAGGAAGAGAGGTACAAACCTGGATTTTATTATAAGTGTACCTTAACAAAGCCTTTTTCATTCTTTTAATATGACATCTTAATTTCCTTTATATAAATTTTTCTTCTGATATTTTAAGAACATAGGAGACTTTTCATCCAAAAAACTGTACCCATCCATAGAGGGATAAAAGAAACTATACATCCTTACATGCATTTTTTGAGGGAAAGGCTCCAGTATGAGACGCTTGCATGGCGCCATCTTCTCTAGAACTTTCTATAAGTTCAAATTTTGATGAGATTCCAGCATCCAAAAACCATCTTTCCAAGACACTGTAGATTCTTCCTGTAATTCTGGAAACTGCCTCTCTTTGATTTGCATTAAGTGAAGTATAAATGGTTGTATAAAGGGCTAATGATTAATTTAAGGTTGGGTATCTCGTGATCATCAGAATAAATATGGGGGGGGGGGGTAATCTCCTTAGAGGAACAAAGGCATTACAGTTTCTTCTTGATATTCACAGTACTACTGAAAGCAAGTAAGCAAATTTTGTAATACTACTGAAAGCAAGTAAGAAGTTAATCTTGAAGGATGACATTTAGTTTATATAAATGCTGCTCTAGTCATGTTTAATTTTTCTTCCTCCCATTTCTCATGCAATCATGACAGTCATACCTAGTCTCCAAGCCTTATAGAAAAAGAGATGGATATGTAGGTAGTTTATGCAGGTCTTTAAAAGAGAATGTGATATTTATTTTTTCACAAAATATATTTCTATAAAATTTGATATATTCTCTTATGTGACACACGTGAGAGAAGTGTTGTGATAAAACACTTCATGCTGCAAATACAAGCAGTCATGCTAACAAGTCCTTTATTTCATACTGCCTTGCTAGTTCCAGGTAAAAGCACCTATATGTTATTACTGCTGCTCATTTGTGCATCTCCTTTAATATTGATAGCATCATTTGTGAAGTTTGTGTATGGTACGGCGAATTATACTTCTTCATGCCTTTTATTTTTACAGGCTGATTTTTTAAGTACTAGGCCTGCTTGGTACAAACCTTACAAGATGTGAGCCACCACTGTTTTCCATTGCAAACCCCACCTTGTTTTCTGTATAACATTTGCAGAAAATGTGTAATAGAAAGCTAAAAACATGAACCATTTGTAAGTCCTGTGTGGGAAGAGATATTAAATACCAATTCACGTGTCAGACAGACAGTGGCAGCTGCTTTGTTTATGTATGGCACGATCCCATATTAAATCAAATGGCAAGTGCACAGTTTGACAGGTACTGTCATCAGTGCAAACATTAAACTCATTAAAGGCATTGCTTTTAATTTTTTATTTAAAGTGCATATATTTGGCTTGCAGAGCCTTTCCCAGTCAGAGTCTACAGCAGCAAGTAGTAATTCTACTTTTTTTTTTTTTTTTTTTTGCCTAACAAAGCCTGCTGTGTTTGTGGCTGTTCCTTAGGGGCAGTGCCATGATGTTTATGGCACTGCACATCGTGCATTAGGATCTGTGACCAGAAATTCCATTTGAGAGCACATCGCTCAGGATAGCACACAGTGGTCTTTTCATTTTGATTGATGGCTCTGGTTTTGCACCATCTGGCTTCTGATAGGCTGCATTAATCATATTCTGAATGATGAAAATTTCGACAGGATTTTTTTAATGCTGTATGTTGAAAAGTGCATGATTGTATGTGCTTGTGTATTTAATTCCTATAAGTTCCAGTCATGCAAAAGAGTGCAATAAGCCTCTCATGCAGATTGAGTTGCATAGGTCTCAAAATAAATTTCTGTTTATGAATGCCCATATTTTGATTTTACTCTTAGTTTTAACTTTATTTCATTTTGCTTTCTATAATCTGTTTACAGTCACTGAGTCACTGCCTTATGGGGAGTTTTTTTGCTATTATATTTGGTTCAGAACAATGGACTTGTCCAAAGTGTTTGAATTGCATCTCAGGTGTTTTAGGTAAATCTTAAAATTTTTTTCTGCTGCTTTTTTTATACACTGAAGTTCCTTATTTCTCTATAAACATAGCATGAGCTCTAAGAATCACAGAATATTCTGAGTTGATAGGGACCCACAAGGACCATAGAGTCCAACTCTTAAGTGAAGGGCCTGTACGGGGATTGAACCTGCACTTCTGGTGTTTTTAGCACCACGGTCTGGAACAGACTATCAGTTTTAAATTCTGTATGTATAGAACATCTTAAAATGGTTATATTTAAATTCACATCCTAAGGAAAAAATAATAATCTGAATTATAGATACAATATATAAAAGTTGGTAATTGGCCATATTTGAAAACTTCTGAGAGAGTTTGACAATAGTGGATTTAGGGTATTGTATCAGTGGATTAGCAAAATAAGATCTCCCAATATAGAACTAAGCAGCCAACATGCAGTTGTTCAGTGTTCCAGATTTTATTTGGTATTCTAATTTACAAGTAAAGCATTATCTGTGAACCTTCTCATTAGGCTGCTTTCATTCTGTTATAGTTTACAATTTAACTTAATGGGAAGATTTGGCCTGTCTTATATAATCTGTGACATTGAAGCAATGAGCTAGTTGTTAGCTTTCAGAATGTGCTCAATCTTTACCATTTAAAGTTTCAAAGACCTCAGGATGAGAACCTGCCCTGAATTCCCTTGCACCTATGGATCTAACACTCCATGAAATGATGGATGGACAGCAGTGCTTTATACTCTTAATAAGAAATCAAGTGAGCGCAGTCGCTCTGTCCCTAAATCCAACATTTGCTGGTCCCACTGGAGTGGCTTTCTGAGGTGTGCCTCTCTTCCTCTCCAGTCAAATGCTGTGTAAGTATTGCAGCCCCCAATTTTTCATTCACAGCTATGAATTGAATTATTGTGGGGGTTTTGTTTCATGTTTTAATTTTTTAGTCCTATTTTCTTTCATTTTTCCTCTTGTAGTCTCGTTCGCAGAGCTTGCAGGTACTCTGGTATCTTATCTATATGCACACACACACACATACTTTTCCCTCTGCTTTCCATGTGAAAATAATATCTTTAGGTATGGAAGAATTCCATATATAACTTAGCAGGAAGGTTCAGCAACATTCATCCACAGCATCAACTATAGCAAAATTTCCTGTTCTAATTTTATTTCTGCCAGGCTTGATGATGTGTCTCTGTAGAGCAGACAAGGTTTCTTTTTAGATATCTGGCATGAATTCTTTTAATTTAAAACTATTCTTAGGGTTCAAGCTAACAGCATGTTAGAACGTTGTTTGACATACAGTAAGAAACAGTTTTTGAGGAAGATTTTAGAAAATTCAATCACTGTATTTCATAAAGCTTTCTAAGGTCTAGCACTATGCAGATGCTGAGAGCACCCTGTCTCACATTTGCTCATTTCCATTTTTCTGCAAAACTACTTTTTCTGTTGTCTCCCTCTAACGCGTTCATGTATTCATGTACATTTATTTTAAAAACAAGTCCTGTCTGGTTTTTTTATAGTTTCACAGCTTTTTAGAATACACATATGGGGTTGAGAGAACCATAATTCACCATTAATGTGTGTTAAATTAAGTATGGATGCTGAAAATTAGGATGAAGAAAACCTGCCTAATCATTATTACAAAAGCACCATCTTCATTCCCTTGACAAGGTGTATGTTAAAAAAATCTTCATGGCCACACTTCTGACCAAACTGTGCCCAGTGTTGAATTACAGTTCTCTAATAAATCAGCAAGTGATCTTGAGAAATTTTGCTGTGGCCTCCCAGATGCAGAACTCCCACCTTATTTTGCCTGAATCATTGTAATTAAAGTTCACCTCAGAGACATTATGGAAGTAAAAAGTTAAAGTCTTCCCAAAAGGCATTATCTTCTCCTAAGCTGTTCATAAAAGCCTGGATCCTCAAGCTCAGAAGAGGCCTTCAGTATGTATACAGCTCCCTGGTGTTCTCATTACCCATCTTCCAGTTTGGAATAGCAGCATCACTGTACATACACAGCACACATACACAGAGCACATCACCAAACACACACAGCACAGCAGCACACCACACTTGTGGAAGCTGGAGCCACCCAACACACTCTTGATAATGAAGGTCTGCAAAAGGACAGTTGCTCATATCAGCATTCTGAAAAGGGTCCTCTGAGCTTTGTCAGGTATGAGCAAGATATTCTGTGTTACAGAATACAAGATGTTCTCCATTATACTTCAAAACATGGAGGGAAAGGTAAAATATATATGGCAGTGTCTTCCTGAGAATGAAAAAACATTGCTATTGTCATTCAAACACTGGGGTGTAGTGTAAAAGGGTGAGATCAGGGCCTGCAGGATGGTTGATAGAAATCCCTAACAGGTAAAACGTTTTTATGGTAGATCTCCTTTGATCTCCTTCCAAGTTTGTACATGCCACCTTAGGAAAGCAGCCCACAACAACTTGTCATACAGATTACTGGTGTTTTCAACTTTCAGTAAGCAGCTCAATATGCAGAAACATTGTATTACCATATTTTCTGAAATGCAAGGCCTGCCTTTTCAGATGAACAGCTCCAGTCAATCTTATCTTAGTCCATGCAGGTTTAATGAATTAGCTTCCTGATGTCAGTGCAGTCAATTAATTCTGTGTTTCTGTAGTCATGCTGCCTGGGCTCTTATGGCCACTGTGGTTTTTGAAACAAAAAATTTTCAGTAGGGAGGATGGAGGAATTTGAATTTTGAGTTTTATTTTTGGGTTGAATTTTTGTTACATTCTTTCTTAGCTTTATTGTCACTCCCTGCGTTGAAAGAAATGTAAGGAGTAAATAAATACTCTAAAATCTGTTCAATTTATCTGCTTCTGTATACATTCTGTATCTGTATACATATTCCATTCTTTATATAGCTTTCCAGTAACAAATCAGCAAGTAGGATGACTTTTAATGAACTCCTTTCCAGGAATATTTAATATACTATATCTGGTTTTGCTTTTGCTCTGGTTATTAACAAATTTGTATCAGAAGCTAATGTAAATTTATTTGGGGATGTTTGGATTTGGAAAATAGATACCATTGGTACTTATTTTTAAAATTTCTGTACTTTTTAATTTAAAAATCCACAGCATTTGAATGAATTCATATGGGGAAAGTACACATGCAAATATTTTATAATTTATTACAAAGGATTCCTTCTTCCTTGAAACTACATACAGGTTTTTGGTGCTTTTAAACTAACTCCTTTATAAATACTGTCTTTGAGTACTTCCTTTTCTTGAGGTGTGTGTAGTTTTAAGGAGGGGGAAGCTCTGTATGGGTTGGATTCTGAGGGTGTGTAGCATAGGAGAAATGGTTGACAACTGTGCACGCTGTGCAAGCTCCGTGTGTCTGGTAAGAAATTGGGTCTGTACATCAAAACATTTTGGGGAAGTATGGAAAGCAAAACTACTTACTGTAAAACCTTTGTAATGCCTCACATCTAAATCAAAGTAATGCAGTTATTTATATTGAAATAGGATCATGTTATTGCCAAGAAAGCTATTTTGTCTTTAGTGGTAAATAATATGCCGTGTATCACATACATACGCGTCATTTCTGTGGCGAATGCTCTCCAAACTATCTTTAGAAAGAGCTCTGCTGGGCCTTGGTTTTGGTTTTTTTTTTTTTTAACCTGATTCTGAGAACATAATTTCACAAAAAAAGAAAACTCAGAGCCAATGAGAGGAGAAAGTTAATTGCCAGTATCTGCCTGTGTATTGTTGTGGAAGTTGTGATTTTTGAGGAACAGTCTCCTCTTTCACAATCTTTCAAAATCCCAGTTCCACAGATATACTTGAAATTAGGTATCAGCATATTTTATTCTGGAAAATAAGATAGCTTTTGATTCTAAGCTAAAGCCTATAAATCATCCAGAATCAAAAATTGCTAGCAGCTTATTTGTGGGGGCAAAAGGAATTTGCATCTCATAGGAAAAATAACAGGCATGTGGGGATGTATGAGTGTATGGAGAAAAATTGGCTGACATGTACTTATGTGTCTAAGTCAAATACCAGTCCAAAGTTATTGTTCTGCCTTATTTCCTCAGCAGTGAACAACAAAGTGACAACTGCTGTAGTACTCAGGCACCATCTGTCTTGTGAACCCTGCCATTCTGTTCTTGCCTGAATATGATAAATTTTACCTTATTTTCCCAAGAAAATAAAAATAGTATTTAATCTACAGTTCAAAAGCTGGATCAGTTCCAAGTGAGGCCCTGTTAGGAGTGATATCCCTTGTCTCTGGGGGTGTAAATTTGGGCTTACACCTAACTGTGTGTATATAAATATTGCAGATTTATTGCTGCTTGTGCTGTGCTATGCCACAAATGCAAGTCTGTATACAAACACGCTATATAACAACAGATCTTTTTAACAATCATAGTAATTTGTATCCACAATCAAGTAATTATTTTACATCTACATTTTAAAGGTGTTCTAATGTTCAGGGAGCAGGGGAAGGGATTAAGGTGGATTTCTGTTTGATTTTGTATTTTAAACACTTTGCTGGTGGTATGTTGTGAGCAGTGTCTTTTAGGTATTTTTTTAATATTAATTTCAGCATGGTGAGATTTGAAATTACTTTAGATTTAAAAATTAAATTTTAATTTTAATTTCAGCATGGTGAGATTATCTATTACTGGATAATTTTTCAAATGCAACCTTCCCATTTTCTTCCGTAAGAAGAAAATGGGAAGGTTGCATTTTCTTCTTCTTCTTTTCTTCATTTAGGGAGGATTTTTTTCCCAGAATTCCTAGTGAAATAGTGTTTATGTGACTCTTACTGCTGCTTTTTCCCCTGCCAAACATTTTCATCATCTTCAGTTGTGTTAAGGTGTAACTGTACTCGTGATCTCAGCCTGTGAATTATTATGCTGCACCACTTGCACAGTTAAATTGGACAGCAGCAGAAGTACCTGAAAGCCAGCTGGCTCCATGCACAGCTTTGTCCTACGAGGAGCCTAATGAATAGGCACTTAAAAATTGTAACCAAAGATCTGCACATGTCTCTGCAGAAACTTGAAGCACCTGCTTTATTTTTTAATTTAAGTGTTTTTATAAAGTCTGCATAATCATAATCTTTCAGAGATACAGGATCTCCAGCATAAATTAAAAATTATACTGTGCCTTGAGAAAAGGTGACCTCATGTAAAAGACTAAATTATTTTCAAACACTCTATTTTAAGAATGTGATATCCACACTGCAAGCATTTGCAGTGAGCACGCATAATGAGAGTGGTGTGTGAAGCCATGAATCCCAATTGCTTGCAATTATGGACCAAATGACAGCAAACTGTATCTTAAAAACTGAGCCTAAGCTATCTTAGGAAATTAGAAAATGCAGCATAATTGTCTACATGACTTTTATCAGGTACTTGGAATTTTTTTTCTGGAAATTTTGTGAGTATATTTTCATCCTGAAAATGTCTGTTTGGAATCATTATTATTCTTACACAAGTGAAAGAAATCCTTTATTTTTTCTGTAAATATAAAAATATTGTAAGAATTTAATACAGGAAATGGTGAGGGAGCAGATTGTTTTGAAGGATAAAAAGATGTCTTCTCAGAGGTGATTTTCTTGCTCTGCATGCTCAGTTGTGTATCTACAATAGGTGCTGTTCCCAGTGGAACAGGGAGGGTGAGAGAGAGGTGGAGATGGTGCACGGCTCTTTCCGGATATCCAAAAGAAGGTTTGACAGTGATCAGCTGGGAAAAAGAGCTACTTTTATAAAATAGAATTAAAAGGGATAGAGATAATGAGTATGTCTTTTGGCCCTTCAGTGATGAGAACCCCACATTCATGCACCATGGGGCAGAGCTCAGCTGTTTTTTCACAGCATGCTGCACACATCCTGACCATGGAAAAGTTTCCCTCTGGGGTCCAGAAAAAATTGCTCCTTGAATACAATTGGATCTCCTGTTCTAAAAAACCACAAAAGGGTATTGCTTTCTTTAAAGTTTTTCTTTTAAAAGTAGAGTAGAACTTGTGCCTGTGTATGTTATATGTTTTCTCTGCTCTCACTGAAATATCCCAGGTACAGGAAACATAGAAAAAAGTTCTAATGATGAAAGGAGTAATGGTGCAAATGCCATCAGTTAAACATTTAAATTAAAAAAATTTTAGTCAATGGCCCCTCTCCTCAAAAAGTGATGGGAATGAGGAAATGCCCTTGTAAATGGTGTGCCTCATATAAACACTGTTTATGAATACCAAGGTGAATGTGCCTTCAGATATACCTCAGGAGACTTACGTATGAGAAAAACAGCAAGTGAAGAAACAAATGCTTAAGGAAAGAAAAAACAGTCCTACCAGACTCACTGTCTGCTTCACTTGGAGGAAAGACATAAATTTTGTTTACCATATAACAGTGAAAAATGTTTGATGAATGTAGTAACTGTAAAACTTTCATTGTTCCCTCAGCTAAAACAAACAGAATGTGTAATTAGTTGGCTGCTTCTGCCTAATCCTAAATCCCAAGAATTTTTGAATCATTGTCTACCTGTTTTTTACAGTCATATTTCAGTTGTTGCAAATCATTTCCATGTTTGTGTGCACCAGACCTCTCAAAGCAGGAGAGAACAGTTAACACTGCCCTGGCATGCTGCTCTTAGATAGTTAAAGGGGAGCTTCCTGCTTGTGTTTCATTGACTTAAAGCCATACCAGTGATTTTCAAATGTTTATAGTATTTTTTTTCACAGCCTTCAACTTTGTACATTTGGTTTTATAGATGAATCTCAGTACTAATTTTGTTTTGTGGGGGTTTTTTTTATTATTTATTCTTGCTTGATGAGGCAATTAATCTATTTAAACTTGTATCTTCTGAAGTAAAATTTACTTCCAATTAGCTGTAGTATACAAGGTTAAAATGCTTTGGGTTTATATTTGCAAGGTCAAATTAAATAAAAAGCTGTTTGTGGATGCACAGTAAATTATTGATTTTATTTCTGCATCAGAATGAGAGAAAGTTTGGATTAGAATTAATATAAACTATAATTTTGCTTTATCCTGAAAGACTCTTGAATGAGACAGTACATTTACAGATATTGCTTGGGATTTTTGTCTTTTTAGATAAAACTTCATGAAAGTCTTTTTTTCCTCTTCTTGTACCTTTTTGTCCAAGTTTAACTGTTGTATGTTTTAATGAGTAGCTGGACATCTGCTGCCTCAGAAAAGCCCAAGGTAGTTCACTGGCCTTTCATAAACCTCATGCAGAGAATATTAGAACACATTGTTTTCCCAAACGCAGTGTCATGGAAGAGGAAGTTCATTGAAGTCATCTATCAAATGTCAAATATGCAGGTCAAAGCAATAGTTCTCAGTTTGGTCACAGATGTCTGAAAAGCTCAGCTAAATGCCACTGTGGAGTTGCAGATCACACATAGAAAATGCATGCAGTAGTCCCACAATTTCCCTTCATTTCTACAGGAAGAGAATCTTGGACGCAGAATAGGGGAAGTCAATCAAAGCCAGTGAAGTTCATGTCTGTAGCACTGGTGTTAAATAAGCCTCATCCTGGTCCGGCTGTGTGCCTTGTGCTATTTTGAAAGACTCTCTGGGTAAAGATGACTTCAGAGTTTGTAGAGACTGTATGCAGAGGTTATGTCCTTTATTAGACAAATTGCTACTGTTAAAAAAATTCTCAGGCCGTTGGAAGCTCTTCTGTTGCTCCCAAATCTATCAGCTGATATTAATTTATTTTTAAAATGATAGTTCACCATATGAAGTTTACTGGTTTTGTATCCTCATATCATTAAGGCTATACCACCACTATTTTAAAATCAACAAAAGGATAGGTTATTTTCACCTGTTTTTTCCCCCCATAGCTTTATTTTCTGAGTCATCTTGGATTTCCTGAGCTGCCTTATAACTTAAGATGGCAGAACTGAATTTTCGGGGAACGGGGAGGGTTCTCTGATTCCTATATTGCGATCTCCTTATGAAGTAGCAAATTGCAACAAACACAATCAACTTCAGAACGCTGTGTAGCTTTATTTCTTTTTTCAATTGCTTTTTGTAGTAGTGCAAGGAAGAACTACTGCACTTGTGCCTGGCAAGATGGAAGAGAGGCAGTACAGAACTTGTGCAAGGCTGAGGTTGGGGAGTGGGTCAGAAGGTGGCATAACCAGAGGGAAACATTTAGAAGCAAGTGGAAACAGAAGCATTAACCAAACGAAGCATGTTAATTTGGTATTTTCTCAAAGGGATATTTGGATTATGTTTATTTGATTACTAATGTGATTTATAGATGTAACTGGCACTTTTTTCCTGACTGGAAGCGACTCTATCTCTTGTCATACCCAGCATCTCCTATAATCAAGTACAATTAAGCTGGGCTCAGATTTGCATATTTGAAGTTGTATGAGCTTATTCAAGCCAACAAAAAGAGGTCTGTCTTGCTAGGCTAGACCATTATTTGAGCTAATCTGCCTGCTTGTGTACAGTAATGTTTTGCATACGGCTCTAAGAGATATGTGCAGCTGGGTGGCATAGTTCTGAATTATTGGAATGATTCATGGCATTGGTTTCCTTGCAGTCACCTTCTTCCTTTTTTAACAAATGAATACAGCCTCAACTCAGTAGAAATCCAGCCTTTCTTTGCACTGCAGCAGAAGTATTGTTTGTTCTTTATAGCAAAGATCAAAGGATTTTTTCTTTTGTAAATAGCTGCAGGAACCACAGATCATAATTCATTGAAATTGCTTCCCCCCTTTTTTAATCTTAGAACTATACTGTTGTGGAGTATTTATTGTTTTACTATGGAATCTAGATGTCACTAGCTGCAGTTATGTTGATTCAGTATGGCCTTTTGTATATGTTTTTTCTGAGCTACAAATGATTGCATTTAATTAAAACACACACATTAGACCAGATGCTCCTTTAAATGGAAAAAAAACCTCATAATATGGGCAAGGAAGCCTCCCCATGTTTCTGTGCAGGGCACTTTCCTCCCAGGAAAATGCTTGGAATGGGAAAGGGTGGTATAAATACACAGGCGGTATTCTAAAACCTAAGAGGTACTAAAAATGCTTCCTTTGGTTTTAGCAGCCTCCTTCCAGACTTCTGTAAAAATGTCTGCTTCCCCTGGAGTGGGGTCTGTCTGTGCCAAGGAAGAATCCCAACACTGTTGTGCTGACAGCAGCCTTGTCATGGTGTCTGTTGAAGTAATAGATGCAGATAGTTGGAATATCATGCAAATAATCCTTATTTGTCATTCCTGGATGCCTCCTGCAGCCAGACATTTCTCTCCCCTTCACCATGCACATAGAGCGCATGTTCTGTAAATCCTTGTGGGCCTTCTAATTTCTCTGTTGCAGGTAAGGAAGGAAAAATTTAAGTTTTCCTTAGGATAAACTTCTTGCTTTGAATTCAGTTTCTGTGCTAAACCAGACATTTCTTCTGTCCAAACTTCCCCTATTTTATTTGCAGAAGGTATGCTTAAGGAAGGAATAAGAGAAATGCTTTTCCTCCCGCAGGTTATTCCCATGCTTTAGTGCCAATAATACCCTCCTACACTC
Source organism: Agelaius phoeniceus (assembly GCF_051311805.1). Lineage (NCBI taxonomy): Eukaryota > Metazoa > Chordata > Aves > Passeriformes > Icteridae > Agelaius > Agelaius phoeniceus. Next base: position 62,761,775 of record NC_135265.1, on the reverse strand, counting down.
CCATTTCATGTGGAATTAGCGTGTTGGCATTGGGTCAAGGAAGAAAGAAACTTTCAAATGGGGGTTGGTGGTAGCGGATGCAGTTTTTAAATAGTCTTCCTCCAGTTTGGAAAGGGTACTAGCATGTGCATTGGAGGATATGTACCAGCCTAGAAAACAGGTCTGTTATTTAAATCATATTGAAAAATATGGAAACAGCTTGGCTTCATTTATCTTTTCTCTTTCTTTGGAGTGGAAACCACATGTTTTATCTTAGGTGTGTTCTCTTACACTTGCCAACTTATGAAACTGTGAAGGTGAATGTTTAGGGTGATTATTTAGGATAACCAGTGCTTTACCTGGGTTTCAAAAGAGACTTTTTAGCAGACCACATGCAAAATATTTAAAAGGGGTTGGAGGAGGGACCTGTCCTTGAATATATATTACAAATATACGTGCTTTCCCCCTTGTTTACACAAATAATACACAGAGCTAACATAGCTCAATCTTTTGGTGGCCCGCACTCCTTGCAGGAGAGCAGTGAGAGTGAGAATCCCACAATTCTGTCTGCTGGAGGCTTCCCTTACGATTCCCATCTCTTTCATCTACCTCACCTTGAAAACTTCCTCTTACCCTGCTGGAGTAGAGGATAAGAGAGAAGAGGAAGAAAGAAGTGAGGCAATGGACACAAAATCCTGTACCAGAAGATTGCTTTCAAAAATGTATTGCTGGCTTCAAGGAGCCTGCAACCTCACTTTTGTCTCTCCAGCATTGGTCTCTCAAAAAAACTTGAGCCAATATGTTGCCATCCTTGCTGCTTTGCTTCCTGTATTAACAGTCTTTATTTGTTGCTGTCTGCATCCATCTAAAAAAGAAAGGGGCCTTACTTTTTTATGCATCCAGTTCTTGCAAGGCCCAAGAATGAAGCAAATTCATCAGCTATTCTTCCCTGTTGACTTGGTCAGGGCTTTTTCTACTAACAGTAAAACAATGAGGTGAATTCTTTAGAACTATTAAATTGTACATACACATGGACCAAGGTGTATTAACCAATACACCTTGGTCCATGTGTATCTAGGGCATTGTGTGTTTGTCTAAAATGATAGCAGTAATGTCCTACTGTGGGATTTAGTGTGGGATTTTGAATTAAGGTGGTTAATGATGGCATGGTTTTAATGTCCTTCCAATCATGTTTCTTAAAAGTTATATTGGCTTAGAGTTCAGACAGCCATTGGTTACTCAGTGCTTTCTGCTGCCCAAGATGACTTGAACCATGAGAGCTGAGTCAGATTTGCATGTTCTTTATCTTAAAGTCTTGCCCTGACTACAAAAAGTTATCATCCTAAGGTCTGAACTCAGTTCTTCCATGTTCTTTGTCAATAGATGTCAGCATGCAGAACACTGCAGTGGTAGATAAATCAAGTGCAAGGGACTGAAACAATCATATCATAAAATATTTTTTCTAAATAAAAAGGATTGATTCAATTGGTAAGAGAGCTGGTGCTGGAAGAGTCAAAGTCAGGCTTCCACACTGCAGTTAGGTTCAGGAAAAATGAATACTTTCAGAAATTATTTTGATAGTCAGCAGTACTGAACTGCTGTACAACAAGCCAAGAAATTCTTGAAGCTCTTCTTTTGTAACCTTTGGGCAAATGCTGTATAACTCTTATGCCTGGCACAGCTGCATTTGCAGATTCATGAAATCATGATTTTTTCTGAAGAATGCTAATGCTTTCTCACTTGCAGCATCAAAAGGGGCAGTTGTTTAATAGGTGAAATTTGCAAGTCAGGATAATATGCCTTTTTACCATTGTTGTCTTTTGATTGTTATTTCTGTTGCCTGTGTAATATGGGGCTGACAGTACAGACAGCAGGAACTCTCAATTAGCCTTGAGGTCAAGCATCTAGATTAAAAATCTTGACACATTCCTGTATTGTTTCACCCCAATCTTAAAAGGGTGTTCCTTTCTCATCTGTGTTTAGTACCTTGTTTCTTCTAGGAGACATATAAAGATAATTTTGTTTTACAGCCCTGTCAAATTTGTTCATGATGCCCCTAGAAGACTTCTTTCTTTGGGGTGCAAAGTATCATTTTATTAAGCTGTGTGCTTGGAAGGTAATTTTGTTGCTCTGTTAAACCAGTGAGAACTAGCCTTTCTACTGCTGTATGAAGTCACCCAGGACAATGATGGACAAAGCTTCATTCTGAGCAGATTTTAAAATGGTTGAGGTGATTAATGGACATCTGAAGGCCTGTGTTTAGTTTACTAAATATGTGTAAAATATTTTCTCACATCTCCATTCTGATATGTCTCAGTAAGTTTGAGTCTCCTGAGGTAGGTTTCTGCATCTAAGATTCTGCTTGCCCACCTGGTGGGTAAAGTAGCTTTGGCCTTTGTTTAGGATTCCCATGCTTTTTTTTTTCCCCATTACCACCATCCTCATAGCATGAGTGGCAATATGATTCTATGTTTATGACAGTGTATTTTCATTGTTTTTGGCAAACCTAGAATATAACAACACTGTGTGGGTTTGGGTTGTTTGTGTTTTTTTTAAGATCTGAGAAATTATGACCTCTTTCTTTAAAAAATATTGATTTTTTTAACCTGGTTACTAAAGTTTAACAGGGCATTTCAGCTGCTTGTTGAGTGAATTAATTGCGGGGTGAATGAATACTGCAGAGCAGATTACTGTTGTGGTTTGTCTGCCTTTTGAAAAAGAAGTGTTTCTGGAATGCATTAGAAAGCAGCAGGTATCTGTGAACATCACTGTTCAGCTTTGTAGCTCTCTCTAGTCCTTTATTGCCATATTCACACATGGAGAAAGTGCAGCACAGAACTTGGAATGACTTTCTGAAGGGAAAAACACTAAGGGAATTGCTCTGACACATGAAGGCTTTTCTTGGACAAAACCCCCCACATTCCAACAGGAATCCAACAGGATTCCAGCAGGATTTAAAGGAACTACACTGAGGGGATGAGTCCTTGTTTTGTATGTAGAAATGTGTTCTAATCACATCTTCCACAGGGTTTTTTCCCATTATTCTATTGCAATGTAGTGTTAATGATTGAAATACTACATGATTTACCCATGTGTGCTCTCTCACTTGTTGGCACCTTTTTGATGGGTTTTTTGTTTGTTGTTTGTTTTTTTGTAAAGGATATAAAGAATTAATCTGCTCTCAGGAAATACCTGAATAACCAGTGTTCCAAAATACTTATTTTATGAGAGTTACAGGAGGAATTTAAGATGTTATATATGGGATTGATTTGATATGATACAAAGTCTGGAAGGATCAGAACATTGCTAGTACCATTATTTTCATAAAACGCTTCTCATATTTTTAAGAAAATCTGTTCAATTAATTTATTCTTCTTGTGTAAGGTCATCTAGACAGGTCTGTTAAATTTAATAGCTGTTTCATGATTAAGGGAGAATAGGAAGTTCTTAATTGAGGAACAGATAAAAAGCAAACTAATTAACTCCAAATGCATTTCTTTAGCAGTATCCAAACAGCCATTTCCAAGATGAACTTGGGTTACTCATCTTTTGAGCTTTTAATCATATTTTTAGATTGCATTTTTACACCATCTCTACTACAAAAATGACTGTAATTTCTGTCACAGTTGGAAGCATCAGTTAATAAATGTTTTTGATTTTGATCTAGGGAGGTGTTTGAATTGAGGGGGAAAATATTCTCAAACTAATTGGGTTAATTTGCAGCAGATTGAGAGTGAGTGCAGTGGAAATGGTTTACTCCTATTTCTACCTGGTTTTCTTCCAACTAAAAGCTTGTTCTTTATTTAAATACTGTCCAAAATAAAGCCCTTGTCATAGCCCTCTGATCTTCTGTAAATTTCCCCATTATTGGGAAACCACTGGTAGTGTATCCATGCTCTCTCACTCTATTTGTAAAATACTTAGCCACAGAATCACAGAGTGATTTGGCTTTCTGGGCTGCAAGTGCACGTTGCTGGATCATGTTGAACTTCTTATCTAGCAGCACCCCCAAATCCTTCTCAGGAGGGCTGCTCTTGGTACCCTCATCCCCCAGCTTGTGCTGATACCAGGGGCTGTACCAACTCAGGTGCATTGCACTTGATTTTCTTAAACCTAATAAGATTCTCATGGGCCCACTTCTCAGGCTTGTCCCGGTCCCAGTGGTTTTTATAGTAGATCCAGGGTTTATAGAAAAAAGGGAAAAGAGAAAAAAAAATCTTCATAAGTTGCTTGCGATGGTAAATTTTAATTCCAGGGCTTATTTTTATGTTGCTGGTCAAATGACTCTTTCATGTAACAGTAATTATTGTAAAATATGGATATTTTGGAAGGTTATCAGGTATAGCTATTATATTCTTAATGTGTATGTGTATATATTTTACTCTTGCTTGAATGACAAACTGCTCTGTTCTTTATAGTTGAAGCAATAAAGTTTGATTAATGAAGAAAAACCAGTCAAGGTCATCTGCCAAAGCCTATTTTTTGTGTTTATAAATAAAATAATTTGGTGACCATTATGCAACTCAGCTACTCTGAAGCCACTGAATTACATTTTACAATGATAATTTTAGTCATATGTTTCTCAGAATAGTATTTCTCTTTTCTTTTTTAATCCTGCAGAACATTTAAGTGTCATCTTAAACCTGTGTGAAACAGTGTAAAAAGCCCACTCTAAGGATTCCTGATAAGAGTCAGACCTTAAGGAAAAATTTTTTTTTTCATACTTGAGTCTCCTTTGTACCACATGCAGAGAGGCTTGACTCTTAAATACTTCTGTTCCCATGGCTGCTAAGTGATGCCTTGAGTCCTTGGTAGTCCATAGGCACCACTTGGAAATGTTGAATTAAACTGAAAATAAAGGAGGAGAATTCTAAAATCTCTAACATCTGTAACATGTATTTTAAGACCTTGAAAAATGTTTTCATTCATTCATCCTTTCTGATCTGTGGTGAAGACGAGCCTTTTAAGAAGCAGTTAAGCATGTAAAGATCTTTGGGCATAAGTTCTGAGTCTTGTTTTTATGTTCCTAAAGCTTTAGTTGAGGAGGAAGTTGGGATTTGATGAATGCAAGATGCATACTCCTATCCATCTTCTGTAACAGCTCTTCATTTCTAAGATTACTTCTTGGTTCTTTAAGTAACTGTGTAGGTGGCTGTTTTCTTTAGCTGGCAAGGTGAGCTCCCTGGCTCTGTCTGAAGAAGCAGCTGGCTCCAGGAGTGTAGTATCTCTTGTGACTACATCTCCAGCCTCACAGGATCACAGTTACCAAGTTTCCATATACTGAGTTTACCATTAAAGTTGGTTTGCTTCGATGGCAGTGGCATATTTCATTGCCTCAGCCATAAGCCTGCTTTTTATGGCCTGTTTCCTCTTGTTCTGCAGTAAAATTGTGTCATGTCACAGCACTGGGGTGGAATTTGGAGTATTTGCCAATGATTTTCCAGGATGGCCAGCATGGCTGCTGTGTTGCAGAGAGTCTACTGGCTTAACAGCATTGGTTTTAATTGCATAAATGTGAGAGGTGTTAATTAATGCAGTGTTAATGGAGAGAAATAAAGTCTGCAAAAGAAGATATTACAGAAGTATAGATTTTCTTACCATAAAAAGGAGACTGTATTATCTATATTCTAATACTGAACAAGATGTAAATCACATAGCAAGAATTTAGAAAGATTTGGAATTAAAAACAACTGTGTTAATTTTTCCTGTAATATGTGTGTGTACATACCCTGGGAACATCAGAGCTTCATAGACAACAGTGACCATAGGAATATTTTTGCAGATTTATATGCTGGATGAAATAAGTTCATAATTCCAGTTGTGTCTCTGAAGCTTCTCAGTGTTCTCAAATGATGATTTGCATTCTTTTCAGTCTTTATTTTTTGTTTCACTTGTGTACGTTAGGAAAGGGAATCTCACTTGTGTGAGGTTAGTTGGAAAGACTTGTCCACACATTGAGGTGCTTTTACATTCATTAACATGCTCAATTTTAAAATAAACCAGCAAGCCAAAATCTGTACAATGCCAGTTGGTGTAAAACTATGACTGTGTGAGAGGGCAGAGAGGTAACTTTTGGTTCCTGAGTTACTCACTTCCCAGTAGGTGCATGATTCCCCAAACCTGCTTGAAGGTGAGCATGTTTCTCTAATGAAAAAATGAAGTAGGTTATACTGGCCAGTTAGTGCTTTCAGGAATTCTTCATGAATCTTGCAAGTTCTCCTTATGTGTCAGCAGATTTTTGTCGTTTGGAGAGATACAAGGTAATCTTTTAGGGGCCATATTCAACAGTAAATCTGCAAGTTTGGAATAAGTATGATGAGTTAAATCTTTTCAGAAATATCACAGATATTATATAGGGACATTGACCACAAGCTTACAGATTAGTAACAGCAGTTACAAACTTGTTAACTCCACTTTTCTGAAGATTAAAAAAAAAAGACAAACCAAACCCAGCACTTTAAAACTCTGCTGTTGACAGCATAAATTTCTATTGAAGGAATGCACTGACATTTGTTAGTGTCACATACTCCATCCATCATAGTCCTAAAAAAAAAGAGCTGTATCCCCATATCCACACATCTCGGTTATTGATTTGTCAGTGACACAATGAGCACAGTGATGTCTTGTCACCTTTACTCCCCTCCATTTTGTATATGGCTATTTTAAAAATTATTTTTAAAATAGTATTGAATGCCTTGCAAGTATGGGATTAAGGGAAAAATTTCTAAATTTTACTGGTGATGGCTTTCTGTTTGTTTGTTTTAGAGGGGATTCTTTTTTCCAAGCATGTTTCAGGCCAGTGCTTCCGTCGCTTAAAGAATGAGCATGTGACTGACAGGATACTATTTGGGAAGTGATGTGCAGTCTCAGAGTAATATGACATTTTATGAGCAGCTTGACTGTTTTCATTGCCTGGATTTATACTTTTATTTCTGCGCGCTAAGGAATAAGTGAGCAAGGCAGCTGTGGGAAATAGAAAAGCTGTCAGGATGAAGTTGATAGGACAGCCTTGAAATCATGCCATTGTGTCTAATAGGACATTATGGCTGCTATCTTTAATCCTTTAAATATAAAAACCTGATCAAGCAGTTTGATCATTAAAATGGTATTAGGTGTCTACAACTTTGAAAACCTTGTGTGATTTCAGCAAGGAGGCAAATGGTGATATAAATTAAATTAAATACATGCATAAGCAATTAAAACATAGTAAGTAGTTCATGGTGATTTATTTTACTGTTAATGGGGAAAAACACACTACTGCATTAACATAGCATTAAAGAGCTAAGACAAGAAAAGCTGCCTGTGGAAGAAATACAACGTTTGAGACACTAAGTGCTTGTTTGGTGGGTTTTTTAAATTAGAAATTTCTATAACAACAGTGTAAGTTGCAATGCTTTAGCAGCAGCAAGTGTCTTCTGAGGAGTAAGAACTAAATTTAATATCAGTATTATCATTTCAATTGCAGCAAGGCTGATCAGTGGTCACAGAATGTTCTTATTAACATGGAGAGAATAAAAATCTCCTTCAGTGCTTTGAAAAAAGTGGTAACATTTTTGATTAAAGTATGCATAAAGCTATGTTTTAGTGGATTATTAATGGAAGTTAAAAAGGAAAACCTGTGCTTACCAAAAAGAAACATTTTCTGTACTTTTAATTCCAAACAAAACAAACAAATACAGTACTCTGTGGTGGAAGTGAACATTATTTGTTTACAACTTATGGAGAAAGGCATCTTATGAAGAAAGTTGTTTCCATCTCCCTATGCTATTGTGGCAAAAAAACAGGTGCAGAAAAGAGGGTAAGCAGGCAAAAAGTTTTTTTGCATAATGGTGCTGACAGTAGATCTGCCTCTAGCAGGTAAGTATGGGAGGAAATTTTTGTTTGCTTTGCTATGCTTAACTCTCCCATCTTATCGTACAGCTGTACCAGGTGCTTATAGTACAGAAATTGGGTGAATACTCCCTCTGAGTGAAAGTGAAATAAAATTAAATTTTAATTGCTCATGAGCTGTTTTTACCACGGGGTTACAGCCATTACAGATTTATTCAGAGACATCAAAGAGCGGTGCAAACCTCTGAGCAAGATATGTCTTCCATTCTCATTTAAGTCTATTGTGGAACACTTCAGGTGCCGGCATAGCTAATGTCTCACTGGATGTGGGAAAAAAAGCATCATGATCCTAGGAAAAATGATTTATGTAAAGCTGGCAGGCTAATCAAAGAAGAGCAGCAAGTTACTACAGAAACAGTTACAAATTACAAAACAAGCAATTACAATAACTAGCGACCAATCTAGTGAAAAATAAATGGTTAATGTAAGGGTCTTAGCAGTGTGTTATGATATTGATAGGAGTCATAGCTGGGCAAGCATGTATGTGTGATGTGATGACATTTCTCTGCTCAGACCTTTGTATATCACAAACAAATTTTGAATGTGGTATCTGATTATTTTAAAGGATTTCTTATGCTTTGGAGGACAGAACTTTGTTATTTCAGTCAGCATTGAAAGGGAAAAGGTAGAACATATTGAAGTACTGATACCTAATTAGCAGATAAACATCTCACCTCTGTAGCTGCCTGTAGAGGAAAGACCTGATTGATAGCAGTTATTAACACCTTCCTGACTTGAAGATGAGTGCTTGGAGGAAAGCTTGTGATTTTCCCTGATGTGTCATTTGGTCCACTTTCACCCAGATTGTGCCTTGTTTACATCTTCTGGTAGAGCAACTCCCACACTCAGCTCTGTTCATTACTTCAGTATTTTTTTTAATGATGATTCCCTAGAAGAGAGGAAACAAAACAATGATTTTTGGAAGAAGGAAGAAAACAGATAATATGTTTTTGGAGTGGCAGAGCTTTAAGCAGAGAATGCATGCAAAAATATCAGCAAGTGAAGGTAAAAGCAGATTACATGTTATTTCTAGTAAGAAAGAATAATAGAAATTATACTCTTAAATGGAGTTCTGGAATTGTACAAGGAGAGCTTGTACAAAAAAATGCCAAACACAAGGAATTTTTCTTATATACAATGAATTTGGCCAAGAGAAACATACCTTTTCTCTTTTGCCTCCCTAGTACATCTATACAGACATCATATATAAACGCAAACATACATTTCTTACTGAAACTATGTTCCATGTGTCGTCATGCATTAAATTACTTGCTCAGAAACACTCAGGTTGCACAATTTTGTGGCTGCTTCTTATTAAAACTTGTTTCTCCGGGGCTGGTCAATCTTTTAATCTAACAAGCACATGGACATTGTAAAGGTTCCAAATGCCAGACTCTTTAAGTAAGTAGTATACAAGCCCAGGCAAAGTAATAAATGGCTGTCTCTATTTCACAGCTTCATTTCCTCTACCACTCTTGGGTGAAGAATCACATTATTAAACTCAGTTTCTTTCCCTATGTATTCATTGTTCTCTCTGCCGTGGAGTATGTCCTTATCTTGTCCAATTTTTACCTGTTGATTTTATCTCTGTTTGATCTGATCCTACAGATATACCTTTGCCAAGAAAGTATGACCCATTCTTCCTCTTCCTTGCATAAACCTCATTTGTTTCTTTTAGTTCATGTGCATTCTTTCTGAGTCTTTTAGGTGCCTTGAGATAGAAGATCCAGCTGTAGCACGTAGGCTTTTTTCTCCTTTTAAGTGTAGTCCAATACCCCAGACTTCTTCCTCTTCAGGCAAGCTTGGCTGGCCAGTTTTTCCAACTCCTCACTGTTTCACCAAGCTTCCACGTGAATGAGTAGCCTTCAAGGCTTAGTGAATCTCCATTTTATGAGAGATGTGTAAAAAGAGCCCTGACACCACATGCCTGACTCTGGTGTTCACTGGTGCAGCAAGTTCATTGCCTGTACTGGGTTTTGTACATTGTACAAGGTCTGATTTCCTGAATCAGCAAGACCAAGTTCATGGTTGTCTGACAGCTTTTACTCCTACTCCCTTGTAGATTTGGATTACATTTACATGATCTCATGTTATCATATGTGCTGCAAAGCAAGCTCAGTACTCACTGAACAACTAATTATTTCCATTAAGTTTTTATCATCCTCCTTCTGCATGTGGCCTCCTACCTATTTCTAATTGGCATCAGTCATCTCTGCATTCACAAGTTTTTCACAAGAGCTTGTGAAGTACTGAAAAAGCACTGCTCTAACATCAGGGATCTGAAGTATGGGGAAATGATAAGCAAACCTTACAGAAGTGCCTTAGCTCACTGCCTCAGAGCAGAAACCTTTCTTATAGGTGTCTAAAGCCAGAATTTATCTGTATATGCATGAAGTAGTATTTTATAAATTAAAGAGAATGTAAAGTTCAGTCACAAATGAGTTCTTTAAAAGTAAGTTCATAAATGGTATTTATTTCCTTAGAAAAATAAAAGTGAGTCACAAGGGCATTTGACAGGGAATCAGTCATTCAGAAGGAAGAAAATGTTTGACTGCTGAGTTGGCAGAAAATGAGATGATGCTTTTATTCATCTATGAAACTTCAGTGATATCTAAATAAGGTCTTTAATGCTTAGCAAATAAAAATCCTAATAACACTCAGCACCATTTATCTCTGCTGCTGTTTTGACCTAGGGAAGAGAAAATTCTCAGCAGAAAATCCTAAATGACTCTGTCATTCTAATTCTGCCCTGAAGTAGTATTCATAGTGTGAATTAAGTAACTTTTGAGTATTTGATTTTGGCTTCCTAGTACAATTAAGCAGTTTTAGGTAATCAAGTAGTCTCTGCGAGCCATGTGTTTTATGAAGTGGTAAAAGTAACATTTCCTTCAATCTGTTTATATACAGCTGTTCTTTGTATTAAAAACTAATAATTTAAGTGGCTGTTTAAGAATATTTGTCTCTTAAGAAAGCTGTAAAATATTTCTCAATGCCTAAGTTTGAATATACTATATAAATTTTGAAGGTTGGCATTGGACCACTCAAGTAAAATATTAGGTCTCTGAGGGGGGTGCTGTAGCCATGTTTCTTATCTCTTTATCTATTTTATATATATATCTATATACTGCCAGTAGTATATATGAAGGTTTTTGTTTATTTTTCAACTATTTATAAAAAGTACAGGGAAGACATTAAAAAATTTAAATGGCTTACCATTTTGCAGAATCACACTAAAACTTTATTTACAAGCGGTTACTGAAAGGGAAATGTGGAAATGTATATGTTCCATATAGAAAGCAGACCCTGTTCTTCTCCTTCAGTGATAAGTAGGAAGGGACATAGCTTTAGCTATAATATTAATCTTATGTGTAATTTCTCCATCCCTGGAAATCTGGAACTAAAGTGATGGAAGAAACATCTCTAGAAAATTATTTTTCTTGTGTTGACAACACCTCAAGATGTTCCTGACAAATAAAGTGTAAAATTTATTTTCAAATACCATTTTTCTCAGAGTGCTCTGAAATATTTTATTTCCCTTAGGATACTGGCTTTGACCTTAAAACAAGTGCTGAAATTTGAAAATTCTGGCAAGCTTCTTCGGCATAGAGTGAATAACAAGGGGGTCTTACTTCAGGGAAAATTGGGACTAGGAGTTGTAGGTTATTAGTAATTATAAATATATGCTGAAAAACATATTGCCAATTAATTTATTATGTTGTCCTGTCAATTAAGTTTAATGTTTATTGCCAAACATTTAATAATCAGAAAGGTAGGAGTCTGTGTGTTCAAGATGTAGTTGTGAATTTTGATTTTACCAGTTTCCAACTTTCTAAACGTAGGCAAGAGTTTAACTAGTATGACCTCTAATGAAAGCCAATATACCAATGACAATGTTCTGCAGACAGAGCTGTTTCTTGTGACTGTACTGCTAGGTGTTTATAATGTGTAAGGGAGATTTAAATTGTCATTTACCTGGCCATGTAAAACTTCCTGCAAGGAATTTATGTTCCAAGTCTGACCACTTAGGCAACAGCTGGTGTCAGTTGTATTTTGCTGAATTCATTAAAGTGACTGTAGTTTGTCTCCTTTTTTGTCTTGCTTTATGACAATATAAGTTTAAACATTTTATATGCTTCTTTACAGGATAGGTGTGATAACATTGGTTTGCACTGCATGATTTTAATTTTCTCTTAGAATATATGAAGAGTCTTTGACATTAAATGCACACTATGGTATAAGCAGTATTATTAAAATCAGTATATTGAACGAGAAGGAAATTGTCTTTAACTTTCTGTATCACAAGAGAAAATTCAAACATCAGTAAGCATTCTAGATATCAAGTGCAGTGCACAAAGGCCAGTCCAAATATTCAATAGATGATCCTTGCCTATTGGGTATTTATTTGCAGGAGCGTATACAATCCCATTAGACTTGCAAAAAAAATCTTTTTTCAGCTCTAAAATTACCCGTGGTGCTCATTATTTTTTCAAGTGTGATGTAAATCTGGGGCTCGCAATTCTTCTGTCATTTGGATTGCAGAGAGACAGTTTCCTTGCATGTTTACCCACAGCTCCCCTGCATGTGGAATATCATTAAATAACTGCTTAGAAAGGATGGACTGGACCCAACAGGCGTGGGTTAACAACTTGTTATTTATGGAAAGTACTCCAGCAGCATGGTTTTCTTGCAAGTCTGCCTATGTGCCAATAATAGGGGCCAATTTCCAGAGAAACACAACGCTGCTCATATATTCTTTCGTGAGCACAGAGATGCTGAACTGCCACAATGATGTATGAAACTGGGGCTTTACACAGATTTAAAAACATTTGCAGCAGTTAGAAAGCTACTTTTGTAAATCTGATTGCTGGAGGATGGAGGATGAAAAAATGGTTTTGTGTAGGCTTGCTGGTTTTTAGTGGGCTTTAATTTTTTGTTTTGCAGTGGCAATGCAACAATGGTAAAATAAAATTACTAAAAATTGATTAGAAACATTGATTGTTTCAGTCTGCAGAGTAAATGACCTGCACACGAATCCTCTTAAAAGCTGATTGCTGGAAAAAAGGCTTAAAAAAAAAAATAAAAGAGAGCATGTGGATTTCTTCTGCATTCACGGAAAGGTTCCTTTTTCTTGGTTTCACACAACCACACTCTATTCAGTGAAGTAATTGTGGTCCCCTTATCTCACATCCCAAGCAAAGTTCAGCATCTGGAAAAGCTTAAGAACTCAATGCATCAAATTATCCTGCTCAAACTGTTGTTTATTGCAGGCCATTTTGTCCTGTCATCTCCATGACAGAACGTCAAAGCTTTTCTTTCTGTTGCCTTCAGCTCCCAGCATCTGCAGTGATCCGATATGCTACCCCTGCATCACATGGGAGCTGGGGGGGACCATCAAACAGGCGACATTCAGGCAGCAAAGCCAGGGAGCTGCAGGCCTGGGGAGCCTCTGGGGCTGCCTGGCAGCAGCGCCTCCCCTTCTCAGGCACTCACACACTGACTGGGTTTCTCAAACCTGCTGACTTCCCACGTGATCGGTGGCGCTTGCCCGTCTTTTCTCCTTTACTAAAATGTTCCAAAGTGTAATGGCGTGAAACTTTATGGCATTGCTAGGTGTGGGCCATTATTATTTCCTCTCTCGCCACAGGTTTCCATAGTGGTTTCCCCTGGATGATAAAAACTTTTTTACACATGTGCACAAAGCTACAGAGAACCCTGGCGAATGTGTGTGAGATGTGGAGGTGGGGAATCCAGTCACAGGATTCTGAATTCTAAAGTGTTCAGTTTTACTCTATTGCCTATTCTACCTGTTTTATTTTTCCTGGTGATATTAATTGTAGTGTCTGTGCTGTCATACAGTCCTACTTCAGGCTGAGACTCAGCAGTGGGAATCAAGTGCTGCAGTTTTCTACTGTTGTAGCGATGAAAAATACTTGGGTACATGCTTTTAAAAAAATACTGTAATTTACATTTGTACAGAATTTGTCTGTATGCACATGCCCATTTTTAACAGTATAATCCTCTCAGTTTTAAGGTCTTCTACTATAAAAATGTCCTGAAACAAAAAGACATAAATACATTCAAGCATCTTCTAAGATCATAAGTTGTCACTAAACCATCTTCTTCAGACATTTTGACTCATTCAGAGTCCAACTTATCCTCCTTCCACTGGCCCTTTAAGAAGCTTGCATCTTGCATGCTGGCTCTTTGAAGCACTGCTGTGCCTCAGTAAGTGTTAAACTGCTCTGCATTCCCCCACGACCAACATGTCTGTGTTTTTTGCACGTGAAATACTGTGATATGTTGAGTCTCAGATCATCCATAACAGGTGACTTCTTGTAGTGGATGAACCTTGCCCACTCCCAGCTCCATGATGTGGAGGCAATCTTAGAGAGGCAGTGCTGATGCTGTGCCAGGCCTGCCCAGAAGTAGCCAAAACACAGGAGTGTTATCAGCACCTTTCCAGCTACCAATGCAAAGCACAACACTCTGAGGGCTGCTGATGGCAAATGAACTCCAGCTCATCCAGACCTAATACACTTCTTTAGTTTTCAATAACCTGTGGATTCAGGGATTTACCAAGATATTCTTGGGTTTTCAAATGGGGACAGCATGGCTAAATTTGAAGTTTCAAAATATGCTGCTCAGACTATTGCAACCATGTTGTTTGTTGACAAGTTGTTGTCAACCATGCCAACCATGTTGTTTTGTGATTTTTGTCATAAATGTTTTGTTGTAAAATTTTTGTCCTAAAAATAAATAAGAGCTGAATGAGTTTTTTCTTCAGCATAGCTTGATTTAGAAATGTGTAGTGTTGATCTTACTATATACTTGATAAAGGGAGTCTTCCTATGGGCGATATCTGTAACACACAGTACTGTACAGTAATTAGCTGCTTAGTATAGGAAAGTAACATTTTATTTATAAAGTAGAATCAAAAGAATTACCTTAAAACTTGTCTGACAGTATACAGTATGACTGTAGAGTCTGATTTACAAAGATACTGAGCTTATGTGTTCAGCAAATCAAAAAAAGTTTATGTTTCGGTTTGCCTCTTCATTTGCTGCATGATGAAGTTGGACTTCAAGTCGGAGATCCAAGTTCAGAGTTTAACATTGGAGGTTCTCTTAGCACAATCTGACTGGATGTTCCATTAGTATAGCATTTTCAGAGCTGCCAAAGATTTGTTTCCTTCTGTTTGCCATTTGGACAACTTAGACATCATCAGTGTGGGAAGTGCATTATAGAAAATAATTCAACAAATGTAGGGTTTTGTTTATTAATTCTAGGACTCTGTAACCTTAAATAAATGGAGGTGAGAACACTGATAAAGAGTACATTTCACAGTTAAATGTGTATCACTCTAAAAAGTAGCCAAGTAAATTTGACATATACTAATAATTCCTTTTTTCTACATTCATTAAAATTAAACTTTGCGCTCTTATACTGTGAAAATTTGAAGAGTATCAAATAACACCAGACCAAAAAAAAGTACAGGTGGTAGCTTTTAATATTCAGAATTATCTGATATTATGAATGAGGATTTCATTGGTTTGTGTTTGAGTAGAGAATACAGAGCTCTAAATTTTTTGCTGCCAAGGTGAAATTGGCTTTTGCTACTTTTTATCTATTAAGGATCCTTAGTAAGGAAGCCAATTGAAAAAATTAGTCAAAACATAGCTTGCTAGCAGCATAAAAAATAAATCAGCAATAAACCAAGCCGAAATAAACAATTTAATTCATGAGATATCATGAATTATAAAGGATACCAGGACCTGGTGTCCCACAGCATATGCTCTATTTCTTTAACTGAAAAAGGTAAATTTCTACCTAAATCCACTTTATCACCGATTGTTGCCTGATCTGTGAGCAGCGCAGCCAACACATCAGGCACTGTGTTTATGAATGATGGGTGTTTTTGCAGATGTTCAATTTCCTGGCTCTAACTTGTTAGTTGTGTTGTTGCATGGAGGAGAAATATCTGGGGGCTGAGAAGTCCACTGACATGTACAGACTTCTTGTAAAAACCCTCTGGGTTGGAAGAAGGAGCTTATGTTTCACACATGCTGTTGAGTCTGATGTAGCAGCTCCATTCCTGTGTTAAGGTGACTGAATTCGCACAGCGTGCAGGAGGGGGAGAAGGACCCTGAGTAAAGCTCACACAAAAATCCTGATGCAGTTGTTCTCCTTTCTTGCAGCTTTTGATCCTTAAAGGATAATGTGCTTTTACTGCCTTTTTGTTTGTTTTCTTAGGGTGGTTTTTGGTTTTTTTCTATCACTGGAGATTGCATATGGCATGTGAATTATCTTGAAGACAGATTGGTCTTACAGGACTATATGATAAATAAATGGTGATGATGGAAGAATTACACATTCAGGATGGCGTTTAGAGTGCATGTCTGTGTGTGCATTTGTGTGAGTGTGTATATATATATATGGCGGAGCAAATTCAAATTATGATTAGTGGTGTACACACACACATATACATGTCAGTTCAGAGAAGAATGTAGCTGAAAAGAAAAATATTTTGCATTTGTAAAAATGGCAATTTATAAATCTGGCATTTTAAAAATGCAAATCGAACATTGCTTTCTATGTATCTTAATTAGGTTGTGTAATATATCACCTAGGACCTCAGTAAATCTATAAGAACTGCATTTGTTGTCATCATACAGCAAAAGGTGGAGGAAGAAAATTTCTGAACTTTGGGGTTAAAGGAAAGTATCTTTTCATTTAAAAGCAAAAACAAGTATGAAATACCTTCTTTGCTAGTTGAACACTCAAATGCAGATGTCTACCCTGACTTCAAAGCATCCAATAGGAAAAATGGGAATTTGCAGTTAGATTTATGATTTTTTTCTTGAAATAATTTTGTTAGGGTCTTGCTTCACTCTTTATTTCATCAGACTTTTTCAGGTCCTATCCAGTCATGCTTTTTGGTTAGGTAGGTTGCAATCAAAACAGGTAGTAGGTGTTTCCTATAGGATGATGAATGGCAACCTAATGATTATTAAAAGAACTCTGTGGTATATTGAGCACTGCTGAAAGGGAGCGTGATAAATAGCATCTGGCTGACAAGAGAAATCCCAGATTACTGCATGTGGTTTATGCCAGTATGTCAGTTTTCCACATACTGAGTCGTAGTTTGGAAAAGGAAAAGAGCAATTCACATATATGTGTAAAATCTGAATCTAATCCAGGATATCACATTATTCTGCACAGCCACATTCTCTGTATGTTAACTATTAGTAGTGAGCAATTTCCATCAATATTATCTCTGGAGGATCCAGTTGCCTTGCAAACTCTCGCAAATTAATTTGTTGTGAGGATGCCTGTACAGCTTTGTTGAAAGTATCTATTTGTTTTAATTGAAAATACCTATTCCAGCAGTATGAATGCTTGGCATGGTTCTCTAATAAACAACTTCTCTTCATTTCACTTGCTGTATTTTTGGAATCAGCCTGAGGAGGTCCATACATTCTTCACAGATCTTAATTCTTTGGGAGAATGACAGGGGTTCATCAAACTTTGATCTCCAAGGTTTCAAGCAGTTTGAAACCAGCTGCTGCTGAGTTCTATTAAAGGCAGAGGGGTTGGATCAATCCAACAAAATACATGTTGGCTTGAAAGAGAGGTTATCAGCTCTGCTTAGATTTAAGGTTAAAGATGAGGGTGAACTGTGAGCATAAACTGACAGGGACATGTCTTGTTTGGACACAAATTGAACTGAAATGTAAGGGTATGAATAAAGAAATATAAAAGATTTCTTTTTGGTTCATTGCTGAGGATAAATGATTTTTTCTTTCAGATAGACTCCCTGAAGTTATATGTTGGTTTGATCACTCAGAAATGTAATTAAGAGAGAAATCAAGCACTGCTAAGATTTGGGGGTATTTTTGTTACCATGTCTCTTTCTACTTCAAAGTGGGATTTTTTTTCCAGTGCCTTCAAAGTAAGTGGATTTTTTAGTACAATTTACATATTCTAAAAATATTTCTAGTCACTGTAGTTTGAGATTAAATAATCTAAAAGGACTATTTAAAAAGGCAGAAAATAACTTCATTGTTTATCTCTAGACAGGCTTGTTGGGACACAGGTTTTGGGTAGTGAGACACAGAAATTGTTCAATATTTCAGGATGGCAAGCTACTGTACAATTCTCTTGGGTGCGTTCACTACAGAGCAAGTGTCCTTGGATGCAGAGATTGCCTGTGCTCAGCACACCTATGGTGTCAAAAGCCTCTATCTAGGCTTTCTTAAATTTTAGATATTTATTCTCAGCTTAGTCATGGTCTCTCCATCTGTAAAATGACACGAATGGCAATGTAGTATTGGTGCTAGTGCTAATGCTTTTTTAGATATTTGAATTGCAAGCCAGACACAAGTTCCAAAATATTCCTTTATTTATTTGTCATCTGGACTAGAGGACAATTTGTGAGTGCCGAGTTGGCAAGAGTAAACACAGGCAATTGTAGCTTAAGTAGCTTTCCAAGAGTGGCTGCAGTCTTTTGCCAACTAAAGATTACTGTTAGTTACTCCCTAAAGTATACAGATGTATATCTCAGGGATACAGCTGGGTTGTCACCTGGGACAGAGGATTTGTGCTGAAGGTGACTCTTGCAAATATTTCCAATAAGGTTTCATTGAATCCAAACTGAATTCTAGCTGCTAGACAGCTTAAACTTCTTGTTCTCTGAGCTGGCTGATGTCAGAGAGGAAAATATTAAATTGGATCTTCACTTTGCTCCCAAAATCTAGAAAGTTGACTTTTGCAGCTGCCAATGAGCAAATTAGCATTAGAAATACCAGAATATGTACTTCCTTCATTACTTCTCATTATGATTTGAGCAGCTGAATGAATATATATGATCTAAAAGTTGGAGTAGTTTGGTTGATGGACATCTTATAAAGCTCTCGTCATCTAACAGTAGGTTCATAAAACATCAGAGAATATGAACCAGTACTGCCTGAAAAACTGCATGTGTAATGCAAACACAGAGCTGGCCTCATTTGTGCTGGGTTCTGTGAAGGGTGCAGTTAAAAGAGAAGCAGTGGTGTTAAAGGGTTGGTCAGTAAAGATGAGAACATGCTGACTTCCCATCTCATTGATACTTTATCCTTGCCAAAGTTCTTTCTATATATAAGGTGAAAAGGGCATCACTTGTTATTTTTACATAATTAGCATGGGGGTGGTTTTGGCAGTTCCCATTCCACATAAATTGTGAACTTGATCAAGGGAGGTCAAAATGTGTTGGGATTAAGCATCCATTTCTCACCTAAGTGGATTACTGAGAAATGTACTGTTTATTTGATTCTTTTTATAATAAACTCTTGCAGTCAAGGAGGTAAAAGTTAGCGCTAGGTAAAACAGTCATGTCCAGTTTTCTTACAGACAGAATTCTGAGGCCTTTTCCTGATCACTTCTACTTAAGCGGTGCTACAGAGATTAGATAACAAACTGCAAAATTCACTCCACTATTACACAAACCGAAATGGGGATGAAACAATTGCATCTAGGATTCCTTAATTGTGAAAAAGTTACTTTGATTTAAAAAAAAAAAGAAAACAAGCCAAGCAAACTACTAATACAAGTGAAAATAATGGTAGACAGGCTTCAGCTACTGAGCAACACATGAAGTTGATGGGACGGAGGAGAGAAAATAAAAATATTTTCCTTTAAAATATGACAATCCAATTTCAAGGTAAAACTCTATATTCTTTCTGAAGGGCATTGATGCTGCCTGACATTCAAAGGCAATGGATGTTGCAGCAGGAACATACTTCAAAGGATAACCAAAGCAGTATAAACTTTAAGAAAAATTTCAAATGCATGCTGAGAAATATTTATGTTTTTAAAATGTCATTCATATTCAAACTAAACAAGACTAAGAAAAGCTACCTATGAAAAGAATTCTATTTATGTGATGAATAATAAAGGTTCATGTGGCACAGGACTTTTTTCCTAATATTTTGATTGTTGTGGTTTTAACTGACCCATACTGAGGTTCCTTGTCAAGTGGTGACCATATCTTCCAGAGGTGCTGCACTGCCTCATTGCTTCTTGTTACTCTTTTCTCCTTGTCTTTGTCAGCCTTGTGATCTCGCCTCTTTACTTGCCAGCTCCAGATTTCCAATGTCAATTTTTTTTCTCAGAATTCCCAAATCTTTCTGTAATTCAACTTCTGGAAGGGAAAGCCTTAGCTCAGGTCCAGTGACCACAAAGCAGGACATTGCTCACATCTGATTGGCCATTTGTCTGTGCATTTTGCTCTCTTCAATATTGGCAAAACCAGCATTAGAAAATTGCGGGGATTTCTAGTTTAGTGTAGGTTTAATTTAGTAAAACTTTCAAAAACAAAGGAAAGGGAATGACATAGTACTTATAGTTTTCAGAGTAAAAAAATACAACTCTTTATTTCCAAGGCCCTGAAGGAATGCTTAAGCTCAATGGCTTAGTGCCACACTCATGATATAAATACTATGTATATTTATTCTAATATAACGTAGATCTGTGTTATTTTACACTACTGTGTCATTTTACAAATTAATGTCCAGTGTTCTATCTTCCCAACAATCTTTTTCAGCACTGTTGTTTTCCAAGTTTCCCAGAGAGCATCTGTGTTTCAGATTATGTATTTCCAAATAGATCAGTTGACATTTTCAGAATGAGAATCTTGTTTTTCTATACATAGTTCAATTTGTTTTCTCTTACCAGTGTTTCCATATCTTCTCCATTTTAATCTCCTCTATGGATTTCAAGTCTGTATTACTTACTCTCTTTTCTAGATCATGTATGAATATATTAAATAAAGATGGATGTGTAACTGATAGCTGAAGTTTTCCATCTTTTGCTTCCAACAAATTGAGATATTGCAGTTTGTCTTTTAGAAACAATTCCCATTTCATTATCAGGATGTGATAATATTTTTGTCCCAAATATATATTACATGCAAAATCTTATTCAATGGTAATTTTTGCTATATTGTATAAAGTGCTTCACCAGGGAATATTTATTGTACTTATGACTCTTCTCTTGTCCCCTAAATTTTGACAGATTTTTAAAAAAAGCAAACAGCAAAACAACAACAAATAAATCCACCATACCTCCCTCCCACATTCCAGTCTTTAATCAAAAGAAAACAACTACCTGTTAAGCTTTCTTTTTTCGAATGGTCATTTTTGTAAGGCATGAGTTCTGATAGTCTGAATTCTACCAGGTCTGGGTGATCAGTGTTATCTCTTAAGTAGCTGCTTACTATGATCAACACCCATCTGGAGGTCCACCAAGGGATAGACAATCCCTTGAGGAATGCTGAACTGGGTTTTCAATGACCTTTGGGTCTTTTTCAGCTTAGCACTCCATGATTGTGACTGGATATTTACACTTGGTAATTTGTCTTAGTTTTAAAAAGTCTAGCTGAGGAGGCATTAAAGCCATCACCTGGGCATTGAGATGCTAAGAAAATATTCATCTGGTTTTTGATCCCAGTACTCCAGAGGTAATATCTATTAACAGCAAGCAATGGACACAATCCTTACAGTGAATTTATTTTCCTATTCTTTAGACAGAGGAGAACTTGCAAACAAATGTCTTCTAAATTCCTTCTTGTCTCACACTGCCACTTTCTAGCAGAAGAGTTTTTTCAATTTTTTCCCCCCAGCAGTTAATATCCTCTTTGAGTGTGCAGTGCAGGTTGGCCAAGGAAAGTGCATTTATGTTGCATTATCTGTGGAGATTGTAATCTCTCTGCAGGCTCAGTGGTCTTGTGACTTTGGAATACTTGCTTCAGGAAGACCTGGCCTGTTCTTGTGTGCAGCTGTGAAGGGTATCTGAAACAGCATGTATTCTGTTTTCAATTGTATGAATTTCATTTACCTAGGACTTTTCTAAGCACTGCTACAAGGATATAAATAGCAAACATCAGATTGAAGCAAAGTCAGTGAGGGATTCCTTATTGTCAGTCTCTCCAGGCAAATCCAGAGATAATTCCTGAGTTCTGAACTGAGCCCTTGGCCAATGACTCATTTTTGTTCTATTACTCTGAAGAGTCAAATTTACAACCCAAATGAGTACACCTACAGATATTATTATCTTTAAAAATCTGTGGCAGGCTTGCTGACTACAGCTTAAGTCTCTTCAGAGCGAATAGTTATGCATAATCTTTCTAAATTACCAAAATTATTAATTACTTTGAAAGATTTCTTCTAGCAAAAAGTAGATAGCTTCTATGCCATATGACTGTACTTGCAATAATCAGCTCCCACAGGTCAATTAAATGCTTCAGGCTTTAGTCAGCAAGCAGACACCCATCACTGCTGCATGTACTTAGATGGAATGGAAGTTATTGCTTAATTACTCCATTTAAGACTGGATGGAAAAGGGGTCATTACGGGTTTAAAGCTTTACTTTCGATTTATATGGCTTAGAATTATACTTACAAAGACAAGAGCTTTTCTCTTTGCATAAATTAATTTAAAATCATAGACTTTTGAGTGCTCTTCAGAAAGTAAATGGGATTCTGATTAATTTTAGTTCTGCAATTGCAGGACTTAGTAATGAACTAAATGTAGACTGAAATCATCAGGAAATTGAAGAGATTTTCTAAAATAAGTGTGAAAATGTCAGATGGATCTGCTGTGCATATGCTTCTTTTATATGATGCAACCAAATGTTTAGGTTTCCAGCCTATATAGTGAACTCTATGAAGTGCCTCCCTCAGCCTTCTGTGGCATGTGTTCACAGGGTGAAACCCATTACTCTAAAACCTTAAAGTTGTCAGTGGAATTCTAGGAAAGCAGGAAAATATGTGATATTACATTTTGTAAAGAAGCAGCCTGTCTATTTTCAAGAGTTACATTTTTGTGTGTGATTTATTGCATTGCATCCATATGTAGGGCTTATGTGCAGCTCTGGTACACTTGTACTGAGGAATCCCTACATTATTCATACAATTAAATAATTGTATCCAAGGTCCTTCTGTTTTTAAATAGATTCCTTTTGATTAAACTGATGATTATTTTTTACATAATCCAAATATCAGGTCTATGCAATGCAAAGTATTGGTAGACACAACAGTCTTCCTACTCCAATTTTAGTATTTCCTTGTGAGAATTTTGTCCTCACTATCCATTTTCCCTTGTGGGCCATATGTCTTTAGAACAATTATGGTCTTTAAAGAAAATAATGCTCAGAAGGGCTGCATCAGTCTGTTATAAAATTAACATTTATTTAAATTATGGGGTTTTGCTGTGCATTCACTGAAATTCTCTTTGGAATGCATTGAAATTCTGAATAGAGTTCACCTCTCTATCTGTTTTTCTTTTCAAATTGTTTGTTTAAACCGATCATTTCTTTTTAACTGACTCAGCAAATGCACAAGAAATAGAAATCAGTTTCAAACCATGAGTGCAGTGGAAACAAATAGGTGCTGCTTTGATCTTAACTCAGACTGGTTTTGTGAAAACATTGACTGTTGTTATTTGAGATATCTTAACCTAAACAACAAAAATGTTATTCAAACTTAAGTGGCTAATGTAAAATCAGTTGTATTATGTGGTCTGCTATTTCAGTAACACACACATGAACAATAATACAGTATTTTCAGAATTTCATGTGAGAATGGTGACTTCCAGCCTGTGAATGTTCAGCTGGAGCAGTCAGAAATGCAAAACACTGTCCCTTGTAATGAGGAGCTGTTGAATGCCATGTAGTGTCACCCTGCCAGCTACATACTTCAGGTCTCCAGATTGCACTCTAGACTGGCTTTGTTTGTCTGCAATTTACACTGTTGCCTTTGGATATAAAATTGCACTGTCCTAATGTGCTGCAGCAGCATTCAGAGTGCTTTGTCCAAGTGTAATTTGTGTAAAGAGCAACTTGTGAAAAAATGGGGACTAAATCAATAAATGGAAGTTTACAAAGATCAGAGACGTGTTTTCTTTAAAAATATAATGCCATGGGATTAAAAACAGAAAGTATCTTGTATTCAACAAAATTAAAAGGGTTATCTATTAAGCCCAAAACAAAACAATAAAAATAGACAGCTCCGTGATATGACTCAACTTGATTTGCTTAAATCAGACCACCCAACCACAGCGTTCTCCTGGAATAGTATCTTGTATACAAAGCATACATACTTACTGTTAACCTCTCAGTGACTTTAGATAACATTTCTGGACACATGCATGGTATATTGTAACCCAGTTGCCAATATGAACACCTCAAGATATTTTCTCGAATAATATTGTTGTGGCCACCCAGTGAGCAGCCAGCTCTTATCTGTAAAGCCAGTTTGAAGAGTAATGGCAGCTCTGTGGTAGATATTAGCTGACACCTTTAAACTAAATCTTTTGCTTCACTGATCATCAGTCTCTGTGTTAAACAAGCCAAAAAAAAAAGCAGATAAAGGAGAGATTTGAGATTACTGTAAAAACTGCAATGATAAAAGGATTTGCCAGTTCAGAGTCATTTGCCATTTGCCAAGGATTCAATGTAACCACAAACTGGTGTTTGCTTTACCATCATTTCTCTTTATTTTCAGCCGATGTCCTGTGCACCATTCTGTGCATAGCAGAATAATAATTTTCTTTCTAATGCGCAAGGCAGCTGGTGTGTCTTGAGTAAGAAGATTATATTTGCAATGGCAAGACAAGTATCTAAACACATTAAATTAATCTCCCAGTCCTCCTATAATTGAAGAACCTGGTTGCTGAAATTTTGCTGTCTGCTGGAGAATTTCAAATGGCAGGGCTGGAGTCAGATTTTGATGGCCTCACAGTTATATGGTTATCCTTCATGCAAGTCACAGTGTAACAGAGGGCTCAGATGGCAGGGACAGAAAAAAATCCTTGTTACTGTATCTGCCAATCACATTTGCACTGGCTTCCTCCTAAGAGGAGACTGCAGCGTTTCATACTGAAACAGAAACTATATTTTAAAACATTTTCTTAGTTGTTTTCTTCCCACTTTACAAGTTGAATGTATTGTTACCTCAACAGGCAAAAGGGTAAATTTCCAAGTTGAGGCAAAAGCATTGTATAGATATAAGTCTTCCTGACAGTTATTCATAAATAATTAGATCTCTGTGCTTCTGAACTACTTTGCTTTTTTTATTATTCAGCCCATTTTTAAGCAATGTGGAATAGTACAAAAATGAAGGCAACTGTGACTGGTGTATTTTAAATCTATCTGTAGGAATAGAAAGGCTACCAATGCCCTGGACTGAGTTTCCTTTTCCAGTCTAAAACCTCAGCAAGGTATTTATTTAGATTTTCCTTCTGAATGGTGAATTTCTTACTCTGTGGATACCAGAGAACAAACAAAGAAAATTTAAGAAACAAGAAGCCCAAGGACAACCATGTCATTTTTTTTCCAAGATTCCTGAGGTTTAGACTGTATTTTGTCAATTATTTTTTTCTATGCAGTTTTTTTCAAAGAATTACTAAATGTTGAAGTGCTGAAATGCTGCAGAACTGTTAAACAATTTAAAGTGAAAATAAATAGCAGTTTCCCACATTTGCCTGACTTCCTTATCTTTGGATTTTCCATTCATGCCTACCATGAGATTTCTTTAATAGTTTCCTGAAAGATGTGTGTTCTGGGAAAAGTAGGTATTCCTTTCACATTGTATGCCATATTTTTGATCTTGCTGCTAAAATTATAGGATGAATTTATATAAAACCAAAACAGTTAAAATGAAGCAAGAACGGGTATATTCTAATGCCAAAATAAAAACACATCCATATTAGACCAATACACTGAATAGTGTAAAAATTAACAAAATAAAAAATACCCAAACACAAGAAGGAAGGCTATAAAATGGAAAAGCACTCTCCTTGAATAACAGCTTGCCCCTATTTTACAGATGGGAAAACTGGGGCGCGTAGAGAGCTTAATTGATTTCCCTAGTGTCACCCTATAAATCATTGATGTGACAAGGCCTAAAGCTGATTCTTTCTGAGAGCTGTGCAGCAAACTCTTTGCCTGACTCTCTTCAATAAACAGATTCTGAAAGCATGTTCTCTTCCATGCAATAATTTATACTTGATGCATGCGAAGCCTGAAGTATGAGCAGATAATGCTATTTGATCTGTGTTTTGCAAAAAGCCCTTCCAGATACTCTGTTATACTTGATCTGCTTCCTTCATAAACAGATTTTCTGTTGCCGACTTCTTTCCTCATTCAATCTCTTTTCTCTTTGTGTAAATGAAATAGCATATCCTCTCTCCCAGGTTCTGCATTTATTTCATGCTCTCTTGAGTTTGGATCATATAACTCATCTCAACCTCTCTGAGAGGCTAACCTCTTCTTCACTGAAGCTGGGTCATGAATAATTTCCTAGAAAGTGAGGCATTACCTCTTCTTCAACCCTGGAGCAGAGGGAATATCAGCTGTGTGCAATTATAACCAATAAAGGTAACCCTGTGAGTTAGGCCCTTTCTTTGCAATGGGCTCTTTATATGAGAGAAAAATTATTGCATGACTTACCAAGACCCCTCATCTTCCTTGCCTCTGTATGAAGTCCTTGTTTTCTTTTAATCAATCCCATTTTTTAATGTCATTCATAAATGCTGGGCTTCACCAGCATCAGGCTTCTCTTCCGTGAGGATTGCTGGGTGCTAGCAGTCATGAGCCTTTCTATTTCCTGCCCTGCCATCTGGCCTTCATAAAAGGAAATTACCTGGGACAAACCTAGAAGGAATTCTTGTTTTAGGAGCCTCCTTTTTTTGCCTTTAGAAGGACCATCAGGTCACTTGTGGCACACACTATGGCTTATCTCACTGCATAGCACTTAAAGAAATTTATTTGGAAAAACATTTGGCAAATTTATTACGTGGTCAGAATTTTTGTGACAGAAGTTGAAAGATGTATTTTCAAGGTGCTTCAAATACAAACGTGACCAGTTATCTCATACTACCTGAAGAAACTCTGTCCTTGATTATACAGAACAAATAAAAGGGCAAATATTTCCTTTACCAAAAGCATTCTTCAGAGTTTAACAGTATTCCTTAAAAGATATAGCAAAAGCTCTATTCGCTCTACTGGCTTTCAAACATGATGGAATAGCAAAATCCACTATATAAAATGGCAGGGGTTTTTGGCGGACATATCTGTAAGTTGTTTAATTTATGATCTTGAAAACTAAAAAGCAATATAAAGGCATGCCCAACTTCATGTTAATAATGAAGCTGCTGATATTCTCAATTAAAATGTAGATTTGAAGGTTGAGTGGAGTTTCTCTTTGTTTGGACAAAAATTGCCCTTTCGTTCTGCAAAACCAGCGCAATGTCTCTAAATTCTGTTGCCACCATTTTCCCAGCAGTTTCCACCAATTTTCAATCACCAATCCCCATCTTTACCAGAATCCCTGTCAAGTTTCTAGAGCTTGAAAAACCTGAGTGATCCTGAGGTGTTTGTATAGTCTTTGACATTATCAGCTAGGAAAAATAATAGGATGAAAGTGCAAATATGTGGAGAGTTACTTGGATGCAGGATATACTGGCAAAAGATGTTATGCTAGCTAGAACTGATCAAAGTGAGCAGTTTATGTGAAGTTATGTCATTTTTTAGTGTGATGAATTGTGCTGCCATTTCTACCATATTCTTAGGAGAAAGGAACAATACTATTTTTTTATTTTATTTTTAACCAGGAGCCTTCTTATTTTTGGACAGCTAGCTTCATTCTCATCTCTTTCTCATTATAGTGTGCTATAATAGTACTCCAGACACCATGCTGGCACTCTTGATAATATTTTTTTGGTTGTGCAATATGAGACTTCCATCAGCACAGACCTCTTCACCAGTATAGTTGAGGAACCCAGTTGCCAGGCAACTTTGTCTTCATAATTTCATGAAACAGTGTAAAATGTAAATATCATTCTTTTCTTTTATCTTACATACCTGTTTTATGTGATCACCTGATGGAAAGTAGCTTGTACTCTTCTTGCTGCTTCTCACATAGAAGTAAGATACAGACGATGCAAGGCTGATTCTGATGCAGAAGTCATTTTGAAGAATTCAATAGCTGGCTGTTAAAGTGTAAAAAGACCTAGGCCTGGCTCATTTTTTGTGCCCCATCTCAGTTGTTTAAAAGGCAACTTCAAGTTAATTACTAGCCTTTTGCCTTTGGAATCTGGCAGCTTATGGTTTTGTTGCCTTTACTGGTGTAAAATAGAGGGAGAGGTGTAAGAGGTGAAAGGGGAGTAGGTCTTAAAAGTGGAAAACAGTAAGCTTCATTTTTTTCATGGGGGTGTCTCTTTTCTTTCTCCATGTTTGGAGCATCTTGACATGGAGGAAATGGAAACAATGGTTTGCATTTCTTCTTGCATGCATGAGACAGGTTCATAGAGTCCCTTCAGGAGCAGAACAAATTTCAGGGAAAATAAAAAGAGCAATTGTCTTAGGCCAGACATGGTAGAAAAGCCTCATAAAACTATGTGTTGGGCAAATCACTAAGATGTAGGCAGGAGGGAAGAAGCCAGGAGAAATCTTGCTGCTCTTAAGTTTTTAGTCTGCACTTCTTCTGAGGAGTGGGAACATTGTTTAGTCTTACTCAGTTTATTCATTCCAGTCAAGCATGGGTAAAATAATACTCTGAAAGGTGGAAATACAGAAGAAGAACAAGGGCAGGACAGGACAATAAAATGCTGCATGCTACTGTCCTTCTGATGTGATCCAAGATTGAGCAAAGGTAACAGCAAAAACAACTGTGTGAACTTTTCTCACAAGTATTTCTGCATCATTTTGATACCTTCATAAGTTAGGCTTTGAGAACATTAGACTATAGCATTTACAGTAATTGTGGGAATACAACAGTGATTTTTGCCTAGTGTGCCACATTGATTAATACATTTCTTTTAATGAATGGTGATTTGTTTCCTGTGCCTCTGATTTTCTGTTGCGTTTTGACTCTGATTAATGGGAGATTACTTACAAAAGGGAAGGAGCATAAATAGAAATTCAAAATATTTTTTTCCTTGGAGAATTGTTATGTTTACATGGCACATTTCTATTTGTATTTGCAGGCTTTTTTCACAGAGGCATAAGAAGATCCTCTATTCTTGAGGCCCTGTTTCACAGCTATCAACCTCCTTTGTGGATGGTCTGCAAAAATCATAAAGATAGGCAGGGCCACTCCTTCCTTGAGTGTTTAAGACTGCTGAGCGTAAATCTCCCTCTGAATCCCCATTTTCATGTACACTTAAACCATCCCTCTTGTCATACCCAGACAGAGGGTTAAAAATGTGTCACACAATTGAGGATCATTCTTTTTCCTACTTCTTTCCTATTAGCAAAGACTTTATAGCATAAAAATTTTCAGGCTTGTCTAGGTTCAGTGTGTATGTCCAAACCATTCTATAGGCTTAATTAATAAAATAGCCAGTACACTTGGTGTGGAATTGGAAACCTACTAGGTGAGTGTACAATAATCTGATTAGTGATGTGATATGCACAGAGCTACAGACAAAATATTTAACATCAGTTATGATGTTTTTTTATTTAAAAAGTTTATAATGTGATCATAACACCTGGGTTTAGAAATTCTAGCATGTTTCTTGTTGACCTACCTCAATAATTGATTTTCCTTGCAATTTAATTGTACATCTGGTTCCTCTTTCTGTTGTATCAAAATCCAAATACAACAAAGGGTGTTGCTGCCTTGTTTGAAGGATTGTAGAAACTCATAGTGTTTTCCAGTTTTTAAGTACTTCTTACTGTCTGAGCTATGTAAGGGCTTTTTTTAAAGAGAAGATGGCACACAGTGGAGTAGATGTTTAAGAGAATTTACTGAGGAGTCAAGCCTTTAATCTGAAATATTTCTCCTGGTATAATGCAGAAGGTCATGAGTACACAACAGGACCCAGATGAGGTTCCTGTGTTAACTTTATGCTTAGCCTTGAGAACTGAGTAAGTTATGGAGAAGACATTAGGAAGATATTTAGTCCATGGTACTAATTTCTTTTTGTTTTAAAACAGAAATTATTTATCTTACAATTTTCTTGAACTGATTTATTTACATTTCCTTGAATGGATAATAAAGAATTGGTCAAAATTATCATTGTAGTATGCTAATGAAGAATTGTTTCTTTTGTTTACATTTTTTAGGTGCAAATCATCGGCGTACAGTTTAAAAATAGTAAAATGCATCCCATCTAGTTTGAGAGTAGTTGCTATTAAATTCTAAACAATGTAAAGTCACACTACATTTATCATTATTTAATGACTCATTCACTTTGGTCCCTCTGTGAGCCCTTGATGTTATTTGTCATTCAGCATTATGCTGCTAGAAGTGTCAGCAGTTCTAGGGTCTTACCTTGCCTTAGACTGAAGAAACCCCCTGAAGTGTGTAATTTTTGATCATATAGTGTCTACCTTCAAAACAAAATAATATCATTATCCTATCCTCATTAACATGAGCAGGTTCTGATGATGTTCAGATGCTTTTTTCAGTAGCCTGTGATTCGTGTAGGCCGGAGGAGTTTTTATATTCTTTTGAAAAGAAGGCTGATACATATTTATGCCCTTTTTAAACTCTCAGCTAGTGCCACCATTTTGTATTCTGAGTTAATTAACTCACAATGGTGCATTACGTATTTTGTGTGCTGTTAAATGTATTCAGAGAGGTTTTAGTAGATTTTGGGGGAGAGTTGGGTTTGGCTTTGCAAACAGGGTCATTTTGAACCTTTGTTTTTTTCTGTTTCATCCCATCTGCTCTCCCTTTCTTCTCAGATGAGATGAACAGAGAACATTGGCCTCAGTTGCAGGATGAGCAGAAAAATTACAGTGATATTTTGGAGAGAAGTCAGACCTTTTTTTGCAGTCTTTTTTGGTGTATTTGATTAAAAAATATCAGACTACAGATGAATTCTAGGAGCACCCAATCTTACTGGAGGGATCCCAGCATCATGTCAGGGGAAACAAAACTGACTGATTTGTATCAGTGCTGTGTTCACTTTGTCATCTGTGTTCTCAAATCCAGTATTTTCATCTGTTCCTAAATTTTGCCTTCTTTGTTTTGTCTGTGAGGAAGCGACCTGTGGTTCGGCCTGCGATTTACTGAAGTGGAGCTTACGTTGGGGCCTTTTATTATTCCTGGCAATTATTATTCCTTATTATTCCTGGCAATTCTCTCCCACAGCTGCTGGTGCTGAACACAGCCCTGTATCTCTCTGTGCTACATCAGCACCCTCCTGACAGAGCCACTGCTGAGCACTTCTATTTCCGTAGTGTAGACAAGACTTTAGTCTGAGTAAACAGTTTGGTATTGTGAGTTCCTAAAGCAATTCCTGGAGAAGTTATTTGATAGGGTATTTACCAAGCTGATTTATAAATTCTCATATAACTGATACTTGCCTGGGCTTATGCAGCTGTTAAGAGAGATCACCGAAACAGGAATTGCACATTGTTGCCTTAGCAACTACCACTTCATATTGTGCTTAAATCACTTGGAAATACACAGTATGTCTTAAGGAACTGCTTCCAGCAACAGCACCCAATCTAAATAATTCTAAATAATTTCACAGAAGAAGCATAAGGATGGCCTTTCCTAACAAAGACCATCATTCTTTTAAGCTTGGTTGCCTCGTTTCACTACAGGCTTAGCTTGTTATTGGAAAAAAAGCACAATAAAATTTAAAGAACCCATATATTTGTTTACTCATGCCACCATAATCCATCTGATTGCCAAATTGGCTGGAAGTTGAAAATGAAAAGATTCTCCTAAAGGCCATCTTCCATTCTATAAAATCAGCATTGACAGTATGCTTTCCCATACTTTTATTTTTAATGTCAAGTTTTCTTAAGGGTAGACTCATTGTCTAGTTTTTGTTTTATTTGTGAAATGTTAGGGTTATGTAAGGAAGACCTTAAACATATTTTACCTTCTCAGATGTTTGTTGTTCCTATTTTGAGATGGTATTGTTATTTAGAATTTTTCTGTAGATATTTGCAACAGTTTTATGGCGGTTTTTAGATCATTTGAAAAAGAGGAGAGAGGAGCTTTTGCCAGTATTACATTAAGGCAGTTGCTTGGGTGCTGATGCTACCTGATAGTCTCAAATACCAGTTTTGCACTGAGTATTTTATATTGGATAGTCTCAAATACCAGTTTTGCACTGAGTATTTTATATTGCTGTAGCAACTTCCCGAGCTCTGTGCTCACTCCTCTGTGTAACAGTCAGAATTGGATTTTGCACGTGTGGAAACAGTGTTTCAGAGAGCTCAACAAAACAGCGTCTTAGCAACGAGAAAAGCCAGAAAAAAGCCAGTTTCTGACACCTCATCCTTTTTCTGCTGAAGCTGAGGTTTACAAAACAAAGATCAATTGAGAGAGACTGCTTTCAGGGGCAATATGTATCTCCCATTTCAGAAAACTTATTTTCCTTTTGTAATATTGTACACAGTCAATGAAATTTGGAAATGTAATATGGCAGAGTTGTCAACATTCTACTTCTATTCCCCTTTTCTAGGCAATGAAAAGGAGAGACAAGCAAAATGCAGGCTTACAGAATTTAAAAGGAATCAGATATTTTGAGGACCAGTTGTCATTTTTAGGTCACCGCTCACATCTCTGAATATAATTTTCATCTAAGCTGCATGGCAGGGTTTGTATGTGCTGGGAGAAGCTACATTTTCCCAGCAGGAGACCAAATCAAAATGAAGCAGTCAGATGCAGGTGCACAGTAATAGAAAGGATCTATTTACCCTGAAGCGTGAGTAGTGGGCCAAGAAAGCAGAAGCAGTCTACTTCTATCTCTCACCTCCTTCTCTCCCTACCTTTTCCTTCCCCCATAACTATGCCAACAAATTCATAAGGGGACCAAAGAGAAGGTGTTCACTTGCTGTTAATGAGCTGCAGTGCCTGCTGCCGAAGGTCTAAAGCACTTTTTTGTTATGCTGATTGTGTACTATTAGAGCTGGCTGTCTTTTAATTTATACCTAATCCTTCCTTCCAGCTTGCACTGCCTCAAGCCAGCCTGGAAAATGGTTGAAAGAGTTTTTTCTGTGGGCATCTGTTGCCTGTGTCCATTCTGAATTTTGAATGATGCTGTGGAAAGAAGAGTGTGGCTGAAGCAAGTGTGCCTAAAACAAAATTTTAAAAAGCCATTTTCCTAGATATTATTTCATAAATTATACTTTTTATGCAATCTTAAAAAAATAATTTTGCAGCTTTGTTTAAAGAAGGGCAGTTCAATAATGATGATTTAACAAAGTCAGCTGTATTGGTTGATGGTGAAATGAGACACCTTGCTGAGCATTGTCTGCATTTCACTTGGGTTTCCAGAGTTCATTAGTTAAGAGCTAAATACTTTCCTGTATGTGAAGACAAGCACTCAATGCTCTTTCCAAGGCTGAAAAAACCTGAGCAATATAAGTACAGGAAAAACACTGGGAATTTTGGTTTTGTTGCAAATTAGTGGCATTGTAGGACTGAGACAGCATTGTCTAGGTTTGGGAGGAAGAAGTAGGGATACATGAAATCTGTGAATTCAGCTGCCTACTCTGCAGCACTGAAGTGCTCAGGTTCAATGTTTCTGTGCCCAGGTAAAAAGGGCCAGACATATTCTGTAAAGATTAATCTGACTGATTATCATATGATGCAAAATATGTGGAACTCTAAATATTTATGTCACTCTGTTGCTGTAGTTCTGTGCAGGGTTATGCACTGAACATAACATAATAAAAAAGAGGCATATACCCATCTGGAATTGGACAGCCGTTGTAACATGAGCCTTTGTGAAGTGGCAGCTGTCTGTGCTGTGTGCTAGAAAAGTATATTTATCCCAGCTGAACTATTTTAATGTTACTGCTTTCCAGTATGCACATTTAAATCCCAAACAACTTTGTCTAAAAGCTCTGAGACAACTCCATGCTTTGTCTCCAAGATTACCTTCAGAAAGGGAGAGATGTGTACATTCTAAACTTTGGAGGAGTAGTGCTGCATAGCAGAGCAAAGCACTACAAAGGAGATTTTGAAAAGAGATGCGTTCTGGTATCATCCAAACAGGACTATGTCATAAGTTTCTAGAAACTTTGTTGCTTTTACAGGGAGGTACTGGCATACTTTGACTTCTTTGTCAGGTGGAGAGCACCTCTACAATATGTAAACAGAAGACCTAGAGAATGCTTGATTATAATTTTCAAGAAATTTGGCTTCTATTTACAGATGGATTCACATGATTTTTAAAAAATAGATCCTGCAGTTCATTTCTGCTTTATAGTGAAGAATACATAGTCTGAATAATTACTAAAATTAATTCAAAATAATCAGACCGCAACTGAAAAGTCAGGAGAGAAGTAAACCAAAACTGATGTAGAAGAAACACTATCTACATTGCTTTTGCTTAAACTTTGTTATACTTAATAAAGGTCAAATATGTTTACTAGAAATATTCTATACATCAGAATAATCTGCTAAAACATGCACACATAAATTGTGATGGTGTGTATTTTTTGTTGCTTGCTTTATGACATATTTAAATAACAAATACAGGAAAGCAAATTTTTATGTGGCTTCCAAGCCTTGTACTGAGTATGTTCCATGATGATTTGGGTCAGAATCCAAGCCAGCCTCCTTCACGAGAAATGGAGACATGCTCACCAATTCCACTATGAATTGAACTTAGTCTGAAGAAGGGTTTGGCCACTATCTCTAAATCAGTGGAGTTGCTACATGGGCAGTGTGCTTTCTTCTATGGGAGAGGTATAGAAGTACACTGGTTATGAATTTTATATATTTTTAGCCAATCAGCGGCTCTTAAAAAACAAAGCTGATAAAATACAGGTAAAAGAACAAGGAAACGTTGGAAAAGATCATGTTCCACATGCTCTGGCTGTAGTAAGTAACAAATCCAAACTGTGCAATCATAGTCTTCATTGATGGAAAAAAATAAATTAGGGAGGTATACATTACCTGAGTGCAATCACAGCAGGCACCACTGCTGACGTTACTTAGCAATATTCTATCAAAGCATGTAAAAAGGGACAGTCCTTGGCACCCAAACTGTTGCAGAGTTTAAAAATCGGTCTTGTGTTTTATGTGATTCAGTCAGTTTTGGTTTAAAAGAGAAACTTAATTTGACTGCAGCCAAGAAGGATTTTGGACATTTCTTGCTGTTCATTCGTTCTATAAAATCAGCCAGCTAGAAAACCTGCTTTTCATGGTTTCCGGTAAAGGAAAAGCTGAGTTAAAGAATTATCATGTCAGAATTTCCTGTAGGATAAATGAAAATGAAATAAAAGTTCCTAAATGATTTGATTATTAACTCAGAGATTTACAAACTTCCTGGTAACTGTTGCAGTGCAGGAAGTGATCAGACCAGCAGCAATTGTTGCATGGTTTTGGATGAAAGCAAATTGCCCTTGAGGAAATTATGTGACCAGTCCACTTTGGCATGGGGGAGGTTGCTGGGCAAGGTTTTTTTGCTATCATTCATCAATATTTTCATAATGTCATCCATAAAGTAATAAATAATGCTTCTATAGGAAACCTTTCCAAATTGAGATGCCAGGGCTGAGTTGCCTCAGTTCCAGATGCTTTGGCAGGATTGTAGTTCCCTGAGAGCTGGAACTCATGTGTACCTATGGAAGCAGATGAAAGAATAGGAATAAAAATAAGATACTGAACTACTTCTGCTGCTACATGCCTAAAAAAAAAATCATCAAAGTTATTATAATTATGACTGTTATTAGATATCATGTCTGGTTTCTGCATATTTAAATTCTGAGAGAGGTGAAACTTAGGCACTTAGAGATCCCAGGGGAATAATTGCAGAAATGATGACATATTCCACTTTTTGAACAAATTTCAATACCAAAGCTGCATTCTGCGTACTTACATTTCTTCTTAATTATACTTGGATGCAGGATAGATAGTAATTTTCTATCTTACAAATGCATGTAGCCAATTACTCTTGTAGATCATGAATACGCAATGGCCTAACTCATTAAATGGAATTTTCCTTCTCTGTTGTTATGGCAAAGGAGTCTGCAAATAGCTGAGTATTGTATCTCTCTTGGAGCTCAGCCTTGGCCAGATCCATAACTTCAGCAAGTGGACAATTACTGGGTTTACTTTTCATTCCTTACAGTGCCCCATGCTAGTCTTCTCTGTGCGTCTGTCTGTATGCATGTACTGTAAATTGGTATAGGCTGTTTTGCTCCTCTGAGCTTCTGATCTTCAATTTAAATGCCACCATTCTGATCCTATGTGATGAATTTAGTCTTCCTGATTTCTTCCCATTCCCAAGAAATTCTGAGCCCAGAACCTCTCCCTCTGGCCCACTGAGACATGCAGACCTGACCTCTTTTGGCTCCTGGAAGCAAAGCTGAGAAAAAATTGGCAACATGTCTCTGAAGAAACCACAGTTATATCAAATTATCTAACACAGGTGTTCTTTTCTTCTTCCCTCTGATTTTTTTAATTTTTTTTTTCTGCATAATATGCTTACCATTCTGTCATCTCAGAGTATGAAGATAACACATGTAGCCTAGTCTGCCTCACAAGCAGGCTTCATAGCCATGATGAAGGCAGACTGTTATGACCAGAGAGAGCCAGGGAACCACAAGACAACTGAGAAATGATTACAGACCCAACATTTCTCTGAGCCAGTTTTGCTAAGTTTTGGTGTCAGTAAATAATAAACAGGATGTGAGGACATGACTTGGTGATTGGCCTTCGTGCTTTTCAGTGGTAGTATGTTTGCCCAAGGGTGACTGTTGCTTATCTAACATTCTGTCCTCCTCTTTTTCATAATATTGCAGGACATCTGAGACTTGAGCACTTCAGTGCTACAGCAGATGTTGAGCTGTGATTTTTAAAAGCTGTGGTCTCAAATATTATGGAAGCAACAAAACCTCTCAGTTTAGGGGAAATGTTTTCTGTAATCTTATTACTGGAGTATTTATCTTGAGTGCCTGAATGACATGTTTTGCAAAACTCCTCTGGGGATTTAAATTTAATTACTGTTTTCTTGAAAACAATAATAAAAAAACCACCATGCTGTTGGTTACACTGGATTTTTACTAAAATTTGAGTATGTTTATCAGTTGTTATTTGTAGTTGCAGACTTCCCAGAGAATGGAAATTCTAAATGTGTTATAAACAAGTCTTAAACACCTCTTAAAAGTATGCAAAAATATACTTTTTTTTCTACTATTAGGATTCTGTCACTGGGTCTGGAACTCAGGGATTTGCCCCCTTCTGCTGTGTACCCCACAACTTGTGGTTCTGGGGAGTGAAGTCTATCTGCCTTTGGGGAAATGAGCTGGGTGCTTGCTGTTTCCTTTGCTTTCCAGGGTTTACTTTGGGAATGTTCCAGATAAATGCACGAGGAAGAGAAGGCAAGAGTTATTCTGTGAAATCTTTCTTTTCAGCAAGTGGAGAATTATATACATATCTCATGTATATACATATGTGTGTACATATACATACTGTAATGCAGATGTGACATTGCTGCTCCTATTTCTTAAAGTTCTGTTTTCTACAATTAACTGTAAGAGAAAATCCCAATCTTATCTTTTACTGCTTGTACCTTAAAGAATCAAAACACTATTATCCTCTCTGAATCTTGCAGAGTTCACATGGAACTTATGATGGAGATCTTTAAATTTGTGTGTAACAGCTGCCACTGGGATGTGGTGGGAATCTTTCAGGGAGAGGGGAGGGGAATGTAACTTTGCTCATGGATATTAAAACCGTGGAGTAAAATGTGAAACCTTCTTGAGTCTCAGAATAGTAATAAAAGCAGTGAGTAAATTTAACTTGCTAGACAGTTGTAATTTGCAGAATGCATTTGTCAAATAGTTTGGAAATAATCTAGAACACATTTAGATGGAAAAAGTAGAGATGGGCTCAGACTAAAAATGTGAGCTAGATGTCCTTCCAGGTTTGCAGAAATTAGGCTATACACTTCATCATAAACTCAGTAATAGACAGGACCAGAGGGAGATTTTGAACTTTGGGGAAAGTCAGATTTTGTTCCATAGCTGTTTGGTCCCTGAATGCAACTGATTTGTCTTTGAGTCTTCAAGTTAATTTTAAAATTGATGCTTCCTTTGAACAGTGTAAGTGCATTTGGAAGTTGAGAAGTATAATTGAAACACAGGTCTTCCCAGACCAGTGTTTATTTTGCCTTTAGTATGTTGGGTCTGTGAGTTGTTAAAAACTCTTCTTCTTGAGTCATTGTAATATGCAGTGTTGGCTCCACTGCCATGGAAATTGGTGTGATCTCATGAGTACAGCGAAATGAGATCACCAAGAGGGAATAAGGAGATGCCCCAGCATTGTAAATTACAAGTTTGACTTTTAAAGAAAAGACACCCTTTTGGTGATTGATCACAGATTTTTTTCATTAGGTGGATGAAAAGGTAATGAACTTTATTCATATCTGACATTTTTATTTGCTATCATGTTAATAAATAAAAATCAGTTTATATAACTGGATTTTCCTGTTAGGCCCCTCATTTTTTTCATTACAGCCCCTCAGTTCTATCCCTCGATTCTTTTAACCCTGTCAGTTTTAGACTCATGTAAGTAGGGTTTTCTCTACTCCACTTTCTTGCTGATACAGAGGTTCCTCAGAGAATTTGATTATTTCTGCTAAGGGCATTTGTTTGTAGCTGAAGTTCTCAGTATAATTCATTGGTTTTGCTTTCTGAGTCATCTCTCATCTTCTATTTTCCAGGTTGGTGAGAGGCAGAGAGTTCTGGTAACAGAAGAATCCTTTGACTCCAATTACTATGTTGCTCACAATCCTTTCTATGAGCAGGTACAGTTAAATAAACCAAATAACATATTTTTCTTTTATCTTTGTTTTCTGATAATCCCAGCAACACAGTGTGTCAGGATAAAAAAAAATCTAGTAAAGAAATATGAAGCATTTTCCAGGAAACATGTGACCATCAAGACTTTTTTATGAGATATTTTGTTTTATTATTGTATTTTAAATATAATTTACCTGTAATTATGTTAAGAAATATACAGTGGATGTTTGAGTGTACAGTGTGGTTTAAGAAGCTGTTAATTATTTTAATTATTGCAGGAATTTTAATTTCAGTGTCCCCAAAGCACTGATTTCTAAATAGTTGTGTCATGATAATTTGCATATATCTTTCTGAAAAGTGTTTCAAGCAATGCAATTTGAAAAAAAATTCCTAACAATAGAAGGGTCAGAAACTTTTTTAGATAAGGACTTCAACACGATATGTTGTGTTTCATATAATCATACAATGGTTTGGGCTGGAAGGGGCCCTGCTGGCCACCCCTTTTTGGATGCAGCACAGGATACAATTGGCTTTCTGGTCTGCAAGTGCACATTTCTGGCCCATGTCCAGCCTCTCATCCACCAGCACCCCCAAGCCCTTCTTTCTCACTCTCCATGAGTTCTTCTCCCAGTCTGTGCTTATGTCTGGGATTGCCCCAACCTGGCTGCAGCACCTTGCACTTGGACTTGTTGAACTTCATTATGCTTTTGTGGGTTCACTTCTCAGGCTTGTGTGGGTCACCCTTAATGGCATACCTTCCTTTTAGTTTTTGTCATTTCCTTATGGCACTTCCAGTAGATAAATTCTTGCCACACAAAACCATTATCTTTGAGCTGGGAAAGAAGTACACACATAAATTTCACAAAATGGTTATTTTTGCTCAAAAGCCAATGACTTGCTTAAGACCAATAAAATTGTCTTTCCTGAATCATCATGATTTTATTCTCCATTTTAATGGACTAAGCTGTCTACAATTTGCTTTTGCTACCATTAGGTATTATGTTTTCTGAACCTGGAGGGATTATAGATGATGGCTGTGCTTCTGGTTTTGGGTTATGTTACAGAATTAATTTATTTGTTTTTCCTTAGTAGTAAGTAACATTACTATCCTTGAACTATCTGTTTCTGTTAGATATATGGGTCACTAATTATTTTTTCCTCACTTTCTCCTTTTTTTTAATAAATCTCTTTTTTTTTACTGCATATCCAACTTCTCTCTATCATTTTGTATTGATGCTCCTTGATTTTGTAGCTTATCAGTCAGAGTTGAGGAACATGGTCTTCCACATAGAGATTAAAAAGAAATTTTTTGGGACTTTTTTGTTCAATCCTTGTTTATGGGAGCTTAATTAATTAAATGAAAAGCAATATGTACAGGAAACAAAGTGTTGATTTTTTGTTTGTACTGCACTTTATGCAGCTCATGATTGGGACTGGTAAGGGATTCACTAAATACAAATAGTCACATAGGGACTCATTTTAAATTCTATTAGGGAAGAAATGCTTTCCATTAAGAAAATGAAAATCTTTCCCTAAAATGTTATGTGTGGCATGTTTCATAAGGATGCTATCCTACTGCTCACCCAGGTAAGCACAAGAATCCATGCTAGTAACTAAGATTAATAGCAGTAAATTGAAAACCACTCTAAAGTCTAAATATCATATTATATATTATTTAAGCTGAAGCTCAGAATCCTACTGTAGTGTTTTGTTAACTCAAATAGTTATCAAATGTATTCTGTCTTCACTGAGCTCATCTGTACTAAAAGAATTTGCTATTAAACCCACATCAGTGCAGCTGCACAGACAGACTTTGTGGTGGAGTTGCAGCTGACATTTATGAAGGCTTAGGTGATACGTTTTACATTGAACAGAATAGTCTAAAGTGACCAAAGACTGATTTGCCAGATCCACAGCCAAGGTGAGTTTCTGCTGGCTTAACTTAGTTTCTTAGAAATACCATTGAGGGTTTTTTCTTAACAAATACTTCAAAAAATATCTGAGTGTATGCCAAGCCTGGATGCTTGGTTGTTTACACTCTCCCAGTTATTTTCACTTAACCTGTTTCTTTTTCTGAAGTTTGGTTTATACTTAGTTCCTTTTTCATGAGGAGATGGAAGACTTACAGAGGTCATGAGCCCAGTATATATACTCAGCTACCTAGTTTCCCTTTGATTTAAATTTGCCCAAGATGAGTTACTTGGGAAGAACTGTGATCCAGTCACATTGTAACACTCTCTGAGCATTGCGATCCTGACTTTGTGTTTGCTGAGTCTCAGCTTGCCTGTCTCTGAAAGGCAAAGATTTCTGCCTTTCTTGGAAGATGCCTAGGAAGCTCAGCAAGATCCTAGGATCTCAAAGTGCTTACAGTCATGAACACCTTGAGCCTTCAGGGAAGAAGGAAAACCACTAGTGGTGATTTCCTCCAAGTGGGACAATCAACAGTTGTGACAGGTGAAAATGGAGAGGCAGTGTTGGCAAAAAAATGGTCTCCAAATGTGGGTGGCACAGATTTTTTTTTCTCTGAAAGTCCTCTGCACATGTACTCCTAAAAATTAAGCCATTTTAAGGCATTTCCATTTCAGCATCAAAGAATCAAGATAAAAAGATAAGATCTTTTCCTTTGAAAAGCTCTCCTCAGCCCTGGTAGGGCCACACCTGGTGTGCTGTGTCCAGTTCTGGGCTCCTCAGTACAAGAGGGACACAGGGCTGCTGGAATGGGTCCAGTGGAGGACAACAAAGATGATCAAGGGACTGAAGCACCTCTCTCATGAGGAAAGGCTGAAGAAGCTGGGCCTGTTCAGTCTCAAGAAGAGGCAACTGAGAGGGGATCTCATCAATGTCCCTAAGCATCTGAAGGGAGGGTGTCAGAAGGTGTTTCCAGGCTATTCCTCAGTGGTGCCAAGCTGTAGGACAAGAGGCAATGGGCAGAAACTGATGCTCGGGAAATTCCCCCTGAACATGAGTATCGAATTTGCAGCCAACCCCAACGAGGGGAGAGAGAATGATGATGCATCTGACTCCATCTTATCAGAAGGCTGATTATACTAATACTATACTATATTACATCTAAACTGAATCTGCCAAGCACTCAACTCTGCACATAACTGCACAGAATTCTCATGACTGTCAGCTGACAGTCCTGACACACACACACTCTTGGCCCTGATAGGCCAAGGAAACAAAACACCATCACTTTGGGTAAACAATCTCCATATTGCATTCTACTTTTGCACAAACAGAGGCACAGCAAATAAGATAAGAATTGTGTTTTCTTTCTCTGATGTTCAGAGAATGTGAAACCCAGAAATATTCTTGGGAAGAATTGTGCCTTGCTTTTCTCTGTGAAGAGAAATGTGGGGCTGCACATGAGGAAGAGCTTCTTTACTGTGTGGGTCACCATGCACTGAGACAGATTGCCCAGAGAGGGTGTGGAGTCTCCCTCACTGGAGAAATTCCAGAACTGCCTGGGTGCAATCCTGTGCCATGTGCTCTACAATAACCCTGCTTGAACAGGGAGATTGGATCAGATGACTCCTCTGAGGTCCCTTCCAACCTGATCCACTCTAGGATTCTGTGTGTGGATAAGCTTCAAGTAAACGTTATTTAATAAGTCCCCATGATTCAAATTTTCATTGTAAACAGTGAAAAAAACGTAATTTCATCAATAAATTATTCCGCCTTTCTTTTTCAACTGCTTACCTATTTTGGAGCCATTTAAAGTCCATTTATTCTTCCATTCCAAAAAATGTTGCTCCTGTGTTTTGGGCTCTTTCTTTTTTTAAATGCATGACCTAAGAACATCTGTTTAGTGCTTTTGTGTGAAGTGGGACTGTCTGATATCACGGTTGTGCAAATTCAGGAAAGAGTGGCATTAGTTGCTGACCCAAGAAACAGTCATCTATTTTTACAGGCATTCATTGTCAATCATGCATCTCAGCTGCAAAGGATCTGCACAATCAAAATAAAGGCTTGTGCAAAGAGAGAAAAGGGTATACTTTCTGTCCTGAAGCCTTTACAGACTCCGATTTTTTTTTTAAGTGCCATGGGACAGAGCTGAAAATGGGAAGCTTTACAGCAGTCTGTTAGAATTGTGTAGTACAAATGTCCTTGGGAACTGTTTGGGTCTGGATTCAAAAGCTGTAATTCAGGCCCAACTTTCTCATCAATCAAAAAGCATGACTTTAGGAATCAGTTGGAGTTGAAAAGAGCTGAGCTAACACTGAAAAGCTCTTGTAGAATACAGGCTGGAGATCTTACTGGTCAAGTGTGCCAGGGCTGTAGTGTACACTGGTGACTAAAATGTTTAAATTTAGGATTTTCTCTGATGTTTATCAAAAATCTGTTTTCTGAATGAATACAAGAGACTCTAATGTTCCTTGCAATATTTAGTAACTATGTCTTTATTTTATTTGAAAGGTTCTTGTGCCAAAGGATCCACTGTTAATGGGTAAGATGGTAGAAGTGAATATTTATGAGGCTGGGAAACATTTTATGAAGGGGCAGCCAGTATCAGATGCCAGAGTTCATACTGCATCCATCAGCAGACCATTAGCAAAAGGAGAAGTTTCTGGTTTAACAGAGGTGAGTAAAAGAAATTTTCTGCTTTGCTACACTGGCAAATCCACAGCTGTTCAAGCAAAATGATTCCATGCTATGTATCTGTTATCATTTTATAGTTCCCATTTATATATGCATGAAGCTTTAATCTTTTCTGACAGATTGAAATCTGAATTCAAAATATATTTTTGCTGATGCTCATAGCTTTACTTTGCTGACTATAAAGGCAATAATACACTTGTTTCTTGTTTCTAGATGCAAGATGGGTAAAGAACATACTAGAATTGAAAAGATTAAACACCAGTAATTATATAATTCAATATATTTCAGTTTAATGGAAGGAGGAATTAGTTTAATTTTTTTACAAAGCTGTTCTAAACAAAAAAATGTATTGATTACATATCTGTTTAAAAAGGTCTAAACACTATTCAGAGATTCAAAATTAATTGATGGGTAGAGGTGCAGAATATATTTACAATATATTTTGGAAAAAGGTCAACATCTGATTTAGTCATGTAAAAAAAATGAAACTCTTTTAAAAAGAGATCTGATTCTTATTTTACAGCTCAGTAGATATGGCTGTTAGCCAAGTATTCTCATACATTTCATGGAGCTCTAGTTGTAAAAACTGATGGAGTGTGAAATGAAAATGTGTATCACATTTCTAAGCATCATTTGATGTCCTTTCTCCAGCACTGTTGTTAAGATCTCCAACAAATATGTAGCACATGGGAGAAGGATAATTGGCAGTTTATCAGCCACCTTACT
This sequence comes from Agelaius phoeniceus, assembly GCF_051311805.1. Taxonomy (NCBI): domain Eukaryota; kingdom Metazoa; phylum Chordata; class Aves; order Passeriformes; family Icteridae; genus Agelaius; species Agelaius phoeniceus. The sequence continues at coordinate 62,717,819 of NC_135265.1, read as the reverse complement.
GCTTTTACAGTAAATTGCTGATAAGTATTTAAGTATATACATGTCCTTGTTTATGTTCTAAGTAGTCACATTTAAAATACATCATCAAGACATACCTGAGGTGACCAGTGTTAAGCTAAGCTCCTTGGTCTCTTGAATAAGCCTGGCTGTGGAAACACAGAGCAGCAATAATGCATTCCCTGTAATGCACCTACTGTAATGTGTTCAGCAGATCATGACACTTAGGCACAAACACATTACTAAGCTCCCCATTAATATTGTCTGTGTGTATGTGTATATTGGCCTGATAAGGGTCTGTAAAAGATAAAAAACAGCCAAAACCTTCAAATTGTCTGGTTGGACTATGTGGCTATTTAAGCACAGCTGATTTTTTCATCAGAATGTGGGGTTTTTTTAAATAATCTGCTGGAACAGAACCAAGACTGTCATTAAACTGAGTATGTGCTGCCAGAAGCTTGTAGATGGGGACAAGCAGGCAGACTTGACTGAATTTTTTAACGTTAAAATGAGAGGTTAAAATATTACAATCAAGGATACTGATAATTTCCATAGGGACTCATTGAGATATGTACCTGGAACAAGTACCTGGAATCCCCCCCAGAAATGGCTGCAGCAAGCAAGTGATAAGGCAAACTGCTTTTCATGACATTTGTGGTACCAGTGCTCCTTCAAGGGAGTATTTTATATAGGATTGGGCCACTGGAAATGTTGGGAACTTTTGTGTAATGGAAGAAAATAGAATCTCAGTATTTCAGTAGATGGAACAGCTTCAGTACATAGAGGGTGCAGCTGAAAGCTTTTAATCACACTTGGCCAATGTATAATATATAGAACATGAACTGAAATTCTTAGTGGGAAGTTCATCTTGAAAAGTCATAAATATAAATAGAAGCTCAGGAACTTTCTTTAGGTTTTCAGGAAAAAAAAAAAGTCAGTTTGCCACAAAAGTTACCTTGGTTTTCTGACTGGCTGCAAGATGCAATTTGGGTTGCTCTGTTTGGTTGGACTGCTGGGAAACACTTCCTGCTGCGTGTGCTCAAGACACATAGTTCCAATGAAAGATGCTTTGAGTAAGATAAAAGGGGCCCATACGAGGGTCATGTGAGCCTTTTTTAGCTTGTTACGTGCACGGATGGCAGGCTGGGGAAAGATGAAGGAGGCAACTCAGAACTGATGAATTCAAATTTCCCAAAAGTAGCAAAATATCTTGGATCTTTAACAAGGTCCCAAGTGTCTCCAGCAGGTTTTCTGCAGCTTGCAGAACTAAAATCTTGGATAAATTTTCCACTGTGCATACTTATGAGCAAGAATTAAGATCCGCTCATTATTAATAGTGTTTTCATTAACTTACATAGGACACAGTAAAAGGTGTTTCAAAATCCATCACAGCTGTACTTCTCTCTAATGAGGAATGCTCACAGAAAGAGTGAAAGCTTTTGAAACTGTAGTTTTTAAAGAAATTAGTCAATTGAGAGCATCATCATGTGAGGATGTCAAAGCAAGTCATAAACTCATCCTGAGCAAGAAGGTACTTCTAGAGATGCTGTGAGGAAAAGTACCTCCAAAGAATCAAAGCTTATCTGCAGTTGTGTGCTCTCTTTCTCATCTGATACATTACCCTCAATAATTTTTTTCTGACAAATTCAGAGTGAGCACCACAAGCAACATGTGTATCTGAAGGAACAGTTGTAGACCTTTTTTTTACCTTTTTGGCTGCATGACTCTGGCAGGAAATTGGTCCAAAGAAATAAAAGAAGTAGGTCGCCAACTGGAGTCGACAGATTTGACTGAAAAAGAGGGACTGCAAAATGCAAAAACACAAAGGACAGTTTAAAGTGTAAAATAACATTCATAAAATATTCCCACATTGTATGTCTGTGACAAGTAAGGAGGGAAATATATATAGAATTAATTCAGAGTATTTCTAGCATTTCATGCTTTTTCAGTATATGAAGAACACAGCTAATACGTATAATGTACTAATGATGTAGAATTATGGTGTAAGATGTCTTACAGTTATTAGTCTCTTTAAGGAAAAAACTGTAACCAAGTAGATGGTGGAAGATCTTGACATTCAATAATGTTAGGCTCTGTGGTAGAATTTGGGATGGGAAGGACAAAAGAGTCTTGGAGTCAGCAGATGGGGTTAAAAAGCTGTCAAAGCAATCAGACTTAGTGATTGTTGTGGACATACTAAGTTGTAAAATGCAGAAGATTTGCCAGGATTTTTTTTTTAAACTTCAGCATGAATTTTCCTATAAAAGCCACTCAAAAAGGAGTGATGTCTTCAAGTGGCACAGTTTTACAGGATGGCTATTTGGGAGGGCAAGCACATTTGGAAATTTTGGTTGACAGATCTACTATAGACTTACGCTTGGGTTTAAAATGGACAGTTGCTGATTCAGTAAGAGAACCACGTCTAGAAGGCATACATTGCAGAGGAGATACAGGTGAAAGTTGAAGTCAATAAAGCATGAACACTTGTAGAGGCAGTTTTGAATTTGGTTCTAGTAAATCTAAGGATGTATGTGAGCTGGACATTAAAAAGTAGTGACAATAACCTTAAAATGAACATTCAGACAAAACAAACCTGTCACAAGTTACTAACTGCAATTACAGATATCAGTGAATAAGTATTTCAAAGCTCTGATCAAGATTTAGTTCTCTTAAGTTTCACAAGAACAAAAAGAAGAAGCAAATGCTGTTGATGTTACATCCTTTCATTGAGGTAGGCTTGAAGCTGACAAAGCATTAAGAGTGCACTTCAGCATTTTGAGATTCAGAAAGCAATTTAGCATGTTTACTATGTTCCTAAGCACTCTGGTAAACTTGTCTTTTAGGATTTGGAGGTAGGTTTGCAATGCACATTGTGTTGAGTATATTATCTTTGGATAATATTTTTGAAAAGTCAGCAGTGTGTGTCAACAGTCTAAATGTAATCTAATTTAGAAAAAAAAACAATTTTAATATTTGTATTAGTTTTATTTGGCCATATTTAGGGATCTTGACTGTTTCTCAGCAGCATAAAGTAAAGTACCTAATAAATGTATCCTGTTTACAGACAAATGTTTGCCCAAAACTAATCATTGAAAAAAGTAAGAATCTGCAAGAATATGATCTCTTGTTAGAACTAGAAATAGAGTATGTTATGCTTCTGTACTCCAAAAATAATTCTGGTTGTTTACATATGTTCTGTGGCTAGAGGAAAAAAATACTGCAAGATGAGAAATATATGAAGAAAAGACCAAAGGGCTGAGGGATAAAAATAAAAGGCTGGCTACCTGCCAGAGTTGCAATGCATTGCCAGAATCAAAGCCCCATAAGTCTGAGGGCCTTTGGTGGGAAGTTTTAATCAGATGGAAAATTAAGGCAAGAGGAAAAAAAAATAATTTTAACAGGCTGTTTAATCCCCAGTCATGATTATTTTATGTTCATAGGTCATGTTTCTATAATGCCTCTATGACTGACTTTCTTTTCAAACAAATACAGGCACATCTTTCAGTTTTCTGTTTTCCATTGGTTTCTCTGATTATTATATTCTCCATGCCTAACACTTCCTCTGTGAATGGCATCTGCTGGGAGCCACCATTTCCAATGTCTCCTTCTGTGAGTCTGGGATCTTGGTGCACATCTCTGTGGTTCCTAGGCCTTGGAAATACCCACAGTTGGCCTTTTAAGCTAATAGCTATTCAAGTCATTGGGCTCTTTGGAGGAAATGAGGAGTGAGCCACTGATTTTCAGTTAGCAGCCAATTATTTCGGCCATTCTGCTTTTTTCTGTTTTCTCTCCCATCCTCCCTGCATTTCAGCTGCAGTAGGTTATTGTGGCATTGTGCTTCTGGATACTAATGAAGATTTATGTTACTGGTCTTACAGTTAGCCACAAATATTTTCTAGTTACATGAGCAAAAACATCACCCAGCCTTTTTTTATGATGTTAAGAAACAGGAAAGATGCATATATCAAACACTTCTTTATAGCCTGCCAGCAAGAAAATTCAACAAAGCATAGCTTAAAGGAAACTCTCTGATCTCAGGTAGAAAGGGTGCTTCACTTGCAGGCAAAATAAAATGGAGAAAGGGGGAGAAAATATCTTCTGCTGGAACAGAAATGAAAGAAATCATGTCAGAATTAAGATCTCTCTAATGGAAACTTCCTTCAAGGACTTGGAAGGAAATGTGGAAGATGTGCGTTAATTAATAAGCATAGTTTTTACATGTGCTGGAGTTTCAAAGTGGTGGAAAATTTGGTTCCTGAACAGGAACTAGAGATTAGAGATTTAGGGCAAAAAGGGAATGAGGAAGCAAATCTTAGATCAAAAAATGGCATAGAGATGTGAGTAGAGGAATCTTTTCATAAAATTTCAGAAACTGTAGAAAGTATGAGAAATGCTAATGAAAGATCAGAATTTCCAAAGAGGAAAGATAAACTAATATAGAATATAGAACCTCTTACCTCTCCAGAAAACTACTTTGCAAAGGGATCTTTTTATCACAAAGTCCAAGAAAGGGCAATATGAGAAATGTAAGAGAAACACACTGACAAAAAAAGGAACATTTTCTGTGTAAAATCATTTTCAAATAATTCTTTATGAAAATACGATGCATTACTTGGTACTCTTGCATTCTTAGGAACGTCCCTTTGTTAGTTCAGTTGAACTCTCTCCCTCTTTCTGATACCTTTTTTGTGACACTAAGCTGAATGGTGCAGTTGTCTCACCTGAAGGATGGAATTCCAATCTCATGAGGTTAAACAAGACCAAGTGCAAGGAGCTGCAGGGCAATCCCTGATATGAACACAGGCTGAGGAGTGAACAGATGGAGAGCAACCCTGCCAAGAAAGACTTGGGATTACTGGTGGGTGAGAGGCTGGACATGACCTGGCAATGTGGACTTGCAGCCCAGAAGGCCAACCTCATCCTGGACTGCATCAAAAGCAGTGGCCAGCAGGGAGAGGGAGGGAATTCTGTCCCTCTCTTCTGGTGAGACCCCACCTGCAGTGCTGCATCCAGCTCTGGGGTCCCCAACACAGGAAGGACATGGACCTGTTGGAGAAAGTGCAGAGGAAGCCACCAAGATGATCAGAGGGAGCAGCTCTGCTGTGAGGAAGGACTGGGAGAATTTGGTTTGTTTAGCCTAGAAAGGAGGAAACTTTGGGTTAACCTAGTTGTGGCCTTTCAGTGTGTGAAGGAAATCTGCAACAAAGATGGAGAGGGACTACCTACATGAGCAGGTAGTGTCAGGACAAGGGGGAACGTATTCAAACTCGCAGGGAGTAGGTTTAGATTACATATTCAGAAAAAAATCTGTACTGTGAGGGAATGAGGCACTGGAACAGGTTGCCGAGAGAAGCTGTGGATGTCCCAACTCTAGAAGTGTTCAAGGTCAGGTCGGATGGAACTTTGAGCAACCTAGTTTAGTGGAAGGTGTCCCTGCCCATGGCAGGGGAATTGGAAACAGATGATCTTTAAGGTCCCTTCCAACACAAACCATTCTATGATTCTCTGAAAGAACTGATTGTAGGACTAAGTGCACAAGTACTTAGTGCTTTTGCATGTATTAATCTGTTTTGTTTAATGTGCTCCTTGTATTCCCTGCTGGTTGTAAATAGAGGTCATAAAAGATCGTGTAAAATCCTTCTTAATTAATAATTTTTTCTTACATTTTCTTCAGTTCTTTCAGGAAGGTTACTATAAAGTTAGTGTCATAAGAGCTATATTTCCTTTTGAAGAGCAGAGCTCAATGCCACCTCTGGATGTTTTATAAAAGGACCTTTGAAAGTCTCATTTTTTCCTGAAAATTGTCATGTGCTCTTTCTTAGATGCTGATTTTCATTACCTACACATTATCTGTGTGCCGTGTTGGCTTTGTTCATTTGGGCAATTGAGTTGACTTGAATTTTTCTTCTGCTTGGAAGCCCATTTCTTGGCTTAAAATTTGAAACTTGCAGTCAAGTCTTTCGTATGGACAGAGTAAATTTTTCTTGCTGGGTTTAGATAAGCACTGGCTCGAATCCCATGTAGTGGTTGTGGAATTTTAATCAATGCTGATCTCTAGGAACATACTTAGCCAATGGCTGTGACAAACACTGGAGATGTAAGTCAGCCACCTTGGGTCATGGGTATAGGATAGGTGACTTCTTTGTTTCCAGCCTTATCTGCTATAATTCAATGAATGTTTTAATTTAGCCATTTGATGACTCCCAAACTGGAACAGAAGGTAGTGCAAGTGTGTTGATCCAACACATTTCTCTGCCCTGCTTTAAGGGCTAAAATACACAGGGGTGATTTAAGGCAGCAAGCCCAAGAGCCAGCATAAGACCAAGTAGTTTTGTCCTGGTGTCTTTAATTTAATGGGCATGTTGTCTTTCTGCTCCTCCCTCTGGCAGGGCTGAATTTCAACTACAGTGATCAAAGCTCAGCTGAAACAACACATATTACATAGACCGTTTTCAAACAAATGCTCACCACAGTCCGTTTCAGGTGAAAAAAACTGAACATTAATTTATGTACTTTTCATTTCCTCAACAGACAGTGTTATTTTGCTGAATGTCACTGTTTAATCACCTAAAATACATAATTATGTTAATCCTGTGCAGTTCATGCAATAAATGGAAATAGTAATGGCTGGGAGGATTCAACTCTAAGTCATTTTCTGGAGAATAAGCAAAGGTTAAACAGAAATGTTCTACCCCTTCTGCCTCCAGAAGTAAAACTCTCAGTGCTAAAATTGTTCTGCCATTTTTGTGTATTATTTCTAGTGCTCAACCTGCTGCACTGCAAGATCAGTGAGTAGGTTCTGCTCTCTGTTGGTATAGGGAAATGTGTAGCCATGGTAATTTTAACTACTTGACACTCCCTGTAATATTTAGGAGATCCTTTTAAAATATTTTTTCTTTTCCATCAGATCTCTAACAGACTCTTCAGGAAAAATTAAATAGCATTTGGTTTTGGTAATCCTTTCTTATTTAATATACCAATGTTCAGTAAGTTTTAATTGGCTTTCAGGAGAAACGTATAGCAGCCACTACTTTTCTCAGATTTTATGTTGTTTTGGAAGTCATCTACATCCAGTCCACAAAAATCATCATAGGTCTGAATTTTATACCTCTCCAGCAAAGATAGGTAGAGTACATGTGTACATTTTATCTCTGTTTGCAGTACTTAGTCATCCCTTTTCTTTTTATTAGTACTCCTTAGATCACCAAAAAAGCACACTTAGGCAGTATTTCTCTCTTCATTCCTTCCCTATCTCTCCTTTCCCTATGAGAATACACAGTCAGAGGTATCAGATATTATGTCTTGAGTGGATGGTTTTTCTCTGTTCCTCCTTTATTGAAGCTGTAATTAAAATAGTCTTTCTACATCAATAGTTGAAAGGGACAGCACAAAAAAAAGGCACATGTAGCTCATGATACAGCTTTCCCCATCACCAAATGAAAGGTCAGTAGGAGGTTTGAATTTACACATACAAAGTTCTGGAATGTTGAACATCCGCCTCTTAGAAATGTATTTGTTGCCAAAACCATTGAAGTGAGATGATTCATTACCTTTGAGATTGTTTTGAAGGGCAATAAAAATTACAGTCATGACATTAAGCTGTTTTTTAACTAAAAATTGTTTTAAAAGTATAGCTCATTTAAAAAAAATTACCAAACCATGTTAAAGGTAAACTGCCATGTTCTATATCCTTTAATATTATTACATGTTCAAAATCTTTATTAGATTCTGAGTAGATTAATGGGTTTCTAATAGTCTAATAATCATCCTTTGTGTTCTTGCTTATTCCCTTTATGATAATGAGAATTGCTAAGGTATACATAAATTTTGAAAGTAACTTTTTTGTTTTATTCTGACAAATCTATTGAAAAAGCATTGAACTGCTCTGCAATATTAGGATTAATTGTGAGTAATAGTAGGATACCCAGATACATTTTTAATCATAATCTTCCAGTCAGACTTTTATAATACGTGGACATAGTGATTTATGTTTGTGCTTTTAATATACTTATAAGAGATTTATTAGAGATTGGAGATGTTTGTTTTTAATTTTGTAGTGTCAATGGTAATAAGGTAAGGAGAAAGGATAAGAAAAAGAGGAAAAGGCTTTGCAGTAAGAGAAAGAAACAAATTTTGTATGGTTTTGACACTATTAAATAATATTTGGGGAAGATGTCTGCATATAAAAATTCAAAGTCACTTTTGCAGGGGCTATGTCTTTGAAATGAAATTTCCATTGAGTAATAAGTTTTATTTGATGGCTACATTGGAGAAAAGGTATCTTAAGATATTCAGATGCCATCCTTCAGTGAATTGGATGTGAACTTCACATCCTTAAATTTAGTCCACCGAGCTTATGCTCCCAACTACCCTAGAATATCCAAAGAACTTACTGTGACTGTTGAACACATTAGAATGATTGTGTGCTCAACGACAGTCCACAGAATGTTATAGCATCTTGCTTAGGCAAGCTTAGAAGCTGCTGCTTATTCAAAGGTCACATACAGTAACTTTGTGTTTGTGCAGGCTGTATTCCATATCAAGTTTAACATTCCCTCCAGATCTTTTATCATGCCATTAGCTATTAAAGTGTGTTGTTGCAGTTTTACTGGACCAAATAACAATAGAAATAAACCCTTGCCCTCCTTCTACAATCTCTCCCACTAAGATATTTTTAAAGGGGTCTTCTCAAACTACAAGGGTAATAATCACTGTAAAAAATTGCATTCTCCCTTTAAGGAACTTGGCTCAGGGCCTATGAGTTTTCACAGGACCTGACTCCTAAATTGAGCTTTAGGATCAGTTCTTATTTTTAGCAAGTTCCAAAGCAAGCTGTTCCTGTGGGCTTTATCAAAGACCATTAAATAAAAGAAACACAAAAATTACTGATTATTTAAGTACTTTGTTAAAGACAGCTTTACTTGTGGTTAGGGCACAGTACACCAATCTTTGATAATCTTTCTCTAACTACTTCCCATTGTGTATTTAAATTACTTGTAGAGTTCCCTCACCTACAATTTATTATTTCAGACCTTAGAACCCTTCTTAAAAATGCAAAAAGATTTTCTACTGATTTATTATAATGCCAGCTATTCTAGCCAGAAGTTACAAATGGATCTGTTGTAATGGTCTGATCCAGCAGTGCGATGAGGGAATTCTGGATTGAAAGATCTAGTGAGGTTAGCATGAATGGTTATAGTGGTGGTGTGGTAGGGTTAGTGTAGATATCCTATATATGTTCCCACTAAGGTAAAATTGGTAAAATCCCGTATATGTTCCCACTAAGGTAAAATTGGTGCTACATCTGTTTGCAGGGTCCTTTAGGTGTTAAACCTTTCTTTTTCATCACAACATATTCCAAAGCTTGTTCATCTTTTCCACTTTGAGATGACTCAAAGTAGATTCACAGGTTGACATCAGAAACAGTTCATGTTTTGAGGTTCCAAAAAAGTCAGAGGGCTTCAAGCACAGCTTTTCTGTGCTTGAAACTCAAGCCCATGGGATGCTAAAATTCCAGCATATTTACTTTCATTTCTTTTCCTCGAGTCAGGATCACAACTCAGATTTGGTGTAATAATAAAATCATGATCTAGGACATATTTCTTCCATTCTAGAAATTATAAAAAACTGGAATTATGATGAGGAAAATATATGTACTGCAGTGATGCTTCAGCTTTTAATCACTAAGGTAACAAGCACTGGCATGAAGTAATTTTTAATTAGGATACAGTAGCATAAAGTCAAATCCAAAGTTATTCTACACATTTATTAATGCCACCATGGTATGAAAGAAATAATATGGATTTTTCTCATTCTTTATTGTGGAAAAGCGCCAACAAGTCATTTATAAATTAAAAGGATACATGTAAAAATGTTTATAAATATTTTTCTAGAAGAAATGTAGATTTTTAGTTGTTCTTGGTGATGGCAATCACACAGAATAATTAAGGACCGAAGACAGACCATTTTTGATGTAGATAGCTCATCAGCCCATAAGAAAATAGTTAATCCCAAGTTTCTGCCTCAACTTAATTCAGCAAATGATTTTACTGTTCTATCAGTATCTTCTTTATGACATGGTTGTTTTTTTTTTTTTTTTTTGCCTTTTTACCTGGTCTTACCAGTAGAAACACTGTTTTGTGGGACTTGGCCTGTAAAGTGTAAAGAAGCCCTCTCCACACATGTGTGAGCATGTTGTCTTTATTCCAGAAATGGCCAGCCCCTGGTGTGGGACAACCTAAAGAGTTGACCTGGCTCCTTTGGTGTTGTTCAATACCCTCTTTTCCAAGGGCTGCCAGGTCAGTGTCGTGTATGTGTGACACGTGGAGCAGGAGAGCTCGTAGCTATTAATTACATGATGCATTTCTGTCTGGCCAGGAGATTGGCAAGACATGGCAGTCTAGGCTCTTGGTAGATCCAGGTGACCTCTCAGAAAGGTTTGACCACCCAAGTGCTACAACCTGAGATGGATGTATGATTGATAAATAGTGAAAGGAATGAAACCTGACTGGCTTAGAGAGCCAGATGTCAAATGCAAAACAAAAAGAAAAAGCCCCATGGAAATTACTGTTATTTTTCTTTAGTCTGAATATAATCAGGGGGTCCTTGACACAGTTTTATCTGAGAAAATTATTCACTAAATGTCTTGGTTTTCAAATGGATAGATTCTTCTTCATACCTATATATATATCTGTACTGTGGCAGAATTTGTACAAATGCTTCATTTTGGATTGGAGTGGCTTGGAAATGTCTGTGAAAGTACTTTTGATGGAACAAAAATATGTAGGCAGTAAGCTCTTTTTGTCAAAAAAAATCACATTGCTACAAAAACTACCTATGCATAATATCAACCAGATGGATTTCTGGTCCTGAGGAAAGGGTCCTGTTATCAGGACTAGAGGATTTTTTTTTTAACTCTCGTCCTTGTTTTGACATGACTTTGCATGTGATTGTTAAGTCATTTCAGTCAGTGTGACTGTGATTTATCTTATCCGTATGGAAACTATTTTGCAATTCTCACATACAAAATCTCTGATAAGTGCAGATAACATAATTATCATACAAAAAGGACAGCTGTGAATATCCATTTCTGACACAGATAGTTTTTTCAAAATACAAGAACTTTAATTTGGTGAAATGATGGAAGTAGTGCTTAGAATGACAGGAATTCTTTTCCTTTTTCAGCTCATGTGTCTCTTGTCCAAAGAAATGTTAGTTCATTATTTTTTTCAGTGAGGAGTGCTTAAGATTCTGTAATATAATCAGATTTTGTCACAGAACCACAGGGGAAAGCCAGATGTGCAGCTCTTAAGAGCTGGAAATGAATGAATTATACTTGGGGGAGTATCTTGTATGATAAAAGAAAACTGTTGTAGTGCTGTTATGCTTTAGTATGGAGACATGAAAGATCTTAAAATCCAAACCTATCAATTTGTTAAAGACTGCATTAAGCCCTGCAGTTGTCATCCTGTGGGCTTGTATTTCTCACCCCTGTAGACACCTGGTATATGTTTCCCACTTTCAGGTCATCCTCTGTTTTATTTGTGTTTATCTCCTTTTTTTGTAACTTCTTCTCCTGGTTTTGTGTAAGTACTGCATGTGATTTTGGAGTTTCAGGAGTACAGGCTGGTCAGCAGCATGGTGGCATAAAATAGATTATTGAGGGTGTGATCTTCCCTCAGTGGAAGCAGTGATTTAGATTTGGGTGAGGGTTTTTTTACCAGCCCTTGGTGTTCTCCCACTGTTGAAGTGAGTAGCTTCAAAAGTTAATAGGACAGGCAGAGATATTGAAATGATGTGGAGGACACCACCAGGAGTCAATTGCTGTCAATATTTGTATTCACCTAGAGACAAAAGCAATGGCAAAACACAAGAGAAAGCTGTATTAAAATATTATGGGCTGTATTCTCACAGACTAGTAGCCTTTTCTAAACAAAGGAAAGTTTAACAATCCTCATTTCTGTGGAAATGCCAGCTGTACTGTGTTTCAGTCTTATGTTTATGAAGTATTTTCACATGTGTCCATGTGCAATTTTTTTGTGCACAGAGCTGAGACTATTCCTTTAGCATCAGAATCTTTTAGGTTGGAAAAGACCTTACAGATTATCAAGTGCAATCACTAACCCAGCACTGCCAAGCTCACCACTAAACCATGGCCCCGTGTGCCACATCCACACATCTTCTAAATACCTTCTGGGACAGTGACTCAGCCACTTCCCTGGGCAACCTGTTGCAATGGTTGACAACCTCTTGGGTAAAAAAAAATTTCCTAGTGTCCAATTTAATAAGCTACTGTTAGATATTTTTTCTCTTCATTGTTTGTCATGTAACATTAATGTTGTTACATGTCTTTTAAACCTCTCTTTCAAGGGAGTTATTTATTTCTTTCTAACCTTTCCTGTGACCCCCATAACTACATTTCTGAGAGCTTAAGAAACAGTTATAAGTTTATATTTACATTATCCTCCTGAAATGTAGCTTTTGTCTTCCCATTTCACTGATAAAGATGAAGCAGATGTTTAAAGTGTCTGCTGGGAGGGTAGTCTAGAGAACATTATTCAATTTGATGGTGGCCAGTTAAAGATGCTTGGAAATAGATACTTAAAATTATTAAAATTTTGTATCATGAATTCAAGCAAGATGCAGTGTTGACTTTTCAGCAGTTAAGACAACTCTAGGGGATGATATTTCAGAGAAAAAGAGGAAATTAGTATTTTTTATTTCATGGGTAATTCCAGAAGAACTAAATTTCTCCTCATGAGCTAATCCTCAGATTTATCGGATACAACCTGATAGAGCACACTGTGTAACACCCACGTGGGATAAAACTGAGGTCCAGTGGGTACAGATGGTCAGAATTTGAGCATGACAGGGTGCAAGTCCCTGCTCAGGCACTCCAATCCTGTACAACTGCAGAACTTTGGTCAGACCACCCTCTGAATGATACGAAGTCTCTCCTGAGGGTAGATATTTGTTCCAGCCTGCAGATTGGATACTTAAGGCTCTTTGATGTCTTAGACAGAGTGCCAAGGTGCTATCATGATTATCTAGAATAAAATACACTGCAAGCCAAGAAAGGTTTTTCTCATGTAATCTTTCTTGTGGGGAAGGGCTGACGAATCATTTGTGGTGACTGGGGATAGAGAGATTGTGTTAGAGCAGTTAGGCTTGCTAATCACAGAAAGTAACCATTGTTTGATGTTTCCATGAGAGAGCCCTCCATTAACTGCAGCTGAACTTGACTGAGTGTGAAATTAAAAAGGAGACACAGATTTCCAGACACTCCCTCAGGTGCTCAAAAGTATGCTAACTGGCACTGTGGGAGACCTCCTAAAACAGCTAAGGATACTTAAAGGAAAGGGGCCACAGACAATATGAAAAGAAAACCTTTGTATTATCACTGAACCCACAAAGTTGATCAAGATCAGTCACACTGTATTAACTGGTAAATTTTAGGCTTACATGAAATGCTTCTTTCTGCCAAGTTCTGGTTCCAGCTGTGCTTGGTGAGCATCTGTACTCTCGGGAACTGGAGGTGTTTAATCCTAGGTAGAAAAGTCTGTGAAAATAAATGTAAGAGAAATTGTTAGGAGCCTGCATATTAAGGCATTGCCTAGCTTTAAGAAAATTATTTTAAAACTTCAACTTCACAGACTTTACAGGCTATGTTGGCTTCTGCTGGCAGCTGGAATCTAAATTGTAGAGACCCGATTGCTGACTTGCATTGTGGCACTGGAGGCACTTCAATCTTCTTAATTTTTTTTTCTCTCCCTGAAAAATGAGGGAGGCATATAGATCCCACAGATACCTACTGGAATGAAATTTGAAACTCTGGAACCTAGTATCATTGCAAAGTATTTAAAATGCTCTTTTTAAACCATGTTTATTACCCACGACATTGAATTGTAAGAAGGGCTGTATCCTTTGTCTCTGAGTTTGTTGTATTATATAAGTCTCTATGGAACATTCCATTTTAATGCTTGGTTCTGTAGGAAGAAATGAAAACACCATAAATTCAAGATTATGACATATTCTAGGATTAAGGGGGAGGCTTTAGCCAAGAATATGTACATATATCAGTTTATTCTACTCTGCTGTATGTGAAAGATCTTTGAAATCTCCTGATTTTGAGAGACAGTGTCCCTTGAGTAAAACCAGTATTACTCATTTCACTGTTGATATGTGAATATCATTCAGTTATATTGGTAGTTCTTGTGACATGAATATACATTTTCAGATCTAGCTATTCATTTTACTGGGATACTCCTTCTGATGGAAACCTTTTGTGTCTTTGCCTGTAGCTACCATTGACCTCCACATAATTGTCACTGTTGTTTCAAGATTTAAAAGGGAAGCAAAGAGGTGATGGTCTCTGAAAGCTTGTGCTGTAAAAAAAGCATATCATATTTCATTTCATATCCTCACTTGTAGAGCAGACTTTGAACATTCACATGTTGTATTTCTTTCATCATCAAACAAAATAAACTGGGAAAATTGTTGTATTATAAACACAACTTTAAAATTCTTATTTTAAAAAACATCTTCCCCCCCCCAAAAAAAATCTCAGTGTTCCTTTGAAGAAGGAGCAAGCTGGAATCCTATGGAATGGTATCTAATAAGACAGACTGTGGTATGCACACCAAAAAATGCTATCTAGTTACTACAAGTTAATGTACATCCTGTAATTCACTGTAATGTATTTTCAAAGCCACGAAGCCTGTGCTAGTGATCTAGGAAACAGATTTGTCTGTTAGCCAGCTAATTACCAGATAAGTGCCCAGAGCAAGTACCTGCCATCTCCTTCATAAAACTGTCCTGTGCACAGGGAGATAAATAGTGACAGAACCCCATCCTGAATTTGCCCACATTGTGCTGCTATGTTTATTCTTCATTTCAAGTCATTGCTTGGATGATTTTTGAAATGCAAACTTTTTCTGTGTAGAAGATCTCTCAGTTCTGTTGTGGTTGCAGGTGCTGGCTGGAATGCTGGCTGTCATGTCCTTTGATTCTGTCATAGTGATTGACACCCCACACACCTCATTGCAAAAAAAAATAAAGCTCAGAACCCAGGTATCACACTTTTTTAAAGATGTTGTGTCTGACCTTGAATGACAGGTTATTTTGACAGTGCATTGTTTGTGTAGTGGAACGATACTGAGTCACTAAGTTTAATAGCAGCACAAAAGTCTAATATGTAAAAAGAGATTCAAGTCCTGGCTGGAAGCATTTATAGGTAAATATGAAGGAACAGGGTAAAACAAGTGGGTATAATGAAAAACAGAACAAGACTGTGTTTTAAACATTTTGGAGGTGTTTTTTGGCTTGTGTTTTTTCAACTGGTTGTTTCTCTTGTTTTTGTTTCTTTTGTTAGTTGAGCTTTTTGGTTGTTTTATTCCGGCTCAAAGTGTACATCACAAAGGAAGTTATTTAATAAGCCCCAGTTGCTCGGCCTTCTGTCTAGCATCTAAGTGCTTTTTGAATTTTGAGGGCTGATTGAGGGAATAATATGAAAGACTGGGGGAGGAAAAAGAAGTAGGTAGGCAAGGGCCTACCCTTAGGTAAGAACATGGAAGAGAGCAGGGAGATGTCTGCCAAGAAAAACACTAATGCAGCCATACAGTAATGGTGGGAATTTACAGAGAGAAAATTAATTCATTTTATACTCTTAAATAGGAATATTAAAATTTGAATTTAATGTTAATGTAGGGGGAGGAAGTTCCAGATGTGTTTCTATATGACATTACAAATTTTTGTTCCTAGTGGCATCTCTGCCTTTGTTTATTTGAGAGGCTGCATGGTCAGATGATGCAAGAGAGAAATGAGGAGAAGTAGAAGGAAAAGAGAATGGACAGGAGAAATTATTGTAGTAGTAATCAAGGTAAAAGTTGACTAGTGAGCAAAATGGTTTTTTCCATACTGATCAAAGGAACCAGACAGATCATGCAGGTGTTACTGGAAAGAACACAGACTTTGCTGACTTGCTGTGCAGGTCAGGGAAGGCCCTGGTTAAAGATTGTGTCCATAAAGGATGACAGCTGGAAGGAACTGTCAGATTTAATGCAGATGAGCTTGAGGTCAATCAGTCTCTACAGCATCCCATTATTACCTGTATAGTTGTATTTGACCACGGTCCAGCCTCTGGGAGTATTGCTGACCTGCTTGGACTGGGTCATTTGCAGGGATCTTGCCATAAATGAGGAGCTGGGAGCTGTAAGGAGTTCAGATGTGCATCATGGAGTTGGTCAGGGGCTGGAGCAGCTGGACTGGGAGGAGAGGCTGAGGCTTGGTCAGGGCTGGAGCAGGGGTGGCTTCAGGGGACCCCAGCAGAGGCCCCCCAGTGCCTGCACAGGGAGGGGTTCTTGACAAGAACGAGCCAAGTGCCTCCCATTGGCACATAGGGGGGATGAGACGCTGGGCCTAAGTTGAAATGAGAGGTTCAGATGGATATAAAGGGAATGGGCTCCAGCAGGGGAACAAAGGCACAGAGAGGTTGTGGTGATCATCACTGGGTGTCTTCAAAGCCCAAAAAGAAGTAGTAACATGAAATTCCTTTGCAAAAGGACCTGGGTGCTTTACTTTTTTCCCTCAAGGTTTCTCATTTTTTAAAATGGGTAAGTAAACTCTGCATGTGTTGGGAATGAGTGAATTCCTAGGAACGGTGTACAGCTGAAAACATCTGACATAAGCATGCTTGTAGACAGCATTTTCTTTTAACAGCATCGTACTGGGCATTCATTGGAATACATGGTGGCAGGGATGCTTCTTAGAGGAATTACCATGTTAATTCCATTAGGAAAAATTTTTTTCTGTGCCATTTAGTTTGTAATTTAAGATCAGCATTCCACATTTGCAGAAGGCTGATAGACTTTTTAAAGTAATAAATCAAAGGAGTTCTCTTAATACCTACAGAACTAAATGTAGGGACATTTCCAGAAGTATTCAATGAAACTCAATTTACATATTTTTTGGATGTGTAATCTATGTGACCTTCAGTAACTGTTTGTTTTTTTAAATCTGAAAAATGCCTTTAAAGAGTAATAGCCCAGAGTTTCAAATAGTGCAGCAGGAGATGTAATGCATATTTTAACATGTTTTCTTTAAATTTGTCACACAGACTTGTTGTGCATGATTATGTAAAAGTCCGTGTTTTTAAAGCCAGTAGTACAAGTCTGTGATGTACTTGGTTGGGCTAAAAAATTCAGAAGTCTAATTTATCTTGAGATATGCTCAGTCAAGAAGTTTTTCACAGCAGTTAGCTAACACTTCAAGCTCTAACAGTGCCCCTGAGCCATAAAAGAAATTTGCATGTAAGAAATGTTTTGAATCTATTAAAACCTCAGCTCAGAGCTAAAGAGTTTCTCTTATGTCTTTGTTGACTAACATGAAGTGAGATCTTACAAAAAGCTAGGCTGTGATCGACAGATGCCAAATCTCAGGTTTTGATGTGATTATATATATTTCTTTCATGCACAGTGGTTTGCTCTGGGACTGGAGTTACAGAAAGACAGCAATCAATGGGTCTGTGCAAGAGTACACAAAATATATTACTCCTGGCAGTTGTCAAGGCAGAATTATTCAAAAAATAATCTGAAATGCATTTGATCATACGCTAGAAGTTTTAATAATTTATATTATACCTTATTAGCAAAGTCTTGTGTTTACTTTGTGACTGCCAAAACAAGATGAAAGGCTGCCTCCGTGGAACTACAAGATGCTTAGCTCAAAGTCTCTGTCTGTGCATTTCAGTTTGGTAATTTCCCTTCCTTCCCTCATTTTGATTAATAGTATATCATTTTAAATCTTAGAGTACCTTTTCCTTCATTGTGGTCCAGTGAGAGCAATGCTTAAGTCTACCAAAGAGTTTGTGGCCTATCAAGACTGAAACTAGTACAAACACGTATTTTTGAAACTTCTTTACCTTAGGCCTTCCTCCCAGCACTTTTTTGTTGAAAGAGTCTTTGAATTTTGTCCTAAATTCCACTGAAATGAATCATTATGGTAATCTTTCTAACTCTTGCAGCTACAAAAGTGTGATATCTGAGCTCAGCTTAAGGAACTGTTGCATTCTGATTAGTGATTGTATGTGGTAAATATCACAGCTATATCAGGTCAGAATATTACAGAAATTACCTAAAGGTTTCCTTGGAAAGCTAATGCACTTTGAATATTGTATCTAGAGACAGAGACACAAATAAGGACTGTTCAGAATTAATCCTTCTATTAAGTGAGAGCATAGTGAGTGGACAGTGTAAATGCTAGTTCAAAAAATTAGTTTTTTACCTCCACCGAAGCTTTTTACACCAAATGTGCATAGAGTCATATTTACAGTGTTTTTCACTAACACAGCTGTTTATGGGATACTTGTGTGCTTGGAAGAACTGCTTATATTCTTGACAGGCCATGCTGTGGCAAGGGCCACTCAGCCCTTACTCAGGAGGGAGAGGGTGCAGTGACACAGTCCCTTTAGCAGGGCTCCTCTTCCCCCTGGGGAATTTGTGCACAACAGACTCTGAGGAAGAGGCATCCACCTGCAGGTGTCTCTGAGTGATTATCCTGGGTTTAAAAGCTCTGTATGAATCTCAGGATGAGGACAAAAAGATTGTTTTCTACAGGAGCCTTTCAGTCACAGGGAGCCAGATGTACCTTTTTTTTTTTTTTTTCCACAGAGGCATATTCTGTGATGATAATGAGGGAAAATTTCATGGAAGCCTGTGGTATTACTCATGTGTCAGGCAGAATTTTGGGCCAAACTAGAGAACAGTGCTTAGAAAACATGAATCAGATGAATACACTGTACTTTCCTTGGAAGGGAATATTTGGCAGGATCACCTGAAGAGGTGTACACTATCAAACAGAAACACAACATGTTTAAGTGGTAAGCTATGATGTCTTTAAGAAAAGGGTCACTTCAGTTTGCAATTGGAGATATTTCTGTCTTTCTACAAAAAAAAAAAAAAAAACAACCAAACAACCCAAAAATGGGTTTACTGTATCAGTATGATCATCTCATTTATTGGAAATATGATGAAGTAAGGAAAAAACAAATTTCACAGCTGTACAGGCTGACTTAGATGAAATGCTACTTGGACAACTCACCAGAAGTGTTCACCACCACTGGAACTTTGTAAACCTTGCCAAAATGTCTTGTGCCATTCTGTCCTACCAGCAGTATGCAGCACTACCTAATGCATATGCAGTGCATGTTGCAGTAGAGGTGTAAGAAAACAGTATGGTAACAAAAAAAAGCAGTATAGGCATGATCAAAATTATACCAGCAAGATGAGACTCTTTGGTTTTATGTTGGAAAACAGAAAAACTGTGTAACATAAATGAAATGCCAGTGAAACCACTACTGTAAACTATGTGACAGAAACATGATTGAATGCATGAAACACTGATGTGCTTAAATGTTTGTGAAGGAGAAAATTTAAAAGAAGTCCCTCAAAACATTTTACAACTTACAATTTGTGGTTGGGGCATTTTGCTGGCTGTCCCTAGTCTTCCTAAGAAATGTAGATAGGAGCTGAAGCATTGAGGAGAAGGTCCAGCATTATTTATGAGGTACTGGCCCTTTTTATCTGTTTGCCAAGGGATAGCATCTAGTCTTGTATGAGTGAATAACTATGATTTTATCATGCAGTGTAGAAATATTTAATTAGGAGTCAATAGGCTGATTGTAGTCAGCCAAATTTTAAGTCATGATTCAGTGAAAAATAAATATCAGAAAAAATAAGACTTTAGTTGTACTGATATTTTTACAGACTTATCCATTCCTTTAAATCACTTTAGCCTTAGTGTTAATGTACCAACAATACATGTAAAAACAGGTAATTTCCATAAATTAAGCACCTTACATTAGAGATTTGTGAGACCTTCAAAGAAAAGAAATGCTTTATAAATATCTAGAAAGAATAAATTGCAAAAGAATTTTGACTCATTTGTAAAAAATCCTTTATAATGTACATTTTCCAGTTTAATCTTCAGGCAAAGGTTAATCAACTTTGATTTGGGAGGACAAGATAGCTTTGGCCATGTGCTAAAATTTCAGACACCTTAGAAATTGATCGTAATTAATAACTTAACAATAGTTTTTGATTAAGTAAACATGTCCTGCACAGTATAGACTGAATTTCTGGAGTGGTGCTGTTCCTGTGCCTCACTCTGTGGAGAATTACACCCCAGTGTGCTTACCTGTTTCCTTTCCTCTGTTTACCCAGTTGACATTCTTCTAGGTGCCCATGTGTGAGAAGACATCCTCATTTCATAGTTCACTAGATCAGTAACCCTTTGCCTGTGTGAATTGGGATCCAAGTCAGCAATAACTCAGTTGTTAGAACAGCACTTACTCCAGGCTGTCATTTGCCCCTTTGATGCTTACTTACCTAACCAGTAGTAATCATTATTTTCCTTCTACAATTACTATAATGGAGCTGATTGCTGAAATAGAAAACAGGAGGCAGTTACAGAAGGTTTGAATTGTGCTGTCACACTTTCATGGGCAGGCACCTTTCTTGGAGCTTTGATATTTCTTTGAGTTTGCCCAGAAATATGTTTGGTAAAAGACAGCGTGGGCATCTGGTCTGTATTTTCATGTGGCCCTGTTTCAGCTTCTTGGAAACACAAGATTTTCCAGATAGGTACTTTCTGGGTCCCTGATTTATTTTATACAAAATGTGAAAGAGAAAAAAAATAAAATGGTTTAATCAAAAACCTTTTTTTAACTGGAAAATTTCAAACCAATTAAAAATCCAGCTGAACTCAATTGAATTCCCAAGAGATTATTCAACTAGAGGGAGGAAAACAGAAATGAACAACAGAAATATTGCATCTTATGATGCAGCATTGTTACACCTTTGTTTAATTACACCTTTACCACTTACATCTCTTGCAAATGTCATCAGAGTTTCACTGGATGTTTTTCCTTTTGAGTATCTACAATAGTGAACTGAATAAGGAGAAAAGAGAGAAAAGAGCCTTTTACTCATTTCACTTGGATTTTCTGCTGAAATAGTGATGCAACATCTGTAAATTGTGCTGCACTTAAGAGACATCATATTCTTGGGGATCTTGGTGCTTGCAGTCAGGTTGGGAATGGTAATGGCAGGCACAGCAGGGAAGTGGGATTCAATATGCTGAATGAGAAGGTGAGTGTTTTAGCACAGCTGCCTCCTGAGGGTCAGGGGAAAGGAAAAGCCCTTTGGGAGGATTTTCAAGCACCACTGAGCTGGCACACCAGGAGTCAATGATTGACTTTAGAAGATCCCTGCTGTGCAAAGGATTGAGTGTTGTCCCCTTTATCACTGGTTAGACATTTCTTTTGGAGAAGCTAAAACTCGGAAAGTAGTGAGATAGCAGCAAAACAAATTAAAAAATAACCATCAAACAGCTGTCTCTGGTGTCAGTGAGGTCTGGAGATTTGTTTCTGTTGCTAATAGCTGCATTGGCTTGGCAGTTAATTTCATTAGAAATACTGATTTTGTATGGCATTTATAAGATTCCTGTACAAAAAACTGATGACCTGGTGATGATGCAGTGCAGGTTGAATTGTTGGTCTTGAAAAGGACAATAATTTGAACCTCAGCACAAAAAGGAGAGTGTATTTGGTATGTACAATCAAAAAGACAGAACACAGTTTCAGTCCTAACATCTGCATTTCTTCACAGGAGTTCCGACGTTCAGCACAGAATGGCACAAAGTGGAAAGCACAGCCTAACGCTGAGATCCCAGTGAAAGCACGGCTCAGCTCCTGGATGGCTTTGCAGCTGCCATGGCAACAAGAGGGAGGTGGACTGAAGATCCTGTCTGTCAGCCTGGCTCTACTGGCAGTTCTTGTTATGTTTTACTACGGAGGAATGAAAACAGAACTGTGAACTGAATGGGGCTTTTATAAAAACAATGAAACTGCTGTTCAAAATCTTCAAAGGAAACACTTTTACCAACAAATCTTTTTTTTTATTTTAGAAAAAAAAAGCTAATATAAATTGGGCAATAATTTGTACTCACTCTATGCCTTTCCTGTCATTCAAAGGAGAGAACATTAATAAGCTGTGGGAAGGCCTATCTTGCCAAAACCTGAGATCCTTGGTCGGTAGAACAGGTTGTTGCATCTTTCCTTTTCTTTTTTTCCTAAAATGATGCAAAGTTTGCATTACATGCTTTTTTCATATTTGCTGTATCAGATAAAATTGCATTAAGTTTATAAGGAATCTTTCCATTAAGTGATATCGGTCAACTTTTATGGGTAGATTATTTAAAGCTTTCCTGAAGATTTTGCTTGATGCAGTGTGATTGTTTGGTATCTGTCTTTTTACATTAGAATGAACACTGCAAGGCCATTAAAGTTTGTTATTTGTTGCTATTTATTTTGCTGTCATGTTTGAAAGAATTTTTGCCTGCTGTCTTGCATCTCTCAACTTCACAATGAGTTATTAGGCTTTTTTAATACAAGAAGAATTATTTTTTATATAAAAGTAGTTCTAAAGGTGTTGGGTTTTTATAATTGAATGGGAAGATGTTGTTCTGGTGATAGAGTTCTGTGAAAAGATGAATTTAATACAGTCTGTAGATTTTATACAATCTTTAGAGAACTACCTGGGAATCTCTTAGCTTTGTGTTCTCAGTAAAACAATTATTACTCTCTTAGTGGGGAGGCTGCATTTTACACAATGAAAATTTATAACTACTTTATTCAAGCCATTTTGTCATGACAGAATCTCCACACATCCTGTGAGTGTGCTGGTGAGTCAGGGACTGGACTGTGTGCCCAGTTCTTCCTGCACCTGACCTCATCATATTGTTGGTTTGTTCATGACTTGTCACCTTTCTGAATCTTCATCCAAACTTCCACTTGCAGAGACTGTTTAAAATCATAACACAGGCACTGTTGAGGGTTTTTTTAATGTTTGTGTCACATCCAGATGGAGCTGAGCTGTCTTACGTGACTGTTGTGGTTTAACCCCAGCAGGCAGCTGAAATACTCACCCCCCTGCAGTGGGGTGGGGGAAAGAATCAGAAAGGTAAAAGTGATAAAACTTAGGGGTTGAGGTAAAGACACTTAGGTGAAGCAAAAGCTGCACATGCAAGCAAGGCAAACCAAGGAAATAAATCATTCATTACTTTGACAGGCAGGTGCACAGCCATTCCCAGAAATGCAGAAGAGGCCTTGACTCTGTGTGAGCCCTCCTCAGCAGCAGAAAATCCAAAACATAGCCCCATACCAGTTGCAGTGAAAAAAATTAACTCTATCCCAGCCGAAACCAGTACATTGTCTCTACAGTGCAGAGGAATAGTCCCCTAGTTAGAGTGCTTGTACTTTATAAATTGTGGATTCATAATAGTTACAGACAATTAACCAGGAAGCTCCACCATGATGCTTTCAGCACAGCCTGTAAATTATAACAGCAGATGTTACTGTCTTTAGGAAGTCAGGTGTGTGATCAATCAAATATTAAATTTTTGATAGCAACCACTGAAGGTCATAAGCTAAGACTCAAAATCCATGAGTTTTAAAAGAAAAAAACAAACAAAAACATTCCCTTAATTTTCTTCTGTTTGTTGGCATGCTTTTTTTGTCAGGTTTTTCTGTACAACAAGGAATATATAACAATCAGTAATTTACTTTTTTAACAAATCTGAAAAATTCTCAGATAAAAACCCACCAACATGACTCTGGGAGTTGACATTTTCAGGAAAGTACCACAGATTGCAAGATTCTCAGGAAAACTGTGGATTGGCAAAATCATTCTATCCGAGCCAAATTTTCGCATGTGACGGGAATAATCTATGCAGATATGTTGTGTGCTTCTAGCATTATCTCTGTCAGCCACTCTAGCTTATCTAATCGTGGCAATTACAGACTCATTGCATCAGCTATTACAGAGATTTACCAAGCTTGTGATTTAGATTCTGTGCATCGTTGACTTTAATGGGACCAGCTTATTTTCTTAGAAATAGTGTAATATACTGAAAGAGGCCAAAGAAGACTTTGTAAATGACATTGCCTGCAGTATATTCTTAAACTGAGCTTTAATCTGATAAGTAGGAAGTGTTGTTTATCACGTATTTTGTTGCCTTCCTTTAGATTTTGAGAGAGGTTTTTGACACTTTGTGTTGTAGAGCAGCATTGTGTTTGTCATTGCATTCTGGTTATGTGCAAATAAAGCTTCCAAGGCCACTGAGCTGAGCAAAATGGTTCTGGTCAAACAGCTCACCTGGACCAAGCCTGGACTGCCTGGGGCAACTGGTGCAGCTTGGGAAACCTCAGTGAGTGTGGAGTGAGCTGTACAAATAGATCCTCCTCATGGAACGAGTTGACCTGAACATCTGATCTGTGATTTTTGGCTCCCTGAATGTCCTAAGTACCCTGCCAGGCAGCATTTTTAATTTTTACATCAACATTATGTTTGAGACCTATTTCCATGTATTCCCTCTTTGCAAGCCATCAGGATGGGTGAGAAATCTGCGGCACTCCAGCTTAACAAGGTCATTGCAGGAAAAGTTACCTCATAGTCAATTGATCCCACTTTCACACATGCTGAACACACTCATCACTAGAGAATGTGTCTGCTAATAAGCAGTCTACGTTCAATGACCTTTTGTCAGAAAAAAAAAAGAATATAATTTCCATTTGATACCAGGAAAGCCTCAACTATTTTTCTTAAGTGTTTGTGGTAGCTCTGAGTTCTCTTTGGCTGTTTGCAATGAGGAATCTTGCAAACCACAGAACCCTGAGTAGCAAAGACAACTTAAATCTGTTGTGAACAGCATTAAGTACACACATTTTATTTTCTGCTTGAGCATTGTATGCTGGAGGACTTTGTCATTTAGTCTTTTCATTGTAGCTTTCTAGTAATACTATACTTGTTTAGAAAAAGAGTATGACATAGAAGTGTTTTATGTAATGCTTGTTCTATAAAGCAAGAGAAAGAAGAAAAGGTGCTTTTTGAGGAGACTGACCTCTGTTACATCATTCCCTGCACATCTCTGAACATCTGACAGCTACTGTTAATCTAGTTTCACTTCCCGGTTCAACTTCCCATATGGAAAACTGGAGTGATTTTTGAATAACAGCAAATAATATCAGAAGTGGCAGCAACTGGCAACTCTGACACTGAGCTTGGCTGTGGCCATTACCCAGAATCCTCCTGCTCTTCTTGAGAAGCAATTACAATTTCACAGGTTGGAATTAAAATTCCCTGCAGTATGCAGGAGAGTAACTGAAACTGTCAAAGTGATTTCAAGCTGCTAATCTCTCCCTGCTCCAAGAGTGAAAATAGAGCCACTCTTACCCAGGCACAGATCTGACAACTTAAAAACTCCAGCCTTCCACTTCACTTAAATACATATGGAGAGTAGCTTGATCTGCTCACAGAGGATATCTGTAAAGATGTTATGTCTATGAACATTTGTGTGTTATTAACAAGTCTATCTTTTTTAACTTTAAGACGTGTGTAACTTCAGGGACTAAGACAAATATAAAAGAAGTCTTATGCAAGAGCTCTGACAGTTTGGAGGAATGAGAAGGCATGTGCCTGTTTGTGTGAGGCTTATTAAAATCTTTATTTATGTCTTCTCAAGCATGTATTTTTTGCTAGAAAATTTGCTTGCAACTTTCCCAGATTTTATTTTCACAGTTTTATATCCCATGTTATATTTTGTGTGCACTGTGGTTGATTGTATAGATAGAAACAGAGAGCATTTAGAAACTAAAAGGCAGAGGAAAAAATTGAGGGGCTGTAAAACTAGGGTGCAAAATGAAAAATATTTGTGCAAAAGCTGCAAAACAAATTTGGTCTAGGAGACATGGACCACAGAGTTAGGAATTGGCTGCAAAATACCATTGGACTTGTTCACAGGCAGGATTCATCCACTAGATAATTAAAATCAGAGTCATTGCTGGAAAATGTTTGTGCAAATATCATTAGATGTCTTTTAGTTCCATATTTGATTTATGCATGCTCTTAACATTCGAGTGAATGCTTTTTTCCTTTAAATGAAAGTTCTTCAGTTGATAGAAGGGAGATTAATTATGAATAGTCTATTTTCATTTTAAAGAAGCCAAATACCATAAAAAAAAAATCATGTCACTGCAACTGCTGGTATCCCAGAGTCCCCATTTGGGAAGTTGTGGTTATGGATTTGGATCATTAATGCTGTCCAGTCATGTCCCATGAATGGAGAAAGAGTAATATTTGAGTATCCTTTCAACAATATTTTGTTGGAAAATATTTAGCAATTATAGCCATTCTTCTTAAAAAGTGGTCTTAACATGATGTTTTATAGAGGACAATCTGCCCTGCATGGTTTCTTAATGCTGGTTGTAGGTAATGGGGTGAATTTCAATGTTGGTGACAGAGTGTGATGCAGATTTGTGCCTACAACTTGCATGCTTTAAATGCCCCATCTGTCTTTGAGTGTGAAAACAGGATAGTTGTGCTTAAGTGAGCATAAAATATTGTGTCTACTCTCTTCCTGGGTGCTGTTTGTGGGGAGTGGTGTACAAATGTTAGTTGCCAGTGAGTTACAGATTACAGGAGAAGCTTGGAGATGATAAAACACACCAAAAAAGGGCCATGATTGCTTGGCACACAGTAAGAGTTGGGGATCTGAGAGAAATTAATGTGATGAAATCATGATATGATGGAAATTTGACTTCTCATGGTTAGGACATCATTACAGTATAATCTGAAAAATAAAATGTTAATGGTGCTAGGAAGGCTTTGCTGCACAGACACCCTTCCCAACTACTCATAACTTGTGTTCCTGTGCCGTGTTGGAGCAGTCTGTTCCACCACACTGGTGCCCCAGCCAGAGAAACGCCACCCAGCTCACCGGGCCCCTGGCTGTGAGCTGGGCACACACACTTTCCTGGAGGAGGGCATCCCAACTCTGTCCCCTCTCACCCTGCCTGTCAGTGCATTGCATTTCTTGCTGCTTGGTAGGGGAGATGGGTAAACTGTGGCCAGCTAAGAAACTTGCTCAGTCCAGTGGCATGCAGTAAATAATGCATACTCTTTAGTGGTTGAAAGCTTCAGCTTTTTGTTTGGGTTTCAAGTACCTCCATTCCACTGTGAGCCTGCATTCTCTCTTACCCTTTCTCCCAGCTGCCTCAACCAAGCTATCAGCACTTCATTTTGTTATGTGGAAGATGACATGTCTTCAGAAGGGTGTTATTCGGAGTAAGGTGGCTTCTTCCCTGAAAAGAAGAATGCTACTTCTCCAGAGAAGCTTATTTGCCAGAGGTGTCAGTGCTTGGAATCCATTGTGTTGCTGTGTCTGTTCTTCAGCTGTGTGGTGTCTGTCTGCCAGAGCCTTTGGGTTATGTCAGAAACTCCCATTTGCTAATAAGCAGGATTAAAAGGCCTCTTCTGCTGTGCTGTATTAGTTTTGAACTTGCAAATCCCAGAAATGCTGTAATTCAGAGCAAGAGATAAAACACATCATTGATGTCAGCTGAACATATTAAATTTGATATCCACTAGTGGCTTTACAAGCTATAAAAGCCAATATCTAGAAATCACCAACTACAAGAAGTCTATACAAGAGATTACAAAGGGCTGTGTGTGACATGGCCTGCAGAGTGTTAGTATGAGACTGCAGGAGGAAACGAGAGCATGTTACCAGGTCAGCTGTACAGATTACTAGTGGCAGAGAGAAAGATGTTCACACTCAAGGGACAGCTTAATCTCCAAGTATTATGGTAATATTAAGGAAATTTAGAAAAGACAGATAGCAGCTTGGACATGCTGCAGCAGCATTATTTTGCTTCTGTCCTGCTCAGATTTAGTAGGTGAAAAGGGCAGTCTGAATAACATTCTCCAGCAGAAGGATAAAACAGAGCCTAACAGCAGATAGCAGCTTTGGATCTGTGAGAAGGAAATTATTTAGAACAAATCTGAACCTCCTGTACTTCCATATCTCCTCCCTATGCTGCTCTGAAGGGACACCTTGTTTTGATTTGGTTTTATTTGGCATTTTTTTCTGGAAGCACATATTCAGGTTCCCAAACCATTTTTATTTTATCTGAGTGAAATAATACTGAAAAAAAATCATTCACTTATGCTTCTGGTTTTAAGATCAGACTTGTTTGCATTCTTTTGCATGCTCTGTGAGCCTGCATCAACCAGCATCTTACTTGTAGAATGGATTAATCTTTGTATTGATTTGAACTTAAACTGGAAGGTTTTAGTTGGTTTGTGAAGTACTACCAGGGGTATCAAGAAAATTAGGCCTAGCTGGCTACCAATTTAATATATTTACTGTCTCTATCTACAGATTTGCAGGTATTGCATACTAAAAATGTTGAAGTTAACTAATCTAAATCCACTGATAAATTCTCTGTTTCTACCAATTTATAGTGTCATTAAAGTCAGACACATAGCTGATTTGATAGCCTTGCCCCAGCATATATCTGCTGTAAGAATTACTGCTGCAGGACAGCATTATACATTGCTTTCACCATGTCCTCCACAACATCTGCAGTGCAAGAAGAAAAACAAATGATAATCAGCACACAAGAGGCAGGTCCTAAACTTTGTAAAGAAGTGGCTGTCTTGAGCCTCAGCACAAATACTCAGAAAAGGATGTGGTAAATTGTAGGTTCTGAGTTCAGAAAATTCCAATATAAGAAATTTTCCTGCCACAATAGGACAGAGGACCTCATCTCCTCCACGGCTGTGTAGCAGCAGTCACCTACCACTGCAGAGGTAGATGAGCCTTATATATTACATACACATTGTATGCAAAACAGCAGCAGAACTTCCAGGGCCAGCCCTTTGTCAACTGTGTTCCTTTCCAAAGTCTTTGAAAGCCATTTACTCACCATGTGTCCTGCAGGACCCTTGTATTTCTGATGTTCTTTAATGAGCTTGGAAGCTCCTGTGAGTGCATTCTGCAGAGATCCAGGATTACACTCTGGCTTTCTGAATCCCAGCAGGCAGAATGAGCTATTCCGGCCTTTCACATCAAAGCTGTTGTCGTAAGAGGGTTCAACAGTATATTTCCTGTTCTTGCTGCAGACACTGCTGCAAAAGTTGAGTCATAAGCATATAAATACTTTCTTGGCCTCAGAATATCTGATTTTTTTTGTGTGTGTTGATTGGCTGCCCGTTTAATTTCTCTTTCCACACTTACTGACTCATCTAAGAATAATGAAATTGGATTGCTGCCAATCATCTTCATATTGCTTCAAATGTAGGAATGCTAAGGCAACTCATAAATACTATCTTATCTGCCAGGAAATCCATGAAACTGAATTTCAAGTCATTCCCATTCACAGCAGTAGCTTGAGCAAAAGACCTGGAATAGTATTGGTAATAAAGTCTGGTCCTGTGGACAGTCTTGTGCTGTGCTCTCTTTTCATGTGCTTGTGAGCAAAGAAATTAAATTAAAATCTGCTTCGTGGAGAGAACAGGTTTTATCCTGTTTTCTTGAAATGTTTATCAATCTGTCCAAACTCACTTGACAGGTAGAATTGACAAGGTCTCCTTGCTTTAAAAAAATGACAGTTCACTAACTAGTCTGATTTTCTAATTGTCGGAGTTCAGTTATCTAGACATGCTATTCATCTTTCAGGCAGTAAGAACAAGCTGGTGTGATGGCCAAAGAAAGCATAAAACTTCTCTTTTCTTAGACACTTCATAGCTGGTTGGAAAGCAAAAGTTTTGGCCTTATGGAAGAGGAATGCTATAGACAGTTCTTTCTATACCTTGTAATTATCAATATGGGACAAGTTTTAAATAATACAAAGACCTAAGCAAAGGAAAAATTTTAAATAAATTATTCTGGTGTGCCGTATGGTTTTGAATTAAACTACAGTTTAACAGTTATATCCATGAAAAGTCCAATTATGGTATTTTGCTCACTTTTTTCTCTTTTTTTATTTTAAAATGTTTCCTTATAGTTCTTGGCAGATTAAACATTTTCATTTCAAAACAGAATGGCTGTAACTCACATGGTACTCTTACAAAAACAAATTTTGAGTCTCAATAGTTTCTATAGGCTGAAACTAATTTCCCAGAAAGGAGGATCAATGTGGCAGCCTCAGGAAGTGAGTACAGTGGCCCACAGAGATTTAAAACTAAGGATACTGCCTTTCTGTCCTACATCCTTCTATTGACAGCTCTTGCTTGCACCAGCAGTGCTGCCATGAGACTGCCTGAAGGGAAGTGTGGGGGGCTCATCTGACTGCAACAGTGTTTTGGTGGGGCTCATTTTGGGATGGCTCATATTGCTGTGAGCATCTTTGCAAGGCAAGGGCTGATTTACGTTGCCTTGAACTGCCAGAGAGGATTGTGTGGGTCTTACAAGCTGAAGTGTCTCTTGCTGAACACACTGCAACAGTAGAGCTGTGGAAAGGTCCTTACTCCACCACTTTATTTCCATTCCCAGGTTGCAGAGGCTGCTGACACACAATACGTGACTGGAAACACATCACTATTGGGTGAGCACTGTGGAGCAGAGCCATAAACTTGTGGTTTGAAGACCTCCACACGGCTCTGAAGCTGTAAGGTGAGGTGTGCTCAGGAATTGCAGAGCCCAGGTCATGGCCCATAGGGCAGGCAGGATGTTGCTAAATGATAGGGTTTACTGCAGTGATGTTCCTGATCAGCTCAGGATTAGTGCATCATAAAGGACATACAAAGTTGCTGTCAACCTGTCCTCTCCCTTAGGCTGGTAACTCCTTTTTGATATAGTCATACATACCTAATACAATTTCCCTTCCCTTCCCTTCCCTTCCCTTCCCTTCCCTTCCCTTCCCTTCCCTGAACTTCCCTTCCCTGAACTTCCCTGAACTTCCCTGAACTTCCCTTCCCTTCCCTGAACTTCCCTGAACTTCCCTGAACATCCCTGAACTTCCCTTCCCTGAACTTCCCTTCCCTTCCCTTCCCTGAACTTCCCTTCCCTTCCCTTCCCTTCCCTTCCCTTCCCTTCCCTGAACTTCCCTTCCCTGAACTTCCCTCCCTTCCTTTTTTTCTTTTTCTTTTTCTTTTTCTTTTTCTTTTTCTTTTTCTTTTTCTTTTTCTTTTTCTTTTTCTTTTTCTTTTTCTTTTTTCCTTTTAATGGGAGTTCAATTTGCTGGTGGCCTCCAGGAAGTGCTGTTGATGTGGGTAGAATATGCTTCATCTTTCATGACTCCCAATCTGTCTCTTTTGTTAACCATAGAAATCAGTTTAAAAAACAGCTGGCATGAGAGTGGGTGGTTTTGGTTGTTTATGGTTTTGGGGATTCTTTTCTCTTGTTGCTTACTTTCCTGATGCACAGGCTGCTAAATTTCTATTTGTTAAGGAAGTTCAAAGGAGGAAGAAGTAAGTTCTGCGTCATTTCAGTTTGCCTTTGTGCTTAGATCTGGTCAGAGCCAGCCAAACTCTAGGCAGTCAGTAATGTGAGCAAACATAAAGCAGATATCTAGAAAAAGCTCCCAGCTTTAAAGTCACATTAAGAATTTGTTATAAACTTCTGCTTTGAAGACTTGCAATATGACACATGAAAAAAATGCTAACTTCCATTAAAGGCTCTCATGAGATTTGTTACCAAATGTTAGCAAAAATTCAGCAGAACATTTCAAGGGGTACAATGCAGAAGTTCTTATCATGCATTTGATGAAAACACCTTTAAATAGCCTAATTATTGTAAAGGAGAAAACTGTCCTTGCACCAGATTGATATTAAATGCAAATTTGTTTTGTGCGAGCATGTAGGAAAACAATGACTTGTAGTGAGAGCTTCGTGGAAATACTGAGAACAGAAATGGTCTTTGCTTGACAGTCTGTCCAGTGCTCCCAAAGCATGTGGAAAGCAAATTATTAGCTGTTTACATTGTGAAACACCAGGGAAAAAATAGCAGTTTATGATCAGTATTCTTAACAGAGTAGTGTGGGCATCCTGCTATTTCTAACAATTCTTTTGCAGCTCTTTCCCCTGAATTGGCTTGCATTCACTAAAGAGTATATGCACTGCTTGTATATGTACTCATATATACTTTTGTCTTTCTCCTGTTCATTCTGTAGCCAGTGGCTTCAGAATGTCTGTGTGAGTTTAGAAAGAGGAAAATAAGGTTTAAGCAGCAGCAGCAGCAGCACCATGTCTTTTTCTAAAGGCTCTGAAATTCAGTCATTTGAAACAAATGCCCTGTTTGGGGCCAGCTATGGGAGAGAGCTGTCTCCCCTGCCCAGGCCTGCTTGCAAGACAAATGGCTCCATTGTGTCTGTGGTGTGCAAATATCACCGGTCCTGGGAGGTCAGGATTGCACACACACTGAGTGGGTGCTTAAAGGACTTGGATGAAATACACAGAGAAGATTTCCAAGATAAGGAGTCAGTAAAGGTAATACTTGTGTACTCTCTAACTGTGTTTTGGTGGTACAGTAAAAACACAAAGCGCTGAGCTTGTGTAAACTTACTCATTCTGCTGGATCAAAATATGTCAAGCTGTTTTCTACCAGTAGGCTTGGTGCCAGATAAGGTATCATTTTTCCCTCCACAGCCAGCCTAAAAAGCAGAGGCTGCCATAAGCCTTCTATCTTTTACAGAAATGCAGTTGTGTCCTTGTGCCTGATGCTCTCTGTGTATGCTGGGGCTGACCTGGTGTTCCTGGTGACCAGGGTGTGGGGGCACAGGCTGGGGGACATGGGGGACAGCACATGGCTGAGGCTGGGCTGGACTGAGGCTGGGCTGGGGAGGCTTCCCAGAGGACTGTACAGCTCTGCAGGAGTCTGGGCCTAGGGTGATGCTGCAGGTGAGCCGTGGAGGAGTGTATGGATTTTTGATTTGAGTGCTATAAAGATGATTTTTATTTCCACTTTAAAAGCAGGAGATGTCATAGGCATAAGGGCTCGTCTAGCAGCCAACAGGCTGATCAGATATTACAAAAAGGCACAGCAGTGCTGGTGAGCTGGTGATCTTTGCTTTGGCTGCTGCTGCTGGTGTTCTCCATTAGGCTGAAAGAGCTCCTCACAGAAGATCAATGGTTATGGAATTTTGGCAGACTTCTGAGTTACTTATGTTCCAAATAGAAAATGAGAAATCCTCCTGATGTATTTTACATCTCTGCCTGTTGCTCTGACCATGTACTTTGTGGTACAGCTTTGTGCTGTCCTTGAATTACACAGATGGCTGCTGTTGTGTAGTGTCCTTCATCATTAGCTGCCCTAGGACTGGAGCAAAACCATGCTAAGTTTGGCGTCTTAAAATGCCATATAGCCACCTAAGATTTTGGAAGGACAGTCTCCACCACTCACCCCCCACCCGTAGCCTTAGGAGGAGAAATACTTCTCTCTGTTGTCCTGCATCTTTTGCAGTGGGAATTCCCCCTTCAGTTGTGTCTGCTCGAAATGGCACTTTGCCAATATCTGGGACCATTTTTGACTTTTATATTGCAGACAATGAAAAATCACTCACAAACAGACTGCATTGTTATGATGGTTGTTTGGTATCTGTGTAAAACACAGTTGGATGAGTTCTAGTGACATGTCAGTGTCTGCACTCAGCCTGAGACTCTATAGAAAGTGGTTGTGGTGGGGGTTCCTTGTCAGAATGAGACAATCCTGATGACAGGACTGAGTGAGCTCTTTTAATTCCACTGCAGAAAAGTGGTTTTGAGGACTTGCTTCTCCCTTATTTGGAAATAGAATTTATCTGACTCAAGGATTCCTACCTTGACTGCAACCCTGGGGTAGAGAGGGAGCACCAGAACTGTATGCAGAGTTAAATTTTTTGAAATCCTAATTTATCTATATTTTCAGGTACCTCTGCTGATCTCATATTTCTTTAGCCCAGAAAGGGCATATTTTCATAATTCTTCTTTGCAGATATGCATTGGAGTATAGAATTCTTTCCAATGCATGTTTTGAGTGAAAGATTAAATCCTTCTCTCCCTATAATTTTATTGCTCCTGTTGTTTTAATTTATAAGGTTGCTGCAGACATTTTTTTTCTAAGGTGGGTTTTCTGGCCTTTTCTTAAGGGCTTGGAGGAAGGGGAAAAACAATTGATGTAAGAGAATGATTTTCATTCCAGTAATGTTGATTCACTTGGCCAATAAGAAGAGTTTATTTTTTTGTTTACTTGGAAAGAATGAATATCAACACATAAATAATCAGCTGGGAACTAGATTTCCAGGAGGAAGAATTTTCCTAGCCACTTTTCTGTTAATTCAAAGCAGTATCTTTTAAAATTGATGTAACTCACAGCCTTATGATGATCACATTAGTTTCCCCTAGGAGTAAACACAGACAAAAGTACCTGCTTAGTTTCCAAACTAGAGGAGTGTTGTTGCCTCGGGTACTCATATTCCTATAGAAAAAAGCTTTCCATAGCTCTTGTAGCTGTGCATACTGAATGTATCAGGGTACCTGGGGAGTTCCATGCCAACTTTGTGAAGTACCACAAACTCTTCTTCAGAAAGACATGGAAAAACAATTTACTGAACAAGCCTCCCAAAAGTGCTTTTTTTCAGACAGTCTTTCACCTAGCTAAAGTACACAGGCTTGATGTGCTATAGCTGGAAGAAACTAACCACAACATATAATTTCTGAACTAGTTTTGCCCTTCTTTTCACTCTTGGAAAGATATGTAGCCTAACAGAACAACAGGGTTGACCCTTTCTGCAAACCCCATTGCAGTGCAATACTGAAATCTCCTTCTGGAAAACCCTTGTGGGCTAATACTGCAATCCCACTTTTCAGAATTTGCAAAACCTAATGTATTTGTATTTGTTAATAACAACCCACAGAATCTGAGGTCCCAGGGACAGTCACAGTCCTTCACAGCTCAGGGATTTTGTAATACTTAACAGTAGTAAGAGATTTGTCCAGTAGGAAGGCCAGGGCCACTGGTCATGGACATCATGCAGCATTATCTCTTTCAGCAATATAACTTCGTTTTTAATGTTATATTGAGAAGTGTATTGCTTCCATTATGCATAAGTCCTCAAATGCTTTTATCAAGTACCTCAGATGTTCCAGATTGCAAGCATATTTTTGGGCTATGTACTTCTATTGGCTTGTTTCTTTATCATGGTTTCATAACACTGGAAATAGAGAAGCAGATTCATCTTCCTCAAACTGCTTGATGTGAGAAAATTACGCTTCTAGATGATGCTGTTAGAAAAGGTTGCTGTGACCCGGAGATGTAGTACTTAGCTTATCATTTTCCAAGTTTAAAAGAATTAGCTGCCAGCAACAGAAACTTACTTTGTGCTTGCTTTTAAAGCATTTTGCAGAATGCAGTGCTGCTGGGTGTCAACAGACTTTGGATGCTACACAGGAACACTTAAATAAATACAAGTAACCAGTCATCACACTGGCTTCCATATATTTACAGTAATAGTGCCAAAATCCCTTCTTCAGACATTGGACTTCAATAATCTAATGAAGCAGGAGGTGCCAAGAATTTAATAACTTAGAGGATAAGAAGTTGGAGACAGAAGTTGCAAAGGAACAAAAAGCCCTACAAGTGTACCTTGAATGCACTTGGGGCATTTGGAGGTGAGGTAGAGTTATTGTTTGTGCAGAATAGCTGAGAAGAATTGCTAAGTTTAGAGTCAGCAGAATCCTACTGGCTTTAGAACTGAGGAATGTATTTTCTACCCAGACTGAGTCAAATGGAAAACCAACTTTAGTTTTGTAATAAGAATTGCATGTGATTATTTAAAAAAAAAAAAAATAAAGAAAAAGTAGATCCTCTTGAGTTGTGTTTTCATAATAGGAAAGTATCGGTCATTTTTAGTGGTACTTGAAATTGGCCAGTCTCTTTTTCAGCTGTTTCTGGACTTAGATCAGGACAGATATCCTTAGGGATGGTTAAGCTACAGAGAATTTTTGTAAGGTGTACAGCTGTCTGAGTTACCAGTAAACCTACTGGTCAACGCTAGCATAAAATCTCACTGCCAGAACTGTGCTGGAACATTTTAATTATTATTTAATTATAATTTTAGAAGAAAAATCTGGCCCTTGACTTCAGCTTGCTCAGTGTGGCAGCAGAGGTTGAGCCTATGCAGGGAGAATTGGTGCGATACTTTCCCCCCATTGTTTTGAACTTTGTGTTCATTTGCTTGTGACATTACAAAGAATGAACATAAAATACTGCCAAGTCATGACTGTGACAAATCTGCACCTACTTGCTCATAAGGTGGTCAGAAGTCAAGCTCAGGAATATGTATTCCCTGCAGCCTGCCAGTCGTCTGGCAAAAATATGAGTACACACCCTTATCCAGAATAATGTTAGGGGCCTCATTCATGTTTAGCTGAACCTACTTTGGAAAGGGAAATACCTTGTGACATTCTTCAGTGGCCTCTATGGACAAATAAATAAAAGATTTAATGGAGCCTTCACAGTAGGGTATTGGCAACTGAGAAGGACCCTGAGGACTGGGTTGTATAAATTAGGCAGAATTGGGATATTTTCAGAGCTCTGTAAGGGATGAGGAAGAGGTCTTTCATCCACCCAAGTTCCTGGGGCTCTGAGGGAAAAAACCCTGCACAGTGTTTAGCACAGGGAATAACCCTTTCTCAGGAGTGTTTTGAGGCTGTGTGTGTGCATGTTATAGTCTGGCCTTGTTCCATCAGATACTTCCCTCTGAAATGGACATGGATGGTAACGGCTTTTATTGTGCCAGCAGGTAATTAATTATTATAAACGTGCAAATTGTCTATTGTCTCAATAGGCTCTGTAGAGCCAAAAGGGTGCATGTGACTAAAAATATTCTGCTTAAAGGTCTGCAGTAGTAATGAGCAGTGCAGCACTGTTCCACACTGAGTCACTGAGAGCTGTGCTGTCAATTACCTGTGGATTAAGGACCAATGCAATTTGAACCAGATCCCTTATGACCTAAGTGGAAAGTCCCAAAGGGTTTTGTGGCATTGCCTCTTACAAATGCTCCATGACAGATCTGTTTTCAATTCTTATTCTTTCTCTCTTTTTTCTTTTCTTTATTTTATTTTAATTTTTTTGAAAAAAAGTCAGACTTCAAAGTGACAGCCTAACTTGTTATTAATATGCCATTAATATGCCATAGTACATATCCTATGACTTTTTTTCCTTATTCCATCCAGTAGCCTTCACTGTAGTTTCTGCACCCGGATGCTGGAGGGAAGGAGGTGGGGCAGGATGAGGGGAAAACAGATGATGTATGCCAGAAGAAAAAGTAATTGTGCTGGTAAGGAGTTTTAGCAATTTGGAGAAATATCCTTTCCCTCACAATTTTCCAAACTCTTTTGGCTTTCTTGTTAGCCTTTCAATGTTATTTGTGTGTGGGCATTGGTGTGTGGGTGTGTGTGTGTGTGTGTGTGTGTGTGTGTGCACATATTAAACCCATCATTATATGTAAAGAGGATGGTTCTTCGCTTCAGCACATGAAGGAGAACTCAGAACCACTTTGTCAACATAAATAAACTATTAGACTATCCACAACTGACATCTTTGAGGTCATCTTCCCTAGCCAGAATAAATTTCTCTTTAACAGTACAGATGGATACTAGGAAAGCCAGCAGATGCATTGTAGCTAATCAGAAGGAGACTCAGCAGGGTAACCAAAATCTCTGCTAGAATTCATATCCCTTCATGGAGTTTAATTAAAGAGCTTTGTGTGCATCCTTTTGTTTTATCTGTTGCCAGTGTTTTGTCTCCTATTGTGGCAGTTCCTTCAAATAACCATCAATTTGCTGTGATAATCTACTGAGGAGAATGAGCAGCACTGTTTAATTATATAAAAATGATAATGAGCTTTGGCTGTCAAAGAGTTAAGGAGCTGCTGCTGGCCACTGGAATACAAAAGAGCTGGTGCCAAAGGGGCCCCTGGAAGTGTGTGGCACTTCAGATTTCATTGCTGAGCAGCAGAAACTGGCTTGAGCAAGCAGCAGGCCAGCAGAGCTTCCTTTGGAGAGAGATAACTGAATTATTGAGTAGCTTCCTAACAGCAGGAAGCTGAACAGACATGGACAGATTTCTGTTTCACACCCCAGCAAAAATACAAGGCAATCCAAAGGAAGATCTCTTGTCCTACATAAGCACAATGCCTTTGGCATTTCTGCCTCATCCTCATGGCAGAAATTGGAGTTTGGGCATAGCCAGGTGTCATTTGGTGCCATTTTGCTGCAGGACGTAGCAGGAGAACTTGGGGAATGGGGTTCTGGCTGTTGAGGAAACATGAGCCAAGGTGCAGATAACTCTGCAGATAACACAAGGGCTTGTGCTCTGCCCAAGAGTAGTGTGGATCCAAGTTTATCAAGAAGTAACTCCTCTAAGAGGTAAACACTTTCTGTTCTCAGACCCTTTTTTCCAATTTTCTTTTTTTTTTTTCCACCAAGAGGTGAATAAAATCTTGTGCAACCTCCATATTTGGCATCCAAACTATTTACTCAGAGAAGCTGTTGTTTTCCCCTTTCTGTTTTCTCTAGCTGGGATCATGCTGAAGTAAGCATGGGGTGGGGAACTTTGTAAAACAGGAGCAGCACTGGATCTGATGAGGAGAAATTGCTGGAAGCCCTATTTCTTAAAGCAGAGAAGCAAGAATTCAGCTTAATATTATGTGACTGACTTGCCATGTGCTTGGCATCCAGATTAATCCCAGCATTAATAAACTCCTGAGGTACAGAGTACCTGCAGGGTCTTCCCAGCCAGGTCTCCAGGCATGGAGCTACTTGGGTGGAACACGTGTGGTGGAGCTGGCAAAAACACACCCAGAAGCAGGGATGTCTCTGAAGGCAGAGATGTGACAGGGCCTGCCTTCCTTCTCTCAGTGCATGGCCTGGCCACTCTGCTGTGGGAAGCCAAGGACTCCAGCACAGTGGAGGTAAGCAGGGACATGGCCTGTGGCAGAGCAATGTTGGTTCAAGTGTGACATGGACAGGGCTGTGATGATGCCACTTTGGACTGACACTCCTGTGCCACTAAACCATGGAAGGGGGAAAACACTTTGAGGAGCATTCTGGTTTAGTTGGTTGTATGTAAGGAAAACTGGCAAGGGAAGTGTTAGTGCTGAGTTGGTAAGAGATGCAGATTTGCTTTTAATGCAGCGTTCATTCTACAGGATACTGTCCTGTGTGTTGGTATGTCTGTAGCAGAAAAGGAGTGATGGGAGAAAGTTTTAAACAGCAGGGTTAAGGTAAGTTTACATTAGGAGCATTTTACAGGTGTGGGACTACAATTGCATTATACAAGTAAAGCATCTTTATTGTTGCTGACAGCCTTTTAGACACTGGCTCCTCAGACCAGGTCCTCTGCAAATTTGATTCTGCAAATTTCTCACAAGAGCAAGTGAGCACAGGTGCCATCTTCCTTCCTTCCTTCCTTCCTTCCTTCCTTCCTTCCTTCCTTCCTTCCTTCCTTCCTTCCTTCCTTCCTTCCTTCCTCTCCTCTCCTCTCCTCTCCTCTCCTCTCCTCTCCTCTCCTCTCCTCTCCTCTCCTCTCCTCTCCTCTCCTCTCCTCTCCTCTCCTCTCCTCTCCTCTCCTCTCCTCTCCTCTCCTCTCCTCTCCTCTCCTCTCCTCTCCTCTCCTCTCCTCTCCAGCTCTGTATCCATTCTGTCCATAACAGGGTCATTGACCCACTTTCCTTTGTGGGCCCTTCAGGTGCCACTGTCTCTACTCTTATATTTCATGATTCTCTCCAGCTTTGTCCTTCTTTGATCCCTGTGGACACTGACCCCAGACAATGCTGCTCAGCCCCAGAGCCACAGAACTCCTTTGGCTCTCTTGTGTTCCAGTGGCATGCCACAGCAAAGCCTGTATGACCAAGGCACACTTGTCTTTTTTTGCATGAAGAGTGCCATGCACCTTCCTCATTAGGAAAGATGTGAATCTGAACCACCTCCTTCTCTTTTAAGCTCACTCTTTTTGACGTCCCTTTCATTTATAACTGAGTCTCCTAACTTCATTCTGCATGCCATCTATGCAGTACATCCTTTTCTCTCTACCCAGAAAACTACAACTTCGCTGTTACAACTTCAGCTCTTGTTATCTTACGGATCAATCACTGTACTCATCCTGTCATAAATGTGACAGATGTACCATACCAATCCCCAGTGCTCCTGCAAAGATAACTTTCCCAACGCTTAAGTTTAACCATGTTGTCTGTTCTCTGTGCTTTCCCACTGACTTGCTCTTGAAACTTAAGCTACTTGTTATTACTTCAAGGTTTATCATGGCCTGTATTCTCCCTACCTATAATCACCTCCTTAGTATTGAAGAGTTAGCTTTCACCTCTATTTACACACAGTTCTGGTCTTCTTTGAGCACTCATTCCATTTATAAACATTTTTCATACTCAGAAGGAGCATCCTGTGGAGCTTTGCAAAGCAGCTTCTTTTGGCTTTTAGCATCCATTCATAAGGCCCTTCCTTTCCATGTTGCCTCTTAAAAGACTTTCTGGCTGGCTGACATTTTCTTATTTTGCTGCTTTCCCTGGCCATTCTGTCCTACCATTTTATGCACAGGCAATGAATGCTTTGGAATTGGGACTGTCACATTGTCCTGCCCAGGTACAGCACACGGCAGAAAGGGAATGTGGTCTGTGGAAAGGGCTCCTACAACACTTTGGTAGTAAATCCTTATGCAGCAGGAGTGCAGCTGTAAAAGCAAAGTGCTATAACTGTAATAACACAGTAAAGTTGTCACCCTGCCCCTGGTGAAATAAGCAATCCAGAAGAAAAGCAGATTTGCTGGTGTCCACGCTTGGTTCGACCACAGCCAGAAGAGGTTCCATCTTCTTCTGCTCCTACCTGGCTGATGGAAAGGAAGACACAAGCACACCTTCGTCTCCTGCAGCACAGATTCCCCAGCTTATCTCAAACTGCTTTATTGGCAGCTCAGGCTGGCAGGGCTGGGTGTGCCCTGCTGCTGGCTGGGGGCACATGTGGACACGCTGGGGAGCCCCTGGGGCAGCGAATCCCAGCAGTGGGGTGGTGGCAACAGCCAGGCTGGGGGAGAGGAGGAGCAGCTGCAATGTCTTCAGCCCTGGCAGCTGTGTGCAGAGTAAGTGTGTCACAGAAACCTGTCCTTTCCTTTTGCAGAGACCCAGGAAAACATTGCTGTCTTTCCATAGGAACGGAAAGCCTTCATTACCCGTGCAGTTTGACTGGTGTCACATTGAAATGAACTTCAAAGCAAATTCACAACGAAACTGCTAGAGACTTCATGTTTGCTTGGTTTTGATACAAAACATGAAAATCACCTCAGGCTAGCTGGCAATGCTTGTGACGAGCAAATCTTTTGGTGAAACAAGAGAGGGCTTCCAGTTACTAATGAAATCCTCCCATCCCCACCCCCAATCCAGTGGGCATTTACATGGTTTTCTCGTGAACATTTCATGCAGCTTTGAAAATCAAATGCTTCCTTACAGGAAATGTTTTTTCTCTGTTGTGCATCTCTTGTGGCCAGCTGCCAAGAGATCCTGATCCGACACCCAGCTGTGCTTCTATGACTGGCTTTTGTGACCGTGGAAAATCTTTTTTTTTTTCACTTCTGCCTTCTCCATTTTCTTCTCTGTTAAATATGTATAAACAAGCTGGAAATCAGAGCCTGTATGTTCTTGGCAGCCATACTGGACAGAAATGGGATAGCAAAAGGTTAGGGTCGTGCAACCTTAAAAAGCCTCCAAACTTTTTGTTAGTCTGAAAAAAAATGGTTTTTATTCCCATGGTAAGAGCCATGCCATATTTCAATGTAGGTTAAACATGATAAAAGGCTCATCCCACATTAAGTTTTGTTACATGGGGGAAGAGATAAAGCTCATGCAAGGAATACACAAGAAAATCAGTTTCTTTTTCTGGAAAACACATTTTACTGATATGTACCCTTCTATACTGTTTTTAGGCTTTCTGAAGTAAGAAGGCTGCAAAAGCAATCCATGTTAGCCTCATTTTGACTTTAATAATGAGGTGATTACTAATGAGATAATTTCACATGGGCAGATGTGTGAAAATCCAGGAGGACACCCTGCTTTACACTTACGCAACTGTAAAGTGTTGCAGTTATAAATACCGAAAAAAAGAGAGGGGGGGAACAGAAGCCGGCCTGGCAAAAAAGAGCCAGCCAAACAGCCCCTAATTTAGATTCTTACCCAGCCCCTAATTTAGATTCTTAAAGCAAGGCCAAATCAAATTAACAAATAGAAGGACATTATAAGATAGTGTCCAACAGGAACACTTCATGTTAAAGAGGTTGTAGATCCTGTCCTTGGCCAGGCTTGTGTGCGCCTGGTGTCCCAAGCGGGGCATCACTGCACTGAGGACCAAGGGCTCAGCAGTGGAGGCTTTGGGTG
The DNA here is from genome assembly GCF_051311805.1 of Agelaius phoeniceus. Taxonomy (NCBI): domain Eukaryota; kingdom Metazoa; phylum Chordata; class Aves; order Passeriformes; family Icteridae; genus Agelaius; species Agelaius phoeniceus. The sequence goes on along the minus strand of NC_135265.1, from coordinate 62,675,572 downwards.
TTGTTCAGGTACACACCAGGAGAAATCCATCTGGCCCTCATGGAGGGCACCTTACAATGCAGGAATTTAGCTAATATGGAGAAAAAATGCCTGTTTTGTTCTGGGAAACAGATTCAGTCCTGAATATACAAGGAGCACAATGCTCTGTGTTCAAAAATAACTTGGATATAATGGTATCTTTCTTAAGAGAATCACATGAAAATAATATTAAAAATAAATATTTTTCCTTTTGATTTGTCATTATCATGATTTGGAATATTTAAGATTTATGCTTCCAGTTTCCCCTCATCTCTGGCAGTAGATTTGATGTATGTTTCTTTTCTTGTTAGTGAAAGTTGAGGTTTTCTCTGACTGTGAAACTGGGTTAAGTATTTCCTGCTTTCCCAATCTATCTCTCTAGTCTGTTAGCAGGCCTGGAACAGTTGCTTGTGGTTCAATTTCAGATTTCTGAAAATAATGTTTAAAAATTTTCCCTCTGTTTCTCATGAAGATTTACTTTCTTTATTTTTTCATACCCATTCTTCACTGCAGTCAGTAAAATGTTCCAAATGGCACCGTGAATATGGCTTCCCCATGCTCCAGTAGTGCCCTTTCAGGATCATAAGGGAAATAAAAGATTGCTCTTAGCAGACTGAGGATATTGGAGTCTCCAAAATGTATTCACACAGCCTGCCTCTTTGTGCCCAGGAGCACTACTGAATAGTCCTTCTCAAAGGCACAGCATCTGCCAGAGGTGTGGAACCAACATCCAGTTATTGTGTGGACTGTGGAACAAATTTGTGCAGGGGGAAGTCCTGCTTGCAACTGTGCAATTTTCTAAATCAAGAAAAAACCTGTATTAACTTCAGAACAGCATGTTCATTGACCTCTAATTCAATCAGGATCACAGCTGAAGGACCTACCAACTACGATTGCTCCTTTCTGTTAGGAGCTAATTTTTCCTTTTGTCATGTCTTCTCAACTACTGGAACTTGGGTAAAATAAATAGAAGTAGAAAAAATATTAGTGTTTCAGAAAGGACTCTATAGAAAATTCAGAAAGTCTTTAAAAGATAAAAAGAAGGAGGTACTCTGTGCACGGAGAAGTTGCACTTTCCATTTGGGAAGGCTGCTATGGCAACCTCAATATGCAGTTTAGAGATGTCATTGATTGGTCTGGTGGTGAGTGGTCCTTTTTAATGCACTGCATTGTCCTCACCTGTGGCCTTCAGGGCACGCCAGCTGCAAGACTGGCAGGGTCTTCACTTCCTCTGTTCAGTCGGCATGGTTGGGTAGTAAATCTGTGCTTGCAACTCGCATCATTTTGATCAATAAAAATGTTGTGGTACTTCATGGTGGTCAGGGGAGCTCGGGCTGTCATTGCCACTGCAGTTCTGTTGGGTTTATGCTGAGGCTCCTGCAGTTTTATCCCTAATTGCCAGAAAACTCTACAACATTTCTTTTAACAAAGTGAGTGAGCTTTCTAAACAGCAAATCAGAGATATCCCCATTTCCTTGAGTCTCAGCACTGTGGGTGTCTGTATGGGGACAAAAGTGCCTCAGCCTGTGGAAAGAGTTTTGGAATTTGCTTAGCTGGGATAAGAGAAGAAAGCGAATTCTTTGGCAGTCAAGGAGGACTTAAAGGAGTGTTAGAGGAGCTGAGTGTTGTGGTTGTTCCCTTCTGCATCATATTTCCTTGTGAGCTTGGATTGCTTAAGAATCTTCTTCACCAAACCCCAACACCTATCACCTCAATTTATGAGGATCTTAGCTTGCATTTTCTTGAAGCACATTTCTGTGCCTTATGGTTGCCAAGAAAGAGTTGGAAACACTGCTGAAGTGTCTACACAGGAAAAATAGCAAAAAACAAAAATAAACCTAAACCACAATATTACTTTTTTACATTTAATGAAATCCAACAATTTTAGAGAGACTGACTCATGATGTTTGAATGCAAGGAGTTGAAGAAGAAGTGCTAGAAGAAGTGATAAATCCCTTCAAGATCTGCCCTGCTCATCACCTTTATTTCACAAAGAACAATGGGGCAGGCAATATGCTTATAACCAAAAAATTAAGCTCATGCAAAGGTGTCATTAGATGCTCAAAGGATCTCAGGGAGATTTTCTCCCTGAAAGAATTTTGACCTGAGAGTGATTATGCTAATAGCCACTCATGTGGTACCTTCCAAGATCCAAGAAAAAAATACATTTGAGCATCTCTCTTAAGATGAAGCTATACTATTGGAACGTCTTCCCTTACCTTTGCTGCAACATATTAATTGGAAGAGTGATAGCATTTAAACTGTGTTGTTCAAATGACACAGCCCATGCTCACCTGGTTTGGATATTGTTTCTCCCTTGCAAAAATCTGAAGGAAATGCAGAAATATTTTACACTAAATATTGGCCCCTGTATATGTCTTATTGCATGCACTTCCCCCCCTTCCCACCAAGCACAAAAAAAATCTTTTATCTTTGTGGTTTATGTATGGTGTTGTGGTATTTTCTCTTGCTATTTGTCTAGCTCTACCTTTATGAGGTACACTTATGCCTCTGGGGCAGAGTAGTGGACCAGAATGTTTAAAAGTAGGTGCAAAATTTAAAAATGCTGATAAATATTTATGTAATGTGTATTTAAAATCACTCAGAATCAAGAAATTACGTTACCAAATCACAAGCCAGCAGTGCTTTTTCATGCTACCAGAGCCCCATTGGAAAAAAAACATTCTGGATTTGGATTTTCTGTCAACACCATATTTTTTCTAGGTCCCACTACCCTTTGGACAGAACATAAAATGACCATTTTTATGGTAAGGTAAAATAAACACAGTTGGATGATTTTGGGATATTTCCAGCTAAGTCTGTTTTGCCAATGGGAGAGGTTTATCATGAGATACAGAGAAGCTGGGATGTGTAGGATATTACCTGTGTTGTACAAAGAAGGGGCTTCCTGCTGTGGAAGCTGTATTGTGCCTTAGAGGCTTGTACAGTGCCCTCAGCTAATAAACTGAAGCTTACTTCTAAAAGAGCACTAGTCAGCATAAATGGGTAAAAAAGTGTATAAATTGCAAATATGCTTCAATTTATATTAATAAAAAATTTAAATTATTTAGAAGCAGGGTCACTGGTTAATCCAAAATGCCATGGAAACTTTAGTTTTAGTAGAAACGATGAGATCATAGGTAAGGTCTTTAAAAACAGCATTGACTGGTTCTGTGAATTTCTTGACTTCTGCACTTAATATTTTTAATCTGAAATTACCAATAAAAATATCTGTTGCCCCAGCAGATATCAGGCACAGGCTCCCAACATGGAGGGTAAAGCAAAGGTCCTAGTATCTGCTGCAAAGACAAAGCTGTGCCATATTTTTTCATAGGTATTCAAAGCCAAGAGGGACCATTACAGCCATGCAGTTTGACCTTCTACATAACACAAACCAGAGAATTTAACTCAGTCATTGCTACCCTCCAGCTATATTTCAAAAGTGGAGAGAGATTTATTCCTTTTCTTTTCCTTTTGGTCCCTCAGTGTGCTCAAGTGCCTGAATCAGACTTTTTTAAAATTAAGAGACTGTAATTTTTATTTATGGGGTTTTTTCAGAATATGTACATAAATACATTCAGATATAGGTATAGATACATATCTATATGGATATATAGATATAAAATACACACGTGTGTATGCAGATACACATTTAAAATGCTTTGCATATGTAATAGCAGTTGGCACCACCATAGAGATGACCTCAGATTTTAAAAGGTCCATAGAGCCATAGGAAACTTGGGAAAGGATGGCAGAAGGTAGCATGACCTTCAGATGCAGCTCATCATGGGCCTCTCTGGTGGAGTGTTTATCCTTTGCTGTCAAGTCAGCACAGGGAGGGATTAGAGGCCTGCAGAGAGAAACAACTTGCCTCACCCTAGAGAAATTGCCAAAAATGTGATGCAGGACAGAGACTTCTCAGGTGAGGCTCACTGTAAGAAGACAGGAAGAGGCCAGGAGCTCATCTATTTGCAGGGATGTTGAGAACCCCTTTTCTGTGCCCAGTGTGGGAAGAGGCTGGGTAGGAACATGCACACTGAGTGAGGAGCAAGCGCGGAGCCCGCTCTGCTACCCACTGGATTGGAGCAGCAAGGTTTTATCTTTCACTTCACAAAGTTTTTAGTGAAAGCTCCAGTGATACTCCAATACTTCACCTTATGTGGGCTAAAAATATTTTCTGGAAGAGCCTGAAATCACTTCATGCACTCTAAGGAGTGTGGTGCACATGATGGGACACTGTCAGGCCTTCAGCCATGTTGTGTTCACTGCCACTGAGGACCCTTGGCCACCCTCAGAGAAACAATTTCTGTTAAGTGGCCCGTTAAGTGCTGTAGTCTGATTAATGAGGCAGACTTATTTATTGTCACTGGAACTTGACCTGGAAGCTTATTTTAGAGGAAAACTGCAATGGAAAGTTGTCACACTTTGAATAGGTACATACTAAAGAAATAAGGCCATATAAAAATGAATTTTTATTACTATAGCTAACCCTCTCTTTCACAATTCCCATAATAACCATGACCAGTCTGAATGACTTCCCAGTGGGTCTTTTTATTGATACTTCCCAGCAGGAGTTTCAGTCTGATAAGTAGGTCAGGATTCAATTGGTCTGGTTCCTATTTGAATGCATGACAAAACAGGAGGATTTCAGCTTCATTGTCAAAAAGGTTCTTCTCTTTCATGTTTAGGTTATCTAATATCTAGAGGGCAGGTGCAGGGGTAAAAAAAAAATAAATCACAGTGGGGAGAAGGATATTAAAGAAAAGAAAGTAGCAAAATTTAATCCCCTTAGTGATAGCATGACTAATGACTCCATAATCTGTACTCTGCCATTTCCTATCTATCACAAACTTGTCCTGCTGCAGATAGTTCTTAATGTCTGAAAATATTTTGTAACCACCTAAATTTCTGAAGTGATCTCCCACTTATCATCCTAGCACTATCTTTTTGGAGTGGAAGAGAGGGTGTGTTGATGCATTTTGCCCTCCTCCACAAAAATGCAGAAGGTCCAGGGGGCAAAACTGAACTTGCTCTGACAATTCCTGCTTCTCCCTTTTCTCCACGTGCCTTGTCCTGGGAAGGGAGCTCATGCAAATTTCCCAGTGCCCCTCTGGCGCTGGGAAAGGAAATTTAATCTAATTTACTAATTCACCCATGGGCTTATGATGAATAGAAAATGAAGAGGTGTGTCATCTTGTCCAGAGAAGTTGGGGGTGATGAGCTGAAACCAACAAATATATTACAGAGAAGATATCAAGCTGGACTAAAACCAAATTCTCATTGGTGAAATATTAGTCCACTGTTCGTTATGATGTCTAGTTTCAATCCTAATGAGGTGGAACTTGATGAGATAATTACTTTGAACTATAGGATTCTGTCTGCCCACAACAAAAGCTTATAGTATGGTGTCATGTCATCAAGCCTTTCCCTTTTTCTCAAAAGTTACTATTTTTCTTTTGAACGGGATCTTTGCCTTTTCTCATTTAATGAAAGTAGCATCTTGACTGCAGATATCTGGTACCTATCAGGATTTATCTAAGGGTAACCACCATCTGCAGACAGTTCCTACTCAGTCTGGTTGAGAAGAATATCAGAAAAGGAATGTTGAAAGGGTATTTAACAGGGAAAATCTGGTGCAAAGTTGATGCTGTTTGTATATTGTCTGGTACAAAAGAAATGAAGTGAACTGGTGCTATTGGAACAATTTTTGAGTCAAGTGTTTCACACAGCATGGACCTCTATTATATAATTGGCACAAAGTGTGTTGAAGCCCATGGAGGTTGCAGGTTCAGCTAACTGGCAACATCACTGGTGTGTGAACACCTCAGGTCCCTTTCGCTTCCCACTCCTGCTGACAATTTGTTTCAGCCTAGATAGAATCTAGGAGCATTTGTGAACCTATGGGTGAAAGAATTTCTGCTTTTTATTGCTTTGTCCCATGGTGTTAAGGTATGTTTCTTTCACTCAGCAGTTATTCACAATTTTAGGGAGGTTCAAATCCTTTTTCCAAAAAGGATGTGATGTACTGGTTGAGCCTTGTCACTTTGTTCAGGAAGCTAGAATTGCTGGATTTTTCATCATTTGGTAAGGAAAGGGGATGAAGGAAGCAGTCTTCAGACTAATAATAACAGAAGGATTTTTATGTGGGTTCTAGTCTCAAGGGTGCAGCAATATGCTATAGATAAGGCGGGGACAAGTAGTTTGGTACCTGCTTATCTTCTTTTCCTCAAATATCACAGACTCTGGATGAGACATTAATATTTATCTGACCACAGCTTCTTACTCAAAAATCAAATCGATTCAATACAAATCTTTGGGGATGTGGGGATGTCAAAGGGCCAAATACATGCTTATTTTCAGAGAGTCTAGGATTAAAGGAGCTGCAGAAGAGCTGAGTTTATAGCAATCAAGTGTGATTCATTGAAGGAACGGGAGGGTGTGTTGAAATGTCATAGAACTAAGGAAAAATGAGGAAACTAAGCCAATTGGATTAGTAGTTAGGATGGAAACAAAAGGAACTATCAAGCACTATAATACAATATTTCCTTCTTGTGCGCTTTAAAACATGGAGGAAAAGATGAAGGCACATATATTTTCCACTCATTAGTATCTCACACCAGTAATGGCACTAGTACAGAACAGTGGCTTGGGACTTTGAAATCCTTGATCTTCTCCACAGAGACACAGACAGGGAATGGATCCACTCCATGAGGCCATAGGAGTGGCCATTCCAGATCAGACTTTCTAACTTGCCTCCGCATCACATCTTGGCCTTGTAGGCAAAATCTACTATAATATCCATTTTGTCAACTTAATGCCAGACCTATCTCCACTTTGAGGTCTCAATTATCGCATGGGTGTGAGTAGCAGAAGGTCAGCTTGGAGCTTTCTCTGTGCCTGGACACAGCAATGCAGTGCCCCCAGGAAGAGGGTGGTGGGAATAGTGAATGCAGAGACAAAAGGGTGCAAGCAAGGGTGAGTATGCAGCAATATTTCTCAACAGTATTTTCCCAGGCTCCAGTGACTCGTGGTTCAAGGACTGACTGGGCCAAAGCAAGACTTTGTGTAAACTCTTTTCCAGGAGTTCCAGACTTTTCTGAGCTAGGTAAATTTTAACATTATGCAGCAAGGAGAGTGCAGTAACAGTCTCAACACAGTGTGTAAAGAAGAATCCTTTTCTCTTGGCTTTGAACCCCCTACCTGCCTTTCCCATTTATGCTCCCCTAGCTCTTTTTCTTTTTTTTGGAGACATGGAATAACCCTTCTCTCATTCACCCTCTTTGTGGGCCACGTAGGATTTAGAAGGACTTTGTCATGTCTCTTTAAAAACTTGTAAATTATGGTTACAATATGAACACAGTTAATTTAGTTTAATGGCAGGCTGTGTAAGAAAAAAGCTAGCAGGAAGTTAAAACAATGATACATCCTTCAACAGATATTTCAGTGTGATTAAGAGACAATACAGGAGCTATTAACTGTCAGGCTGCAATGAAGTTAAACAGCTTGTTTTGTTTTTACTGGAAAGCAGAAGGACTATAAAGAATTTAAAATGTCGTTCAGATCAGGGCAAAGGAGTTGCTAAGAAGCTATTTCCTCATGTAAAAACCTTACTGAAAGGTCTGAGGAGCTTGAAGCTCCTAAATTCTTTTCATAGGGAATAGGTAGCAGAGTTGTGTAGAGAGACCATTTATAGCTCTTAAACTCCTTCTCTTTGAAGTTTGTCCACTTACAATTCAGACAGACAATACGGTGGTACTTGCTCTTTGTTAGAAGAACAGAGGGAAGAAACAGAAGTAGTGAACCCTGTCAGACCCGCATGGATGAGCCCTGTTGACATCTTGGGCATTGAAACCCATGCCAGAGCCTAAGCAGTGAAGAACTTGAAAGTTCCCAGGAGAACTGGTGAAAAATCAGGTTTTGTCAGTTAAGGAGATGCAGTGAGGACACTGAGGAGGGCATGAGTGTTTGGGAAGCCCTCCAGGCATTGTTTTCATTTTAATGTATTTTTAATGGTTTCAGGTTTTTGCCTCCAGGATAGATATGGTTTAGGGAACTTGTAGAAGCGTGCAGTATCTTTCAGAACCCCCAGCCTATATTTCTTTAGACTTTAATACCTTTGTTGGCATTGATATTTTTTATGAAATAAAATTTTGGGAGCTCTTTGTCTGAATATTTTTGCACTGGCTGTTTTGAATAAACTTATGCTTCCATAATCCTGACGTTTTATGAATAAATGCTCTTTTCTCTTTTAGCCACAGGTGTTAAAGCAAAATGTGCTGACTAGCTGAAGGTGCTTTTCAACACTAGTTGTCTCCTAATATTATCTCCTGAGTAATCTTCAGGCTGGCTCAGTGTTGAATATGCAGATGTTTAACCATGAATCCCAAAGGTCGTGTTCCTGGCTCTAGAAATGTCCTGTATCTATTAGAGCAGGAAATTCAAGCTCCACTTCCAGGGTTTCCTACTGACTTGCTTAGAGTTCTTCTGCTGAGAACACTGAAACTACTGGGGTACTTTAGCCTCTGTGGAACAAGTACATGAATTTCTTAAAACCATGTGGTCCATCGTGCTGTTTGGGAACTCAGTGCAATTCATCAATGAAAGAAATTTGAGAATGACACCTTCAGTTGTAAGGTTGATGCTTGAAAATTTCTCAGAAAAATACCAATTGTTGTTATCATTGTCATTTTATCTAGGTTGTTAGCCACCAAATGAATTGAATCCATGACCTATTTCTTCACATGCAGCAAAACATTATTGCTGTGGAGAAATAAATGTCCAGCTCTTGCTGTTCTCTGAAGTGCTGTACCAATGGTTCTTGTTCCCCCTTCCCTTGCTTTGAGCCTTGTGAAGAAATTACAGAGAGAATTGCAGAAACATCTAGCTTTGGAAATTCAGGCCTGGAGTTCCCAATCTTAATATCTTCAGGGCCAAATGTACCCACAGCAACCATAGATGGCAGAAGCCACAGATACCTTGTGGGATGGCTGGCCTGGGGACTCCTTCCTTTACTGTGTGTTCATGACAATCTGCCCATGACCCTTTTCTGTTACACAGCCTCATCCCCTAAAAATTGGAGCCCCACAAAAATAAGGGGACCATCACCACATACTCCCAATCAACCTCTTACACCCCTGCAATCTGTCATGGTAACAGCCCTTTGCGAATGTTTTTATTTGTACAAAAACACAGATTAGTCCCATGTTCGCTCTGTGTCAAAATGTACTTGCAGATGCTTGATAAAAGTCTGCAGCCATGATACTGCTCTCTCTATTTTGTAACTACTTCCATGTAAAATGTCTCTGTGTGATCATTGCACCACATTTGGATTCGAGATTTTGGGGATTATTAGCCAATGCTCCTGGCAGCAGCTGAGGAAGACAGGCTCGGGAGCCTTGGCTGAGCACTTGTCCTTAAACCTGCACTTCCTTCCTCATCCAGCTTCCTGTTCAGCTCCCAAGAGTATTTCTGATCTGGGCAAGGGGCTCTTGACTCAAATGTTTGCCTTTTACTCTTGGTTGAATCTCCGAGTGTTTCCAAGCTGTGGTATGCTGGCTGCTCATGGACCCCAAGTGTGTTCAAAATGCTGCCCAGCTGGGGAAGAGATCAGTGCTCCCTTCCCACTGGTGGTCCCTGCTGCTGCAGGAACTGTCATGGGGAAAAAATGCCTGGGTCTGTGGCTTTTGTCTCTTATGGCCAGAGCCATCTCTTGTAAAGCCTTGCTTTGGCCATTTTCCAACTGGGAGAGGTTAGACAACAGTCTGGCAGCAGCTTCCACGGGTCTTTCATGTCTGACAGACTGGACCAGGTGGACCGTTTCACTCAGGAGTTTGTGTGTTTTGCCAGCCAACTTCTTTTCTGTGCTTAATGACTTTTACAGCACATTCGGGCAGCTCCAGTTAATCTCATACTTTCATCCTCCTGTGATCTCACTCAGTTTCCTGGAGAATGAAGTGTGAAGGTGCAGTTGGCTTTTCCTGTACGCTAAACCCTCAGGCTGCCAGTGCTGGAAAGGGGTAGTGCCCCAGCTCGTGCCTGATTTTGGAGGTGACTGGAAAGGTACCTGCACTTTCAAAGATCAGTCCTCGATTGGAGAACTCCTGATAGCACTGATATTTCAATGCAAATTAGTTGTAAATTATAAGGTCTGTATATATGAAAATACTCAGTTACTATGATGAATTTATGCAGGTTTTTTTTTTAGAAAAGAATGTTGAAAATGGTGCAAATATTCCTAGAGAAAAAAAACAGCGATTACTATATTTATGTAAAGAGGATATAGAATACACAGATGGCTGGTTTAGTGCCTACCAATGTACTGACATGTGCAGAGAGCTGCTTCATGTACATCTGTATAGCAGTAACTGAATATTAAAATTGAACAGTCATGTAGCATACTCTATGTGTTCCCTCATTTTAAAAAATCTGGTCTGCTTTATTTAGGCTATTCCTTTTGGAATGTCTGCACAATATTTACTGAATTCATAAGTCAAAATATTAAGTCAGTTTTCATAAATTGAAGAACACTAACCATTTCTGTGGTCTCATCTTGCTTGCTTTTAATAGAAAATTCACAAGTTGAATAATACATTTTGAGAGTGAAAAGCATTTCGCAAAAGAAATTCATAAAGATGTCTAGTTCAGAGAGGATGCATCAGATGCAAAAATCCCCAATATGCTGTAATAATTGCAAACTCCTTTTAATAAAATTTATTAATGGGATTTTCATTCTTAGGATGATCACATGGAGCATTTAATAAACTAAAGACTATAAACTCTCTATAAGTTAAACTCATCTAGGGACTGGAATCATTATTTGGACCATCTTTAAAAGTTCTGCTGTTTATTCAATAGTCTAAAATGGGCTTTATGAGCTGTAGGATTACATTATGCAAATACCTATTTAATATTTGTATGGACCACAAGTAAAAACATAGCTGGAGAAAATATGCTATTTCTACATGCCTGGTAGACATGCTCCAAAGAGAAGTATCTCCACTAAAATTCAAATTATTTTAGCTCCAAACTAACTGAAGAAAATTACATTTACACAATGGCTCCTTACTTTCTCTCTCTGGTTTTATTTCCAAGCCCAAGAGTAAAGATCAACCACTGAATTAGGACAGAGGATGAGACCTGCTCTCACTATTGCCTGTCATGGCCAGGGCATGGCAGGGCATGTTCTAATGAGATCTTTGCTTGCCAGAATCCTCAGCAGGATTATGTCTTCCAATGCACCTCTTTCTATAAAATAGAATAGCTAAATTTCATAAGAGATTTTTAAAAGAGTAATTTGCCAAGCATGAAGTATCAGTAAATTATCTCCTTGAATCCTTAGCTTGCAGCAAGGGTTAACTCTGCAAATGTTAACAAATACTTGCCTTCCCTCTGCCTTTTTTCCCCAGCTGCAGATGTTTTGTTTACCTGGAGTATGATCTAATCAAAGGAGTGCTGCCTCCTTCCACTGATTTTTATGGAAGCAGAGTGTACAGAGTCTCCTCTGGCACTGACAATAAAAGACTTTAAGCAGAAGCATTTTCTGAGACATGTGAGGTGCAAATAAAGTCTACAAGAGTCTCTTCAGGACACTAATATATAAAATCTTCACCCCACAGAGTTATCATTCTGGTGTTAAGTTCCAAATGAAGTGGAAAATCTTCTGTGATAACAAGACATAATAGTGAAGCTTTGTGCCCCATTTTTTGTGACTTACAGGAAATCATCACTAGTATGAAATGGAGAATATTTTCTTCTCTTTCATGGCAGTGGCATGAGTTTTGTTTTATAGACATTATGGTTGTTGCATTAAACTTGCTTGTGTTCTCACCTATGAGCGCTAGCTGTAATATTGCAGGTGATGTGTTGTTTTGTGCTCTTTATCTGAAGATCCCACAACATATAAGATGAAATTACCCTGTGCTGGAAGCTAATCACATATTTTCTATCTCCTCCCCTAATCTTGCCAATTGTATTAATCATAAATGTCAATGAAGTCTCCAGATGACTTCCTGACTTTCGACAAAAGGCCTTCATCTCAGCCTCTTAAATTCCAAGGTCATGGGGAATGTAACATTCAGAATAATTATTAGCATTATTTTACCTTGACATTTCAGCCCTGCTTTCAGTTTAGCATTCCAAACAGGCATAGAAGACTAATGTTGTCTTTCAATTCGCTGGAGGGAATTGCCCCAATTAAACCTGACTTTAAGGATATCTAAAGCCCTGTATTAATGTGCTGTCCTGGTTTTTCAGCAAGAAATACTTCATGAAGGAGAGAAACTTTCATTAAAAACAGTCAAGATTTACTGTCAGAAGAACAAGCAATTTTTGAATTGCACTTTTTTCCCCTAGGCTAGGATAATAATCAGAGCTTCTCATTTTCAGAGGAGTAAGTGGTTGTGCTGCCCTAAAGATTCTTTAGCCTTTTGTTTCAGCTAAAATGTTGAAGTTATAATTTTGTCTTATTGTAAACTATAAGTGGAACCTTGTCAAAACCTTGTTTCTTGTCCATCCTTGATCCTATCCTTTGTACATACATGCATTTACTTTCTTTCTTAACATCCTGTCAGGTAACAGGGACAGAATACATTTTTTGTGGATTTTTTTTCCCAACAAGGAAAAATGTTTTCACCAAAGCACAGATGAAAAGAAGACACAAACCACTGCACCACACACAACCCTGCAGCTATTTGACCTTGATTGGGTGGAGATCTGGCAGTCTGGTTCAGTCAAACAATTTTACTTACTCACTTCCTGCAAACTTTTGATGACCCTTGAGATTCTGGAAGTCTGTGTCGATAATGAGGTAAATAACTGTATAAACATTGTTCACTGTAATTTGGTCAGAAAGCAGGTGCATGCAGACAAACCACAGACACTGGTTAGTCTTCAGACCATGGGCTTTTTGGGTACAATACAGAGAATAAATTTAGTTCCTATGATCAGCACAATTTCTTTTGATACTTATGTGCCCATTCAGTTCCTGGCAAAGTTTTCCTGTAGAGAAAAAATGGAGCCACACTGCAAAAGGATATAAAGGACTGCATAAGTTTAGCTCCCCGTTCTTTTTTTAGCTGCTTTTCCTACTTTTCTATGCCTTTCTGTGAAACCTTGAAGATAAAATTGTTTTGCATGTTTTGGGCTGTAATTCATGGCTACTCTCCAGCTGATAACAAATTGCTGTTTGCATCTGTTATGGTTGTGTGCCCAGTGTGTGATTTTACACAACTGCTGTGGCCCGTACTGTTTCACTGGAAGGAATTTTATTGACTTTTACTAAAATTTGACTTTGGGACTTCACTTAACTGGAAAGTAAATTGATTGATGCTGACACTCCTTTTCTTCTAATTTCTAGCTCCATACTAGAAATGTTTTTGTCTCCAGCACAGACACACTCTTTCTTTTATTCTTTCTTTATTTTAAATTAGAAATCTTGCATAAGTATCAGATGAATGTATAGTTTATCACATAGAACAATCTGCAATGTTTATTCTCCCAGACTTTTCAGGCAAATTTGTCATTGCCTTCTTACTTAAATGCTGTCAATTTTGACAAGGTTTCTTAGTTAAACGTCAAATTGTACACAAATATCAGAAGACTTTCTCTGAAAAGTTGGTTAAGAAATGCACCTCTGTAATGCACCAAGGAAGTCTACAGGAGTCTTGAGCCCATTTCCATTCTCCATTTCCTTCCCTGTTTCCTCCTATTAGATATTCACTAAGAATAGATGACTAATCTTCAGTGGGTTTATGGCCAGCAGTTCCTGACCTGTTCCTAGTTAGCTTTCAGTGGCTTAAGCAGTGCTGTGATTAATTGTGCTGATAAGAGAAGTGGAAGCTTCTTTCCTTCTGCCTGCCAAGCTCAAAAAAAATCCAGTGAAACCAAAGAACATGGCAGGAGTAAAGAGTTTATATTAAACCCTGTGGAAATGATCCTGTGCTGCCTCAGCTAAGCATCTGGCCCATTTTGTGAAACAGAATTAAGTTTGTTCATTTCATTACATAGATGCTGCAGTAAAGCACATACTTTGCATGCATATATACTATGTAAGGATATAAAAGAAGCTGTTGCTAGTCTTTTACATCATAATTTTTACTTGTACTTCGTGGTGTTGAGTGAGGGTGTGAAAAGCATTCCATTGAACATTCATATTTTCCCTTCTTTGTCTCCCCTTTCCCTACATATATAATGTACTTTTTAATTTTGTGACAAGGTTTTCCCAGATATCTGAATGTCTCACCAGTGCTAATTTACTACATGGGACCCTGCAGAGTGGGAAAGAGAGATTCAGATGATCTAGCTGTAACCCAGTAAAGAAAGGTTTTCTAGATCCCCTATCATCCAACTACTTTGTATTCCCTTTTGGGGTGCTGCCTTCTGGAGTTTCCTTTGTATTCCATTAGGATTACCTGACCCCAAAAAATCACTCTTCCTTGTACTAGCATTTACTTCTGTGTCTCCAGCAAGCATGAGATTGGTGGGGTTTGAGGCTGAGAATGCAAAACAATCACTTTCTAGAGAGCTCTTTTATTTTTGCACAAGCAGTACAAAATTTCTTTCCTCACAAAGCACTGCAGCCCACAAATTCACCTTTTCAGGAGACCACACTCTAGTGCCATTTCTAACTTAATTGGTCCTTTGTACAGTCCTGCTTCTAAGCCCTTGGAACCTGAAGCCTGGGAGATAATTATTTTCATTCCTGAAGAGAGGTCTTTCAAAATCCCTTTGCATCTTGTGGGTTAAGTGTTTAATGTTTCAGCTGGAGATTGGTAAGCACAGGAACAGAAACTGAATGGAATGCATTGTGTTTGGTGCCCATCCATTTTAAATAATTTTCCTTTTGGCTCTAAAGTTCTTTTTCTTAATATGTAAAAAATGTATTTGGAGTTTGCAGTGAAGAGGAACTTTCAACTGGAATAAGCACAGAAGGAGTGTCTGGCTGATAATGGATCTGCAGCAGCACAACTCCAAGGCCTTTATTGTCTGTGTTTTTCATTAAGTGATGTATGTCTTCCCAGTAATACAGAATTGCTAACAAAGGAGTGTTGTCAAGTGTGGAGGAGCAAATTGATTCAAATCTATTTTTGGAGTCAAATAAATTTCCTTGAAACATTAAAAATAAAAAATTACTCTATGCTGACAAGAAGTCCTAAAAAATTGGTCTGTTGAGGTAATTTATATCTGTGTACACACATAGCCAGGTATTCTGGTCTGGCTTTTTAGTTTGAGACAGTTATAAAAGTGATTGAAAACAAAGGGAGCTGTTTGGGAGCACTGCTTCAGTGAATCAAAACTATTAGGGATTTTACTGTTGTGAAAACAGGATTTATTTAATAGGCCCCTCCAAAGAGTTTTTCCCCCTCTGCCTCCGAGCCAGAGTGGACACTGGCATGTGAGATGATTGCAGGCTGTGAATTTTCAAAGAGGTTTAAAGTAACAAGACCACCCCAGTTGCTGTGCTAATGCTGCTGCCCTTCGAAAGAATTCTGTAAGTGTTTGAATTGCAGCGGCAGCACGGTAATTGAAGAGACTTGTTCAGGAAGCAACTTATGAATGTTTCCTTACCCAAGAGCTCTTTGGTCAAGAACATGAAAGCAAATGTAGCTTAAAGAAACCTAGTAAAAACCTTAATGTAACAGCACTGATTTTCTGATTCGTGCTTTTTTTTTTTTTCCCTTTTCTTCTATTTTAATGTATTTTCTAACAAATTACAGTATTCCACCCATTGCCTAAGAAGTTTAAAAAAAACCCAATTGAGCAATTAAACAGGTTTCCAACAGCTTCAGTTACAAAGCCATTGGGCTGCATGGAGAATATGCTGGCAACAAACAACTGATATAATTTAATGAGGTGTAACTGAGTAATTTGGGGCATCCAGCAGGTTTTTTGCTATAAAGGGCTACATCAGAAGGCCTCTTTAATAAGTATCCTGTGATTGGCTTTCGGAGTTGTCCTCACAGAGCAGTTTTGAAATGCATTGTGGTGATGCTGATCTATGGGCCCTGAACTCCCTCTTTTCACTCATTTAATTAATTAGAGAAAAACAGAGCCAGAGGATAAGTGACTCTAAGGTCTCATACTTTCTTTTCACATTGTAGTACTTACAAACAACTTGAACAGGGAGAAGGTGACCTTGCTTGCAATTGTAACATTCCCTATTTTTTAATATGAAGAAAAACCTTTTGTCCTTTACATTCATATGCCCTTAAGTTATGGGTAGTGAGTTGCTTTAGATTTGGATTCTTCTGTTAGGAAGGTTGTGTACATCTTCTATTGCAGAGGTGGTTGTAAGTTTCCTGAACTAGTGTGCCATTTCAGTAATAGCACTATTTTGAGAGCACTGAGTATTGCACACTTCGTGACACTGCTTATGTACTCTGTGGGTCTGAAAACATCTGTGGTGTGGTTATTAAAAGGGGCACTAATGGCCACTAAACCGAAAACTACTACAAAAAGAGATCATTTTTGCCCTTTTATTTTTCAAATACTAAATTGAAATGCATTGATCCATGTAATAGCCATTTCTCTGGTGTGAACTGCCACCAGGCCCATTTTTTCTTGTCAGTGCGACGTGAGTCCATAATGCCCTGGCTTTGATCAAGCCTTCCCTGCTTTTGGAGGGCCAGATGTCTGGAAGATTCTTTCCTAGAAAGCAAGTCCCTTTGATCAAATGCACTCACTTCTTCCCCAGAGAGAGACCTCTCCCAGAAAAATGCCCATATCCACAGCCCTCCCAGACCAGCTGCTGGACTCACCAGCTTTCCTCATCCACTGAGCAAGAGCAAGGCAGCAAGAAGGCAATTTCTGCCTTAGGGAAGTGTGAAATACAGATTTAGATGTATGGTGCCTAGTGCTGGCTGTTCATATATACTATAGTGTGGGTGTGTGTGTGTGTGTGTGGGTGGGTGTGTGGGTGTGGGTGAGTGTGTGTGTTAGGATGGGTAAGGTACTGGAAGCTTCCTGTGTCCCATATTTTCAACCCTTGCCAGAGGATGTCATTGGAATCACTGCAGTGAGTAAAGATGACACTCCCAAAACATCAGAGGCTTTTGAAACAGACATCATGCCAAATAGCAGGTAGCCAATGGGAGAGCTCTCCACAAAATGTTAATTTTTGTTCTGATCTGTTTGATCAGTTTGCTGCCAAAACATGTTCTACTACCAAAATGTGCCCAGTAGTCTGAATCAGTATGGTACTTTGGTACTATCATTTTGTCACTAATATTTGAAATATTTGTGTCTAAAATTTACACTTTTGACAATTTTTAATTTTTTTTTACTGCTGCTTTTCAACTTCATTGCCTTCCAAGCCCCAACTATTTTGTAAATGATTCTTACTAGAACTTTATAGAGAAGGTCCATAGGTAACATTTCTCATCATATTTATGAATAATTACAAAAATAAATCTGTTTCTTTACCTTAACCTTGATGAATGAACCTTAAAAGAATACGTTAATCAACACTCAGTTACTTCAATATTTGTACTGAAACAGTATCTTGTGACTGGAACTCCTTTTAGAAAAGTGTGGTTTATAATCCAATAACTTGAAGTGTTGCAGGATGAAAGGAGATCTGGTACTTTTGATAGTGTACTCAAAACACCACCCAGTATAAACCAAGCCTGAATGAGGGTTTAGGTGGCTGTGTCTCTTTACCTGTGAGCAGTTGCTTTTGAAAAGCATTGTATTTCAATCAGATAGTAAAACAATAAAGATCTACATCTGCTTGCGTGCACAGGCCATTCTAGAAACTGTGCTGGAAAAGCTGCTTGGAGGTTAGCTTGATGATGTCTGCTTCCTGTTTCATTTTGAGAGTTTTTTCAGGTGTAGATGCTCAAGTTATGTAGAGATACAAATGCAGTTAGAAGTACTGCACTCAGACTGTTGAAATTATATACACACAGGGTAGCTAGGAAATATATTTTGCATGGGCAGCTACTTGAAATGTTTTGCCAGTGCTTCTCAGGCACCTATGGAAAAAAAAAAGCTGACAGGGAAACAAAAGTCTGGCATTGCTTGCTCTAATAGTTGAAAGCCTGGGGTTGGAGCCAAAGGTCTGAAATAGAAACAACATAACAGTCTTTTTTAGGGAGTAATATAAAGCCTCTGTTAGAGTTCCTAACTCAGTCCTAAATAAAATAGCAGGTGAACTAGTAAGCAGTGGAGAGAAACTTGTGAAAGAAGAAGAAAATGAGTCACATTTTTGTTGGTAAGCTCTATCAGAGAACTGACTCATTGACTAAAACTGGTTCAACCAGGATGCTTGAGCCTTCAGGAATTAGATGCCTTTACAGGCATCTGTTTAAGGGAAACCCACACCTTTCATTTTAAAAAATTGCCAATCTACTTTAATAGGCCAAGTTTTCTTATCCAGAAAACTTTGATCAAAAACTTTGATCAAAACTTTGGTGGTTCTTCAAAGCTGATCGTAACCACTATGGGTAGAAAGCCAAACTGAAAAGTATGTGAAAGTTTTTCATAATTCCTGCTTTCCTTTTATTTGGAAATGCCAGAGGAGGGACTTTTGCATTTCACATGCAACAACATGGTTGTTTCCCCCATTTCTCATCATATTTGAAGTCCTTGGTGAAAAGGGGGTTGTGGCTCATGATTGTGAAACCTTTTTCTTGTTGAGAGAGCAATGTGACCTAAGCAAAAGGCTGATCTGTGCTGAGAAATAGGTCATACTATCATTCCTTCTGTGTTTTTCCATCACCAGCACAAATTTGGGCTTAGCAGTGAGAAGTACTGAGGCTGTAGTCTACTACAAATGCCCTCATCACATCTGTGCTTAATGGAAGCAAATGATGCTTAGAACCTCACAGGACTTGCCTTCATACCCTGGTTTAAAAGAGGGATTGAGTAGGTTGCAGGAGGTCTTTCTGCTGCTCTTTTCATAAAGGTCATATTTTTCCATCCTCTGCTTCAGAAACAAATTAATTTGGGAAAATTCATGAGTGGTACCAGAGAGGGGCAAAAGTTTACTCCACCAAGCCTCCCCCCTGTAAAGTCAAGGAAATCACTGCTGGTATGTGAAATCAGCCAGTTCAAGGGGGAGTTTAAGTGCTCTCCACTCATCCGAAACTGTCTCAGGAAGGTTTATGAAACTCCAGAAAGCCAGTTGTAAGATTGTAGTGGGTGGGAAGACCCAAGAAACTGGGTGGAGTGGTGAGAAAATTTTAAGAATAGCTGGCAATTAATCTTAGCTCCTGGGACTTAGGGACTTTCCAATGCTGGCAGGTCTCAGTATGTGTGTTGTTATTCAGGCTGCGTGCCAAGAATATTTAATGCTGACTGCCGAGTGTGCTGGAGAAAAGTCATTGTGCAGACACTGTCACTCAAAGGAAATGTGCCACACCATAATCATTGGTTCAGCAGTCATTTTGCAGACAATAAATGCTGACATTTGGATACCAAATGGAACAAATAGCAAAAAAGGTGGGTGGGTGGGGAAACCTTTGACTTTTTGCTAGTTAAGACCATTAAATCTGTTAGTATATATTTTCTGTATGTGGGTCCTGAAGTGCTGTTGCAGTTTTGATAATGACAGCACTGTGAGAGGGTGTTAGGGCACACAGGGAAAAGCTGATAGTTGAAATAACAATGGCCCTTTGTCGTGAAAAAAACCCCCCATCAGTCACTTTCCTGAAAAAAATGTATAACATAAAGCAGTAAAACCAGAGAAGAATTAATAATGGTTTACAGAAAAGAAGAAAACTGAGTTTGGATGTAATGTAAATATGTGAGTTGCCCTGCAGATTTCAACTGAGCCTGGACTTCAGACCTTATTTTGTGTGATATGCTACCTGTCAGTTGTGAGGCTGGGATGTACCCTTCCCACTGCAATATGTCAGTGAGTGCTTATGGAATGAATTTATTTAGAGAGCTGGGTCATGTGGGGCAACCGACTGAGCAAATGAAGATATGGGGGTCTCTTGCTGGACTGAGCCAAGCAAAGACACAGGGCTAAGGGAAAGGTGAGAACATGGCCATGCTTCTGCCCCACATATGTGCATGTGAGGAGCTTCCAAGGCACCTCCTCACACCAGGGATACCTGGTGCTCTGCATGGGGTGCCCCTGACGTTAAGCAGTGATGCTGGCACTCATGGGAACCTTGCCTGCACCCACCACACCCCGCCTGTCACCATCCAGCCCTGCCAGCGTGCTGAGGAAGCTCCAGGAGAAGGGGAGAAGCAGGAGACAGGCAGAAAGGCAAACACACTGCAGTGAGCAGCAGCCTCTCAGTGGTTGCTGCAGGGCCAGTTGGCTGCCTTATCTTTGAGGCTTGACTTGATAACCTCGGCGCCAGTGCCGGGCTCTTGCAGATTATCAGCCAGCCACTGCCTCAGATGTGCAGGACAGGATCACTGCCACACTTTGTCATGGTCCTTGAGGGAATACATGTAGTGCTCCAGGGCACTTTGAAAATAACCTCAATTATTAATAACCATTATGATTTTTTTCTGTCAGACTCTGAAGTCTTGCTGATAATCATGGATTATTTATTCCCCATAGTGCTGATTGCACTAGCTCTGTATCATCAGCCCTCTAGCACCTGCCTTTCTGGCTGGCATCTTTTTTCCTATGCAACACCCACAGTTAGACCACAGTGTAGTGATCTGTCTGATCAACAGATCTATTCTCTGTTCCCCATATTGTAGATGCAGCCATAGCCTTGTGACTTCAGAAAGTTCAGCCATGTCCTTAGTTTATTCAGGATGTGTTTGTGGTAAAGTACAGGTAAAGGATTCACGGGGCTCAACTTAGCTCATGCCTCAAGGCTGTGTCCTATGGAGGTCATAGTGGTATTTTTCCCACAATCCTTTTGGATGTTCAAGATGTCCTTCTCCTCATCCAACTGGTGGTGATGTGTTTCCCCTCCTGTTGCTTTTCAGGGATAGCTTGATGCATGTCCATCATCATCATGGCTTCCTTCCCAAAGACCATGTGAGACAGCTTGTTCTGGAGGCAGGATCACCTCCAGCTCGGAGAATTACTATTCCTGGTCTTGTGAAAGCTATCTTTTTTTATCCATCACTGGAATACAGCCTGTGTGTATTCTTTTGACAGCCTTTGCCTCACAAAGAGATCTTACTTCTGCCTGAAAAGTACTGCCTAACTAGAACTGGTAGGGTGTTTTTCAGACAGACAGATAGTTGTGCCCATTGCAGGTCGTCCCTCTGCCACAGCAGGCCTATGGACACTGCATGGCTGTGACAGTGCAGGCATTTCTCAGCCTCCAGCATCCACCACACAGTTAGAGCTGACTGACAGCAGGGTCTGAGGGAGGCAGTGTCAATGTGACTTATCTGGAATACCAGTTATATGGAGCTTTTGTGGAGGTCCCACAGGGCATGGGATACTCCTAAGGTTTACTGATGGAGCAATGAAGGCCCCTTCACATCTTTGTCACCGTAGGCAGATGGCATTGTGTCTCCTGCATGGCAGCAGAGCACTCTGCAGAAGAAGCTGAGGAAACCAGTTCTGGTAAGAAAAATACACAGGAAAAGCTTAGGCTAAATAAAGGAGCAAGAAACAGATTAAGAAGATATTGGAACAAATGGTCAATGTACAAAACCTCCAGAATGAGATCTAGATACTGAACTGAGCAGATAAAGGGAATGAGCAAGAAAGATATGTTCACAGGCACTGAGAGCAGTAAGCATCCAAGTAAGTTTGTTGTCCACCCTTCCCTTTATTAATTGTCTTTTCTTCTGCCTAAAGATGAAGAAAAAATGTATTCCCAATTTTTCATCATAGAATTACACTGCAGAGGAAACCAAGCATAACAATCCTGGGCCAAGGAGAAAACTCCTGGGCTAGAGACCTTGACTGAGGGAAGTGAGTCCACAAGGGGTTGAGAGTGCACTTAATGGGTAATGTTAAACCAGTCTAAAGGCTTAGTGCCTTCAAAAAGGCTATTCCCTTCTGTGTTCCTTTGCTTCTGCAGTGAGCAGGGAGTTACAGTAGCAGGAAGGGTCTCAGCATTTGGAGGTCTTTGTGTCTTCAGAAGTTGTTTTAGCCCCAGGAGCAGGAAATTGGAGTTGGAGGCTGGGGAAGCAGGACCCCTGCTTTAGGTGGTGGGCTGCTACAGGGAGAGCCAAACCTGCTGTGCAGAACTGAACTCTCCCTTCAGCATCACTAAAACTCTTAGAGCAGGTTCCCATAGGAGCAGTGGAGGTGTAGGCACCCCCAGGTGCCCAGTGCTCTGAGGTTTATGTTTACTCCTGGAGGGGTGGAGGCTTGTCTTTCAAGCCAAGACTTGAACCAGGTCATGAGAGTTGGAGAGAAGAAGAGCTCCAGAAGAAAGCTGACTACCAGAAGTTGAATGTGGAAATAGGAGCATTTTTAATGTTGAAGTCCTATTGTGGGTCTCACCATGCTTACACACGGCTAATTTCTAACACTGCTTTCTCTGCTTGTGAGATATAGATATATAGACCCAACACTGTCATAAAAGCAGATAAAATAATTTATAGAGGGTGTGTGTGCATATTGCATTCAAAAAATAACCTATGGGCTTTGTGGTATATAAAATGTTACCTGAAGGCTTGTATAAAATTGTCATCTGGTGTCATCAACAAGACAAGATTATAGACAGTGATGAGACAGTGATGTTACTAATGCCACTGACATGTGAGAAGAAGCAGCAGGAATTCTTCCCTTTTGTGTCATCAAAGTCTAAGCACATGGTTAAAGCCAGAGAAGAGCGTGTCTGTCAGGGAAGAGCACAAGAGAATGCTGATTTTCTGTAATATATTTATGTTGTGTTTTTTCTATTTATTTTCCTACAAAGAGGTTGGTTTGTTTAGCCTTGAAGCTGAAATTTGCCATAATTTTCAAATACAGTAAATTTTGTGTGTGTGGTACAAGCAACAGTATTTTCCAAAAATATCCTTTCCAATCTTGTGAGTACAAAAACTCAGAGGTGTTAATTTCTGGGATGCACAGAGCTAGGGTAAGTGGAATCAATATTCAAAATTCAGGTAGAGTAAATATGGCATCACCTTGCAACCCTTAGAGAAAACATGTTTTATTTTGTACAAATAAGTACAGGCAGCCCTACTATCAGAAGAGATCCCTCAAGTGCAGGCAGAGAGTAGGACTCAGCCTGAGCTGGGGGTATTTTAAATGAACCCTTGTTTCTGAGTGTGTCACACTCCTCCTCCCCACAATGTCTTCTGCTTTAAGGGCTTTGCTGCCTTAAAGCAGTGAGGGAGGAGGGAGCAGCATTGCTGAGGACAGGAGGTTAAGGAGTAACCTGATTGGGGAAGAAGCCAAACAACAAAGGTTTAGAAATATCGCTGAAAATAGCATAACTTACCATTTTCCTCTGCTAGTGGCTGTCACACCACATTTTTTGTTCTTTTTAAAACCACAATGAACCATTCCCAAAAAAGGAAGTGTAACCTCTGTCTTCTACACTTCTGTCCTTCCCCTCATCTGGGGAAAACCTTTCCTTGCTGTATTTCTCATGACGCATTTGACTGGAGGGTTTCTTCACAGAGTTTCTGCTGGGGGCTGTTTGTTTTATCTCGCATTTTGCAGCAGATAACAGACCTGTATGCTGCATAGATTAGAGTTGGCAAATTTTGCCACTGACTTCTTTAGGCACAGATAAAATGCCTTAGTCTCCCACTCATATCTATACTTAAAGCAAAATTTTAAAATGTCTGTTAATGGGAGCCCCGAGTGATCTCTGCGTTTCCTCTGCTTCTCGGCTGGCCATGTGTGCTTGCTAATGAGACTCACGAATATTAAAAGTGGAATTTGGAGCAGAGCAGAGGCCAGCCTAATAAATCTGCTGCTAGTTCAGGCTCTGTGGTGATGTGGCTGCACCCGGGGGGAGGAAGGGCAGAAGCTGGGCGTCAGGCCCAAGGGACAGAAAAGGAAGTCAGCTGTGGGCAGGCAGAGAGGCAGAATCTCCATT
Organism: Agelaius phoeniceus; assembly: GCF_051311805.1. Classification (NCBI taxonomy): domain Eukaryota; kingdom Metazoa; phylum Chordata; class Aves; order Passeriformes; family Icteridae; genus Agelaius; species Agelaius phoeniceus. The sequence goes on along the minus strand of NC_135265.1, from coordinate 62,651,624 downwards.
GCTGAGGGCTGGAGGCAAAAAGCAGCTTCTGAAGGAGTGCTGGGGGCAGGAGAGTGTGCAAAAAACAAGCTGTAGCAATTTCATTTCAGGTGGCTGTACTGCAATGAGAGGATGAGTGGTTTTGGCATAAAAGGTTCTCTGTATCTAAGAGTAGAAAGTGAGAATATTTTTATATATAGATACATGTAAAATTATAAAAGGTTAATGCCTTAATTTGGAAGCCTCTTCCAGGAAAATAAAGCAACCCATTTTTGTCCTTCTAGTACAGACAAGATTTTATGCTGTCCAAGCTCTGACTTCAAAGCTGACCCTTCTCTGAGCAGGGGACTGGGCCTGCTGACCTGAGAGGTCCCCTCCAAACCTGAATGTTCTGTAATTCAGTTATTCTGAGAACTGAAGGTGAAATCTCTGCTCCGTTTCCCCTGATACCAGAAAATCTGGAATATTACCCTAAAAGAGTAATTGTAGTAAGTCACAGCCAACAGAGGAAAAGCAATTTAGATGAGAAAGGCTCTGTGTGTTCCAGGTTTGAATTTGATGGATGTCAGCTACAGTAGCTTGCCTGCCATGTTAGAGCCACTGACTCCTGTGAAACAGACAGGTGATACCCACTTCCCACTGAACAAAGGTTTAAGCAGCACCCACTTAGAGATTGGTTGGTAACTCAGCCTCAGAGGCAAGGATTTGAGTTGTAATAGTGGCCTCACTACTTGCTCCTGTTTCTCTCCCATGTGCAAGCACAAAGAATGTTTTACAGAGTGGGATTGTGGCTGTTAGCAATTTCATGTGCCTCCAGGCCAGGCAGGGAGCAGGCTGGAGCTGTGTCTGTTTGGCACGTGAAGAGGGAGGTTTGGTTTCAGGAACTGGAATTCTGGTACTGTTGTGAGCATCAAGCCCATACAAGTGTGAGGGAAGAAGGCTGTTGGAAGAGAGAGGTTGTTCTCCAGAAGGGCCACGCTGGCTTGGACTGGAAAACCCTTTAAAGACAGAACATGCAAAGCTGTAGATGATTAAAGCTATGGAGCAGCTCTAAACCTATGATGAATTAGACACTTGGTGGATAACAGAATCTCTTCAAAGTTACTTGCAAATGCTAAATTTCATTGTTGCTCTCTCATGAAGTGTCTGTGTTTTTCTATTGTGCCTTCTTTAAAGATGATCATGAGTTGTAGCTATGCAGAAAAAATTGTTTCCCTGAAGTTATTTAATTCCAATTACTTCTCCTCAATCACATTCAGAAGAGACTTTATAGAGGGAGGAAAACAGATCTAAACAGCTGAACCTCATCACTTTACATTCCTGCTACATTCCTTCTAAAGGAGAGATGAATGCTTTTGCTGAGGATTATGAATTTCTTCTCAGAATTTATTTGGGTTGTTTCATCTAGTCCAATCCCCTGCGATGAGCTGGGACATCTTCATCTAAGTCAGGTTTCTCAGAGTCCTGTCCAACCTGTCCTTGAACATTTCCAGGCATGGGGCATCCACAGCTTCTCTGGGAAACCTCTTCCACTGTTTTACACCTATTCATAATTTTTTTTAACTTATATCTACTCTAAATCTACCCTCTTATACTTTAAAACCATTCACCTTTGACCTAGTGTAACAGACCCCACTAAAAAATTTGGCCCCATCTTCCTTTTAAGTCCATTTTAAGTATTGAAAGGCCTCAAAAAGGTCTCTCCGGAACCTTTTCCAAGCTGAATAACCCCAGCCCTTTCAGTGTTTACTCATAGCAGAGGTGCTCCATCCATCTGATCATTTCTGTGGTCCTGCTCCAACAGGTCCCTGTTCTTTCTGTGCTGGGGACCCCAGAGCTGAATGCAGACTCTGGGTGGGGTCACCAGGGTGGAGAAGTGAGGGACAATCCCCTCCCTCACCACTGGCTGATCTGCTTTGGATGCAGCCCAGGACACAGCTGGCTTTCTGGACTGCAAGAGCACACTGCCAGCTCATGTCCAGCCTTTCATTCACCAGCAATCCCAAGTCCTTCTCCTCAGGAATGCTCTCAATCCATTCTCCACCAAGCCTGATTTGTGCTTGGGACTGCCCCAGCTCAGGTGCAGGACCTTGCACTTGGCCTTGTTTAACCACATGAGCTTCTTCTCTCGTTGCAGCACTTCCAGCTATTCCCATCCTCCTTGTCCTTTTGTGCTCCCTTTGTTAGGAATGTGTGCTTGGGCTACGATCACCTCACTGCATGCTGGCTATTATGAAGCTGCTGTTGACTGAATTTCTAAGAAATGCCATGAGATGTATCTCTCCCTATCTTATTTTTCATTTTTACAAGCAGTACACATCGAACAGGAAAATAAAGTGTGTTCTTTATACCATTCAAATTGCTGCTTGGAAACAATACATGTCAGCTCCAGGCTTAATGTACTAAATAACCTTGTTTCATAAACACACAGCTATTTTGCTGAACAAACTGCTTCATCAAAATGTTGGAAAATGTACTGTACCACTGGGACAGTTCTGCCATAGACAGCTTTATTCCCCTCTCTTCTGTTATTTGTGCTTTAGGAAAATAAAAAAAGGAACAATATAATCACTATTGTTTTTATTACTCAAATATTTGCTCTGAAGCCTGGAGAACAGAAATAGTTATTATATATTAAGTAAATGATATCTTTAAAGGAAGCAGTCTTAAAACAGTGCTACATTAACCCTTCTACAGCACCTAGCACCTCATTCTTCTTTGGCTGTTGACAAACAAGGCCAATTAACATCAGCAAGATAATTAACTACAGCTCCAGGTAGTATTTGCATCTGGTCTATTGCTGTTTGGAAGCTGTCTCTTCTCCACACCTCCCTGCAGCTTGAAGGTGCTAATTTTAACACCTACAAAGTATGAAGTTTAGATTTGCTTGAAAGAAGAGCAAGAGTGTTTTTGGAGTTTTTTTTATTATTTTTATTAAAGCATTAGGTGAATAATTATAATAGTGAAGTGATTTTAACCTTCTGCTAGACTTTTTATGTTTCCCCCAAATCATTTGCACATTCTGAGATGCTTTTTAAAATTGTCTTATATTCCATATGGCAAATAATTCTTTTTCAATGTCATGTACTTAGAGTGAGAACACTTTGTGGATTGACTTAAGTGGTGGTCCAAAACCAAGATAATCATGTTTGTTGCCAAGGAAGGAAGAATCTTTTTCCTGGAGGCACAACAGTCATTTTATTAAATGATTGTACCAGCTGGAAACAAATTATTGCCTTTATTTTAAGCTGTCATTCAGAAGTCTAAGGCTTTATTTCAACAGGAAACAAATTTTTAGGAAGACTACAGCTCACCTGTTCTTGTAGTTTTTACTGGAGTGTGCTAAATTAATATAATTATCCATTACAGTGTTATTTGCCTTGGTTTTGATGAGCCTGTTCCTAACCTGCAAATCAATAGTTGATCCTACTGTTATTTCCTTTCTGTCTGATACCTCAGTTCATTTTGGAGTAAAGAAGAACATGTGCAGCAGGTGGGCTGTGTTTCTAAAAACACAGTTTTTAGTTTTCTTAAACATGTTATAAAGAGCCTTGCCAAGAAAATATCACTGTAGTGTTTTGAGCCCAGCTGGGTATGTATTGGAGCCTGGGGAAGGGAGGATAGAACAGCAAACTGAACCATGTTCATCTTTGGAGTCTCTCAGCAAAACTCACCTTGGGTGAATTTGGCTCTCCCTGTGCTCTAGAAAATGTTTTTGCCTGAGATTCTGTGAAGGGAAATTGAGGCATGTCTTGCGGGCACCTGGCAAGGTGAATGTGCACATTTATTTTTCCCTCTTAATGAAATTCTTATAAAATGTAGTTTCAGTTTACAAAGGAACTCCTGAGGTTGAGAGGAACTGCATAGCTCAGTTATCTGGCTCAATTTCTTGATTGTGTGGGCACCCAGAACAAGAACAGGCTGATGGACAGAGAAGTTTGAACAAAAGCTCCCTAGGCCTTCCTTTCCCAGCTTTCCAAGCCAGAAATAGATAAGATATGTCTAAGAGCAATAGCAGTAGGGGTGCAGTAAGGGTCTGTGTTTTGGCAGCAAGTCGGATTTCACGGTCTCTAGATCAAAACTGCCTCAGCCACGTAATGCAGAGTGCTGACACACTATGAACTCACACTAGCATTTCAAATCTCTTCCAAAATGTTGAGGGATTAGGATTTTGACCACTTATCTTACTATCAACTCAAGTCGTTATCTCTTTAACTGTAGCAAGCATAAAATCCATATGCCTTGGCTAATCAAATGGAAATATGATCTTGGGCTCGTTCCTGAACTGAGTTAAATTTGTATTGCTGAATTATATCTGTCAGGCACTGCACTGGCTGTGCAGTACCAGTGTGGCTGCTCCCCTCCCTTCTCCCAGAAGGGAATGCAGCAAGGCTGGAGTGGTATTCCTTAGTGCTTTTCCAAAGGCTGCTGAACTGTTTTGGCTGGACTGCTCAAAAAAATTCAGTTTTATGAAACATGGAAAAGTTCAGTATGATTACATTCATCTGAAAAGTGCCAGATAATCCTGTCAGCCCTGGGTCTTCTACAGCAAGTCAGACTCAGAGTACATATTGCTCTTCAGGTAACCATGATTAGCAGATGGGTGGTATGGCACTCAGCTTATTTTAAAAATTTCATGTCAAGTAAACTCTGTCATATATGTGAACTTCTTTTCTTCAAATTAAATGTGGTAGGAAATAATCTGGTTTTTTAAGGTGTTTAGAGTTGGATTTTTTGTGAAGAAGTCAAATCAAGGGCCTCTTCCACCTCTTTGTGACACTGCCTTGATAGAAGCTTGGTGTAGAGAATGCTAATGTCCCCAGTAAAAGCCTAGCTTTTATGTCTGCTGTGCTATATGTGTAAGATAATTTCTGTAGCATTGTGCTGTAGTCTCCTGACAGCCTCTGAAAAATGAGTGGCTGTTGCCCTTTTCCTACCCAGTAGGGTAATTCTGAAAATGTTGCAAGGATGCAGCCACCTACCTCAAACTATTGCCAGAGGCACCTTAGCAGCAGTGCCCATTTGTGCAGTAAAAGCTCTGTGATTAATTTAATACACATGAAGCACTGCCTTCCCTAGGGAAAGCAAGAATAGGATCAGAGAAGATAACCAGGGAGTTTGAAGGCTTCAGGAGAACAAACAGGTGTTGTCTGTGCCATGTTGCCTCCCACTTTGCATCTCAGTCTGGAGGATACATTATTTTCTTCTGTGACATCCAGGTCTTTTGCTTCAGGAAGGTTTTTTTCTTAGTCAAGTCTGAGTCCTGATGCATGAGCTAAAAGCCATCTGTGTGGTTTTTTTCCTTTTTTTCCTTTTTGGGTGTTACTGTCGCAACTGACTCTGCAGTCCATAGACACAAAAAGGTTGAACAAGAAAGTAAAAAAGCACAAAATACCCTTTGGGGAAAGGAACATACAGTCAATCACCTCAAGGTCATACAAAGTACAATGAGCTTGTGCACTGGTGTAGGTTGAACAGATTTGATTCATTAATCAGAACTCATACAGTGATTGCAAAAAATAATTGACATTAGCAGAGCTATGCTACTTAGGATTTTGATATTAATCTCTCTGTTTAGTTATATTGAGTTTTAGAGTCAGAAAACAAGACTTTGCTTGTTCTGTAACAGTCTCTTTTATTAGCAGAGCAAACCTTTTGTCATATTATGTAGGAAAAATATTTTATTTTTAGCAATTAAGTAAATATCAAATTATTGTGCTTTGGTTTGGTAGAGGTCAATGCCAGATTCTGAAAGACGCTGCACTCTGAGGGAGTTCTCATGCACATTAGTGGGGGGAATCAGGAAGAAAATTTCAAGCATTAGTACAATATATTTTTAAAAGGTATATTTTTCTCAGGGAGGGAGGTGAGGAGGAGTGGGAAAAGAGAGGGGTCAGGATAGGGAGAATATATTGGGGAGAGGGATTTATTGAGTGGCTGGCTGAAAATGGAAAAGTGAAGGCAAGAAAGAGTTGTATTGGTATGAATTTAAAGGAAAATAAGGTGGATTACATTTTTCTCTAATAAGATAAATTCAAAAATATTTGATCATGATCTAATAATTGCATATTGCAGGTGCTGCTTATCCTGCAAATCATAGAATGGACTAGGTTGGAAAATGAGGTGATCAAGTCCCACTGTTAACCCAGCACTCCAAAGCTCACCACTAACTCTTGGTCCCTGAGCACCCCATCCAGACATCTTTTAAATACCTGCAGGGATGGTGACTCAACCATTTCCCTAGGCAGCCTGGTCCAGGGCGTGATAACCCTTTCTGTGATGAAATTTTTGCAAACCCTCCCCTCCCAACACTTTTTGTTTTGTTGGACCATGCCACCTTGCTGCACCCTCTGGCTGGGACAGCCTGGGTGCATTGCTCTACAAAAGGCAGCAGCAGCCTCCTAATGGGATGGTTGGCCTGGAGGAGGACACTCAGTGCTGCAGACCTGCTGCTCCCAATGCTCCACCCAGGCACCTGCATTTCCCAGTGCTCCTGCACACGCGCAAGTAGCAGCTCACTGGGTGAGCTTTGTGCTTTGTTAGCTCAGTGCCTGGCAGAATGTGGCTTTGATCTGTGAAGCATCCATAAATATTGCTACAACCTGCATGGCTGGTCCACTCTTTCTGATGCTAAGTATCTGTCCTGTGGGGAAATCCTGGTGAAATCAATGGCTCGACAAAGCTATTGCTCACTTTAACAAAGATGGCAAAAGCATCTCCTCCTATACTTCATTCTTAATTGAAGACATGTTCCACAGCTGGTTTGTGTCCAGTGTGATCACTTCTCCCCTTTTACCATAGTTGGATTAAAAATATAGTTTGTTTAGAATAGAGAAATTCAAATAGAGAATAGAGAAACTTCTCAATAGAGAAATTCAAAATGTTTTTTTTTTTTCAGTGAAAGTAAGCACCTCTCTATAACCACTGTACTCTTTCTGGGGCCTCCTTTCTTCACCATTTGAGGGACATTCAGCCACTCATGCTGGAGGGAGGTGAGCTTGGGGAAGTTTCCAGCTGAAAGGAGACAATCCATGTTCCCCAGGTAGGTCTCATGAGGAGCTGCAAAGGTGGTAGCTAAGAGAAAGAACATGAATTGCTCTTTGTTTACTGAAGCTAAGTCCTTCCCCTTGTTCTTGGGCAACTTTTGGGTAAGGAATGGTCTGCTCCAGAGTTTCCATGTGCAGGTGCTAGGCTGAGCTCTCTGACCAGGGCTGGGGTCCTGCTGGCTGTTCAGGAAAGCCACAGCACAGAGGTGCAAGAGCTTTATCATGGCATGGGAAAAGGGCAGTGGCACTGTCCTTCTCCATGTTCTCAGTGGAAGGAAGGGACCTGTCTAGAATTAAACTGCTTGGTTCTGCCATCCCACAGAGACAGTTTCTGTGGCACTGTCATTGGCCTCAGGAATTATGTTGCTGAAAGAACCTTCTAGCAAGAGAGTTGGTCCAAAATGGATGGGATAGCAGAGTCCCTTCTGCACAGCGCTGTAAAACAGAGCTGCACACAGCCTCTGACACACCTTGCTGTCTGCCTAGTCAAGGGGTCCCACAATAGAACAAGGACTTGCTCCCCCTCTAACTCTGCTAATTTCTGTTGCTTCTATTCCCCATTTTCATCTGTCCATCTGTCCATATTGTCGCAGACCTCCAGTTTTTCATTTTCCTAAATAAATGCACTCTTTCAAAGGGGGATAGACTGTCTGCTCTTTGACCCAGCTGGTTTTCAGTAAGTTTTGTAGCTAAAAATTCTTACCTACTTACCTAGTACTTCTGGGTTCAACTCCTCACAGAAGGTATCAGCCAGGGAAAGCAACACTTCCTTTTTCTAACTGTAGCAGTTCTGTTGCCCTGACAGGACCCATTTTTACTGAAAGGACTAATAATACCTTGCTTTTCCTGCTACTGCTCTGCATTTTTCCAGTACTGCAGACAATTTCACTGAAAGCTTAACCAACATGCCCTCCTTTGTTTGCTGTGTCAGGTCAGGGTGCCACCAGTAATTTCAATGTAGCTTTGGCATTTTTCCAGCATTATCTGCCTCTTCACTTCAGGATTCAGCCCGTGCACCTCTGCATTGTTGACCTCTGGAGCTATTGATTTCTGTAGCTGGAACACATTCAAGTTGCTGAATGAAGAATCTGCTTTACCTTATCACTGAAAAAAAATGTTTGGTCCTTCTGTAAAACTGCATTTTTAATTTTGGGGCTTACTTCCAGAAAATGTTGTAAACAATGCTTGTTTATTAATAACATCTTGCTTATTATTTTCTATTCAGATACTTAATAAAAAGTAAACACCAAAATCTTTTGTTTAGAAATTACAAACTTAAGCACAAATCTGTACATCTAGTGGCAAAGTTCAGTGAGATTTTTTACAGAACTTTCTGATTTTCATCATTTTCCACATCAGAAAGATGTTTTTCTCACATCTGGGGGGATAATTAGGGGCATCTGGAAAAGTTTGTGCAAAAGGGCATTCACCCTTCCACCCACCCTACTCTAAATGGAAGAGGAGATAATTCTCCAGGCAGTACTGACTACATAGAAATGTGCTTCTTTCTTTGGGAACACTGGAGCCCTTTGCTGCCAAACTTCAGTTGTTCTTGTGTTCTAATCTTTTCTTTTCTTACTTATTTTATTTGCCAATGACTGCTGTTTCTCATGCCTGGAAAATATAATTAAAGACACCTGTACATCACAGACGGTATAGAATCATTTCCATCATCCTTAACATATTATGGATTGTTGATGAATTCTCAGCAGTGATTTGGCTCAGGAGAAGCAAAGTGTGTCTGATTTCACTGGCCTTCTCATTTGCACCAAGTCTGCCACACAGTGTTCTGCTAAAAGGGGCCTTGAATCAAGAACATTTGTTTACTGCCACTACTGCCTTCTGGCATATCCTAAGGAGCTCTAACATTGACATATTTGTTAACTGTGTTCTGACTGGCTGCATTTGGGACACTTTGTACACTTAGGCCACCATGTAATGGGGGAAAAATTAACCTATGGCTGCATTTTTCTCTGGGGCAGTTTTGTTTTCCGTGGTTGTCTGGGGTTTGTGGGTTTTTTAAGAGTTTTTGATTATGTGGTTCTGTGGGGCAGCCTCAAAGACTGTGGTTACAGAAGTCTGAGAAAAATGGGTAGCTGCTGATCTTGCAGTTGTGTGTTTGTCTGTGTACCTGTAGGTTGAAGGGCACTATTATTTCTTGAAATATTCCCATCAGCTGAAACACAGAGATTGCTTTTATGAGAACTGCAAAAATGGAATGTAAATGTTTATTTTAGTCTTTAAAAAAATACTGATGGCTGCCAAACAAAGCTATAAATTTTATTTTGTCTAAACCAAAAGAAAGGTTCAATCTTCCCAACATGTGACATTATGCTTTTTAATTCTCTTCTGAGACTTGAAGGCTCATTCAACTTCTTTAATTCCTCCCTCTGGAGCTTGTTATCCATCAGTTTAATAGGTTGATACAAACTGCTGTTTCCTGGTCCTGGTCTTTACTAGTTTTCTTTTTTAATTAACTAAATATTTTTTTTTCTCTCATTTACTTTTTTCATACTCTATCCATCTTTCCCATAGTAATGAACAAGAAATTGTATTAATAAATTTGAATTAAATAAAGTCTGATTGCTGTCACAAATATTACCCAAAGCATGTTTGTGTGGAGTGAGGAGTGAGAGAGTCTTTTATTTCCTAATAAGTACCTCATGTCTTGCACACAGGTTTTTTCATCTCCTTTATCATCAGGTGCGTCTTGCAGGTTCAGATGGACAGACTGTGCCTATTGTAGCTGTGCCAGCTTCCCTGCTAAATGTTTGGCAGAGAAAGGTGTAAAACCCTACTCATGAACAGTCAAAAACAAGACCTGAAAGCAAATTCCCCTAGTGACCAGATCTTGCATTTCCTCCCCATCCCACTACTTCTAGCTCATCATGAATCCTCAGCTCCCAAGCAAAATTAATGTTAACTGTAGAAGTAGATCTTCATTGTAGAGAAAATGGTATTTTTTAAAGTTATCCTGCCTTGTGATTTACTTGGTTTACAAGAGTGCTTATTCTAATTTGATATTGTCAAGCCCTGACTGTGTAACTTGTAAATCAGAAAAAAAGAAGTCAGGCTTTAGTCTCTACACTGCCACTTCAGGTCTGTGTACCTGCCCTGTCTGGTGCAGCTCTGTCTTTCCAGGTCTTTGCTTTGTTGATGGAAAAACAGAGCCCTGTCTTTTAAAAGCTGATAATATTTTCTTTATGTATTTTTTTAATTGAGATGACAGAACATTTACAAACATCCACACAGACACACCAAATTTACACTTTTCTCCCCATGAATCTCTGCTCACTCTCCAGCAACTGCTGCTCTTTTGCTTGCTCTTAATTCACAAACAAGTATCTGACTTCCAGTTGTCCTCCCTTTTCTTGTTTTTTGCAATACAGGTTTACTTTTGGAATCTCTACTTACAAAAGATTGACACGAAGGTTTTTGTTCCAGTGGCATAAAAAGTCCTTCCATCCACACTGAAAATCATGTTGCTTTTCAAGGGTTCCACATGCATCCAAGTAAAAAGGTGAGGACTGCCGACAACGTCTACCTTTCAAAATTTAACAATATAGACTATTAAAATCAGTCCAAACACCTTGAGCTTTGAGAAATTATTTCCTACTGAACTGATTGGGAATCTGGAGAGAATAACTTTGATGTCCCACACAGTTTTGCAGACAAAGCCCTTACAGAAATGAGCTACACTTGTCAGGGAGTTCAGCAGAGCAGTGGGCACCACAGACACAGGAGATTTGTTTGTGCTGCACGTGCCCAGGTATTTGCAGAAAGGTGTTCATCTCAGTAAATCTTCTATTTTCATTTTCACTGTGAGCTTTGCTTTCACTTTATTGTCACAGGGAGGGTCACGTTTCAGCAAGGAGACTGGCAATGATGAGCCACTGACATCAGTGTTGTCTGGCACTGAGAGTGACTCCTGCCATGTACAGCCCTTTGTGGAATAAATATCTCAGTAACACTGCTTCAGACTTCAGATCCTGGGTCTCTGATATGTATTTTTGTATAGGTACTGATCTTTTTCTGGTTAATTTTGTTTTTAAAATAAATTTTCTGGTATGTGGAAATAGAATACAATATGTATTCAATATTTTTGGCCCAAATTAGCTGGAATTGTTTTGTGATACTTCTGGCTACACAAAAACCAAAACCCAAAACCACAAACAAATAAAACCAACAACAAGAAAAAGGTAGTACTTTTGTAAAATCCAACCTTTTTTTTTTTCTCTTTTAAATAAAGCCTAGCCAGCTAATAAAATCCAAGCTGTGTGGCTATGCAAATCTACTCCAAAAAAGTATGTCTCCCCCTATTTCTAAAATCAGGTGTTTATGGGAGTTTCTTTTTCTAGGATTCATTTTAAAAATAAATGGGATTCTCTTTAAAAAATATTTTGGATTTGTTGCAATGCTGGCATTCCCTAATTTTTGTGAACTGCCTATAAGCAAATTATATGACATGGACCACTTAAATGAATTGGGAATATCTCTATAATCTCTACAGGTTTACATGGAGTCTGGTGAAAAACAGTATTGCCAAAATCTAACAAAAATATATTTAGACCAGTTGCATCACACTGGTTATCCTAGGATACAAGACTATTGGATTCCTGATATCTAAAAGGATTGTTTACTCTTGGCTTCTCCACATGCTGTACAAGAAAAATGGAACTATAAATCATACCTTGCAAAACTTGGTCAGGCTTCGATGCCTCAGACTTGGCAAGTTAATCTTATTATGAAGCAGCTGTTTCATACACTAAAGTAAACAGTAAAAATTAAATTTTTGAAAATAAAAGGAGGGAAAGAGGGTAAAAAGAGAGACTGACAGTGGAGGTTGTTCCAGAGCATGTAGCTCTGAAAGGGCATCTGATTCCCTGGTGTGTGATAATAAGAATTGCCTGGTTTTTTCAACAGGCTGCACATGATCACTTTGAATCAAGCCAGCCTGATGAGGAGAAGCACAGGCTCCCCTTGTTTTGGGGAACTGTGGTGTACATGTTGTGCTTCATACACCTTGTCTTTGGCTTGTATGGTTTCAGGGCAGCAGGGCACGTTAGCTCATATTTGTTTGATTTGGAACTAAGAATGCTTCAGCAACTCACAGGGAAATAACCAGCGGGTCTAGATGTAACAAAGGTCTGGTACTTGCCAGCTCTGCTCTCCCCAGAGCATGGCCCCAGATCTCACATGGCCAATTCCTTCAATGGAAATAAGTTAAGCCTTCTTTGAATCCAGTGTTTTCTTCCTGCAGTTGTTTACTTCCAAAAATTCTGCTTATGAGACGTGTAAACTGGAGAGAATCACGTTAGCAAGATTGAAAATCCATAGAGTTAGCAGGGCTGTGGTTGACTGGTTTGTCTTTTTGACTTACAGCATAGTGGTATTCAAACTGTCACCCACATTTAAGTCGTATTTAAATGGAAGTGACTCCAAACTGGCATGTAAAATTCAATTAAAACACTGTGACAGCTCCTCTGTTTGCAGTCTGAGGATTGTGAGCAAAACAGCCATTAATGCTATATCTTAATACAGAATGATGAAATTTCTGGGGTCAGTTTCCTGTTGAATGATAAACAACAAAAATACAGAAGTAATGAAGTCTCATTTTAAAATGCAGCTGCTGTATTCAGCAGAAAATTAAGTTAATCAATAAACTAATTTGACAATTTAAATTCCAAGTAGAGGCTATGCATTGGGCAGATTTAATGCAGTTTGAAAGACAGATTAAATTATTAATAACTTAAGCAGGCTGAATATCTTTATCCATTCATTCATACTGAAGGAGTGGGGTGACTAAATATGTAACAATAGCTGTAATAAGTGTTTTATGTAGGAAGAATAAGTTAGTTCATTTTTGTCAGTTTTGTGTATAGAAACTTGTTTGAGGGAATCTAAGCGAGAGAAGCACTGTAAATTGGTGCTGTGACTGCAGCTTGGTGTTGGTCATAGTGCACTTAGATAACTCAAGGAAAGCACGGAGTCTGTGTAGACTCTGTCTGCTGCATGTCTTATATTTGGTGGTGGGTTTGTTTTTATAGTGACATACAGATCCGGGAGACCATGGCCACAGAGTGATGGTCCTTCATATAGACATTGCACAAAATATCAGTGTAGAAAAGCTGGAGTGGTGGAGAGCAGAGAGAAGGGAGATCCTAAGGTAAATGGATGTGGTTCCTTGAGGTATTTGGCTTCATATGAGCCAGATCCTACGCAGAGAACAGCATATTTAAAACTGCCTTGAAGAGACAATGTGGTCCCATTTTCTTCCTTGTGCTTTTTCCTTTGTTCTGTTCTTCTAACCAATCAATCTTACCTACCTGTGTAGTCTTTTACTTGGACTAAAATTCTGTATATTTCTTATATTGAAGATAATGAATCTCTCCATCTGATCACCTTACTCACTTTTTTCTGCAGCATTGGGACTGTCATCCAGCTGCTGTCCGCCATGAGTTTCCTTCCTCAGCCTCTCCTTTCCCTTTCTTGCATGCCTGTATTTTGTTCTTTATAAACTATCCTGACTGCTGTGATATTTTGGAGTATAGTATCTTGGAAACATACACAGATTGATGATTGAAAAAAAATTATGTCAGTAGGCCAAAGAATCTGGTAAGAGACAAGAGACAAAGTTCAATTGAAAAGACATCCTGATGGCTCAGTATACATCACTGAATCTTTGCTGTTATGTCTAAATACAACTGTATTTTCTTCCTCCATCACTGATCTTTATATAACCCTGTTTTTCTGACCTTCAGACTATATGAAGAGGATCTTTCAAGTTTACAGATTTCAAGAAAATACAAGTCCAGTTTTTCCAGGCTTCTCAGGGTCTCACACCATCATGCAGGAAGCTGCATCAGTCATAATGCTCAAGGACCCTGCAAAGCTGAAGTCATTGTATGTCATTGCAGCACTATGCAAACAGGTCCATCTTGTTGGTTTTTGCCGGGTAAAACTGTACAAAGCCTGGCCTTGGCTCTTACAGTGCTTTTAGCCTGTCAGTGACCATATTACTTTCCTTCCATGCACAAATAGGTGCAGAGGTCATTTTGCACACTGGGTGTAGCTCCTAAATTGAGCCAGAGAGGAGGGGATATGAGCATGGGGGAACAGGTTCAGGAACTGTAAGGGAACCACTCCCAGCTAGTTAAAAAATTATTTCCATGTGAGCTAATACAATTCCTAAATCTCTTAGTGGAAACAGAGTTCAGTATTATCTAGCTACATCTGGAAAGGCTCTTAGAGTAAAATTTTTATAACATGGCTATTCTAGAAGCAAAGTGGAAGCTCTGTTAACTTTCAGTTTAGCTCCCTGAATGCTCTCACAACACTCAGGGTACTTTCCCTGCTCGACTAGCACCTGAATTATAAGAATAAAAATTTAGATCCAATTGAACACACCTTGTAGTTTTTAATGAGTTTTCTGAGTAGCCCTAGTGAACATGTTTCCTGCATGGACATTTGTGTCTATGTGAGTGTGGTATGTGTTGTGCTAAGTGTGTATTACAGAGAGCATCAGAGTTCTGAATGCCCACACTCAATATAAAAGCCTTTCTCAGGTTGCTTATAATTTCACAGCAATACAGCTTGAGAGTTTATAAACACCTGATGAAAAGGGCAAAGAAGCTGCTCTATCTTTCTCAAAATGGGGGTGTGTGCATGTGTGTACACATCTTGTTCAGCACAGTAACTGTTTAGTGGAGGGAGCTGAGCACAATCAGCTTTCACTGACATCACTGACCATCATGAAAATTGTTTGAGACCATGCCACTTCCCCATTCTCAAACTTGATTTTCTTATATAGCAATGTCTGAAAGGAGATATCAGGTGGAGAAGCATGGGAGAGTGTTTTGGTTGTTGGAAATACTACTAATTTTAGAAATATCAGGGAAATTAGAATCTGGATTTTTTTTTTTCTTTTACTTTCCTGAAGGAACTTCAGAAGGTCTAAGTGAGATTTATTCTGAGCATAGTTATCCTTATTCAATCTAGTTCAGACATGTACCTTTTTCTCCAAGTCCCTTCATTCAGTCCCTCTGTTGGTCTCCACATACAGTGGAATTTTCCAGTGCAGACAGGGCTGCTGTTTTGAATGTAAAACAGTCTGGGAAAAACACACCCCATTTTCAGTGGCTTCTCTCCATGATGAATAAATCTATAGAGGGGAACAGGCTTGTGCTTTTCCTTTCCTTGCTTTTCTGAAGCACTAAACTTCAGTGCCAACAGGCAGCCCCTGTACTCTGGGTAAGTGGGATGCCTAGAAAAACAGGTTTTAGAAGTAATCCTTTAGTAAAGATCTGCCATTTTTATTATCTAAATAACAGAAGATAATTTTTATTGCTCTTCTTTTACAACTCTAGCCAATGAATCTCCCTGAGCATAGTTTATGTACTAAACAGCTCATTTGCCTACCTAGAGACTGTTAGAGCAGACAACTACCAAACTTGGTGCTTCCAAAAACCTTTTTAGGTTGCTCTGTAGAAATAACAAAGCAAATACAACCTGAAGCAAAAGTGAGATGGATCATTTTGAACAGATGTTAGGCTGAAGTACTGGATGATTGAGCTATAAAATGAGGCAAAGCCACTACTGCATCTGAAGTTGTGCCTTTGTGCACTTCTGCCTATAGTCATTCAAAGCCTTCAAATTGACCCACTGTATGTAAAACACAGAGGGGAATTTGTTCTGTGACAAGTGGATAATTTCCAAACATGTCAGTAAACCTTCCACCATTAATAAACTGGCTTTAGTGGAATGATTGGTTAGAAAATGTGGACAAACTGTATTTGGAAAGCACAGGGAAGAGAGAAACTGGTTGTAAGTGTTTATGTTATTTTCCTTTCTATGTATAATTTGAAGGAATTTGTAGGGAAAAAAAAATTGAAGCACATTGTCCTGCCTCTCTTCTCAAAATTAGAGCAGAAGATTGGGTTTTGCTAACCAGCAGCCAGCTGTGATTCTGTAATTTTCTCTAATGCTCTGCCATGGCTGGTGCAGGGCTGGCTAGCAGCAGGAGGCCATCATCTCCCAGGTGCTCCTAGCAGAGAATTACATGTATCATGAAGCTAAAAAATGTGGGGGCAAGATCACTCTCCTAGTATTTTCTGGTGTTTTTACCAGATTTCTGAATAGGTCAGGCTGAGAGGAGTCTTTAAAAGCAAACAAACAAATAAAGAAACCCAAACACAACCAAAAATAACAAAAGGCACCAAACAAACTCCTCACAAGTGTTATGAGCGGAGGGAGTCCATGTGCTGTGATACTCACACAGAAAGGCACCACAGTTTGTATGAGCAATGAAAATACAAAAAAAAAAAGCAACAATAAAACCTTAGTATGTACCAAGACACAGTTTTTCACAGCTCTGTCAACCATCTTTGATCTGTAAATGCAAGCAATGTAATGTAAATATACCTTCACATTATTTCCATTCCTTGTGGATCATTTACCTAAAGTGCTTGTGGAGTGGATATTCTGCAGGCTTCTGGGCTTCTTTTGGTGTAATGGTTTTGGGGTTTGGTTTGGTTTATGTGGATTTGAAAGAAGAGATTACATGAAGAAAACAGCATATATATATATACATATACACACATATATATATTTGGGGGAAATGGAAGAGCTTGAATCTGTGTGACAGCAGACTCTTTACTGGAACTGAAGTAGCCCCATCTGCACAAGCAGGTCATTTCCTAGAAGGTGTGAGCAATAGTGAGGACAGAGGTTTTTCAGGCTGGTGATGGCAGGTTCAACACATCCAATGTTCCTGTCAATGTCAGTATTTCTCAGCCTGAGGGAAAATGCAGCCTGATGCAAACTGCATTAGGGTTGGGGCACTCAAATGGGAAGCATTTTTATAATCAGTCTATTTCCTGAAATGAAAGGAGAAGACCCACTGTGACATGCTGAGATATATGTTGTTAATTGCTCGTCATAACAATTCTGTTTCTTCAGTAAGATCTCTCTTTTCCCTTACCTCCTCTCCCTATGAAATGATCTTGTCAATATGGAAAAAGCAACCCTGAGGAATCTATAATTTAATGAAAAATTGCTGTTGCCATGGCATAGAGTTCATACGTTTATATTGAAATAATTTCTCAGTCTTCATTTGCATCCCCTGACTCTCTAAAAGCTATATCAGCTGTTAAGATGCAAACAATTAAAAATGCTCAATTATTAAGGAGAAATTAAAAGAAGTAATCAGCTTAACACAATTTCAGCTCAAAAAAGCCTTCCCCAGCAGCTCAGAGGAGAAGCATATTTGGATGCTGTTAACATCCCAAATTGGCTTAAATTAAAATACACCGGGGCAAGATTAAACCAATGCAAAGACAGTGGAAAAAGAACCAGTGTTTTCTTTTCACTGTGAACAATATGAAATTTCATCAGCTTTTGTTGTTAGGATGTCATATGAAAATACTGTGCTGAAGCCTGCTGTGCAGGCTGTTACAGTTTCCTAAATGAGACTCTACTATAGATTTCCTGGCATCTACTGAATTCCTCTGTTTATTTGACTGAAATATTTGTGCCAGGGCTGTTCTTATTCCACCTTCAGTGACTGAACATGAGGGAATTTTTGCTCTTCTTGTTATTTTTTTTAATTCCTTGGTTTTGTTGTGGGGTGTAATAAAGTTTTTCAATCCTGATGAACGGATAGTAACTGGGTTGAACTTAACAAAAGGGAGGCAGATGGCACCTACACCTCCTTTGCTATTCCTAAGACACCTATTGCCATAGTTAGAAGCCTCTGCTGTTATCATCTTGGATGTCTGCAGGATAGATGCTGCAAACTGCACTGCAGCTCACCAGATGATTTTGTGGCACATGGGGTGGTGCAATCTGTTGTACAATCACCAAGAGCACTGGCCAGCTTGTATGCCCCAGGTTAAAAAGCCTAAAACCATTAAAGTTTGGCTCCTGCCCCTTTAGATATCCTGAGCCAAACTTCGGGAATGTACGGCTGAGAAGTAAGAGTTTGTGTTTCCATTTTATTTCTGTCACTGAAGATTTTAGCTCAGATTACCTGACACAGGCAAGAGAGCCAGGCCTTCCTGGGATAATCAGCTTCAGAACTCAAAGTCATAGTGGCTCTCTGCCCTATCTTGTGTTCTTCCCTTGGTGCCCTGCTCTCCAGTGTGCCAATACTATTTTTTTCTTTTCCTCCCTCTTCCCTCCCCTTTCGAGAATATCCACTTCACTGTATATTTGACCCTCAATCATTTTCACATCTGTGGTTGAAATTCACCTCTAGAAGAAAGTTCAAACAGCACCTTAGGCACTTCCAGACACTCCTAGACTTTGAGAAGTGAGTCACACTTGTGCTCTGTGGTCTGGGACTGTCCCGAATGACATCACTGACCGTGGTTTGATGATTTCACTCCTGCGTGGGCGAACCTCAAACCACTGCTTTGAAAATGAAACTTAACTTTGCTCAGAAGGAGGCTCTTCACCTCTGTGGCATTCCACACAGTGTCCATACGCCAGGGTTAACATGAAAGTCCTAATGGTTTTTTACTTGGTGAGTTAAAAGGCAATGATGGTCTAAGAATCGTTCACTTTTTTCAGACTTGCCATTCATATTTCCCAGTTTGCCTCCAGGACAGCTGATTTACAGATGGTTCTTTTACCAGCTATTTAAGAGTACAAGGTATGGTACAAGGTATGGTCTCTTTCCCGGGCCAGGATGATTCCTCAGGAAGATCTGTCTGCTTACTTGATATAAGATTATTTTTCTAGCCTACAGCAGTCAGGAAGGCTGAGGTTGTTTGCCTGGAGGATTGGTTATTATTTGCTTTTTTCCCTAGACTACTGCATGTGTGGGGCAGAGGAGGAGGAAAAGGTGCAGATGAAAGCCTTCTAATCTCTAGTGTTTGAGGAATAGTTAGTTTTGTTATTCTAACCTCATATAGCCATCTTAGGGTTGATGAAGGGATAGAAAATAATTGTGGACAAGTAATTTCTTAAACTTACCTGGCATAGCCAGTCTATCCCTGAACTTCAAGATTCATGTACTTGTTCCTAAAGTATAAAAAAAAAAGATTACTTTTTTTATTTTGTATTCCCAAGTGACTGAGTCATTAAATATTAATAATCAAATTACTAGTGATTGATGTGGTCAAGAAAAAACGAAGCTCCCAACAAATTCGCACCACCCAGCTGGAGACATTCAGTTTCATTTCTATATGGAACATATCCCAAACTTTTAACTCACCTTGTAAATCAGTTACTCTTGGGCACATCAGGGCCCAGTGGTAGCTGATGCTCTTTCTGTTTTGCCAAGCTGGCTCAGTATCCTGCTGTGACCAAAACAGGTTCTTCATCTGTCATTTAAGGAAAATATTTTTACTGCTTAAAGTTTCAAAGCAGAAGTAGTTGAATAAAATATTTATTAGGGCCTGGTGAGGTACTGTCAAAGCGTGTAATGAACTCTCAAGACATGGATGATGTTTAATGAAGAATCTTCTCAACATTTTGTTTTCATAAGAAATTTGTTCATTAAACATGCTCATGTTTAAGTGTTGAAGCTTATATAATATTCTAGGCAGGGTCCAAAGGCTGCCCAATATTGGTTGTATGACACAGATTTTTCTTAGAGTCCTTGATTTCCTGTTTAGTTCAATTGAAACATAAATTAATCTTGGACTGGCATACATGGACATCTGCATTTAATAAGTGCATGCATGTTTCATATACATATTTTACAGAAACATATCAGAGATGAGCATGAGCTTGGATGGTGCTAATTAGAAGAATGAGTCTTTGCTGGCGAATCAATTCCTTAGCAAAAGAAGTCTTTTTGTAGAAAGACTTCATCTTAAGTGGGATTATTGCTATCCTTTGAAACACTGATGAAATCTTCATAGGAATTAGGTGACAATGTTTGTCAGTAAGAACACCCACGTTGTGTGTAAGAGCTAAACTGACTTTTGATCCCTCAGAATTATCTCCTGAGAACCCTTCTTGATTGCCTTTGCAAAACCAGATTTAACTTTATATGTTCTGCCTCCAAAGTCTTTCCTGCCCTCTGCTCAGTGAATAAATAAAATGCTTTTAGATAGGTAAATGTTACCCTTTCATAAGAACAAGAAAAAGATATGCTGTTGTGAGCAGCTGACCTTTCTTTAGTCTTTTTTCCATTTCTCAGTGAAGCAAACAAAACCATGTAAATCTCAAGTACTTACAGGAAGGAAGAAAGAGGGACAGGCCATCACTTCTCTTTTTTTGGATCAAGGAGCAGCACCCAGAGACACTCAACAGAAAGAAACACCCACTGTGCACAGGTTACATGGACACGTGAAAGAAGCAGCCTATTGTTTCAATATTACTGTGATAAATGTCTGCATGTATTTGATAACCCATAGTGTGCTGCTGCAAAGTGGTTTGTCTCCCAACAGCATCCCAGGAAATGTGTGAGTCTGTTTGCATTGCTTTTTCACAGAGCTGGAACTTAGAGCTGCTGCCTCACCAAGCAGAGGAACATGAGGGTGAGTTTAGATTTGTTTGGAAAGCTGGCTCCAATGTGGTTTCCTCCTGTTTGCCAGGTATCAGCTCTTGCTGACAGTATTCTGCAAGGGAATTTCCCCTAGGAAGAAAGGTTTTTATTGGACAAATGCTTCTCTGAAGGATGTATAAAGGAAAATAGCACTGGTAATGTCAGGCATGAAAAAATAACGGTAAGAGCTCCAGCAGGCCTCCCTAAATATTAGCACATGTTCTATGATACAGGGAATAAGAAAAATAAGTAGTGACTATAGAAAACCACATTTATATATGTTTTTGTTATCCACAAAGTCAGTATTGTATTTGAACAAAAGGACATCTCATACAATGTCAATTTTATATTTCTACCTTTTGTAAGAGGGCATGAAATTTCATAGTTCTATAATTCAGAAATATGATAATTGCCTGCTTCAATATTTAAATAATGAAAAGCTCTTAATAACATGGTCAGCCATGTCCAAATACTTTATGAAAAGTAGCAGAAAATATACTGTGTAAGTACACAATTTGTTAAGCCTCTGTATTTTGCACTGATGAGAAATACAGTGCAAATATATATGTATATATATATACACATATGTTTGAAAATGAAACTTTCATCATTATCATTTGATGCTTCAATTGCTAATTGTAATGTGGGATCCAATACAGCAATAAGCATCTACAGTAAACAGAAGCTAACTGTAGCTCAAGAGTAAGCATTTCCCATATCTGAATCTCACTTCTAAGTGTACATAATCTCGTTTTTCCTTATTGTCTCCCCAAAGTTGTTTTTCTTCCATGTTACAAACAGTTCCAGCTGTCAACCCAGAAGTCATTCTTAACTCATATAGCTTAGGTCTGAAAAGCTATATATTCTACCATATTCTATCATAGCTATTGAGCCATGAAGGAAAGGTATATCAGATCTCCTGCTTCAGATTTTGACTGATAGGGACAAGCAATAAGAAGAGAAATCTCTCTCTCATCTTCTATCTCCGCTCAATTCAAAACCTTTGGATCCCACCTATCTCCTTGAGCTCTCTATTGCCTTTTCTCTGTGCTTCCTCTGAGGAGCTGTTCCCTCTGCTGTCCTTAATGATATGTTTGACTCCCTGGATTCAGAAAGGCCAGTGACCCAGATTGTTGTTTTTTCTGTTAGCAGGGATGAAAAGAGAAAAAGTAAATATTAATTTTTTTTCCATTCACATATATACTTAAAAGTCTATTTAAAATTCTATTTGTAATATGGGAGTGCTACACCTTTTTTCTCCTTTCCCCAAGTTGGCTCTCATTTCCTTGATGACCTTTTAATGTAACGAGCCTGGAGATTTTTCTACTCCTTTTCAGTGGGGAAGCTCCAGCACTCCTGGAAATAGAGATACCTGTGTTAATCAGTGAGTGACTGAGCAATTATCAGATGAGCAAACATCCAGATTAGTGGACTGCTGTGGAGGATTTAGACCAACTTGTACCTTTATAAGCAAAAATACAATTGCTTCAACTGAACAATCCAATGGAGAAAGAGGGAAGACTAGAGTGTGCTTTCTATTTTATTAACATTTCTCTGTTCAGGTCCTCAGGAAAGCTCTGACCAGTATTTATTTGATGATGTCTCTGTCCAGGATAATATTATGATAAGAATCAAAGGAAGCGGGAAAAGTTTTCTTACTGAAATAAAGTGAAGGACAGTTTTTTTCCATTTTCCCAGCTTAAAGAACCTCTGGAAGAGTAACCCAAGATAGGACTTGGCAACTGCTTATTATGCTCCCTGCCAAATAATGTGTAGAGATCTAGCAAATCTAGTTATTAAATGAGCTAAGCAGGAAAAGCCTGTTTGAAACTGCATAGAAATACAAGCACTCTGCTCAACAGAGGACCAAAGATGCAAGGATTATGAACTGCAGTCACTGAGGCCTTGTGTTAACTAAGATCATAGTCATGAGCAGGAGAGAAGCAGGAGAGGGAAAATGAGTGTTGTTGAGGCTTGTGTGCTGCTCTTGGCACTCCACCTACTCTTGTTATTGTTACTTTGCTTGGCTTTTAGTTGATAAATAAAATATGGAGTAGTGTCTAGAAACACAGCCAGAAGACAGTTCATCTAGTGCTGCATAATTGCTGGGTGCTGCAGTTGCTGCATAAGAGCTATCTTTTTGGAATTCAAATGGGAACCAGTGGCATCTTATGGACTGGGACCAGCCATAATGGTTTAAAGTAACAGACCATGAATATGGTGGTTGAGAGAAGTATAAAGGCTTTATTCCTAGGCAAATCCTGGGAATGGCATTTAGACAGACTGTCCAGAGAGTCTGGTCTGTAGCTGAACTGAACTGGCACCAGTTGCTAGAGCAGATTGCATAAATGCCCCAAAAGGGATGGCAGAGAATAGCTTTCCAACTCCCAAGAGCAGAGGGATCCTATTCAGGGAAGTTGTCTCAGCTGTCAGGGCAGTTTTTCTTCCATGTCAGTGGTCTGAAAAATATCTCTATTTTCCCCTTTGCAATCAAAAGCAAAAGCTGGCTTTTGAAAGACTATTTTAAAAGTAGCAGAGCTTCAGGCTTCTGAGGCTTGATCTTCCAAAATTTTAAAGGTGGCTCACAAAAGCTAGTATTCTGCAAAGAGACACTGTGCAATTTCTGCATTGCATCTCCCTAAAAGGTGACTCAATATGAAGGATAATGCACATGCTATTTTAGAGGTGGGGAAGGTGCAACTTAATTTAATTTTGTAGCTGTATGGCCTCTCTTTTTCAGTACTGGGGAGGAAGTGCTGCTTCTTCCTACTGAAATCTTGCATAGGTGTGATGGAGAGAAATCTTGCCAGGAGCAGTGTGGCTGGGGTTCCCTAGGTAGCTTCTCTATCCTCCCAAGAGGATATTCACTTTGAGGCAGCGTTACTTGGGAAAAGGGGTGAGCCCTGACTGACTGAATTGTGCTGTGCCTTGAAGAAAACAGGGGAGAGCAGCAGCTTGCATTCCTCAGGGTTTCTGGGGCAGTAGACCAGGAGAGGTCTCCCGTATCTTTTTTCAGCCTGCTTTGGCTTTCCCTTCTTGCCTGGTGAAGGAGGGCCTCCATGTGCTCGGGGCTTTACTCTGAGCTCAGGGGCTGGGTTTGGGAATGGCTTTCGAATGTTAGCCAAAAATATTCGTCTGTGCATGTGTATGTGGAAGCGTGGGGGAGGGAGCGCTGCTCCCTTGTGCAGTCACACAGAACAAGCCACAATCTGGCGTGCTTTTGGTTATTAATAGCTAGAATATGGAAGTAGGGCAAATATCCATCCTGATTTATCCTGACCTGAATAATCCGTATAGTCTCCAGGCCATAGACTAGCGATTCTGTCTCTAGCTGTCACATTCCTGAATTTTAGGAAGCGATATCTGTGACCATTTTGTGTCATGATGATCAATGTCACATTAAAGAGAGAAGCCTGCAGGCAGGCGTGTGAGCTGCGTGAGCACTGCTTGATTAGGGAGGCGCTGGGGTGGGGATCCTGCTCGCTGTCACTCCTGCTCCCTGTCACTCCGCGCTGTCTGAGACCGTGAGACAAAGGATCCCAAGGGAGAGGTCACCCTGGCCTGGGGCTGCTCTGTGGGGAGGGGGGAGCGACAAAGATGCTCTGAGAGGCAGGTCACAGGCAGAGGAGAGGAGTCACAGAGCCATGAAACAGCACTGAAGGAGGCAGGAGATGTTAGATTCAAGAGTGGGAGTGGGGAATGGAAGAGGCAGAGATGTGCAAAACCTTGTATCCCTATGGTTAACCATTTCTAGGCATTTTCAGGGTATTCAGTTACTACAAGATGGGCTTTTTTTTCATTTTTGTTATAAAAATCATTAAGATATTAAATCCTATATTTTTATTCTCCTCTCAGCTTGCAATATGTTTTTCTTCACACCAACTTTTGAAATCAGAGCAACTTTTTTGGCCAATTCTGTAGATTTCCAATTGTGGCCTACAAACATTTCTAGCACGTGAAGAGAGACAAGCAAAAGGGCATTAGTTATGACAAACCCAGCAAAAAGATGCCTGGAACATAAATCAGAAGTCCTCATTTGGTCAGGTTTACCACTGACTTTCCCATGAACTGACATGATTCTTGAGTGAAGCATGCAAGCTGGAAGAATAGGGTGCACATTTGCATCCTGTTATTGTTCTGAGCATTATTCTGGCAGCAATTTTCTTTTTCTGGATGGGCACACAAAAAAGCAATAAATATTATTGCTGATTACATTTTAGAAACTACAGGCATTGTTGGAACATAGGCTTATTTATTAAGGGTAGAACAAGTATAAAGGGAAACAAGTTCTTGCCCAGAAGTATTTAAAGACAGATATTAAATCAAGACACGATGTAAGAAACAAGACTAGCATGAAACAAAGATGGTTGCACTAACAGCGTGCTGTTAGTTAAGCCAGCTAATGAACAAACTGATAGCTTCAAATCACCTAACATTTTGTGGTATGTTTCTGTTCTGCTTTAACACAGATAAGCAAATACAAAACTGGTTTCTACCCAGCTAATTTCTGGGGATGCAGTGCTCTACCAGAGCAAATTAGTCCATTTGTCAACACTGTGCTTCAGTGCTAGGAGCTCACATGCCAGTATGAAACCTCCCAGCCTTCCGTGCTGCAGCTCAGCAGCCATGGTTACACAAGGCACAGCAGATGAGGATGCACTACAGCTCCCCCGGCTCTTCCCTGCGGATTTCACACTCTTCCGCCAACAAATGTGAGCCTCCATTGCCCTTCCCTCGGGGGAAGCTCCCAGCCAGAATGGCAGGCAGGGGATGCTGCCGCCTTCCCAGCACCCCGCCTTTGTCTGGGAGCAAAGGGCACTCACGGGCAGCATTCCCTTTCCTCTCCCAGCCGGGGAAACCACAGGGCCCCCCGTCCTGCCCCAGCCAGGGAGGCTGAGATTCCCACAGGCAGGGAAGATAGAGCAGGCCGGGATTTTCCTGTTTGTTTTCGAAAGGCAGGTGCTGGCTGTCCGGGTGTCTGTGTGTGTGTCCCATGGGAAGCCTGAACCGGTGCTGGGCTCTGCGGCTTGGGCTCGGGTTTGTGAGCCCGGATTGTCAGCGGCGAGCTATTCTTGTTGGATTTCCAAGTAAACATCAGACAGATCCTTACCCCTTTGAGCTGTCATAGTCTGCCAAGAAAACTGTCTGAACTTTGAAATTTCTCCTTTTATTTTCCGCCTTCCTGACCCTGCCTCTGCCGCCGACAGCAGGTCCCTCTTGTCAGGGGAATGTCCTCCAGGCACAACACAGGGAAATGGAGGAGGGGAAATTTCACCTCCAGAAATCCTGTTTGGCGAGACAAGGATGTCTGGGCCTGCGAGAGGGCCGGGGCAGGCAGCTCGGAGCAGCCCGGGCCCATGGATGAGCCTCTCCCAGAGGCTGCCCGCGCTGCTTTCCGCGGGGAGCGGGGGGCAGGGCAGCCGCGGGAGCCTGGTGACAGCGGCTCGGGTGACAGGCGACAGCTCATTAAGCTGTCACGGCGCCATGGCAACAGCGGGCATGGCATCCGCGTCTAAAGCAAACACACCGCCTTTGATCGGGCTTGTCTGACTGCACCGGCGGGGCTCAGCTGAGCCGGGGCTCCTCGGGAGCTGGGGACGTGGCCGCTTGAAGGATAAGCCCTGTCTTCCTCTGCAGGGACGCTTTTTTACCAGGTTGCGTTTTGCCCCGTCCAGTTCCTATCCGGGGCTAATGTGGAGGGTCAGCTTGGCCATCCTCTGAGCTGCGTGCAGGCAGCAGCCTTGGCTTTGGTTGCCTTCATTCCCTCAGTGAGGTTCTGCTCAGCACCTGAATACACAGTGGGGAGGGGTAGGGTTTGAAGGGCTTCTGTTGCGTGATCCATACCTTCCTTGGGCTTCCATGGACCCTGTGACTGAGATAATAAAACTTTAAAAATGCTAAACGATCTTATCCTTCTGCTTCTGCTTGTTTTCCCTTTAGGATATGACATAAATTTCTTAAAGCTACCAGTGTGAATTCTGGAATAGAGAGCATTAGCCATACTCCAGAACAGAACACCTTTTTGCTTTGAAAAATGAGCAGCTCTGGAAATGGTGTTTGAAGACAGTTTTTTATAGTGCTTGAGGTGCTACATGCAAAGCATTTATTAATTACAAAAGGTAGTTTTACAGTTTTGGTCCTTGGAAGTGGTGAGGACTTCTGGCCCTTAGGGATTTCTTTGGTGAACAAAAGATCCAGCTCTGCTGAATCAATGGGGTTTCTTCCATTGACTTTTTACATTTTGGCTAATGTCCAATCTGACCTCCTTCAGCTTCTGTCTGTGTGTTTGAACAGTTAGATCATATTTGGCAGCTAGTAATATATTTTTGAATCTTTTATACCAAAATGAATCTCAGTGTTCAGCGGGTTATCAAAACACAAGCTTGCCTTACTGCAAAGAAAGCATTGCTGTTTGCTTTTCAAAGCCCAGTCTAGTGTTTCTTCTCATGTTGGGGAACAGCACTGTAAACGACACAAGGGAACAGAGGCATGGTTCATATGCATCCTGACAGTGAGCAGGTCGGTAAATACAGATGTTTTAGGAAAGAATCCTTGTGATGGATCTGTTTCACATAGGCTTACCAAATGTTGCAGGAGGTTGCATCTTTTATATGCCATGCAGGTCAAATCCTTAATAAAAATCTCCTTTTTCTTGTAATTCTTAGGACTTACACCTTCTTCCCTAAACAAACATTTTCCTCTCTTCCTGCAATTCACTTTGTCCGGGTGTCAGGTCTCTGTGCCACAGGATTCTTCTATTCATGCAGGAATTCTTACTGGTTCCAGCTTCAGTTCTGGCCATGCCCATCTCCTGTCCTTGTCCTTTTCCTTAGAAGATGACCAAGAGCCAAAGTCAGTCTGTGATGGAAGGTTTGTAAACAGTTCTTAGAGCTGCAGTTGCCAGCTTCAGTGGTGCTCACCAGAGTAGGACCCAGCCAGCCTAAAGGGTGTGCTGAGCTGAACACATCCCAGTTACCTGTCATAACATACAGCGTGTACCATGCTGACAGTCATTTGTTTTTAGCATAGGTAATCACTAGCATGTTCTTTTAAGTGAGATTCATAGATGCTGATTACATTTACTGCATAAATTACTTCATTATTAAAATCAGGTCATTTGAGCCCCAAAACCATTAACATGCAAACTATTACCATAATTTCATAAGCTAATAAATCAAGCACAGGAAAAGAATTAAGTGGTTCCTAGTGATAAGTGTTTCTTCAGAGATTAAGAAACACAATTTTCTTATGCATATATTAACATTTTAAAAGTAAATTCATGCAAAAGCAATTTTTCTGCATATATAAAACTTACATTTAATAATCTCTGTACTCAGCCTCCAGAGTTGCTTCAAAATGAATGTTTTTCTTCTCAAATCACTGTACAGGAATTTGATGTTGAACCAGTCAGCCTGTTTCTGTATACCCTACTTGTAAAACTCTTTATGCCTTTATTAAATAGTCAAAGTTAAGAAATAAAACAAGCCAAGATACAATTTAAAAGAAAAATAACTTGGGTTCATCTTACATAATGATCTGTTCATCAAAGGTAAATTTTGTATTCTTAATATTAAGCAGTACCAATGAAATTGTAATTATCTTGATAATTGCAATCGAGAACTGTGGTTGTAATCTTACTAAAATGGTGCATTAAAATTGATTTAACTCTCATTTCTTACACAGTATAATATAATATTGGCCAGAATAATGCAAAGATAGACTCTTCTACTCACATTACTGACTAGTTTTAAAATAATACAGTAACACAACTGTTGCAGGAAAACAAAGAAAATTCCAATGTAAATGAAACTGTAATAAGCAACAGATGACAATGCCTAAGTATTTTACTATATTGCAAGATGTCCATGATTTATTTATGTTTAGCTTGTTTTGTTTTCCAGGTTCTAACCTGCTGTTTTGGTTTGTTTAGTTTATTTCTTTTTCAGTATGAGGCACCGAATGTATTTGCTCCAGGGAATAAGAAAATGTGTTTTCAGAATGGTGCTCACCATCCTGCTTATTTCGGGTCTCTTGGTTGCTGCAGCAATACCACAGCCTCCCACTTTTCTAGCCCACATGTGAAAAGACACTCAGAGAGCTTTTAGCAATGGCTTGTGCTTGCTCTTGTTTAATGGCTCTGTCGACTAAGACAACACCACACTGAGAAATGCCCCTCGGGGGAGGGTTGGCCTGTCCTGTCCCTCCCCTGCACCAGTTCACCCAGAGGCCAGATAAGGACCACGACTGGTGGTGAGGAGGAGGTGACAACAAGCGACGTGTGGGGACATCCCTTGTCGTGGGAGCTGGCTGCTGCCTCAGATTTGCTGCCATTTGGAGCCACAGCCTCAGCCCCAGGAGAGACAGAGCATTGGGCTGAGCTCACCCACAGGCAGCTGAGGTAGTGGGACAGTCAGCCTTCAGCCTGTGCAGGAAGGAGGCAAAATAGGGGACATGTTAGGGTCACTTATTTTACAGAGGTGTAGCTTGCTCGTGTGGTAGATGAATTAGACCTGTGGCTCAGAAAGCCAAATATTTATTCCCCAAATAACAAAACAGCACTGTTGATTTGAAACTTTCCATGTCTGTTGTCCTTACCCTTCTGGTTCTGTGTCCCATCCTCACCCCTTTGCCTCAGAAAGTACATGGATGCTGTAAATCTCTCAAATTATTAGCATTCTCCTTACCTTCCCTCTGCTGCAGGATTCAGTGCCTCATTCCTCAGTTATGGTCTCTTTTACATTCTTCATTTCAAACCAGATATTGAACTACTGCTGCTCCTGGCAGGTCTTCAGTTTGTTTGGAGGTTGTGTGTGCCATTGTATATGCATAAATCATTTCTATCTGTTCAGGATTCTACTGGGCTGTGTTTCAGGTATGTCTTCAGAGGAGTTTATCAAAACTCCATTCCAGGTCATAAACTCATTTTTCAGTGTTTGTGTAATTAATTGCTCAGCAGAGATGATATATCTAGCACAGGGCAGGTGACAACACCCATGTGAAATGAGAATTTTCTAATCAAAATGTGAGTAATCCCAGTAAAATGGTTATGCAGTATTTGGCAGTGTTACTTTCCATATTGCTGAAGCTGAATATTAAAAAGGAGATTTGATATCTCGTCTGGACAAATTGGCATGATTTGGGCATTTTTACAACTCAACAGTCCCTCTGGAAGATAAATGGAGGTGACTGCAAATGCAAAACATGCTTAGATTGTTTTGTTCATATGTGGCAGAATCCCATTGAAGTCAAAGGCAGATTACTCACCTGAATAAAATTTCTGGGTCAGGCTCCACATTTGCATGAATGAATATGTGTAAAAACAAGAATTTGAATTTCCAGGATTCTGTAATAATTATACTCAGGTAACACTGCTATCTTCCCTTTTAAAATGCTAACAAGTCTTTTTTAATGTGGAACACCCAATGTGAAGTACTTCACTTAGCCAGACAGTGTCCTAATTTTCAGCAGTGTGTGAAGGACAAGATTCCTCCAGGCAGTGTTTAGTGCACCTAGCAAACTTCTGCTCTCACTGCCTTTCAGAGGACGGCATTCCTCTCCACATGCTGGAGGGGAAACCTCAGAAGATGTTTAGCTGGCAAAAAAGGCATTTCTGCCCAGGTTCATTGAATGTTCCCCCAAGAGAACAACAGAGAAAATAATTTCAACCACAGCACTTATGTTTCACTGTTAGGTTTTTTTCACTGTTGTTCATACTGCCATCCTTTCTCTTTCACCCTATTTATCTTTTTCTCTGTAAACTTTTCTCCCCGACAAAGAGGTAATTTCAGCTTGGATGCAATTTCCAGCATAAACCGTTTTCTGGTGCACCTGTTTATCAAGGCTTACTAAGCAACGGAAACAGATATTTAAAAATCAGTCTTTGAATGACAGCTTATTCATTACCTTATAAGCTTATTCATTCACTAATTTGACCACTTCTGGACTACTACTAGCACATCATGTGAACTTTCTGGCTCAAGAGGGAAGAAAATGAAGACAAGTGGGCTATGTCTTCTATGCCTGGCAATCACGGTGCACATTGGTGGCAGGAGGCTGAACAAAAGTTCAAATCCATCTCTAATGGATTCCTTCAATACAAAAAACTGCTTTCCATGTAATTGTGTGAGGGCTGCACTGTACACACAGAGGTCAGAGCCAGGAAGGTCAGAAAGAGTCAGGCTGAGGCGTTTGGTTTCACTGCACTGGTTTCTTCCTATGTATCTGGAGTGGCTGCTGTGCTACCATGTACCTGTTTCCATCCGAGGAAACATGGACATTTCTCAAGCACCACTATCAGAAGGGAAGCAGGCTGTCATCCTACTCCTTACTCCCTGTCATGCCTGCAAGTGTACAGCAAGGAATATTCTCCAGTGTTTGGGGAAGAGTGCTACACAGTCAACATTCCTGCTCTGGGCTGTGAGGGCTTTCCTCCTTCTTTCCCAGGAAGCCAAAGTACTTATTGAAATCTTGACATTTCTCCCTGAAAATTGAGAAATTTTGAAATCTTCTCCAAAACTTTTCAAGAAATTTTTGAGAAATTTTGAAATCTTCTCAAAAACTTCTTGAGAAGTTTTTCTTCTAGGGAAATGGAACTGTCACAAAGATCTTTCCCAGAACAAGAATGGCTGCTGTTTGGGGGCTTTTGTTTTAGTGGGGCTTCTTTTGTTTGGGTCATTGGGTTTTTTAAGATCTCTGCCTTCAAAATAGAATGAATGCTGCTTTATTTTCTTCCCATAGAGAGAAAATTCTGGTGGGGAGGGATGCTGTGTAAAAACCAGAATACTGCTCCTGTAAGATGTTCAAAAATAGGCTCATTCTTCACAACTAAAAATGCAATTTGCTTCTTTTTAAAATTGCCATTCTCCCAGTTATCCACCACATACAGCATTTTAGTTAGAAGTAAGTAATTTGGATGGTTGAGGTGGAAATGGGACTATCTATGAGAGTTTCCTACAGTAGAGGAGGCACAAAGTCTATTGGGACCTCAAAAAAAACCTCTGTGGCCATTTCAGTAAATTGCTTTCTTACCAAATCCACTTATTATTAAACTAGTTACCCAGCTCAATCATCACTCAGTTTCTGATTTGGCAAATATTTCTTGAAGAACAAAACAGATGTGTAGTACCTGCCACTTAAAATAGATAAATAGATCCACAAACACCAAGATACAGGAAAGTGTTTTCTGAGCACCAAAGCTTTTGTGTCAGAAAAGAGTTCAAGAAAATTAGGATACAGATAGTACTCCTGCTTTCTTGCAGAAACTGTGGAGTTTGTGTAAGTGTGTGCTGGAGGTCTCTGATGTGGTATAAATAGCCTTGGATGATCACAATCTGATCATCATGCATTATGTTGACTCCATTCCTGTTTTTGGAATGAACTGCATGAACCATTCAAGAATGAGAACCAGTTCACTCAAATGGTTGTCTCTTAATTACACATCAGCAGTCATGTAGTTTCTCCATTTTCACACAGAACCTTAAATGGGTCAATAAATTTAATATTTTATGAGTGTATTTGTTTGGGGTTTTTTTGTTGGTTTTTTGTGTGTGGGGGGTTTTTTTTGGTCTTCAATCTCAAGATACCTGAAAAATTAATAGACTAAGGACACAGTGGGTTTTGTAAGGTTAATTTTATTTAAACAGAATTCAGAAGCTTACTTGACACCTTAAGAATTTCGGCAGAATTTTATGCAAAACAATGGGATTGAATATTCTTGAGATATCGTAATAATCTGCTTGTGCTTTATTTACTGTTCTGTGAGCCACTCACTAGAAATGGTGAAAAACCTTTCTTGACTTTATTGCAGATGACCTTTTGTTCCAGGTTCTTCCTCGAGAAAAATTGTAAGTTCTTAATCTAATTGAAAGATTTTAAGATAAACTGCAAAGGACAAAGAAAACTGCTCCACCAAGGCCAGAAAGTGGGCCCACAGGAATTATCTGAATTGTTGTAATATATCTCCCATGAAAACTGGAGGTGTGGGTTATTCTTCATTTTTATGTGATGAATGTTAGCTCACCTTTGTTTACTAATCCATCATGGACACTGTAGAGGACAATTATGCATAATAGTATATGTTTAGAATATTCTGGAATTATGATGTGCTTTCAAAAATGAGCCTCCAAAACTCACGTAAAAATCTATCTATGGCCTGTATTTCAAATAAACAGAATCAAATAAAAAGATTCTTTGCTCAAATACTCTACCAGTGTTTATAAATTGACTGATGCTTGCAATTAGCTCATTTGGTAGCATGCTGTCCCCTTGTTTCAGCTGGCTCTCTGACACTGGGGACCCATTTTTAAACCAGGACACTTCCTGCTCACTTTCCCAATACCATTGGAATGTTCCAGGAGTGTCATTCAGAGTGCAAAGACAGTCAGCTCTTGACACTGTGGCTTGGCTAGGTGCTGGCTGACCCTGGTCACTGAAGTGTTTCAATGTGCTAAGGCATCAGGAATCGGGCCCAGCAGAGAAAGACCTTGTGGATTTTTTGGTGGGCAACCAAGCAGAAATGTCTCTCAATGGTGAGTGTCAAAAGTGGTGCAAGGATAAAGGAGGGTCAGCTCTATCAGCAGGAAGAGGGAGCTGCCATGTCACCTGAAGGGGAAGCATGGAACTGCAGCCTGTACAGGTAGCTGCTGTGTGGTTTTCCCCACCCAGATGAGATATGCACTGCTGGTGATATGAACCTCATGCTGTCTGTTGAGAAACCTGTTTATCAGAATGGGGTATCGGCTTTAAAAGATTTGATGCCTAAATGAAGATGTAAGATGTCTGTGCATTATCATAACAGAAAAAGTCTTATCTTGCACAATAGGTAGATATTACTGCCACAGAGGACTGCCTTTTTGGAAACCTGAAGAGAAGGTAGAGTGAAAGATTATTACAACTGACATGTGTATGTAGTTTTACACTTATGATTGCACAGATTTTGCTGAAGCAAGCCAACATCAGCTAAGTTTGTTTGCTGGTATGCCATGTCCTTTCCTTCTCTTCAAGTCTTGTGTATGGAGAACTGCAGCACTAAACATGGAACTTTTACTTCCAGGCAATGCTAAATAAAGTCAGCCAAGAAAGTTAAGGTAAACCAAGTGAATTTGGGATATGAATCCAACTTCCATAAATTAAAATGCACTAAAACACTTCTGTGTTGTTTAGTTCATTCAGGTGTAGTGCAGCTGTAGGCTTGGTCAAGGATCAAGCTCACTTCTTGTCATTGTTTGCTCTTAAAATTAATGAACTTTAGAAAAACCCCAGCAGTGAGATAAAAAAAGTTGAAATATGTGTCGTTTCTAATTGAACACTGAAAGGAAATAAAAAATGTCTTACCAAATTACTTACCTAGGTATAGTTTGAAAGAATACAATGTTGCTTAAATAGTCTTCTTCTCCAGTTCATGAAACACCTAACAACAATGGCACTTGCCTAAAAGATATCTTTTAAGCTGTATTCAGTGTGAAAACCATGGATAAATCAGGGCAGATATTCCTGAAGTGATTCCAAAGTAAACATATATATTTACATATTTTATTAATGTTTTACTAATATTTATTAATATGTTATCCTTGAGAAGAGATGGCCTAGGTGTGATCTTATCCATGTATATAAATACAGGATGATGCAAAGAAGACAGAACTATTCCCTTCTCACTGCTATCCAGGGAAGGGTAGGAGGCAGTGGGCACAAATTGAAACAGGGAGAATTCCATTAAACAGAAGAAGAAAGTTTTGTCCTGTGAGAGTAATCAAACACTGAATTAGAGAGAAGTGAAGTCTGTGTTTTTGGAGATAGTTCAAAATGCAACTGGATATGGCCCTGAGCAACCTGATACCTTTTGGACCCTGCTTTGTGAGCAGTTGGACCTGAAGATCTCCAGAGGTTCCTTCCCTCCTTGGCTTTCTGTGTTTCTGTGTAGACAAGATGCTGTTAGCAATCTTCTAGTGAAGAAATATGAGCAAAATTTCAGTCTCTAGAATTTCCTCTGACATCACCTTATTTACAGAATTCAATGTCTTAAAATGAGGTTTTAATTATTGAATTATTCTTTCTGTAATGCAGGGAAAAATATGTTTCAAATGTAAGTGGTCCTTTTGAGTATTAAAGTGAGAAATTAAAATGTTATGCCAGCTCTTTTTTTTTGGTAGAATTCATGTTCAGTTGTCAATGATGTGGACACTGGTTTTATCTCTGCTTTACAAGAAATATTCCCTCAGTTCTTCACTGATTTTTCATTTTGGATGATTTATGACATATGCCTTTTGACAATACACACGCTCATCTTCTTTTTCTTCCCCTTTGCTAGTTTTAGGATAGTATAATATGATAGAAATGGAGTGGAACCATGAATGACTTAGGAAATTTCAGTAGTCTGAGCATTTTTGCCCAAGCTGGCTTTTTTGACATCTCTGTTCCGATGTTCTGACTTTGCTCCCTTGCTAAGCAATCCAGCTGTTCAAACACCAGTTAAAGAGAAGCTGTATCCACTTAATGGAAGCGTGCAAAGGTCTGTAAGACTGCAAAGAAGTGGAACTTCCTCTAATTTAGTCTACTGTCTATATTTATCACTGTTCATTTGCCATGTGCCTTCCCTCCCACCCCAGCTGCCACCTCACAGATGGCATTCCCAGCAAAAGAAACAGTTCGGATTCAGTACACTGTCATCTGGAAATGTCAGCAGATGACAGGGTGAGGGGAGGAAGAGGAGGGCTAGCTCCACATTTTTTTCACGACAAAACTTGACCTCAAATTCTACTCAGTCACCACAGAGTTCTGGGGATTACCAGGGTGGGAGGGGGAAAGAGGGCACAAATGGAGCAAGAAAGAGTTGGATACGGTGCATATAATGATCTTTGTTTCGTTCTGAGGCTTGCTGGATAGAAATTTCCATACTGTGCAGTTATTTACTTCTAACTCTATAACAGATTTAATTTATTAAAGGACTAAAAAAAAAAAGAAAAAGAAAAAGAGTTTTGTTCGCCCTAGAAACCAAGTGAAAACAATGAGGAAGAAGAAGGCATCCCTGCAAAGTTGACACTATTAAGCCCAGGCACAAAGTGGAACGTTTACAGTGCCTATGAACAGATGTCTAATGACAAGCAAATAAAACAATAATTCTTAAGCAATGACTTGTTTCTGGATTAGTTTTTTAGTGCCTTTTATTCCTTTTATTCAGCCCTTTCATGTTATCATTTCTATACGCTTCTGGTGTTGTATGCTGGCTCGAGTGTTACTGGCAAAAATATGGTGG
This sequence comes from Agelaius phoeniceus, assembly GCF_051311805.1. NCBI lineage: Eukaryota > Metazoa > Chordata > Aves > Passeriformes > Icteridae > Agelaius > Agelaius phoeniceus. The sequence continues at coordinate 62,615,854 of NC_135265.1, read as the reverse complement.
GCCTGGAACTTGATACAAGGAAAGAGACAGGGCAAGTTTTTAGATGTAAGGATAATGTAGCCACAGGTGTCTAATATTTGTCTTCAGAAATTTCAGATGTCACTAACCACGGTAAGATTTCATTCTGAAGGCTGAAGTCTGGAAAACTTGTGTGCCTCAGAGTAAAAAAGTTTCAGATACTGTTATTTTGTTGAACTAGGCTAAGAGAAAAGGTTGCAGGGTTTGGCATCTTCAAAACATTCTACAACTGTTTCTCTGGGGAGCTGTGGTACCTTACTGTGTTAAAACAAGGACTCAATATTCAGTACATTTTAACAGCAGGAGGGATTTTGGCTGCCTTGTGAATATTCATTCAAAATAGCTCTAAGAGTACAGGCTTCTGAGAAATACCCACTCATAAACACACAGAAGATGCTGCCCAGCTGCAGTGGGGCTGCTGAGGCACCTGGCCTGAGAGCAGAGGCAGATGTCCTTTTCAGTGACTCAAACTAGAGCACTCCAAGCAGGTATTGGCCCATCTGCTCCCGTATCTCAGATGTCGTGGCTGATTATCTGAACACTCAAGCTCTGTTGTAGTGAAAATTCAGGGAAGCAGTGTCATTCACTGACAATGACATCTTAACAGCCCCCAGCTGCTCATTCCCAGCCTATGCCCTCCTTTAGCTCTTGTAAAATTGTTTATGGAGCCAAGAACCTGGCTCCTGCCCTGCCATACTCCCAAAAAAGGTCAGATTATTTTTAGCCTGAACTGACTCTCACTCTTGGTTCAGTGCAGGGATGACTGTGGTTAGATTTGCTACAGGACAGCTGTTTGTGCCCTGCCATCAGGGAGATGGTCTTTTCCAGGCCCTGCATTTTCCTCTTGCTTTTTAAGTGCAGATGTCACAAGGAGACCCAAGTGTGTTTGTGCATGTTCTGCAGTCAGGAGAGCAAGGGGAGCAGCTAAGGGCTGACACCCTGCAGGCTTGATAAATCTGCTCTGGCACAGCACATCAGGCTCTTTGCTTGCTTTCCTACCACCCTAACAAGTAACCAAGCCTTAATAAGGCTTAAGTGTAAAGTTGAAGTCTCTGCTGGTGCCATGAGCACTTCATTATGCTCAAGAAACGTAGCAAGATTTCTATTTTGTACCACCAGCACAATTTTTCATTGAGCAGGAGGAAAATTTTCTCAAAGTGGTTTGGCAAAATCCCTGGAGCTGGAACCAGAAAACACAGGACTATGGGACTAGATAATCAACCAGCTTTCTAATGTCCCATTGTCACTTGGACAAGTCACTTAGAAACACAAGTCTGTGTTTGTAACCAGAGAGTAGCTGAACTTGAAATAAATGGATTTTTTGAAAGCAGTGTAAAGGTAATTCACTCTTTGTACCCTGTGAGGAGTTTCTATATGGAAACAAATTTGTAGTGCTGGTGCTGCTTTCCACATATAGTCCATGTATTCAGGAGGTCTTGAGCTTTTTACAAGAGATCTGTGCAAATTTACCTATGAAGATTCAGGGAGCTTTAATTTCCTACTGAAAACTGTGCCTTTTTGGTAGGAAGAAAAAGAAAACAAGAAGTCTGCTGACAGCTATGACTGAAAGACACTGATTTGGTGAAGTATTCATTTGTGATATAAATGACTGCGTGCTAATTTCCCAGGGATGGCTAGCACGTGTGAGTAAACCCATAATGGGTATACTCATCTCCCAGCTTCTCAAGGTGGTTTCTCTGTGACCTGAATTCTTGGGATGCAAATAAAATTCTCTGTTGCAGTGTGTCACCATTTCCTGTATCACCTATCCCATCCCCCTCAGGTATGCCAACCTTTCCCTCCCCCTTTGCCCTCCTGCCTGGAAGCTGTCCAATAATCTTCACCTTCCAGCAAGGCGTCGTGTGATTGGCAGATGCCCCCCAGGCCTGGGCTCATTGGTTTGTCCTAGCGTCCACATCCCCTGACCCTTCCCCTGCTCACACCTGGTTGGCCCTCACCTGTCTGTCCCCTCCCCCTGTCCCCAGGGCTTAAAAGAACACGAGGCCATGCAGCCAGGTGTCTGTCTGTCTGGAGCTGTTACCACATTCAGAAGTCTACCATGCTACAATAAAACTCTGGCTTCAAGCTCTACGGCAGAACCTGCTTTTCTCTTCACTGTCGTCTGAACCTTTTCCACCAAAGGTAAACTGAGTTCCTATTTTGCCTGGACTTGTTCTGAGCGCCCAGCTGCAGCACCTAGCCAGCCAAAGGCATCTCTGGGGTGAAAAATGCCACAGCTGCTGCCTTTGGTCCAGCAGCGAGGCCAGACGAAGCCAGGCAGGACACACCCCCAAAACATTCGGGGTCTAATATTTAATAATTCTCAGTGAATTTAGGTAGTGCAAGCTACAAACCTTGTGAGCAGGAGTGTTGTATTGCACTAAATAGTTTAATTAGTTGTTGTTTTTGCACTGGCTGATGGGGAATTTTTACTGGGTATGTCAGGTCATGCGGATGGTTTATGCCCCCTCCCTTTCACATGGTCTCTCCCTCACCCCCCCTGTTATACACTCCTGGTGGTCTGGTCCTTGGTTGCCCCTCCCCAATGGAATCCCATTGGCCACGGTCCTCTTTCCCCGCCCCCATCTCTGGGGTATAAAATTCCACTGCAAGAGTACCATGCCCTGTTTTCTACCTGGGTGGTCATCACCACGGGAAGTGTCCTGTCCCAAGCCAATAAACAGGATACTCGTCCCCACGTGGAGAAGAGCGCTTCTCGTCTTTTATTTCTGTCTATGCAAGTCCGTGTGGGCCAGAGCCTGAGCTAGCTGGATTGGACTCATATAAAGCCCAGAGAGCCACAGATTACTGCACAGGAGAGCAATGTGTAGATTAGGTGAATATATGGAGTTTGAATAGGCATATAAAGTAAAAGAAAAAAAAAGATGTAAAAAACAAACAACTAAACATCCCAGGAAACCAAGCTCCAGTTCTTTCTCCTGACTAATTAAATTTTACGAGCTCCCTTTTTAAACAGCATATGGGACACAGATTTCCCAGTCAGCTGGGGATCAGTTAGATATGTGTCTGCGTGTTAGTCAAGTTCCAGCTGATTAAGCCTTTGCATATATCAGAAGTTTCCTGTGATATTTGTACACTATCATGGCTAGCAGAGCTAGCCTGGAGCTCTTTTGACAAAATGAGTTTCATCCAAAAAGGCCTCTATTTGTCTTAGCCAAAACTTTGTCAGAAATAGGTCAAATCAGATTTCAAGGCCATGAAAAATTAGTTTTAATAAAACAAGATTTTGACACATCAAATTAAAGATTTTGGTTTTCTGTAAAATAGCTTTTAGTTATAAGTACAGTTGAAATGCTTTAAAGATCACCTAAATGAAATATTTCTATTGACATTTTTGACATTATTATTACTCTTAGTTAATAAAATTTGTCAAGTTTTGGATTATTTTTCACAGTTTAAGAAAGACAGCTTTCCACAAGATTGGAAAGAGTCCAAATCCAGCACTAGTTCAGCCATTCCTAGAGATAGGAATGCAAAACTCAGTGGAAGAGAATGAAGGAGAACACATAAGTGTTCTCAGAAAAAAAAGGAATGAGGTATTCTTGTTCTACTTGCCCTTCACATCTGCTCCTTAGCTTTTAATCATTCATTAGCATCTTTAGTTCTGGTACAATTCTTATCAGGTATCTATTCCTACAAGTGAAGCATAATAGTAATGAATAATGGGGATATATTATTTTAGCAACTGTTCCTGATTCTGTTTAATGACTGAATACAAAATGGCTTCTCTTCCTTCTAAGGTGGATATTTAATTTAGATGTGCTACAGATAACTGCTTACAGAAGTCATTCCTTAAAGCAACAGGAAACTTTTGCATGTTTACAGATCTAATACAATGATGAAATACCTTTTGTATTTTTCTCAAGGTTATATAGAAAACAAACTAATATGTTAACTATGGATCATTAGGGAATTGCATTACAGTAGAAAAATTCTTTCTCCATGTATGTCCTGAAAAAAATATTACTGGTTAACTTCAAGCTATGGTGTTTGCTAAATGACTGAAGTTCTCCTTCACTGGTTGAAAATGAAAAAAAACCCAAAACTATTGTGTTTTTGTTCAAAGCAAAGTGTTTTCTATGAATTATGTATTATTTAAATTACTTGATGCAGTTATTTGACCTAGAGACTGGAGTGAAAGAAAGTTTAGGTGGGACAGCTAGGTGTGAGCTATGTAAGTCTCAGAGATTTCACTGTTAAGTATTGTAGAAGAAGCATGTACCATCAGAGATATTTTCTTGGGGAAAAGGGAACAGAATATTTCAGCCAAGTCTTCTAATGAAAACGATCCATGAAAATGAAAGTTGAAGGTTCCACAGCGTCCTGGCCTCACTTCCCAAATGTATTATTAAATCCTAGAAAATCCCCTGAGAGCAAAGGGCTGCAAGAAAGGGGGACTGCAGACTCTGTGCCATTGCTTCTCTTTTCTCTTTCCCTTTTGGTACAGGTCAGTGCACGGGAAGCTCAGTAAATGGTCAATTGACAGTCTTGTGTGTAATGAGCTCACTGAAAATTGTGCTTTGTGAGGCTGCATTTCCAATTTTACTGAGCAGGTTCTCAGCTGCTGTGACTTGTTACAGATCTGCAGAAGTAGGTGAATCCTGAGTAGCTCATACTATGTGAGGATTTATTTTACAGAACAAATATGAAAGAACATTTTATCTTTAATCATTTTCCAGCTCAGGCTGAAAAAGATCCATCTAGACTAGTATTCTGGCTCCAAAAGTGATGAAAAGTGGTCAAAAATGAAGGGTGATTACTAAAGATCATTATAAAATGACAATCATGTAGTGACAGCTACCCACCTTATATTCTGAACTTCTAGCAATATGACTTCCAAAGTCAGAGGTAGAATCTTTCTATTGAACAATGGATGAGTTTGACAATGGATGAGTTTGTCCAGGAGATCTTAAATTCACATCAAGTTCTGTAAACCACATCCCTCTGGCTGTGGCAAGGAGGCTCCAAGTTACCGCCATGCTGTTGGAAGGAATACTTTTGGTTTCCTTTGTTTTCAAGCAGATAATGATTTGATGCATTCTTGTTCACTGCCACCCATGCCACCAAAATCTTCCATTCCTTATTAGACCTTTCTTTGTTATTCATGTTTTAGAGAGTTCACTTGTCTTTGCCACACACACTATTCCTAGCTTTTGTTATCCTTTGAAATTGTTATAACTTAGTTTTCTATTTCTTCTATTTTCTCTTTCTCAGAAACAAACTGATATATAATTTTCAGTGATCTCTCCAATATATGCTGTATAAAGGGCTGTACAAGGGAACCTCCTTGAGTTTAGAGCAAACAAGGATGCAAAGAATTCCTGCAGCTCACTGGCAGGACATTCTCTCTCCTGTGTGCTCCTTTATATCTTAGCAATCTACTGCAGCATTCTTTCAGATGTCTTGCTTGCTACAGGAAAGTATTAACTAAAAGTTTTTGATACATGTCAATGTCTTTTTGGGCATATGATCACTTTATGGTTTATGTCTTATTTTCACCTTAAACTTTGTGAGGGTTATAATATTTGGCAATAAACTACCTCTGTAACCACAGCAGCCTTTTCTGTGCTTACTCTGAGACCTTGAGCTGCTGGGAGGTATCTTCCTCTTGAGCTTGTCACTTTTGATACATCTTTTACAAGCTTCCACTTTTTTTCTTAACCTCAGTATCTACCATAGTAGATTTTTTTGGGGGGGTTTTATTGCTCATGCATGCATAATAATCTAATTTCATTACAGTTATTGTTAACATGATTCTTTGATACAAAAGGATTCAAATGACAGGTCAGATGGCTTTCATGGTCAGCTTCATGTACTGTGTCTGTGGATTCTTTTTTCCCCAATAACTTTTCCTTTCATTTAAAATGATGTGACCATCTACCTTTTTCAAGTTGTTGTGAACAAAGTTTAAAAATGGAAGATGTTTCTTTTTCTCTCGGCGCACTACCTTTATTTACTGCCTTAATTGTATTATTTACAATACCTGTGCTTGTAAGGCAAGAGGAAGGTGCTGAAGTTCTTCCACACAAGGAGCAGCTGGTTAGTGCCAGTAACTCAAGCTGTGGGGCTGAGCCTGGCGTGTTTCCTGGTAGTGTCATGGTGGCTGCCCTGGTGTTGTGCTGCACAGGACGATGTTGTGCTGCCTGGTGTGCCCAGCCACCCATGGCAGGGTTTGGAGCAGGAGAGTAGGAACACTGCCCTTCCAGAGAGGCCAGGGTTTACCGTTTCCCTCTGACCAAGGTCTCTGGGCCAAGTTCCACCCAGAACACCTTTGTGGAGCTGCAGTACACATTAATAATGACAGAGAGGCATATGGGGAGCGGGCAGGCTGCTGCATGAGGCATGCTAACTGCAAAAAGCCAAATTCGGGGAAGTAATCTGAGAGAGTGCTACCAAAAAGTATTTGTCATTTTAAAATATGTTTCCCTAGTGCCTTTGCATTTGATTGATGGATTTACCTTACCTGAAAGGTACCCTGAAAGGCTCTGGTGGTTCAGCAAGGAAGAAAATTTCAAATAAGTACTTGTAGCTGTATCTGCAGTGATGAAAGCTAAACTGAAGGAGAGGAAAAACTATTAAATGATTTTATGCTTCTGGAGGAAATTAAAACTTGAAAAAGTACTTTCTTTTTTTTTCCCCAAAAAATCACATATTGGAGATGCCAGGGGAAATGTACTTAAATGAAAACTTGCATCCCAGGTATCATTGCACTATCATTAGTGTGGTTGTTGGGCTGGGCCCTGCTAACAAAATGCACCATCTATTTTGCTATTAACTTTTACATCAAGGTGTTACAAAAGCAGTAGGTGGCCAGGACACAGGAACTATCCTCATTTTCCTTGGAATGTGCCCTACACTGTCAAATACAAGGAGAAGGCTATACAGGAGCCAGTAAGGTTCAGGGAGGGCTCAGTTCTTTTTCAGATTGTGCAAGGTTGCACTGTCACAAGCACCATTAATCTAAGAGCATTTAAGATAGTAGTATAATTACAATAATGCACAAATGAATTAAATTCTTGTTTAAAGAGACTATCTTGTCTTCCCTCATGCTTCATTTTAGTGAAAGAGGCTTTATGTCTAGACAGGCAAAGACTTGAGACCTACTTTTATACCAATCATTTTGCCTGTGCTCATTGAGGACTTTAAGAAATCTTTGAAACCTTCAAGGGATCCAAGCAAATTTTTGCAGGATCATAAATTTTTTTCTCCCCTTATAAGTCTTTAGTGCTGAGCTGTCCTGAAACATGTGCAGAAATAATCCTCTGCCAAGGTGTGGGATCCAATATGCCTGTAACCACCCTGGCTTCAGGTTACCTGTAAACTGAGAAAGACATTCTTAAATGTTCTTAAACATGATGAGAACACCCTTTATGTTCCAGCAGAAATTAAAACTTGCTATCAAAAATGGATCTGGAAAGAGAGTATTCCCTATGCACATTCCTGAGTCAGATATTCTCAGTGTGGGAAGTGTCCCTGTCTAGGCCTAGAGCTTTAGGTGTGACCACTTTGTATCTCTTTGTTTCTGTCTGGCCATCCTTCCTCACTTGCTAGGCACTGGATGTTAGTCACCAAGCTGATCCTTGTCCAGTCTGCTTCAAGAGATGAGGACCAAAGGCACGTGAGTGGGAGCCCAGACTTTTGAGGTGTTTTGCGCCTTTAGCTCCTGGTGACATCGGACTAAAATGCACATTTAAATCTCTCTCAGTGTCTTCTTTAGGCCTTTGAAAGCAGCTCTCCAGCAGTTCTCCAGCAGCACAGTCCAGAGCACCTGCAAGAGTCCATAAGCAGTGAGTGATTGAAGCTGTATGTGGCAGTCTGAAGCAGCTTTATTGCAACATTGCGGTGATACCATCCCAACTGAGGTCTTTTTATAAAGGGCAGCATTGTTTGCCAGACCGATGTTAACATGCATGATTTAAGTGATGGCACAAGCAGAACCTCCGCTCCAAATGGAGATATTAAAGATACCAAAATATTATCTTTCCTCTTGCCAATAAGAACAGCTGGCAGGATGGGTTTACTGTACAAAAACTTTGGCCAGCAGACAAAGGTTATCGTTTTCACAGACTTTCCTTCTGAAGTACAGGATTAACAAAACATGCTATTTTTTTTATTTCAAAATTGGAGGGTTTGTGTCTTTCATCTGGTCAAATTTAGCTTAAAAGTAGAAATAATATCAAAGTTACATGCACCATAGGGAGACTGTTAATGTGGTAACAAAGGGCATTTGGCCAGTTAAAATAATAAAAGACTATACAGCTTTCCCAGCGATGGCTGGAGCCCAGTTAGTACTTTCCAAGTTGAGCCACAATATTCTTTTCCAAATTATGTGGTTTGGCATGATTCAAAGTGAGTAAACTTACTTTCCTACAAGGGAAAAATATAATTAAGAGAGAAAACAAGGTCATGCAATATTATGCTTCAAGTAAGCAATAATACACCATGGGGTATACATAAGTCAATATTCATACACCCTGGACAGGCTGAGACAGAGACAAAGCAGTGGCTCAGCATATAAAAAGATACATATATTATCTTAATAAACCTATGTGCAAAAGTAAAATGCAAATGGATGTTTTGTTTCCTTACTAGATTATTTCAAGGGTGTATATGTTCAATGTTCATGTCTATAACACTCATAAATGTTACTTAAAAATATCTTTTATGTTAACATTTTATACTTTTTAGTAATAAATGATCTTGCTGTTTTCATTTTGTCAGGGTATCTGTTTTATTGGGGATTTTTTCTCCTATTAAAGCAAAAAATGGTTTGAAATTTATTTTTTTTATCATTAGCTGATTAAGTTTGTTAAAAGGACTTTCACCCTTGATAGTCACACTGGAAGCCTCTCAGAATCTATTCTTACGTTACAGTAATCCACAATCTGGGATTCTGCAAGTGACACAAAGCCTGCAAAGACTCAACAAAGTTGAGGGTAAAGTCTCAGGATTGGAAAAAAAGAAAGAGCAGCTTCAAATTTGGAAGTGAACTTGCAAGGACTTTCTGTTAGTGTTTTTTAAATGAACAAATTGTTTAGCTGAAGCTCAGACAGAGAGGGGAACGTGTAAAAAGAAAGCTTGGTGACCCCGTGTATGTAATACTGTGGTACCAAAATGGGAACAGCCCCGTGAGACATCTGCTCGATTTTTGCTGCTGACACTGCTCATGGGAAAGGCCTGTGACATGCCAGGAGGAGAATGAAAAAAGAAGAAAAACTTCAAAAAACATGGAACCACTCCCATCACCTGAAGCTTAGACCACACACCTGAAAGGGAGTAACCCACATCCAGCTCGGGTGCACAGCCTGAGCAGCCTTATCTCCCTTTCAACTCAACCATTTTGCACATCTCGTGTATAAAGTTCTTGTAAGGGAGGAATTGATTATTTATTTCCTGATTCTTTAATAATTATGGTAATCTGTAATTATTAAAGAAACAGGAAATAAATAATCAATTTATTTAAAGAAATTGGAAATAACCTGGTATTATAAACCTTCAGGAGTTGCAGCATCTCACCATTGCTGCTATTTGGCTCTCAGTTGGTACAGTTTCTTTCACTTCCCAGCTCCACTGGGGATTACCTGCTCTACTAAGGTCCCAAAGAGCCTCCGAAACTAGCCCTGCCTATTCAGTTCTGTGCAAAGAAGCAGGAAATGTGTGGGCAGTGAAATTGGGAGCACATTTGTGACTCAAATATATCATTTCAATAGTCACACGTAGGCTGTGCACAATACTCATACTGCCTTCTCTGAAAGCACAAGTCAACAATTACTTGCATACAACACTCCAGTCATCCACACAAAATATGCCCTGACACACCTGAACTTAAGGTGTCACTTGAAAGACAGACAAATCCTCATCAGCTATAGAGTTTCTCTCAGTATTGAACTACTCTGAAGCAGGACCAAGGTGCCAAAGCCCTCATATTGTAGACCTGTATCATTGAAAATTATATAGTTTTAAGCCACTGCCATCCCAGACTGAAGGGGAAGCTGGAGTCAGTGCTGGAGCAAGGCACAGGGCTCTGTCCCATCAGTCTGCATGGCACAGCAGCATCCATACTGATGCACAGCTCCTAATTCCCTGAGTGGACTTTTGTCCCACTTTTTATCTTGAATTAACATGGCACTCCTTACAATGTGAAATTGAAACCTATCATATCTTTCTGGTTTGCCTCCACCTTAACCCTCTTAAAACAGATTTATGTCACCAAAGTTAACTTACCATCTCCATACTAAATAATCTTCTTTCAGGAAACAACAGATCTATTTCGCCCCGAATCAGAGCTCCAAGAAATCTAATGGCAAGGAAGCCAACACAAGTAATAAAGAGAAAACAGCTGAGGGGAAAAAATCTCTGTTTTACACAGAAAATATTTTCTGGATGCTTCTCTGTATAGGTGCCAAAAACTATTAGCTTACTGATGAGGCCAGCTTCTCAGAGAAGCATAAATTGTCTCAGCTTGGGAAATTATTATTGATTTTCATTTCGAAATGGCACCAGAAGGTACTGCACAAGAGGAGAAACTCCTATTTTGTATTGAGTGTTTCACATGTAAATGAATGTTGAAGGATGATTCTCTGCTCTTATTTCCCCCCACCCCGCAAGCTATCTTAAATCACTTTAAAAATATTTTTCTATATTGAATCTTTATTAATAACAAAATTATGCTGTGCAAAAGAACATCTTGTCGAACAAGTATGCCATGTTTACCTGCAGAACCCACCATACTTGGATGCAGAAACTGTGTTTTAGTTTTCTTGTATGTTCTTGCAATGACCCCTATGGTCCTATATATCCTCCAGCAGTATATGAAGCAATGTGACAGGTATCTGTCATGCTTAGTTTAATTCTTTTTTTATTAGCCCAAACCCTCTATGAGATTAAAATCCATAGGGTAGTGTTACCCTCTGCTACATATTTTGCTTTCTGTGGTGTTTCACTTTGTCAGGCACTTTGCAAATCCCTTTCCTTTATCAACACAAAAAGTCTATAATTGTATAAAGAGGAAAGACTAATAACAAACCTTTGTCCCAGTTTGACAAATACTTTTACTAATTACAAATAGCAAAAAAAGAAAGGAGTGTATTAAGGGAAAGAACTGTTTTAAAATTAATCTTGTCAAGTTAATGTGATTGGGTTGCACCCTGCTGCAGTGAAAGCCTGCAAGTTTTTGATGTCTCAAATATTTATAGAAATACAGTGAATTATGGGTAAAGAAAATAAATGCTTATAACAGAAATATCAATTAATTTACTTTTTGAAGCCACTATTTGCATATCATAGCATCCTAGAATGGTTTTGGTTGGAAGGAACCTTAAAGATCATCTAGTTTCAAACGCTCTGCCAAGTGCAGAGACACCTTTCACTGGACCAGTTTGTTCAAAGCCTCCTCCAGCCTAGACTTGAACACTTTCAGGGGAGGGGCATCCACAGTTTCTCTGGGCAACCTGTTCCAGTGCCTCCCCACCCTCACAGTCAAGAAGTTTTTCCTGATACCTAATCTAAACATTCTCTCTTTCAGTTTGAAGCCATTTCCCCTTGTCCTTTCACTACATGCCCATGGGAAATGCTCCTCTCCACCTTTTTTTGCAGGCTCCCTCCAAGTACTGGAAGGCCACAATTGGGTTATCCCAAAGCCTTCTCTCCTCCAGGCTGAGCAATCCCAATTCTCTCAGCCATTCCTCACTGGGGACATGCTCCAGCTCTCTGATCATCGTGTTGGCCCACATCTGGACTCACTCCAACAAGCTGATGTCCCTCCTGTGCTGGGAATACCAGAGCTGCATCCCAGTGCACTCCAGGCACTCCCCTGCTTTGTACAGCAGTGATTATTGCATAGCTATCAGCTCCATAGGGGTGCCTGTGTATTTATTATACATATCATAATATATAGATTATTTATTTATTATACATATATTTGTTTATATTTATATTTATATTTATATTTATATTTATATTTATATTTATATTTATATTTATATTTATATGATGTTATTTATTTATTATATGTTATAATAAAGAATACATTACATATATATAATAAAGAATATATTATTATTAATTTATTATTTTTGTCAATAAATTTTATTAACAAAATAAAATTTATTAAACATTATTTATAATGCATCAAAAAGTTAATGTGTTCGCTTTACCACTTCAACATCAAAGAAGGTATTATGTAGCAATAGTCAAGGAGGGCACACTAAGTAAAACTACCTTTTAATAACTTAATAAAATAATCCTGAGCAGATACAGATTCCCTTCCCATCAAATTTAAAACTGACAAAAAAATATTTTTCAAGAATTCTCTAAAAATCTGCATGCTCTAGCAGATAACTCTTTTAAATAAATTTTCTCATCCAGCACTCTTATGCAAAATTTTTAAAGAAAAGCTATCACATGACTTTAAAATAATCTTTCTCTCTCTAAAAAATCCTTCAGGAATCTAGTTTAGCTTTCTAATTAAGGGTGAAGCTGCTAAGTGTTGGAATTTACTACCCTTCTGCTATCTGTAATTGCACAGCTACAGGTATTTTATAGATTTATGGCTTCCACATCAAAATGAGGAAATATCTATCATTTTCTTAAGGATTCAAAGTTTCTGAATTCCTAGTTATTTGAACTTGTAGTCCAAAATCATCAAGGTGCTTGTGAAAGTGTCCATGTCTGTTAAAATTTAGGAGTTATATAGTGTTCATTCCAGAATTTATGGTCCTTAAATGGACCCTTTACAACCAGGCAGTATCAAAGCTTTTTTTACCCTGGAACTAATTGATATAATAATCCTATTTATTTTGAAATGCAACATTTAAGCAGCTGTGAGAATACAAGGCCAAAAAAGAATGTCCTAATGTACTGTATGCAGTGTATCACACTCAAACGTTTCTGTTCTATCATATTACACTGAAGCATTTGTGAAAAGTCCTTATTCCTTAATACACCACACCTGGTGCTGTCAGCGTGCTGAGTACCTCTCTTTGGTCTCACAACATTATTCCTTTTTATTTTTTTATTATCTTTGGCATCAGCTTATCCCAAACATGTGTGACCCTTGGAAAAAGCACATTAAAAATACACATTGCTAAACTCACTCTTGAAATGCACGGTATTGGCAGTGGAGACATGCACTCAAGGATTAATTTAAAAATGTGCTGTAAACTAGGAGCCTATCAGTTGTAAATAACACAGGAGATAGATCTATGTATGCATATTAGCTGACTGCAGGCTTGCTACGTTGCCAGTGGGATACAACCATGAAAAAGCAGATGCCACCCAAGTGTGAACCAGATAAACTATTTCTTATTAGACTAAAGTAAAAATTTATGCCATTGCTTAAAGCACCTGAGAGATCTCACACAGATCTTTTTCATCACGACTGTGGAAGGTGAAACAGGTGAAAAACTGCCTAAATTACCAAAGTGAAGTGCTTTTAAGAGCAAAGCTCAAAAATTTTTGCTTGTTTAGTCTAGTAGAAGCAAAAACTGATACAGGAAATAATTATTCTCTAAAAACACAATAGGGTGGTAAACAGTAGGCAAGGAAAAAGCTATTTACCCTAGCAGACAATGTTGGCACAAGAACAAATGGGTGTAATTTGGCCATGAATAAATTTAGGCTGGAAGCTAGAGAGATTCTGGCCATGAAAGTGGTGAGGTTCTAGAGTAGTTTTTCAGTACAAGTTGTGGGGACAAAAAAATAACAGCTCAAGCTACTTAATGATAAGGATTATTGAGTTCATGGAAAATGCCACAAGCACAATTCCCTTGGTAAGCAAAAGTCTGCATTTTGATCATCCAAGAGATTGTTTCCAGCATTTTTTGCCTATGCCCTGAAAGTGTGGGGTAAAATAAAAAACCAAAACATTGAAATTAAACTTGATTTATGCATACAGTGTTAAAAATAGTCCTTAAGCAAGTGCCATCCATATGTAAAAGGCCTCTGTAACTATATTTGTGCTTTGCAACAGGAAAACAATTTAACTTGATAAATAGGCATTGCATTGTACTTAATGGTTGGAAGTTAATTCTTTTTAATGTGAAGATGCAATTTGTCACATTCTAATTTTCCTGGGGTTTATAGTGTATCTTTCTATTACTTTCATTTTGCCGTGTTTTCTTGAAAGGTGTAGACAACAGTATTATCACTGTGTGGACAACAGAGAGACACAGATGGAAAATAACATCTGCCTATTTATTTATACTAGTTGAGCCACATTTGGCCCCTGAGTTCCTCAGATGAGCATTTGCTGTTAGTCTAAATCAGTACTAAGGAAAAAAGCCCCTGATGGTCACCATGGAAAGATGGAATCTGAATATCAGAAAGAAAGAAGCAAGCAAAAACAAAACATATTTGAGTTAGAATTACTTAAAGCTCAGAAAGGATGTCCAAAGAAAACAAGGAATATGTTGTGAAGCTATCTTCCACTAACACAGAGAGAATTTGCTGAGATTGCAGTCAGGGGTTTAGTCTAGAGACCCAACATGAAAGTATTTCTTAGGGTTTTCTTGTGCAGCTTCTGATGCCTGTTATAGTCTCACTATTAGTAGCTAATAAATATGTTTCACCCAACACTGTAGTGGCTCTTGAAATTCAGATCTGTGGTATACCACTATGCCATCTGAAGACCTACAGTTATTTAAAAACTAATCTGTGTTCTCTCATCAGCAAAGCCAAGCAGCAGAAAGAAAACCAAAACATTGCAAAGGCAATATAGTGATATTTCCCTATCAGTGTGCAACTATAAATAAGTGACAGAACTCTACTGAAAATAAAGTTAAATGACTGCATATGCATAAAGCTCTGATAAAAATTCTTATTTGCAAGTGCATGTGTGCACATATGTATGTAATCATAAATGTATTTTTTCATAAATTATTCATAATTTGTCTTCTCTCTAAGCCCACTTGCAAAAGATCTACTATGGAAGAAACTGTATTATCAGCTGCATAGCTGTTAGCTTATTGTAAAAATGTCAAAACATAATGTTCAGTTCAATTTAATTCAATTCACCTTTGTATGAAAATGTTTTTTCTCTTCTTTTTTTTTAACCTCTTTTTAGCTGTATTTGCAGTGTTCAGCAGCTTTTGCCATTCACATCTAACTTAAGCTATGAGCCTGAAAGCCTCAGTAATCTTTTGGGAGGACACCATGCCTTGTCTGTGAAACACAAGAATGTGTTTCCGCTCTGTCAAGTCTGGTCTGCCCATCCCAATAGCAGCCAGCCACCAGGTGGGACTCGGTAAAGTTTTACTGTGGCTTGTAAATGAATAGCTGCTGATTTAGCTTTTGAAAGTGAAACTGCAGTTTCCAAGGAGGAGAAACAAAGAGAAGCCACCGTAAGTGCTGGGTTATTGTGTGTTTCTGAAGGCTGTAAACAATGGAAATGCAACTGCAATATGGGATGAAATTTAACACATTTGGTGTGATCAGTGCTCAGAAGAGGTCAGAGAGATGAAAGCAAAGGTGTCTCTCTCCATTAAGTTTTACACCTTTGCTGGTGGTGAAGAGGTTGTGAGCAAAACCCAAATCATTGGTAAGAATCCAAAAGATGATTTGGCTTATACTCAGTAGCAAATCCTGCCAAATCTGACTCTTAAAATGCAATTAAGAGGACCAGATTTTAGTTCTGTCCCTTCTGACTCATGTCTCAATCCTGCACTCCACGCCCCACTGCTTGCAGTCTCTGTTTATAAGTTGCATTCAACCTCAATTTATGATCTCTAGGTTTTACTTAAGACTCATGTCTCTGCTGTGGTGCAATGGGACAGACAAGACCCAAAATTCTGCCTTGAGTAGTTTTCCAGCTTTGAAAGGATTCATGATTTAACTAGCGAACTGAGCCTCAAAGAATAAAATTAGTAGAAAGGCTCTAGTGGTCATCAACATTGGAAATATGGTGAAATAGAGGCAGTAATCCATGGTTTCTGATTTATCTTTGTTTTGGACTAGTTTGAATTTCTGTCTTTGACAATTGGATGTGCAGATTTTTGAAGTAAATTTTCTCAACAGACTATGTTCTAATCCAGCAGGAAAATGTAATATTTGGGAAGATATTAAACACAGTTTCAATACCCTTGGTGGTGTCTATTAATTATCGGAAAACTGAATAAACCAGTTTTGGAGTAAGAAAGAATATTAAATAAAAGTACTTTGCAAGTGGCGATGAATCTTAAAAGGAGGGAGAGAAGAGTAAATATACTTTTAAGAAACTTGGTGACAGGAACTTCTAAAATAACTAGGTACTTATCCATCATCAATGAAAATTGCATTCCTGATTGTGCAAAAGCCACCTTGTCCCTTCATATAGCTTTGCCTCACTCATTTAAATCATTTCCTCATGCAGATACAGCAAGATTGACTAAACCTGGACTGTGAAGAAATTCAACTAAACTTGCATCCCTGATGCAGGTTAATGACCACTTTTTTCAAACTGAAAACCCAGCTAAACTTTATAGTTACAATAATTTAAAAACCAAATGCACATAATGGGAATACTGACAAATACTTTTGGTGTAAATTGCTTGTCTGTCTAAACCAAGAAGTTTTCCTACTTCTGATATTCCCTGACATGTTAATTTATTTTCTAGATTTTCTTATTTCAAATCTGTCTCTTAAAATTCAGTGTTCCATCTGTGGGTAGGGAAAATCAGCAATTTACTGTGAATTGTTTAAATGAAAATACAGAAACTTCCCTGTTACCATGGTAGGTTGTTACATGAGCATGAAAATATGTTTTTTACAATGTACTTAACTGAGCACTGAAAATATACAGAATATTGGCTACCTCATATCTAGAAGTCTTTGTCCAGGCCTGATAAGTTCTTAAAACTCTGCAGAAGACACATGAAGTTTACAAAACTGGTGCTGACAGAAGGAAAGCTTTTCAAGACTTCCATGCATATTAAACTATTTTTTGCTACATGTAAGTTTATGAATGCTGTAAGAATGACTGGTTAAGGGTATCATTATTGTTATTTCTAACATCTAATCAGGTCTGAAAGCAGTTATTCTTTGGAGGGAGTGGGAGTCACACTTTCTTTTAAATGCAATCATCAATTCATCACTGTGGGTGCATTTAATTTTTGATGAAAAAAGGTAAGAGGCTTGCAATAAGGTTGTTCAAAACCTGGGTTACTCCTATAAAATGAATATTTCAGCTATAATTTGTACCTTTGTTATATGTTTTCTAAAAATTATCTTCTTTATCTGAAGATGGCATATTGTCCTCTCCAATATTTAGTGATTATTCTTCCTTCAGATAAAAATCTACTCCAAAGTATGGACCTTTTGTTTTCCCTTCATACAGTGCCTTGCACAGTAAGAATGGTTTTTCTGGACAGGTATTGTGATTAAATATATAGTAATGCAAATATTTTCCACTGTGCTGTTATGAATGCACAGAAATTGTGGAAGAAAATAGACTACTTATCCACAAATAATATAAAATATCTTGGTAGAAATACGTACCTGCCTAGAGTCCCTAGGCTACTGCTGTAGTGGAAGATGAAAGGACCTCTCCAAATTTGAAACAAAAGGGAAGTTGGGATTTTTTCAGTACTACATTAAGACAGCATTTTAATGCTTTATAAATAAACACAAAAAAATTACGGTTAGGTCTTCAGTAATTTTCACACATTTATGATACTCCTTGACAACTATATTTTATTTTTAGTCCCTAACATTCCCAAAGTACCACTGAAACTTCAAAATCTTTGGAGTAGCCAATTTTATAACTTTTGTGAATTTGCTAGTGATCAAAATTCCCCAAAGTTATGTATGGATGTGTGTATATATGTATATACATATGTGTATATATATGTATATATATATATATGTATTTATCTCAAACACAAACTTAGGATGTTCTTATTGTTCTTAAAGAGCATGAACTCTGTGCTCAAGACAAACTCTTAATGAGCAGCAATTCCGCCTTTTTGTCCTCATTTCCTGAAAAGCCTGCTCCTAATTTACCATGCACAGCACTAATGATGAGAGCACTACTTTCCATCAGGATTTCCCCCAACTGTTACTGATTCATTATGTGACTCACATTTGTTAAAGAAATTATTTTCATGAAGTGCCCTGTAAGGTGAAAGAATTGTTTTTAGCAGTACTTATCTACAAAAGTAAAATACAGAATCAAAGATTATGGCTACAAGTATTGTCTAAAGTGA